>NC_136108.1:33851064-35051064 GCF_965212315.1 Lampetra planeri | reverse complement strand
GCACATGTGGAAGATACTTGGTCTGAGCCGAGTCGTGGAGAGCCAAAGTTGCCTTGAGATGCCTCTAGCTGACGGATGATGTCGGGCCTGAGCAGTGGAAATGACCTGCGAGCACCAACCGATAGGTCACGTTGGGGAGAAGAGTCGGTTGCAATTTTAGCCAAATAAAATGACACTATTCAAACGTTTTAAAGCTTTCGTGACTGCAGGGATTCATCTTCTTGGTTCTTTCGGTAAAGTCACGTAGAAGGGAAGTAATAAAATAATAAAAATAAAACAATAAAATAATATAATATAATAAAATAATATAATAATTATTTTATTATGTTTTATTTTTATTATTTTATTACTTCCCTTCTACGTGACTTTACCGAAAGAACCAAGAAGACTATTCAAACGATTATCACAAAATAACATTTAGCACAGTGGGCTGTATGATTTACACGGAACTTGCATCGCACTGTCTCGCAATCTCGCCACGTGGCGGCAACTCCAGCAGCAACACGTGCACAACTTTAATCCGCGGCAGCCTGCCATTCATAGCTCTACGGAGCTTCGTAGTGAAGAGCGCTGAAGTGATTAACACCTCACCCGGCAATGGTTAATTAATGCTAAAACATACTGGCTAAGCAGACTATACATCCCCTTCAGTTCATCCATAATAGAGGTTTGTTTGTGTGAAATCGCGTAAATATATAAATGATGTCACGTAAACAGAGCGTGCCAATTCGTCACCAGTACAGCACACCGGTGTGTTGGAGAGCCAAGCCACAACATTTACAATCCGAGTACGACGTTTCACCACTAATTACAACTAGCTTTATCAGGCGACCACAAATCTGGCTTTGTCTGGAGCAGTGGCGGAGTGCGTCGCTGCGATGTCTCCTCCGTATTTGTGGCTCGGGGCATTGCCTCGTTATGTAAGTTGCACGGTCCCTGCTCTGGATGACCACAGTCGCACAGTGCTGGAGATTGTTTTAATTTTAAATTTTGTGGCTCGGGTACCCGCATCTAAAGCCACGGTTTGTGCAGGGGGGTGCGGTTTAGGGTGGACCGTGAGCTTCGTGGAAGACCAAAACCCCAGGGGACCTTCTGCGTTGGGTCTTCCACAGCCAGGTGTTTGTTTCCGAGTTCTTTTGAACTCAATGCAGCCCTCCAAGCCTCATGGGGCTTGAACTCGCACTGCTGTGCCTACGAGAGGGAGTCACTTCTGTGCGCTTCGCGGTGGCCAAGTGGCACAAAGGTGACGTGGGTCGTTCCACGGCGCGCCCTTCCCCCTGGGCCTCACCTACGCCCTCACCTGGCCAGGTGAGGCGATAACACGGAATTAGACACGCGGGCGCGGTAACCACGGAATCGTCAACGCGACCGCCTCTTGAATCTTGTCCGCGTTGTCTTAGACTAAAGTAAGTCTACACCGGTGTCTGCCTGTGTCGATGTTGTACCCGCGTGTGTGTACCCGTATGTGTCCCAGTGTATCCGCGTGTAACCGCCGGTACCCGTGTGTGCAGTGAAGCGATGTAGGTCGGGGCTGTGTAATGTAAGAATCACAGCAGCGATCAGCCCTAACACACACACAGAGAGAGACACACACAGAAACACACGCACACAAAGACACACAGAGACACACACACACAGAGGCACACACACAGAGACACACACACACAGAGGCACACACACAGAGACACACACACACATAGACACACACACAGACACACACAGACACAACAACAATCGCCATTCGCCACTAAGTGGCGGTGACGTCACCACGACGCTTGTACCAGGCCACGTGCACCTTGAACCAGAGACACACACACACAGACACATACGCGCGCGTGCAGGGTGTCGTTGATTAAACCCGAGGGTAACTAACACCGACACTCATTAACGCGACGGGCGTGCGACACGGGGGTCGGTTAAGAACGCTGAACGACGGTACAGCCGTGACACGGCACTCGAGTCAGCCCCCCCCCAACCCAACCCCTTAGAGACAATTCACGTTTCCGAGATGGCATCATCGCATTCCGAGGCCGCAAGAACGCGCCTTGCGCGTGGCCACGTCACCCGGAACGCGCGCCCACGATGTCAGGGGGCCAAGGCCAGGCTTTTTGAGCCACAGAGGTAGCGGGCTCACGGGCTGCAAGCGACCAGGGGTGCCGCAAGTCCACGTCGGCGTAGCAGCCCTCCGCGGAGAGGTCTGTGGGATCTGGCAGCGTGTTTTGGGATTTGGCAGCGTTTTTCGCGACAATTGCCAGCGAAAAATGCGGGCAGCAGCGCGGATGGTTCACTGCCGCCCGCACGACTCAAAGATCAGCGTGGCGAAATGTGGGAAGAGCACTCATCCAGCAGTGGATCGACAAAAGGGTGCTGTGACGTTTACACAAAAAAATATACCTTTGCGCGGGCGAGTACGGACGCTGATTTCCGTGTCACGGAGCTAATCGAAGCTTGGCTCGGAAACGTTGGTCGCTCGAGGAACAATGACTCAACCGTCTTTCGTGGTCCGGAAGCGGCTTGTTCTAGCCTCGGTGCAGCAGTCGCGGTAATTAAGTCCTTGATTAGCAAGTGACCTTCAAATGTTAATTAAAGTACTGCACTGTATATCGGCTCATTAATGCGGAGCCAGCGGTGGAACTTCCACATTCCCATGGAAAGGACCGCTTTGGGAAATTTGTAATAAAATTGTGAGTCTTAATAATTGTGGTGGAGGACGCCTCCCCACGCCGTATCGATCAGTTGTTTGACCATACTTCACTGCGCTTGTCATTGTTGGGGAAATTGTATTTAGATGACCGCATTCATATCACAGGGCGCTAACCACTGAGCCATCACTCCACTCTGAACCGATTACACGCAACATGAAACAGCATCAATAGCATCGGTCATCTTTTATCTACTGCTGGATGAAGGCCTGCACGCGTCATCACAATCCCTCTTGATGTTGTGATGTCTGGTCCGGCTGATGGAACCCAAGCTTTGTTTGTTATTCACATGATTCGATGAATCAGTCCCTAATCCTCTTTTTGTTTTCACACTGTTTTGAATTATGCTTCAACGCAAGTTGTTTATGTTTTCCTCTCTACTGGCTACATGTTGCCATGTTGTCATCACCTTCGTCATTTTGGTGACGCAGCCCAGGCGCTTGCAAATGAGACTCATCCTGATCTTTCCTCGAGTTCTCATCTGTTTGAACAACAACTAGAAACTTTAAACTTCTTGATAACTACTTAACCAGGACATAAAATAAACTCATTGGGACAAATGGAGCATTTTGTAAGGGCTACCTGGGTGAACGAATATTGATCTATGTATAATTAAACCCCTGGTAAGTTTCTGTATTGAAATTAACACTTATCGGGATTTGTTGAGATGTCTTGACCATCTTCTTGGTTCTTTCGGTAAAGTCACGTAGAATAATTATTACAATAAATAAAACATAATAAAATAATTATTATGTTTTATTTTTATTATTTTATTACTTCCCTTCTACGTGACTTTACCGAAAGAACCAAGAAGATGAATCCCTGCAGTCACGAAAGCTTTAAATCAAAATGTCTTGACCGGTGTGCTCTGTGTCCGCCCAGTGAACAATCCTCTGCCGTGCAACCTCAGGTCTGAGGCCAACAAGGCAGCCAAGATCCTGCACGAGTTCACACAGATCTCGGCAAGAAATGGCCCGGACAAAATCATCCCTGGTAAGGCCACCGCCCGCAGGCCTCACAGTCGGGGGGTTGCGTGTTCAAATCCTGTGTTGGGAGGTTCACTCGGCCCATCATCCCTCCAGGGTCGATAAAATATGCACCACTATGTGGGGAAGCCAACAGTGAGTGTCCTACTCGTATATCTTCCCCAGCCCCAGCCAGAGGAATGAAGAATTGCCACCACCAGCTCCGGGATCAAAGCAGGAGATGCGCTCCGCCCAAATATTATCATTCGAGCAGCGAATAACTTTCGTATACGGTATTTACATGTGGCGGTATATGTTAGTCCTGATTGTGCGAGGTCAGCATGCAACTAAATATTGAAAGCATTTCCCCTTCGAGAGTAGTCACGACTCGAGTGAAGTGGCCAAAGTTAGATGCAAAAATAAATGCTTGAATAACTTTTGTTTCAGTGATTTAAATTATAAATTACTCTGGTTTAGACAAGGTTTAGACAAGGTTTAGACAAGGTTTAGACAAGGTTTAGACAAGGTTTGCATACATTGCTGTGCAGTTTTTCTCTGCTATCCAGCTCTCCGATGTCTTGTCGGGTCGAATGGCGTATAGTCCTTCATTCCTCAGGATATCCTTTCCCCTCAAAATATCTCTGGGCACGTAAACGATTGTTCGCCTTGCTGAACAACACGATTGTTGACATTTAAATTTCGCTTGAAATCTTCGCACTTCTGATTAGCCCGATTGGCTACGTACTGTGCGAAAGAAGTTCAACGTACATACAACACGTGGCATAGCCCGAAGACACATCGGAGACCAAGATATATCAACGACATTATTGAATGTGACGGTGCACGCGTGTGCGTTTGTGTGCTCGTGTGTCCTCTCATTCCATCTCCAGCCCACGTGATCGCCAAGGCCAATGGGCTGGCCATCCTGTCCGTGTTCAAGCTGGGCTTCCTCGTGACGGCGCGGGGAGGCAGCGGCATCGTGATCGCCCGGCTGCCCGGCGGTGGTACGTGCGTGCGCCCCTCTCCGCTACGACGCACCTGGAAATCATGCTGCTGATGCACGCCTCTCATTTTTTTTCACGCTTTTCCAGCTGAGGTTTGAAACCCGCACCTCCTGATACGCGCCAGCCGGGCTGGCGACCCGTCAATGGTGCCGGCTCGGATGTGTCAGCAGAGAGGAGGTATCATCGGTCTCCGTGGGCTCTTACCCATGTGCTTGGGTTCCCTTGTGCACCCTCAGTTTGGGACTCCAGGACCATAAAAAACTGGCCATCTTTCAGGTGCTGCCGTATCTCGGTGACAACATTAAGTTCGGAAGAAGCCCGGCACTTAACCGGCTAGAGAGTCCCTCTCCGCATTGATTTTCTACTTGTCTGCTGACACATGCTCGTGCGTTCACGTCTACCGCTGCGCGCTAATTGTCGTACTTCAAGTGCTGTGCAGTGGCTCCCCGGAGCCTGCAGCAGATGTTTCCCCGAGTGCCTCCACTGCCGTTACAAATGGGGAGTCGCACACATTAGGCAACCTCACACAAGTTCTTCGTCTCAGGGAGGAGAAGGCCTCGGCTCCTCCACAGTCGAGCGAGCGGCTCGTAACCGGAGGGTTGTGAGTTCACATCCCGGCTGGTGGTTGGCTCAGCCCAGGGGCACGGCAACCAAAATACCAAGAAGAGACATTTATTTCGGGTTTTTTTTCGCGAACAAAAATGTCATGTTTCAAGAGCCGCAAGGCATGTGAATATGAGACGGCTACCGACCCCTGGCTCAGCCCATCATCCCTCCGGGGGTCAATACAACAAGTACCGCTTTGTGGGGAGTCAACGGTGGTTGTCCTGTGGGTCGACTCGTCCCCGCCCTAGGAATGTGGAATCTCCACCGCTGGCGCAAGCGCTGTAGATGGGAGGTGAGCACCGGCTCGCTGCTCGTTTGAGCAGGAGAATAATTTTGAAGGAAGCGATGAATGATGCTCCTGAGGCCGCTGGGTACAGTGGATTGTCGTAACGGGGAGAAGTGTGCTCCAAGATGGGAGGGCACACAAGCGGGGGGCAGCCCACTCCGTCAAACAAATATCCATCCATCTAGCCGTCTGTGCACAAGGTTAAGCGATGCGTAGTAATTATATAATTGTTAGTATTACGCTCGTTAAGATGTTCAAACACCAAAGAGATACCTATTGCAAGGCATTAAATCTGCATTACTCTTTGGTTCTTTCGGTAAAGTCACGTAGGTATAAAATAAATTAAATCACGACGTTTCGGGCACAACACAAGCATCCGGGTGATGACGGACGCTTGTGTTGCGCCCGAAACGTCGCGATTTAATTTATTTTATACCCACTATGACTTTACCGAAAGAACCAAAGAGTATGGATCCTTGCAGTCACGAAAACTTCAAATCTAGAATGAAGTCTGCATTAACCACACACAGCACTTGTGGCAATAATGTACACTTCGTCTTTGAGACTGATTGTACCGCCTTGGCTCACCAGCGTTAGCCCACGGAATGCCAGAAGGCGAACGGTGCAAAGGCAATGCAAACATCAAAATATGAATAGCTCGGATTGAGCAGTGACATGCATATATTATCAGAGCATGTTTGTTGGCATGTTTTGCCACGAATGTGTGTGGTTCATGCAGACTTGATATCGATTTAGGTGTTTGAACATCTTAACACCGAATTTATTGCCAGAAAGGGTAAACCCCATTCTTATTTTTGCATCACTTTGATACTGGTAACAAGGTCCCATCAATATCGTATTATGGATGCTTATGGTACAAACATTTTCTCTGTATTCCCCCGAATGGGTACGATTCTGTAAAACGCTGCATACCCTGACGAATACGATGTCCTATCACAAGGGATTATCCAGGTAAAATGAATTAATTTTAAAAAAATCATTTTTGTCAACCTTTGCTCAGCGGGAGGTCACTCATTCCCCTCTGCTGGCCCAATTGTCTGGAACCCCCTTTCCTCAGCCATCCGTGCTGTCGATTCCCAGTCCCTGTTCAAGTTCAGGCTCAAAGACTTCCTCTATTCCTCTGCCTGTAACTGCCTGTTAACGTCTACGAAATAAATGAGGCCACTGTCTCTGTGCAGCATCTTGAGATGCAGTCGCATTGGGATGCTCTTTAAATTCCAAATGTGTATTTAAAGATATCTTTCAAACCTCTCTGGTTCTTTCGGTAAAGTCACGTAGATAGAAAAAATATGGATTCCTGCAGTCACGAAAGCTTCAGATCAAGATCTTTCAAACCGTTGAGAAAAGTAAACATGGTTAGGCAAGACACATCACCAGTGGTGATGGCGGTCAAGAAGAATGACTGTGAAACAATTACGGAATCAGTCCATGTCAGGTGCTTGGTGGCTATTATATCGCAGGATCGTGAGAGATGGTGATGGCTTGGGGAGGCCTTCAATCAGCAGTGGATTGACTATGACTGATGATGATGATGATAATCATCAAGGGCCACGATGGAACTAATTTTCCCCGTGTTGCCCCCGCTCTTTAATCACTGCCATGGGCACGAGGCCGAGGCTTGTGTACACTCGTGCGCGCGAGTCTAAAATAAACCGAGCAATGCTAACAATGATGGAGGGTAAAGGTCTCCTGTGCGTAAAGTGCTTTCCCACCGCGGCAGGCAAAGTGCTCTCTTCCTGTGAGAAATGTTCACGCTGCACCATCTGTTATGTGCCTGCAAGGGTTGGCCCGTACGTCGTTGGGTGCAACCCGGCGGCTATCCGGACCGTAACCGTGCACGCCGGCTGCTGCTTGCCTGCAAATTCTTTTTGTCGATGACTACAGTGGTTCAGCAACGCAATGCGGACAATGTCGGGTTGTCTTCGACCCCTGGCACGGCGGCTGAAGGAGGAGTGCGTCGTCGCTACGACTGGCTCCGTCGCCGCTCCTCGGCGCTCCTCCGCCCGGCAATCCTGCACTCACCTCTCGCTTTCCCTGCTCAAGCTTCCTTCAGCTGCCTGTAGTTGTTGTTGTTGTTCTTACTCCATCAGATTAACTTTATCCCTCGATCTTTGTTTCTTCTTTGGCTCTCCTTTGCTTGTTTTTCACTTCCTCTTTCTTCCTTCTCCGCTTTGTTTGGCACTCCGCCCGCATTTGATCTCCACCCTCGCCGCCTCCTCCTCCTCCTCCTGTGTGGCCAGTGGCTCGCTGCTGCCAGTAGCCCAGTGCCACCTCACGCCTTCACCCGTAGCCTGCGGGGCCCGCGTTGGATTGGCACCTGGGCCGCCTTCTGTTGGCGCCCGGACATGGTGCCTCGGCCTCCGGGGCCTCCTTGCTCCACGCTGGTCGCTGCTGCGTTGTCTGCTAACCCTGGCGTGCCTCTGCTGTGCCGCTGGTGGGTCTCTGCTGGTAGGCCTCCCAACTCCCGTGGGCGTCGCTCTACTGCCCCTGGTGTGCCCGCCGCTGTGCCGCTTTACCGCCCCTGAACCCCTGCTGGAGGAAGTAGCCTCTGCTGGCCCTCCTGGCTGAACGTCTTTACCAACCATCATCTGTTGCCACCAGTGACCCCCACATCTCCTGGCGCTGCGTCGCTGCTCTCGCCGCCCGTGCGGGATGCTCTTCCGCCGTGTGCGTGGCATTTAGTCGGCTCTCGCGTGCCGCTTACTGCCCTGGGAGTGGCTCGGTGACCTCGCCTATTGCAGGTCACCGCTGCCGACGCCCTTCTGTCAGGTTGGCTTCGTTGCCATCGAATTGTACACGACTCCATGTCCCTCGTGAAGCTACGACACCGCTCGACCCACGGCCTAGGATCGCATCGTGGGCCGGCCCTCACGTGCCCGCCAGCATGCCTTGTTGTGATTTCTGGCTCTACTTCCATTCTCTGGTTTACCCTGGGCCCTGCGCTACTCTGCCTACCGCCCGTGGGAGCTGCCGCGGCCTCACAACAACCATCTCTGTTGATGTCCGGCCGTACGTCGCACCCCTGTGCTGTGCTCCAGCCCTGCATGAATCCACCTGGGCCTGGTAGCACCCTGTCTGCACGGCAGTGCGGTATCTCGCTCGTGGTTGTGGACTGGCGGTCGTCTGCCACGGCATACCATCGCGTCTGCGCTCTCTGGGCGGCCATATTGGCGGGGGTCCCTGCTGGCCATCAGCCAGTGCCTTGGTGGTGGCCTGATGTTGCTCATCGGCATTCGCCTAAACCCCCAGCCCTCCTACTCGCAGGCAAACCTTACTTGACCTGCAGTGCCGTTCACCCCCAGCGTTCTGTCAAGCCGCCGTTGCCGCCGGAAGCTTTACTCATCAGTTACTCCGTTTGTTTTTTTATCACCGAAACCCAAAGATGTGGTTGTAGCGGGGATCGAAAACAGAAAAACACATCCTAACCTCGCACCATAACTCCCGCTTTCCGTCCAAAACTATTTTTATCTTCTCACCATCACCTCCCATGCCCTTCCAGTATATCCCAGCATCCACATCAATAGTGGTGTAGTTCCCGCTCAAGTCAGGGGCCAACCTCAAAGAGTTGGACTCTGGTGCTGGGGTGTCGCGCCCGCCGGAGTTCTCTGCGGAGAACACCAGCTGTCGTTTTCATCCCTGTGGCCCAGTGCTCTTCACTCATTTTCAGAGGGGGCCGCCACACATTTGAAACCATTGGGGTTTGACAGCAGCACGATGATGATAGGCGGTTGTTTTCACCGTTTGTGTATTGTCGGGGGCCACACGCCAGGGGCCGCACTGAAGGCCACTAGGTGCTGCCAGTGGCCCGCGGGCCTTGCAAGGAAGAACGCTGCTGTAGCCAGGACCATCAGTTCTGACGCAACGCCAGTAAATGCCACATCTGGCAATCTAGGTTTCAGGCATGTGGACACCGGATTGATCGTCAGTCAAGCTGCGGTGTTGTGCCACACAGTCGACCAGGAGACAAAGACAAAGACCCCCCACCTCCCGTATAGCCTTAACAGCCTGTTGGGACAAGTGCTGTTAGCAAGTAGCACCTATGAAGGCCGACATGCCACACGAGGGCGTGGGTGGCCAACACCACGCCTAGCTGCCTTCGTACTCATTTGAGGTCGAGTCGACCCAGGGGAGGCCCAGGACCGGTTCAGATAATCGTCACCAGTGTCGGTCATGAGCGGGAATTGAACTCGGGTCACCAGGTTCGTAGCGCAGCGCGCTAACCGCTACCACTACCGCTCGCCCGCATTCAGATGCATCAGATGGCTGAAGCCAGGGAACGTTGGCACCATCACGCAGCTACCTCTGGTGCTGAAGGGACCCCCGTGGCAGGCCACGCCTGACATGCTGGGAGACGGCAAACACGGGAAAAATAATGCCGGTTTCCTCACAAGCTGAGGACTCCGGCTCGTGCCGTGCCGATAAGTTCGGTGATGTTCGGGCTGTGACCGCCGGTACCAGCGTCGCATCCGATTCCGTTTGACAGACGTTCATGCATCAACCAGTTGGGGTCCCGTTACAACAAACTTCACAGAGAAGCGGATAACGTGAGTTTAATGAACACAGCGTGAAGAGACGACATTGCTGCGTGTTTGAGTTGTTTCCAGCACAAATTTGCATTACATTACATTCTTACAGTCTACTAGCACCACCTGGGAGTGTAAATGGGTACGGAACAGCGTGGAAGAGAGGGGGCTCTCTAGTGGAGGCCCCTCCGCCAGCAGTGGCGAGAGTAAGGATGTTGCAGGGCTTAGCCTTTACCTAATTCAGTAAGTATGTATGTTGAACTTCTTTCGCACCGTACATCGCCAACCGTGCTAATCGAAGCTGCGGGGGAAGGACAACAAACTAAACGCAAAAAGCAGTTTGATACAAGTGCTATTCTTAAGTTTTTTCGGTAAAGTCACGTAGCGTGATTTTTGTTTTATTTTATTTTCATTAATTTTGATGTTTTACCTACGTGACTTTACCGAAAAAACCTAAGAATATGATTCCTTGCAGTCACGAAAGCTTCAAATCTAGAATTGATACAAGTGAGTTTTCAATCTAGATGGTTTAAAAGTGCATAGCTGCAGCGGCTTCTTAATATTGGTAGGAAAAGCATTCCAGAAGGCCGCAGAAGCGCATCCAAAAGCGCCACGCGATGTGGTGACCACCGTCTTTGCAGCCACTAATTTCTTAGTCACCTTTTGAGTGTCCGGTGGGCCATCATGTCACTGTGAGCAAATGGACCGGAGTGAGTCATTAAAACAAAAATAAGATGAGACGAACAAAAGTGCGTCATGGAAATCTATATTTACTTTCTTCCTTCTTCTAAAGAGGCACTTTAATACACAAGCCATAAGGGAGGGGATGCCAAAAAGTTTGGAGAATATAATATCACAAATGTGCACAACCACAATGTTTATTGTATTTTTCAGTATAGAGTGTTCTGTGAAATAGTAGTCATCTCTGCTGACAATTTAATATTGCGCTAATACGTTTCATGTGTAAAGATTGGGTTTAAAAATAAGCCAAACAGCCACAAGTCTGCAAATGTAGCACACCAACGCAAACCTATTTTAGCTCTCGCTTACTTTTTTCCCCCAAGACACACTGATTGCCCCTCGCGCACAAATTGTATTCAAGCTGAAGGAAGGCGCATGTCGGTACTCTTTAGTTTGCGAAGGTTTGCGTAAAACTCGCAAAGCCCGCGCGGACCTGAGGACCTTGTGGAATTTGCAATCCACAGGTCATAATTCGTGTGGAATACCCACACGTGTACATACAGTGCATAAAAGACAAAGATCCCCTTTGTCTCCCAAGTGGCAATGTTTACACATTACACAAGGTACTCTTTTACGGCTGAGTTCACCTAAGGGAGGCCCAGGACTGGTTAAAATAGCAGGTGGCTGGGTACGTAGTGCAGCGCATTAACCACCACAATACCGCTTCCCACTACATGCGCACATACTGCTGGATGGACAGAGGCGGGGGAATTTAAGAAGCTCTCCCCATTGCTTCAACTGCCACACGGCGTAGTTATCCACGGGGGGTGAGTGGGCGGCGCACAATAATTATCCCAGCGCGCCACGAATCCGGCGGCCTGAGTTTGATTCCCGGCCATGGCTAAAATCGGTGGTGACGAGTGATGTCCAGGGTGCGCACGATCGCGGGCCGTGTCCGTGTTTACCGCACGGCACCAGCGACGGCGACTACCAGCGCCGCGAACGTCGCCGCACGCGCGCACCGGGAATCGTGACGGGTGGCTCGGAGGGGAGTGCGGGGGGGGGGGGCCGTGACACCCCCGAGCGTGTCGCCAAACTCGCAACGCAGCTGAGCGATGCGCGAGGCGAGCGGTGAAATCCGTACGGCGGTGCCGCCCCGGGCGCGATGACAGAGAGCCGTCGTGCGTTCAATGCGGAGGGGGCGGGAGTCGGAGGGTGGGGGGGTCACCGGGTCCAAGCGCACTCCCCGGCTGTTCCATCGCTCTCCATGATTGTTAATTGATGGTCGATGAGGACGGGGCACCGCAGGTTACCAAGCGGTCAGTGACGAGCGGCACCATTGCATAGGGGTGGAATCATTCGGAGGCAATGAGGCTGCTTGGGGCGAGAGAGGGTCTAGGGACTTGGTAGAAGAGAGACGGCGGGAGGCTTAGAAGTAGAAACCGAGTGGGATGGTGGTGGAAGCACGCGGCGTGGATGGGACAGCGCGGCGTGGATGGGACAGCGCGGTCCATCTCGTAGCCAAGTCCTTGACGTGGGTGGAGTAATCTGTGACGCGCTAACCCTGTCTGCGTGCGTGCGTGCGACTAACGGGGGCGTGCGACTAACGGGGGCGTGCGTGTGGCCTTTCGTTCCAGGCTGGTCGGCTCCGTCGGCGATCGGCATCGCTGGGCTCGGCGGAGGATTCGAGATTGGCGTCGAGGTAGGGAGGGGTGGTGGGGGTGCGAGGGTGGGGGGCCCGGGAAGATTTGCATTCATGTGCAGCCGGCGGTGACGTACAATGTGTGCAACAACACTCGTTAAGCAGAATTTAATTTTTTTGCCAAAAATCCGCAAGCGAAAACTTTGATGAAAAAATTAAGATGTAGAGATTCAGTGAGGCGTCTTTGCATAATTAAGTATGGCTTTTGAAAATGATTATTACTTTATTTTATTCTACTTTCGACTGAACGCATTGGCAACTAACGATATTCAGTCGAAGCAGGCGTTGGAAGTGAACGACTGACCTTGCCATTGGTACGTTGTACAATAAAATAATACTACACGATGTACATTGATCTGTAGCATCAAAATGCAACCGTGTCTCAAGATGCTGGACAGAAACTATGAAACACGGCATCCAGGGTTAATGACTCATTCACTTCACGGAGAGAGAGAGAGGCGATTGGTCAGAGGCAGACTCGAACAGGGGCAGGGAGTCGACAGCACGGATGGCTGGGGGGAAGTGAGATCAAGACCCTGGAGGCAGCAGAGGAGAAGGGGTGACCTCCCACCGAGCGAAGGACGAACGGGTCCTCAGAAAGAAAGCCTTAGCTGCTGGAGTGGATGGGAGTTGAGAGACACGACGTTGGCAGTTCATGAGCACACGAAGCGGTGGGACAGTGGGACAGTGGGACAGTGGGCAGCAAAACACTGGGGTCGTTAATCTCACGACAAAGTTCAATTGCTGGGTTGCCGTACCCCTCAGGTCTCGGACTTGGTGATCATCCTGAACACCAGGCGGTCGGTGGAAGCGTTCACGAAAGGAGGCAACGTAACGCTCGGAGGAAACCTAACGGTGGCGATCGGTCCCTTGGGCAGGTACGCGCCTACCTCGAGCCTCGATCCTGTATGTGCTGCGGCGGTGTGGCCCTCCGCTACTTGCGAAAGTGGCAGGCTAAATTTATTTGTATCAATTCGTGTCTTAAGCCCTGGTGCTGTCAATACCTGATACAGTAGCGACTGCAGAACCTCATTTTGACGTCAGTCGCCCCTCTGGGGTCAAACTTCGCTCTTAAATGTGTCCCAGCCAGCAGGGGTTCTGCGTGGTGTGATAGTCAGAGCACTGGCCTTGCAATCCAGAAGTCGTCAGTTCGATTCAGTCTCCCGGTGCAGCACGTTTGCCCACCTGGAGGCACATTTAGCTACACGACAGTCGGTCTACTGACAGGTTGCAATTGGTGGGCTAAAACGTGGGTAATGCCAACTCTTCCAAGACGCCTGGCTGGCGCGACAGAGTAGAACTGCTGTTTGTGTTCAGTTTGATGTCGTTCCCCCGCACCTCCGATCGGCACGGCTGGCTGCGTACGGTGCAAAATACGTTCGACGTACAGTGCACGCGAAGGCCGAATGCCCCCTGCGAGGAGATGCCTCTCTCGAGCTCGCTCGAGTGGACGACGTTCCGCCAGCAGTGCCACGAGCAGGATATTTTGCAGGGCTTGTGCCTTTCGGAGCTGCGCAGAGCGCAGGGCGCTCGTTCGCCGCCGCCGCCGCCGTGCGTGGGATTGTTTATCTGTAATTCTAATGAGCGACGACACGCGCGGCGCGCATCGCATCGCCGGATTATGGCGCCGAGAGGTCGCGCGTGCGCCGACCTCTGTGTTTGCGCGGAGCGCTGCACGCGTTTCGCCCGGCGTATATACGAACGGTTCATCGACCAATTTGCAGATTAATGAGCGAATTACGTTTCTGCTCGCCCCCCCTCCCCCCCCCCCCCCCCCCCCCCACGTGCGTGCGTGCGCGAGCGCAGGAATGCGGAGGCGGACGTGGCGCTGCGCAGCACGTCGGCGGTGTACACCTACTGCCGGTCTCGCGGCCTCTTTGCCGGAGTGTCGCTGGAGGGCTCCTACCTGGTGGAGAGGAAAGACGCTAATCGCAAGTGGGTGTGAGCGGCGGCCAACGTCAATCCAGGGTGTTGCCAAAACGTTGCCACGAGCAGCCATGTGCACATCTGTGTGTTGAACTTCTAGAGGGTAGTGTAGCGTTTCGCGCGCTGCGCTACGAACCCGGCGACCCGAATTCGATTCCCGCTCACGGCCAACACCAGTGATGATTATTTGAACCGGTCCTGGGCCTCCCCTAGGTTGACTCGGCCTCAAAAGAGTACCTGGTGTGGTGTAAACATCGCCACTGGGGAGACAAAGGCGGTCGGGCGTGGTGCTGGCCATCCACCCCCTCGTGTACCGTTCCGGCCTTCATAGGTGCTCGCTAACACCACTTGCCCCAACAGTCTTCTAAGGCTACACGGGTGATCTTTGTCTTTGTTGAACTTCTAGAGGGGGCTCTACAGAGCTCCATCTTGTGTGCATGGCCGTCTGGAACATTCTTCCTTTCCGATATGAGGAAGCCACTAGGATTTATGCACTTTTAAATCATCGAGATTGAAAACTAATTTCTGTAGAATTGCTTTATGTGTTTAGTTTGTTGTCCTTCCCCCCGCACCTCCGATAAGCGCGGTTGGCCACGTGCAGTGCGAAAGAAGTTCAACATACACACATACGTGGCGAAATAAAAAATTGGACAGCCTTGCACTTCAAATACCACCGTGAGACCACGGGTTCACATGCTGCTTTTCAGTCCTCGGATTTTTATATTTTTGTATGAAATGTAACAAAGAATCCAAGACGATGACATGCCATGAGACAAGGCATCAGAGTAGCTGTCTCGGATCTTGTCGCGCAAAGCTCACAGGGATGTTTTCCTTCTCGGAGCTGGAATTGGGCCAGATCGAGGAGCAAACCGAAATTGGCGCCTCGATGCTCGATGTCCGCTTCGCTCGATGGTTCCGCGCCGCAGGTTTTACTGCGCCGAGCTGCGGGCGAGCGAGATCCTCGCGGGGGAAGTGAGTCCCCCCAAGGCGGCGGAGCCGCTGTACGAGCAGCTCGAGAACTACCTGATAGAGGCCGACCAGGACATGCTGCACGAGGCCACGAAGATCTCCCGCAAGAAGTCCCGCCGAGACGTCCCGGTAAGCGATCGACTCGACGCATCTACGATGCGCCCGGAGCGTAACGAGCTTTTCGGACGAGGGAACGGGATGGGAACGCGGACCGACCGAGCAAATGGATGCAAGGGAAAGAGAAGCAACTCGCTCGCTCACACTGACTCATCCGCTCGGCTGCGCGTTCGTTAACTTGCCCGCTCACTCATCCGCTAAGCCAACCATCCACTCGCTCACCCATTTTCTCACCCGCTCACCGACTCATCCGCTCGGCTACGCATTCACTCACTCGCCCACTCACTCATCCGCTGAACCACCCATCCTCTCACTCACCCACTCACTCACATACTCACCAACCCCATTATTTACTTACTCGCCCACTCACTCACTAACTTACTCCCTCAATCACTCAAGCGAAGGCGGGGTGGGGGGAATAAGCGATTGAAGGGTTCTGAAGGCACGATTGAGAAGGAAGGGATTTTATGGGAGACTTGAAAGCAGAGAGATGTAGGGGAGGTGGGGGCAGGCAAAGTTTCCTCCACCAGTGGTGGAGCAGAGGTTCCTAGGAGCAATGGGGAGGCCAGAGTGTGTGGAGTGGAGGGTGCAGAGGGGACTTATGGGTAGAGAAGGCTGCAGAGGTTTGGTGGGGAGGCAAGGCCCTGATGGAGGGGAAGGCAGTGAGGTACGAGATCGATCGGAGACTGCTGCGTGCCTCTCCAAGTGTGCGTTCGCATCGCACCGCGACGTTTCTCTCCACGTCCTCGGCAGCTTCTTTGGGGACTTAGCCGTGCAGCTCGCCGCTGTAAGCGGTGGGAGGAAAGTGAGCTGCTCGACTCGGCTCCTGGAATCGCTCCCAGCAAGTATAGCGAAACGTCGGACATCGTGACAAACAACCCATGGACGCATGCACGAGAGCCGGCGACAACTCCGCAAACGCCGAGCCCCTTTGTGTGCGTGCGTGCTTGTGCGCGCGCGAGCGTGTGGGAGTGTGAGCTTTCATGTTGACGAATGCGAGCGTCGTGGCGTGCGGATCTGTGAACCTGCATGTATTATGCATGTCCCAGCTGCGTGCGTGCTCTTTGCAACGACCCGTTTCCCCAGCCCAAGCCCAGGAAGACGGAGAGCGTGCGCTCGCAGGCAAGCCGCCCGACCGCGTGGCAGTCTGTCCACCAGAAGCCGTCGGGTGAGTGGGGAGCTCTCACGGGAAAAAACAACACGCTCCGGACTCCTTGCGCCTCGCGCTCGTGACGCCCTCACCCTTTCACCCCCGCGTTCCCACCCCCACCGCTCTCCTCTGCTCCGACGCTATCCTCGGTCACGCCAAGCGGCCGTGTGGCGCGGTGAAAACTTGGCGGATGTGAAAGTGAACGTGCGTTTTACATTCGCTTCGTGGCGTTTTAAGCGGCCGTAGGCATTCCCGACTCGCGTAGGGTGCTCTTTGCCGAGAGGGCCGTACGGCTCTCCGGGTCGTGCCAAGTGCTGCGCGAGCTCCCGTGTCGGTCCCTCACGAAGCCGCCAGCAGATGGGGTGAAACGTCGGACGTCGTGCCGAACACGGCGCGGTTTACGCGTCGCTTCGACAACTACGTGGGGCTGACTGTGACGACGTTGAAGAGGAGCTTCGTCTTAAACGTGCCTCTAAAATATATATTTACGTGTGTGTGTGCGCGCGCGTATATGCTCTATATATTTAATTATTTGAAAGCAACGCATTTAAAAATAGCATCCTCATAAATCCGCAGCACCCTCGGCCCGTGACGCTGCGCTTGCGTGAATGGACAGCAGCCTTCATGCCGTGGCAGGGGGGCGCTAGCGGCCCGGCGAGGATGTCCGGGGACGGCGCCGAGGTCACCGCCGCCTCGCAGCTCCGTGATTCCGATCTCCCCTCTCACGCGGTGCCAGCGGTGCACGAGCGGCGGATTGCCGCACGCTCTCTCGCTCGCTCGCTAGCTGTTCCACCGCCCAACCCCCACCAAGTCTTTAAAGGCCATTCACTTGCCACTTGCGCCGCTGTTTATATTCACCGCAGCTGGTATTTATTGAGATTTTTCGTTTAGTTGGGGTGGGGGGAAGAGGGGACGGTGGCACAGTGGTTGGCGCAGTGCGCGTTGAATCGCCACCCTGATCAGTTCGATCCTGGCCACAAAGCCAAGGGATTGCCAGGCATCTCCACTTCGCCGTGCCGCACTGACCAGCGTGGCGAAGTCCGGTCAAGAAAGCGTCACGACCGAGACTGCACCTCCGAGTGGCACGGGTTGGCTACGTATGGTGCGAAAGAAGTTCAACATACGTAAGACGGGGACACCTTCGTCCATACATCAAGGCCGGGACGTTTTGTTATTATTTGTGAACTTTGTTAAAATTCAGGGGGAGGCATTGAAGGCATCAATTCGGCTTCCCCCTCCACCCCTCCCCCGTCCCCCACCGAGGCCCTGTGCTCTGCCTTCGAGGCGTTGCTTCTATACAAAGCCGGCAGCGAGAGGCGGTTGAACTCATCTCATCTTTACCGCGCGTGGAGGACGAGCGGAGCTCACGCCGGCAGCGAGAGGCGGCGCTGATGGGCGCGGCGCGAGTTTGGGTGATGGACCCACGGGAGCGCTCCTCTCTGTGGGCGAGCGGAGCGGGGGGGGGGGGCGTGACGTGCGAGGGGCGCGTCGTCACGGAGCGATCATCGGGAGAACCCCCTCCAGCCCCCCCCAGCACCCCCCAGTCCCCCCCGCCCCTTCCCGTTCCACGCCCGACTGAATCCCCGAACATCAAAACCCTTCCAGCGTTGCGCGGGCACACAAACCGTCCTCCGGAAAATAAGACTCGCGCCCCAAGCCTGTGCACGGTGTGAATGGTCTTGTACCAAACCTGGTCGCTCACACACACACAGCGACCGGATATCGTAAGAAGCAACCCCACGTGTTTTTTTGCTTTGAAGAGCATGGGGAGGGGGGGGGGTGGTTGTGGTGGTGGTGCGTCTTGGTAAACCCGGACGCGGTGGCGGTCACGCCACGGTGATCGTGCGCGCACCCTGCGAGCGGGAACAATTCGCCTCCTTTGTGCTGTAACAAAACCCCGCAGAAGAGAGGCGAGTCTGCGACAAAACACGTGAATGCCAGCCTCCTCCATTCGACGCATTCTACCGAGTCCCAACCCCTACTCCCCCCACTCCCCCCACTCCCCCCTTCTGAAAAGAAAGCCTATTGCGTCTTTGTTCTGAATTTAAAGAATGTATATGTGTTGGAAGTTGCTTTGGCGTCTTTGGATTGCCACAGATCACTTGGCGAAATGAAAGCCGGCGTCGTGCGAGGATGAGGTCTGCGCAGGCTCTGCCTTGAATGCGTCCGCCACCTGCAGGCTGGCGGCCCGCCAAGGGAAGAACAATGGGGCTTGGTGTTCGCATCTTTATTTTCAAGTGACCTCCCTTTTCCCTATCCACAGGTGTTTGATGCGTGACACACAACCCGGTCTATAGTTTAAATTCTCAGAGCTGAGATGTAGGCGAGTGAAGTGCAAAAACAAAGCGCGTGCGATTTGTTTTTTTTGCGCCGTCACTTGGTGACCATACCAGGACCGTCAAAGCCACTTGCCCTGATTCGAACCCAGGCCCTCATCGGTGCCCACTCAGCGCTCTGACCTCTGAACGACCTCCCAACGGCGTGTTGCATCAATAAGCAACCGAAGAACAACGTTACTAATTAATGCCTGGGTTTCCGTGTCCATTCACTGCCGTTGCTTGTAAGTTCGTGAACCGTCTTTGCGCCAAAGGTTCAGCGGGTGATGGTGGCCAGCGCTTGACTGCACGCTCCGTTGTTTTGCTCCACTCTGCGGGTTTTTGTTGTTGTTTTAGAGGCCAGGGCTCGGCATTATGATACCCTCCCAGAAACTCTTCCGGGGCCAGTGACGGATTATTTTAATAGCTTGCATATGAAAGAAACGCAGCAAGCGTATCGGTGGCCAAGGCGCTTATTACTCTGTATTATGTTGGTGTTTTTTTCCCTCCCCTCGCTGTGGAGCTGACCTTCTGAAATTAAGCCTTCACAGCCAAAGGCCACGACTGTCACTGGACCATCACGTGCGCAGTGTTGCCGGAGGGAGCTTGCGCGTGTGCGCGACAGCGAGCGCTTCATGTTGATGAGGGTTGCTCATCCATTAGCCGCTGGGTGGCCCTCCCTGTTACGCGCGTGGAAATGCCACCTCGGCGCAGACCCGTGACCGTCTACTTGCCCTTTGGGTCCCGGCCTGTGCCGGGAATCTCCAGGTCTTTCAAACTAAATGTTAATATTATCATTTTAGCATTAAAACCCATCCGTGTTTGTCCGTTCTTCCACCACCCCCACCGAGATGCAAATTATCCGTCTGCGAGATTTGCACATTGGATGGGGTTTTTTTATCATGCAAATCATCTTCTTTTGTCGATTCCCACAGATATAAGATACCATTTTTTTTGTAAATGTTACATTCTTTAAAGCTTCTGATGACAAGTAGTGACTGCATCTCTGTAAAATTGGAGTGTAATTGTTATCACACTGCACTTGCAATCCAGAGGTGACGGGTTCGAACTCCCGGCGTGGCGAATGAAACGTCGCTGGCAAGTTTCTTAAATCTCCCGGCTCTGTCCACCCAGCGGCACAACTTGGTACACGGCAGTTGGGCGACGGTAGGGATGGAGTGAGAGTTTATATCTGGCCACTGTTGAAGAAGCGTGGGCCACACGTCCTCTGGCGAGGCACTGTAGAACTCCGTGTTGTGAGGGCGTGAGCCAGGACATTGCAGGGCTGCGTCTTTACCTCTCTCCGTATTTTAATGTTTGAAATAAAATAAAAAACTGGTGAGCTGCTTTGACATGTTAGCAGGCCCGTTTGTTTAGCTGCAGTACTTGATAATTTAAGGATAAAACTTCGCCATCTATAGCTGCTCCATAGAAAGAAAAACTTTTGACGTCGCACAAAAAGATGATCGTTGTATAGGCCCTCGTCGATGGGATGATGATGATGATGATGTTAGTATGGGTTGACCTCTAAACCCTCGTTTGAGTCTCACCGCTTTCAGATTCTGAGACTCGAAACCAAATGGTTCCCCGTCCGCGCTGCCCGTGCGTTCCTCCTGCCCGTGCGTTCTTCATGCCCGTGCGTTCTTCATGCCCATGCGTTCTTCATGCCAGTACGTTCCTCCTGCCCATGCGTTCTTCATACCCGTGCGTTCTTCATGCCCATGCGTTCTTCATGCCCGTGCGTTCTTCATGCCCATGCGTTCTTCATGCCCGTGCGTTCCTCCTGCCCATGCGTTCTTCATGCCCGTGCGTTCTTCATGCCCATGCGTTCTTCATGCCCGTGCGTTCCTCATGCCCGTGCGTTCTTCATGCCCGTGCGTTCTTCATGCCCGTGCGTTCTTCATGCCCGTGCGTTCTTCATGCCCATGCGTTCTTCATGCCCGTGCGTTCTTCATGCCCGTGCGTTCTTCATGCCCGTGCGTTCTTCATGCCCGTGCGTTCTTCATGCCCATGCGTTCTTCATGCCCGTGCGTTCTTCATGCCCGTGCGTTCCTCATGCCCGTGCGTTCTTCATGCCCGTGCGTTCTTCATGCCCGTGCGTTCTTCATGCCCGTGCGTTCTTCATGCCCGTGCGTTCTTCATGCCCGTGCGTTCTTCATGCCCGTGCGTTCTTCATGCCCATGCGTTCTTCATGCCCGTGCGTTCTTCATGCCCGTGCGTTCTTCATGCCCATGCGTTCTTCATGCCCATGCGTTCCTCATGCCCGTGCGTTCTTCATGCCCGTGCGTTCTTCATGCCCGTGCGTTCTTCATGCCCGTGCGTTCTTCATGCCCGTGCGTTCTTCATGCCCGTGCGTTCTTCATGCCCATGCGTTCCTCATGCCCGTGCGTTCTTCATGCCCATGCGTTCTTCATGCCCGTGCGTTCTTCATGCCCGTGCGTTCTTCATGCCCGTGCGTTCTTCATGCCCGTGCGTTCTTCATGCCCGTGCGTTCTTCATGCCCGTGCGTTCTTCATGCCCGTGCGTTCTTCATGCCCATGCGTTCTTCATGCCCGTGCGTTCTTCATGCCCGTGCGTTCTTCATGCCCATGCGTTCTTCATGCCCATGCGTTCCTCATGCCCGTGCGTTCTTCATGCCCGTGCGTTCTTCATGCCCGTGCGTTCTTCATGCCCGTGCGTTCTTCATGCCCGTGCGTTCTTCATGCCCGTGCGTTCTTCATGCCCATGCGTTCCTCATGCCCGTGCGTTCTTCATGCCCATGCGTTCTTCATGCCCGTGCGTTCTTCATGCCCGTGCGTTCTTCATGCCCGTGCGTTCTTCATGCCCATGCGTTCTTCATGCCCGTGCGTTCTTCATGCCCGTGCGTTCTTCATGCCCATGCGTTCTTCATGCCCGTGCGTTCTTCATGCCCGTGCGTTCTTCATGCCCGTGCGTTCCTCATGCCCGTGCGTTCTTCATGCCCATGCGTTCTTCATGCCCGTGCGTTCTTCATGCCCATGCGTTCTTCATGCCCGTGCGTTCTTCATGCCCGTGCGTTCTTCATGACCGTGCGTTCCTCCTGCCCGTGCGTCCGTTCTTCCTGTGCGCATCTCGCGCGTTGCCGTCCTGACTCGGTGCGTCGGTGACGCCTCGGACGGGCCGAGCCTCCTGCCCGGCGAGACGTCGCAGCTCTGCTACGTGCCAACTTGGCCAGATCTCATGGACATTAAACCACGTTTGATTTTTCTCGTGAATAATTTCACTACATTTCATTACGCTCACCGTGGCCTCTGGGGGTTTGTTTGCATGCAGCAACACGAATTCACTTTCCTATTTAGTTTCCCAACTAAATTCGATACAGGTTAATGGACATTATCACTTAATGTCTTATGGCAACCGGTCATCGGGCCAAATCGCCCGCGAACCCCGGCTGATCTTGGAAGCTGAGCAGAGTTGAGCATGGATCGTGCTTGGATGGGCGACCACCATACAGTACTTAACAACGGGTGCTGCGTGGCTACGTTGTCAGCAGAGGGCAGTCCTGAAAAATGCCACTGTTGGACTGCACCGACCAGCATGGTGACATGTGTCGTATAGATGATGGCCCTTCAAACCGTCGCGTTTCGCGGCATTTTCCACGTCGCGACAAGCGACTGGCATCGCGCATCTCGTCTCCACGTTAGAAAGGGCACCCCCCTCACCCCTCCCCCCCCCAGTAGCAGCTCTGTCTCGGTGCTGCGCGATGCGACCTCGGCACCTGGCCTGCGAGCGGGCATCCATCTGCCAGTAGGGGGAGGTGGAAGGGTGGGGGGGGGGGCAACGATCGCTCTGTGTACCCCCAATCGAGTCACGGTCGAAGTAAGACCACGTGCGTGACTGATCCGTCGCAGCACGTGGCGAGGCGCCATCAAAGGCGCTGCTCTGCGCCCGTGCGTCGTCGCCACCCGCTCGGTCGGATGACCACGACGATGTCCGCAGGGTCGTGGTCCCGGGGCGCCGACGGCGACTCTCAGGCGGCGGCGACGGCGGTGGTGGCGGTGCGCCCCTTCAGGGGCCAGCTGCCCTGCGACCTGAGCTTCGGGTTGGGCGAGCGAATCGACGTGGTGACCCGCACCAAGTCCCGCGACGACTGGTGGGAAGGCCGCCTGCACGGCCGCCTCGGGATCTTCCCCGCCACATACGTGCGGGACTGCTAGGCGACGGGCGCAAGCGGTGGCGGCAACGTATCGGTGACGGTGTATTGACAACAATGTATCGACGATGACGTGTCGGTGACGACATATCAAGGACAATGTATCGGTGACCACGTGTCAATGACCACGTGTCGACGCGTCGACAGGCAGAGCGATGGCCGTGTTCGTGGTCTGGGTTTTTTTATGGAAGCTGCTGGATTTTAATGCGTTGAGATTAAACTGTGGGGAAATATAGCGCCAGTTACTTTGCAACCTGTACACGTATGTAGTAGCACTTTGTGTAAACTGATGACGATGACAGACGTATATATATTCACGGTTTATTATCATTTATTACACCCAGAATTCTCTTGCAGTGCCATGAGAGGTTTTATAATTACGCAAGTGAACACAATACTATTATTATGGGTTGTTTTGAGAAATAAAATATGAGCTGAAACGGTTTGTAATATATATGCAATACAGTATAACATGCTATATGCAATAAATACGGAGTTTAATTTCTTGTGTCAATTGTTAGCCGTGTCATTTTGGGGCAAAACTGTCAATTACCACCCATGACATACACCACCCATGATGAACACCGCTCATGGTGAACACTGCTCATGGTGAACACTGCTCATGGTGAACACCGCTCATGGTGAACACCGCTCATGGTGAACACTGCTCATGGTGAACACTGCTCATGGTGAACACCACCCATGATGAACACCGCTCATGGTGAACACTGCTCATGGTGAACACTGCTCATGGTGAACACCGCTCATGGTGAACACCGCTCATGGTGAACACTGCTCATGGTGAACACTGCTCATGGTGAACACTGCTCATGGTGAACACTGCCCATGGTGAACACTGCTCATGGTGAACACTGCTCATGGTGAACACTGCTCATGGTGAACACTGCTCATGGTGAACACTGCTCATGGTGAACACTGCTCATGGTGAACACCGCTCATGGTGAACACTGCTCATGGTGAACACTGCTCATGGTGAACACCGCTCATGGTGAACACCGCTCATGGTGAACACTGCTCATGGTGAACACCGCTCATGGTGAACACTGCTCATGGTGAACACCGCTCATGGTGAACACCACCCATGGTGAACACCGCTCATGGTGAACACTGCTCATGGTGAACACTGCTCATGGTGAACACTGCTCATGGTGAACACTGCTCATGGTGAACACCGCTCATGGTGAACACCGCTCATGGTGAACACCACCCATGGTGAACACCGCTCATGGTGAACACCGCTCATGGTGAACACTGCCCATGGTGAACACTGCTCATGGTGAACACTGCTCATGGTGAACACTGCTCATGGTGAACACTGCTCATGGTGAACACCGCTCATGGTGAACACCGCTCATGGTGAACACCGCTCATGGTGAACACTGCTCATGGTGAACACTGCTCATGGTGAACACTGCTCATGGTGAACACTGCTCATGGTGGACACTGCTCATGGTGAACACTGCTCATGGTGAACACTGCTCATGGTGAACACCGCTCATGGTGAACACCGCTCATGGTGAACACTGCTCATGGTGAACACCGCTCATGGTGAACACTGCTCATGGTGAACACTGCTCATGGTGAACACCGCTCATGGTGAACACCGCTCATGGTGAACACCGCTCATGGTGAACACTGCTCATGGTGAACACTGCTCATGGTGAACACTGCTCATGGTGAACACTGCTCATGGTGAACACTGCTCATGGTGGACACTGCTCATGGTGAACACCGCTCATGGTGAACACTGCTCATGGTGAACACTGCTCATGGTGAACACTGCTCATGGTGAACACTGCTCATGGTGAACACTGCTCATGGTGAACACTGCTCATGGTGAACACCGCTCATGGTGAACACTGCTCATGGTGAACACTGCTCATGGTGAACACCACCCATGGTGAACACTGCTCATGGTGAACACTGCTCATGGTGAACACTGCTCATGGTGAACACCGCTCATGGTGAACACTGCTCATGGTGAACACTGCTCATGGTGAACACTGCTCATGGTGGACACTGCTCATGGTGAACACCGCTCATGGTGAACACTGCTCATGGTGAACACTGCTCATGGTGAACACTGCTCATGGTGGACACTGCTCATGGTGAACACTGCTCATGGTGAACACTGCTCATGGTGAACACTGCTCATGGTGAACACCGCTCATGGTGGACACTGCTCATGGTGAACACTGCTCATGGTGAACACTGCTCATGGTGAACACTGCTCATGGTGAACACCGCTCATGGTGGACACTGCTCATGGTGAACACTGCTCATGGTGAACACTGCTCATGGTGAACACTGCTCATGGTGAACACCGCTCATGGTGGACACTGCTCATGGTGAACACTGCTCATGGTGAACACCACCCATGGTGAACACTGCTCATGGTGAACACTGGTCATGGTGAACACCACCCATGGTGAACACTGCTCATGGTGAACACTGGCCGTGGTAGACACCGCTCATGGTAGACTCCACCCATGGTGAACACCGCTCATGGTGAACACCGCTCATGGTGAACACCGCTCATGGTAGACTCCACCAATGGTGAACACCGCTCATGGTGAACACCGCTCATGGTAGACTCCACCCATGGTGAACACCGCTCATGGTGAACACCGCTCATGGTGAACACCGCTCATGGTGAACACCAGAGGTGTGGACTCGAGTCATGTGACTTGGACTCGAGTCAGACTCGAGTCATGAATTTGATGACTTGCGACTCGACTTGGACTTGCATAACAATGACTTTGTCCCACCTCTGGTGAACACCGCTCATGGTGGACACGGCCCGTGGTGGACACGGCCCGTGGTGGACGTTGACATGGCGGATATTGGCAGCATTCGCCACCCCAGGTGCAAAGGACAATCCCCGCCTCATCATGCGCTGCGTCTGATGGCGTGGTGCTCTCCACTCTGCAGATTCAGCTGCAGTCCCCAGCCATCACCGCTGTGCTCACCCCCCCCCCCGCCCACCTCAACCCCCTCGCCACGTCTCCATGCCCAGCCTCGCACAGGCGACTCGTTCAGGGTCAGAGATAATGTCGCTATACCGTCGCCCCATCGACACCACCGAGTCCCTAGCAGCCCCGGATCCACCAGCCACTTTGGGATGGAGCGTGGGAGCAGGGAGAATTTCCAGGTGCGAACCACATCTGGATTTGATCATCGCTACGCATACGACATTCAACGCCGACTCTGTTGGGTCAGGGGCGGTTTCTTCATTAGGGCGATTGGGCGACGCACCACCAATGTAATTCAACCACAGAGTCACGCTAGCCGTCACTGTGCCTCTGGATATAGTCCAATCAGCGTCATGCTACGTTCTGTGGAGTACCGCCTCTTTTTGGGCGATTTCCCTCCAGCTGAGAATCGCCCCGAGTGGTCCCATAGACTTACATTCAAAGATGTTTTTTTTCGAACGGGGGCGCTGCAATGCATTCTCTATGGCTTCCGGGAGGGCTCGCCCTAACGTGCTTACGTCATCATACGTGCTTACGTCATCATACGTAAGCACGTTTCATCCAACAATATAATTTTTCGCCACCTAGTGGAATCTTTAATAAAATAAACTTGAGTGGTTTGTTTTAATAGTGAGTATAGAAACAAACAAGATGTATTGTAAGAGTCACTTTATTTTTCATTAATATTAAAGAAGTGAAGTTGCCTTTACATGCTTAAGCTGTTAATTTATCCATTGCATGGGTGGACCTTATCCTTATCAATCATCCAGACATTTGCCCCCCCTGAGAGATTTTGCAGGAGCCGCCACTGTGTTGGGTGAATACAACATTGTTGAAATGGAATTGATCGATCCACTGGTGGATGAAGGCCTCCCCCCAATTAGTCGCCACGCCTCAGTGCTGCGATGCAACAACAAACCACACTGAGCACTTGCACGCCAACTCATTTCATTGGTCCATCTCCTCGGTTGCTTAATGTGCTCTCAGATGCCTTCCATTCCCCTTGGCTGCCGTTCCATCGCTACCCACTCTGTTCTAAACCAACAGTTGTGTCATCCCTCCCAGCCACGACGTGTCCTGCCCAAAGTCCATTAACGTTGCTAATTACGTTTTTAACTAATTACGTCTTATATATGTAACTAACCCGCGTATGTTCACGCGTCCACGTCTTCCTCATCCTGTCTCTCAACGTAATTCCAAGCATGCAAATCTCTCCAAGCGTCTTTGCGCATGTTTCTTATTTTTGTTCCATTCGTCGTCGTTGTTGTTTGGTGAACGACCGTGCTGTCTGAACCTTCTACACAACGGCAAAAAACCGAGGAGCAATGAAAATTGAGCTGCCAGTCGGGGGAACGCAGCCAACACACGAAATTGTGTTTTTCATGGTGTGGGAATTACGCCGCTTATTTATGGCCCAATTGTGATAATTAGCGGACTGTGCAGCATAGTAATTTCATAATTTAATAGATGACGTTCACAGTGGCTTAATGAATGCCAACACTCATTAATGCTGCGATGACTTGGCCGTCATGTACGCTCGAGCGTTGTGTGGCGATGACGCCTGGGTTGGCAATGCAATGCCACCTTTGGCAGAGATGGATGCGAAAGGCGCACTGGGGGATGAACACAGCGGCTTTAAGGGCTGCAGCACGGAGCCTTTGATTTTGAACAATATGTACTGCTCGAAATGCAATATCGCTAAAGAACGATGTCCAATGCCATAGATGCATACGGTAAAGCCGCACCACCATCAGAATGTGAATTCCTACATTCATAGTGAACAGAAGCATGACAACGTGCCGAGAGAGGAACAATTCAATCAGTCAACTTTAGCTGCTCCGACACGTGGATTTGAGTCATGGACAAATGAAGACGTTGAAAAGCGAGCGAATAATCGTGGAGATGTGCGTGTTTGGAATTACACCGAGTGGGAAAAAAAACATGCAGCGACAGGTCAGAGGGCAACAGGGAAGTAGGGTCGGACATGTTCATTGTTTTCGTAAGTGGGTTTGGGCAGGACATCGCTTTAATCGTAGCCGATGGATGAGGCTGATGATTGAATATCAGCCAAAGGAGGCAACACACCCAAGGGGATGAGAATCACCGTTGAGATGGAGTGATGAGATGAGATGGAGTGATGAGATGAGATGGAGTGATGAGATGAGCTCATGAGCAGGAGACGGATCGCTGGACCACGAGGGATCGGGAAACAACGTGGGGGCAGCCTTCATACAGCAGTGGATAGAAAATAGCCGACGATGAATATATTGCTAATTTCAGTGTGGCTGTATTGGGCATGCTCAATAGACCCGAAAAATTGACGTTTTCTATTCCTGACCTAACCTTAGTAGCTCCAATTATATTATTTTCAGGGCTTCCCTTGTTCGCTGCCTGCTCTTTGTAAGAACATTCAAGAAATGTCAAAGGCAGCGATACTTTCTCCTGCAGAAACTTAAAGGCTGCATAATTCTAGATTTGAAGCTTTCGTGACTGCAATGATTCATATTCTCAGGTTTTTTCGGTAAAGTCACGTAGGTAAAAACATTAAAATTAATGAAAGTAAAATAAAACAAAACAAAATAAAATAAAATTAAAATAATTTTAATGTTTTTACCTACGTGACTTTACCGAAAAAACCTGAGAATATTAAAGGCTGCAGTGGAATTATTGCCCGCCACTTAAAATGTTGTTTATTTCGTGTTGATGAGCACAGGCCCAAATGTCCAGCAACGAAAAGCACGATTAAAGGTATAATAGGTAAGTTCATGTTTTTTAATGAGCAAATTCGTAACAATTTGAGGTGTGTAAATTCCGAAATAAAGCGGTGCTCAAGAGCAGCGCGACGTGTCCCTGCAGTCGTTGAACACTCGCCGATGAGAGGCAACACTCGAGTAGGCCAAGGTCTCCACGTGAGCCGAGGAATCAAAAGTGGGGAAGTGTTTTGAGCCCCATTTGCACAGTGGCTGAATGTGGAGTCACTTAAGAGTCCTGAACGTGGGCGGACTATGTACGCGTAGCATCGCCCGGATGCTGGGACAGCACTGGTCTACGATTCACACGAACTGGTCTCAACCTGTGGGTCTGGTCCCCCCCCCCTCCTGCAAGCCATGGGCATGGATGCTGTGCAAGAGTCATTTCTGAATGTGACACATCAGCGCTACGTCCAGCGACACAACACGCTCATGCGCAACACGAGAGAAACGTGTTTCCATACCTGTCAACTCATCCGGTTTACCCGTATTCTTGTACAAGGAAAGTGAGCAAAAGATTGTTCGTGTCTATGTGTTTGTATTTCTCTCTTGTGATGGGACTTTGTAGGATGAACGTTCAGATTTATAAGGGCACCACGGGGTGACCAATAAGGTCTGAATTGTTCTGTGTTCCGTCATAAGGTCGGCACTGAGCAAGGCTTGACAGGTGTGTGTTTCTAACACTGCCTTGACTAGAGGTGTGGACACATGCTCTATATTGTGACCTTAGTAGAGCTGATGGGGTGATGGGGTGGTGGGGTGTAGGCATGGGCACCAGCAGTCTTGATTGGTGGGCCACCATACCCAGGGCCATCTCGAGAGGGAGTGGGGGTGGAGGGGAAGAGAGGCATTTTACTCGTTGGTTCTTTCGGTAAAGTCACGTATAAAGAGACAATAATAAATTAAATACTAGCATACGACGTTTCGATTGCAACACAAGCAATCATCATCAGGTATAAATTAAATAGAAACACAAATCTAGTCTACTTAGAAATGTAATGTAATACAACAGAGAGTCGGATAACATAACAGTCAACACCCTACCTGGTTGATGACGTTCACAGAGATATATAGAGAGACACATACATAGTCTGCTTATATGTCTGTCTATATGTCTCTGGTTTTGTTTGATCTCTCTCTCAAATTTAGCATTCTCAGGAAGAACGTAATTAACCAGGTAGGATGTTGACTGTTATGTTATCCGACTCTCTGTTGTATTACGTTACATTTCTAAGTATACTATTTTTGTGTTTCTATTTCATTTATACCTGATGATGATTGCTTGTGTTGCAATCGAAACGTCGTATGCTAGTATTTAATTTATTATTTTATCTTGTTACGTGACTTTACCGAAAGAACCAACGAGTAATTCCTGCAGTCACGAAAGCTCCAAATTAAGTTTAGAGGCTTTTTATTCTGGGCCTCGCTACAAAAAAAGAGTCCCATGTGACATTCTCCCTTTGGGCCTCCAACCCTTGGGCCTCCGTGAAGCTTTGTGCGATCCTGACCATCCCAAAATAGGCCCGGACCACCTCCTGCCTCTGCTTTCCACAGAGGCTGCACACGGACGAGCATTGGCGTTGCATTGCACTGCCCCCGTGTGTAAACACACACGCAGTGCACCTTTCAGAAGCAACTTTATTCATGGTTATACTTTGTATCCGTATGAAACATGCATGGATTGCAAAGCTGTAAGCACACAAGGCTTGGGCTCCAAAGGTGGCCACTTCACTTGACACACACGCACGCGCGCGCCCTCTCAGGCGCGCGCAACACCGACAGCCTCCTGTATTGCAACGTTCGCCTGCTGCATTTCGAAAAATAAAAAATAAAACGATCGGCGGTCGCCAACAAAAAATTAAAGAAAAATAATTCTATTTGTACAGATTTTTGTTTATATTAAAAAAAAAACTTTTTTTTTTTAAAAAGAGCACTGAAAAAAAAACTATAAATAGTAACGACGAACATTTACTCTCCGCTTTTAAGTTATTCAATAATATTAGCAATAAATAGTAATAAATATATATTTTTAAAACACTGCATTGTAAAACAAATCAACGACAACAATAACAATTATAAATGCTTTTGAAGGCTCAGTGTTCTGAGTGGCTATCGCGGGGGAGGTGGGGAGGGGGGGGGGCATGGGGAGCTTGTCGGGCTCTTTGAGGGGGGCCGTGGGTTCAGCCACAAGCCATGTGTGGTGGGGGGGGGGGCAGCTGAAACAAAAAGCCAAGCGCGCTCTCTCCGCCGTGCTCTCCTCGGGGTGCCGCGCCACGCTCGGTCTGGCGACGACGACGCCGACGGCGCCCGGGGGGGGGGGGGCACGACCCCCTCCCGCCGACCCCCCCCCCCCCCCCCGAGATAAAAAAAATTCCCCGATCGGAGAGAGTGGCGACAACGGCAGAGCCCGCGACGAACATAACAAAAAAGCACTCCGCGACTTTGTCGTGCGCGAGCAGCTCCCTAAGCGATGACCACGAGCGCGGCACGTTCCATTGACCTCCTCCTCCCCCCCTCCCTCTACGCTTCTCATCTAGCTCGTTCGATTTTTTAAAAGTTTTTTTCACTTTTTTTTTGTCACAACGGTTTTTGCGAGAAGAATACGATTACTAGTACAGTATACTCCAGTGTAAAAAAAATAATAATGGCGTAACAAGGCTTATCATGCATTGGTGAAATGTAAAAGTTGATTTGCAAAGTGTTCATTGTGATGTTTCTTCTTCTTATTCAAGAACCCATCCCGAGCACAAACACAAATCTCGTGTCACAACAAACCCGCGGTGTTTTCTTCAAATGTTGATACTAAGACAAAAGTTTTGGTTTTTGGGATCAAGCTAAAACCCATTATTCTTTTGTAACATCACATTACTGTTAATACTTATAAATGGTAGCAAAACTCAAAATGGAAGCTACCAGCACTTCATACCATAAAAATAATTTAAAAATAATTTCAATACGGCAAAAAGATGCAACCATGTAATTTTTTTTTCTCCTACTCTCTGCGTCCTTTTGAATTTTTTAAGTTTTGTCATTCCTTATATATACTATGTTTTATATATATTAAGTTGCATGATAAAATTACAGTACTGAAAAGTTTCACAAGGCCTTCCTCCTTGCTGTGCATTTTTCCTCTCTCTCTCTCTTCTCTCGTTTTGCTCACAGCTGCTTCACCTGATTGCGACATGAAAACCCTTAGGTGGGGTCCGCTGGCAGATTGTACATAAACTACACACGCACAACGCACACGTGCGCGCACGCACACACACACACACCTGTAAATAAACGCGTGGATTTAGTGCCAGACATTTCGACGTGCATAGACGCAATCTGTATTCCCGCTTAAACTGTGTGTTCTTTGAGGCCACGTACAAAAAGTTCTACTTTGTGTAAATATGCGTTGCTAGCTAACGTATGCCCCGTGTTCGTCGTCAGGGTTAAATGTGAATTGAGAAGAGTGGCAGGGGTGGAGGTACTGACGCGTGTTTCTCCGTACCGATCTGCGCCATTTCGACGCGTTAGAAACGCCCGGCTGAAATCATCCTGAGCTCAAGCCTGCAACGATAAATAAATAAATACTCACGAAAACAATCCGCAACTAGAATAAATTATTATCCAAATATGTTCGTGTAAAAGCCACAATTTCCAGTTTGATTGTATCATTTTTTCCCATTTTGCAACTATCGGAATGATTATATTAACGTTTGCATTGATTATAGCGCTTGTTTTACTTTTCCATAACGGAATATACTCAGCCCACAGGCTCGGTGAAACAGCAATTGTCTTTGTCTGCAATGGATTGTCAAAATGCTGCTCATGGTCAAGTGTATTATGGGAGATAATAGAATTGTGTATTATTTTATGAAATCTATGTCTAACTTCTACATTTTTTCACTTTCTTAAGACACCAACACTTACTGAAAATTCTTAAATACCTACGACAATGTTAAGTTGGTAAAACATTTTTGTTTGTTTAAAACAGAACATGATTCTTTGAGCGAATTATTTTCTCTCTCGAACACTACGACAGGACCCCTTCCCAAAAACGTTTCCCCTCCGACAAGCGGCGCCGCCACCACCGCCAACGACGCCGCCGCCACCACCGCCAGCCAAGTGGCCGGAGCCGATCCTCTGCCGCGTCACGGCACGGCACTCAACAAAGTGATTCGTCCAACGCCTAACACACCAGCAAACACAGTCGAATATTTCGCAAACCAAAAAACCACCCCTTTGCGCCGTTCTCTCCGCAGACGTTAAACCGAGATCCGTCCATTCCGTTAACACGTCTACCTTGCTTCGTCGCGAAAATATTTGACATTTTAACTCTTTTCGTTTTTTTTCTGGCGGTGGACTAGAACCTTTGCGAGAGGCGGTTGAGAAACCTCGGCTGCTGCAGGAGGTGGTGGAAATGAAACCTCATCGTCGGAACAGGTGGGGGGTGGGGGGGTGGCGGGAGGGAGTTGGTCCAAGGTCCCTTCCCTCGGCCGGTCGGTCGAGACTTCAATCCACCTTCGGCGCTGCCACGGTGGCGACGGCGAGCAGCTCGGGCACCCCGCTTCCCCGGCAACTCAGCGTGGACGGTGCGCTGCGGCTGCCACGGCAGAGGGGCGGCCGTGAGAGGCACCCCGCCCCTCACACCTGGATGCCCTTGACAGCCTGGCGGATGGTGTCCAGCAGGGCCTTCTGCTCGGGACTCTGGTAGTGGTCCTGGTTGCTGTACATGTCCGTCAGCTTGGTGACGTACGCGTCAAAGTTCTGCTCGTTGATCGGACCCTGAAAGGAAAAGGCAAAAACGCACGTGCGCTCACTCACTCGGTTCGTTCCTTGTAGGGAAAGGTAAAAGAAAACTAAAAGTAAAGTACAGGTAGAGCCGTGCCATTGTTGACTCATTAAGTGGAGAACTGAATTTAACATTAAGGGGGATTTTTTTTTGGAGACCAGGCTGAGACCACCAAATTGAGCAGCAAATTTACACAAGCGGTGGGGGGAAGCGTTGGTACTCCTTCTCAAATCCATTTGGCCAACGCAGCAGAAGGGGTCGCACGCCGCCCCTCTAAGGCAGAGGTCTCGGCTTCCTCTGCGTCGGCTTGAGCGTTGCGCGAAAGTCGCGTAATCTAGACGACGCTGGATAAAACTCGAGCGGTGAGAAAGGTGACGGAGCAGCCCTGCGAGATTTACTCACGCAGCGGCCTCCGCGAGATTAGCACGGTTGGCTACGTAGTACGGTGCGAAAGAAGTTCAACGTAGCGTACGTATACGTAGAGGGAGCACGAGAGAGCCCCTCTCTAAGGGGTACGTGGCCTACTTTTCCACGCCGGCCAGACGCCTTAAAAGAGGCGTGAGATCCCACACTTTAGCCCACCGCTCGCGACTTGCCGATCGACTGACTCTGGTTTATACTGCTGGGTGGACAGAGGCGGAGGGGTGGGATTAAAGAAACTGGCATCATTTTTTCAACGACCGTGTCGGGAGATCGAACCGGCGATGTCTGGATTGCAAGTCCAGTGTCCGAACCATGTGCGGCAGCATCGCTTCGTCCTCTATAGACGTTCATAAAACACAAAACTCGACGCGAATTTGTGAGGTGGACTAAGAGATTCCTAGGAGACAGTAGAATGGAATTTTTGGAATCCAACCGCGCAGAGTTTCGAGTACTACTTCCTCCAGATATGTTGATTAATATTAATTTGAATAAATGTTCATTTGACTACGGTCTCTTAACCCACGTGTTCCTCTTTGAGTCATTCAATGTAATTCTGAGCATGCATCTCGCAAAGACGCATGGCGAGGACTAACACAGGTTAATGACATAATCAAAACTGTAAAAAATAGTGGGCTTGGAGCAGGACGGACCGTTAGAAGGTTAGATGGTCGACGGCCAAACTGGGTGGGAGCCAAAGAAGGGATCACACCCACTGAGGAGATGGCTTTGGGAGTTATCCATCCAGCAGTGGATCGATCATAGCTGATGGTGATGATGATAATAAGCAAAACGTGTATATCTCATCCCTCTCAACACTTCTGGAAATGTGTTCAATGCCCTCGCGCCTGAGCGGGTACCATGTGGGGCAGCTGCACGTTGGAGAGGCTGCAGATGAGAGCCTGGCTCAGGCTGCTCAGCTCCTGGAGGAGAGCCTCGTTCTGCTGCTCGATGACGCGGTTCTCCTGCTCCATCGTCTGTAGGCTGTTCTCCATGCTCGTGATCTGCAGGGAGGTTTCAACGCAAAGCCGTAAGCGGGGAAACACCAGTCCGGCGCCTCCCAAAGTAGCGCTCTTCAACGACAAACTGGACACCGTCATTATCATCATCGATTGCCGGTTCCATGCTGACCAGACTCAGTGGAATAGAACCGGTGACCAGTGTGGCAACCATTACACGACGACGACGCCTGACGTTTCTTAGTTATCGCGTTAAAGATGTGTTTATCGCGAGACATTTATAGATGTGCGGGAAACTGGTATTAACCGTCTTTTATCGTTTTTTTCTCAATGTGGTTACCAGTAATCAAACAAACCCTGCTCCTGGGTTGACGCGTGGGAAAGAAGATGTGGGTGCCACGTTGGCGAGATATTAACTCCCTCCCCCGGGTTCGATCCCGACCCTGACGCCTGTATATTTAGATCACGGGAACTCCTTTGCCAGTACCAAAATATTAGAATAGGGTTTTCCCGTTTTAACTGACAACAAAACAGGTTGTTAAAACACCAAACTGAAACCTTTTACAAAGAATCATGTAACTGCATTAACCACAAAACTTGTGGTCAAAATGCAAACAAAAAACATACTCTGATAATATATGCATTGTCTTTGAAACTGATTGGTCCACACCAGAGACAGCTTCTTTGAGCCTAGTCTCAAATGGTGTTAGACCAGAGGACGCCTGAAGGCGTACTGCCCAAAGACAATGCACTATCAGAGTAATGAGAGCTCGGGGTGAGCATCTACATCATGGGACCTCCTTTGCCAGTACCAAAATATGAGAATAGGGTTTTCCCCTTTAATCAGAGTTTGCATGTTCTTCCCGTGGTCGTGTGGATTTTCATCCTCCGGTTTTTCCCCTCCGCATTTTGAATCGACATCATGCGTTTAGAGTATTTGGCTGCTATAAATCTCAACGCGATGATAAATCACTTCGTGGAGCTATCATTTGCGATGGCCAGGTCCGCTTCTAAGAAAAAAAGAAGCTACGGAGCACAGGTGGGCCATGATTGGGAAGATAGAAAATAGTTTGTTGTGGTTTTAGTTTTGAGCATAACGACAACAACAACAAGCCAGGCACGCAGCACCAACGGTGGAGTGACGACCCCCCAAGAGTCAGTGAATTAATTGCCTGAGAGTGATCGTCTCCTCCTGAGCTCGGGTCCGCGTCCCCCACCTGTGTCTTGAGTCGAATCATGTCGGCCTCCATCTGCGAGTTGGACTCGTTCAGCTCCTTGATCTCCTCGTCCAGTTGCCGGATTTCCTCGTCGTTTTCCACGCCTGCTGGTCGGCACGGCAACGCGGCGCCGGCGAACGTCCCGGAGAGTGTCGGGGGAGAAATAATGAAACACGGTGGCGAGATGTTAACTACCTCGCCTGGTGTAGAGGAGGTCGTGGGTTCGATCCCGTACCCTGACGCCTGCTGTATGTTTGTCGTTTGCGGTGTCTCTCTCATCATCATCACGGTGGCTAGGAAATGTCAACTACCTCGCCTGGTATACAGGAGGTCGTGGGTTCGATCCCGTCCCTGACGCCTGCTGTATGTTTGTCGTTTGCGGTGTCTCTCTCGTCATCATCACGGTGGCTAGGAAATGTCAACAACCTCGCCTGGTATACAGGAGGTCGTGGGTTCGATCCCGTCCCTGACGCCTGATGTATGTTTGTCGTTTGCGGTGTCTCTCTCATCATCATCACGGTGGCTAGGAAATGTCAACAACCTCGCCTGGTATACAGGAGGTCGTGGGTTCGATCCCGTCCCTGGCGCCTGCTGTATGTTTGTCGTTTGCGGTGTCTCTCTCGTCATCATCACGGTGGCTAGGAAATGTCAACTACCTCGCCTGGTATACAGGAGGTCGTGGGTTCGATCCCGTCCCTGACGCCTGCTGTATGTTTGTCGTTTGCGGTGTCTCTCTCGTCATCATCACGGTGGCTAGGAAATGTCAACTACCTCGCCTGGTATACAGGAGGTCGTGGGTTCGATCCTGTACCCTGACGCCTGCTGTATGTTAGTCGTTTGCGGTGTCTCTCTCGTCATCATCACGGTGGCTAGGAAATGTCAACAACCTCGCCTGGTATACAGGAGGTCGTGGGTTCGATCCCGTCCCTGACGCCTGCTGTATGTTTGTCGTTTGCGGTGTCTCTCTCATCATCATCACGGTGGCTAGGAAATGTCAACAACCTCGCCTGGTGTACAGGAGGTCGTGGGTTCGATCCCGTCCCTGGCGCCTGCTGTATGTTTGTCGTTTGCGGTGTCTCTCTCGTCATCATCACGGTGGCTAGGAAATGTCAACTACCTCGCCTGGTATACAGGAGGTCGTGGGTTCGATCCTGTACCCTGACGCCTGCTGTATTTTAGTTGTTTGCGGTGTCTCTCTCGTCATCATCACGGTGGCTAGGAAATGTTAACTACCTCGCCTGGTATACAGGAGGTCGTGGGTTCGATTCTTTCCCTGACATCTGCTCTACATTTGGAGTTGGCGGTGTCTCTCGCTCTCTCTCTCTCTCCGTGCTCGCGTAGATTTTTGTCTGGGTCCTCCGGTTTTTCCCTCCACATTTAGAAACATGCTTTTAGAGTATTTGGCTGCTCTACATTTCCACGTGATGATAAGCCACTTCGTTGAGCTATCATTTGTGAAAGCCAGGTCGCTTCTGAAATAGAGCTATATAGCTCAGTGGGCATTAGCTGGTAGAATAAAAATAGTTTTTCAGTTTTTATCATTTTGAATAAATTATCCAAATATAATCTTCCGCAGAGAGGTCTACTCGCTTCATGTGCCAATAACATCACCTATTTAATATTTTTACTTTTAATGCCACGGCGTTTGGTATTGATGCATTTGTTGAGTTTTTCAAGCATAACATCGGCGGCGAGGTTGTTTAAAAAAAAGCAATGCGCCCCAGGGTCGTGAATCTGCGATAGAAAGTGCAGGGGTTGATGAAGAACGCACAGCAGGTGGGGAGTGTGAGCGCGCACCCTCACCGTTGCTTGCCCGCAGCTTGATGGTCATCATCTCCTCCCCGGACAGCTTCGCTCGCTTCATGGCCGAGGTGGCCCTGGGGCACCCCGAGAGGCTGCAAGCGACAACGGCACAGAGCGGAGTTTCAGCACCAAGCTCCACGCCTGGGATGCCATCGGGGCCAAAAAGCTTTCGACGCCGCCACACCGCGCCTCTCGCTATCCGGTGCGCAAAGCTGCCGGCGAACAAACGTCAAACGTCGTGGATTTTTCCTCAGAAAAGCCTCACGAGTCTCAGGAAGGTGACGTTTACTGCATGTGACCAATTCACCCAGGGTGCAGGCCTCGGAAGGTCTAAAGCCAACGCGCAAATCTCACAGCCGCTGCACGGCAGAGATGTAGCCTAGAAGGCCTTCAAGATCTGCCCGAAGAGTGTCCCACCACATTTGAATACATATATTTTATAATTGTTGAACTTCATTCGCACCGTACGTAGCCAACCCTGATAATTAATCGGAGGTGTGGGGGGAAGAAGAACTAAACTCAAAAATCAGCATCGTGCGTCTACCCCGGTGTAGATATATCAGGGTAAGGATTTGTTTACATGACCAACCTTACAAATTGGCTCTGTCGGGTGGTGGCGGGTTGAACGACACATTTATATTGACTTGATATAACCCAAAGAAACTTCTATTGTGGATAATAACACTGGTCGCGAAAGCCCGCGTGTTAAAACAACGATTTGCATTATTGGGTGTCGCTTTAATGGCCCAGCAGCCGGGGGCAACCGACGGAACAGGCGGGTCACGGTCCGCGTAGCAAATCGTCTCGCCGTCGTCGGGAGGACGGGCGGCGACCGTCGCTACCTGCGGTGCGAGAGGAAGGTGCCGCTGGCGTGGCCCGAGCCGTCGCAGCCCGGCGTGGGGCACTGCGCCCCCTCCACCTTGCTGCCCTTCCAGGAGAAGGGCAGGCTGGGCAGCGAGCCCTCGCGCTGACGCCTCGCCGCCAGCGGGCAGCCCGACGCGCTGCGGTGCGACGTGTACTTCCCCGTCACGTGGCCCTGGCCCGCGCAGCCCGGCACGGGACACCTGGGCGGCACGACGGGCGGCGCCGGGCGACGTTACAATTCCGCGCAGGTGTAAAGGTTTAACAGTAACGACGACGGCGATAATGTCACGAGCAAAGTGGTTCACGGTCAGCGCTGATGATTCGTAATTGATTTTTGAGGCTGGGAGACGTGGCGATCATTCTGACTCTCGGGTTGCACGACACGAGGATGAAGTTTCAGGTGAAACTTTGCGCGTGTCTAACTGCTAAGTTTGTTGGTGAGGATTTTGTTCTTCTACTCACCGGTGAACTGAACCGATAACAACCGACGCGTTAAAAGCTCGCTGGGCTGTGGTGGCTACGCATGTGGCCTGTAATCCAGCAATGCGGAGGCAGCGAGGGTTGGTGGATCAGCACGCGAGCGTTGTGCAACTCCCTTCCCGTGGGCGTCGAGTTTGCCATACCCTGGCTCGCCAGGAGAAGGCAGTACAGAAACAATGTGGACTCAACCTGTTCCGGCTGTATAGGATAGAGCGTTTCCTCCTCACACGTGAACACTCGTTAATTGGCCGACAACCACTACGTATGTAGCGGACCGCAGAGCTTGGGAAATTGTTGGCGCCGGCTCCCCGCGTGGCTGGCTTACCAGCTGGTCCGAGGTTGCTGCTCACATCTCGAGGGTTGTTCTCACTCTACTCGAGTGAGTGAATACCGTTCGAATTACAAGTTATACTTGTATACTGTGTTAAATTTAGATTTAAAACTTTCGCGACTGCAGGAATTCATATTGTTTGGTTCTTTCGGTAAAGTCACGTAGATAGAAAATAATAAAATAAGAAATTAAAACATTTACAAAAATTTATGAAAACCAAAAACTCACGACGACGTTTCGATCGCAACACAAGCGGTGTTACGATCAAAACGTCGTGAGTTTTTTTTTTATTCTATCTACGTGACTTTACCGAAAGAACCAAAAATTATGCATATTGTTGTTGAGCGACAAACATGTGGCCACATCACTTTGTCGTTTCACACAAACGTGAATTATGTTAACAATAATCACAGTGTTCTATTGTTGTTTACCCTCTGGGGGGCCTCTAAGATAAATCGTCCCAGCAGTGGCATGAGTTAGCAATTGCAGGGCTGCACCTTTACCAGTTCACCTTAAATATAAACGAAAATCCAATGCTCAGCACCACGACTGTCACGATTCAGTGCACAAATCTAAACACAAACTGCTGCTGCCTGGAGCATTTCAAAAGTAATAAACTTTCTTCAGATTAACCTCGTTGAGTCGAACGGCGTTTTTTTCAGAAAGTAAATGTTGATCGCACGTGACCAAACATTCACGCGGAACGCACGCCTAGAAAGCTAATGAGGGATGAGCCCGGATAATGCTCAGATGGGTGAGCACCATGAACCGTACATAAAAGGTGTGTGAGATGCTGTGGGCAGCAAAGAGCTGTGCAGCAAAATAACTTCTCTCCTTTACTCTTTCCACCTTCACTAACCCCGCACTGACCGGCGTGGTGGGTGAAGTATGGTCAAATAACCCTCATGGCTGAGACGGCGCAGGGAGGCCCTCATCGAGCAGATGACTGATGCAAGTGTGGCAGGAAACCAGAGTGCCTAGAAACAACCCACGCACTCCACACAGATGGGTAAGCAGCCTACTTGCTGTACTGTGGCCTACAGAGACCCCAATGGCCCTTCGTGTGGAGCATCTCACATAACAGGGTCTTCAAGTGATCCGTCAACTCTATAATTCATGAAAACTTTCAGCCCTTTTTCAATCCATCGCTCGACAAAGTCCTCTCCACGCCATGGCAGTCATGGGGGTCATTTTACCACACCTCACCACGCTAGCAAGTGACGACAAGGAGCATAGATGCGAGAGCACAGTACAGGACAATAATGGACTTTGCTGTGCCGCTCTCGGATTCCCACAAGGTAGCCCCGCTTATCGCCAATAACGAAGGCCTCCCCACAACGCATCGGCGGTGGTAGTTGCTTTGCCATACTTCACCACACTGGTCACCATAGATTGGTGACCAGGACGGGTTCAAGCATCACTCCCACAACGGATATCAGCCGCGACGAAAAAGCAGAGCACGGATCTGTCGGCTACTGAGCGTGGTGCGCTAACCACTGTGCCACCACCCCCCGCCCACTCCTCCCGCCTTACACTAATCACGCCGTGGGTCACAATCCGAGCGGCCGTTTCGCCTCCCAACCCTAACGAGCGAGACCCCTCCCCCCCTCCCTCGTCCTCCGCTCGTCGTTAACGGCGAGAACGCCGGCGCCCGGGTCTCAGCGCCTAATTGACGTCTCGGCAGCCGATGAAGGTGACGTGTCCTGCGCACTCGAGCAGCGAAATTAAACCGACGTGAAACGGGGGGCGGCGGGGATGGCGATGGGATGGGCCCAAGGGGTAAACGTTGCTTGCTCTGCGCGGTAAATTATTTTAACAAAGGGAAACTCTTAACCCGGCTCTCCTGTGATGTGGAAGTGTGCAGGGCAACCTGAAAGGCTGCACTTTGGCGACCTATGTCAATATATATTTTTGGTTTGAGCTGTGTTAACTTTGCCACCTTCTCAGTATTTAAGTGATGCTTGTTTAAATAGCATGGAAAGCCAGTTATTTATGCTTAGGAGACTCTAGGCCCAGACAGGTCATAATATAGTGCAAAACAAAAGACACATTTGAGTGCACAGACGTAAATAACGATAAGAGGAGTTTCCTTCAGGAATGTCTTCACTGTGTGCCCCGAGGGTGCCACGGGAGCGAGATGTTAACTACTTCGCCTGGTATACAGGAGATCATGGATTCGATCCCAGCCCTGATGCCTGTATATTTGGAGTTTGCATGTCTCTTTTCCCATGGTCACGTTGATTTTTCTCCGGGTCCTCCGTTTTTTTCATTCCACATTCAGAAACGTGCGTTTAGAGTATTTCGCTGCTATACATTTCCACATGATAAGCCACTTCTTTGAACTATCATTTGTGGCCAGGTCGCTTCTAAAAAAAGATCTATATAGCTCAGTGGGCCTCACCTGGTAAAATTATAATAGATCAAATGAAATCAAATTTGTCGCCAAGCGATTGGGCATCGGTCTGCCCAGTAAGCGGCGAAGTTGTTTTGTGGCTTCCCAATTGAGATTGAAATTTACAACGGTGTCAAAAATTTGGAGCGTGCACCACGACGCGACCCCGACTCTCCAGGTGAGTGCGCTGGACCACACGTGTGGGTCACCTGAAGTCCGGACGACCGGTCACTTCAGGTACTGAGAAGAGAAGGCTCTTGCTTCTGTACCTGATGCTCTCCTGGTCCTCCTTGTCTTCCTTGATTGGCACCACCTTGATGCCACTTTTCTTGGCACGTGGGCAACCCGACAGGCTGATTGGAGAAATCATAAATTTTAACGTTAGCTGAGAAACATTATGTACTCTAACCAGCAATAAATAAATAAATTGCCACACTGACTTTATAAAACTACTTCTATTTATAGCTATGCCTGGTGGTATTTTATCTGGTATTAAAAGCGACGGCGCTTAAGGTTTCACCGATCGTACTGCACTGCTCGCCAAAGTGTTCCGCGTTTCGTGCTGCGTTTTGCTCGGCACGATGTCTGACGTTTCGCTGCCACGTGCTTGGGAGTTCCAAAAAAAGATCTAATCTCCCGGCACGTGCAGCAAAACGTCGGACATCGTGCCAAACACCACGTGGCCACCAACACTGAGCAGATGCGTCAACGGAGCTATTTTAAAATGACGGTCACTGACGGTGCTTTACTCGGCGACGATCGATTCAAGCGAACGTTCCCAACCTTCTGTGCGAAGTGTAGTTGCCCGTGATGTGCCCCGAGCCATCGCAGCCCGGCGTGGGACACCTGAAGGAGGAGGGAGCGGGCGAAACAACGAATTCAATGAGGCTCAAGTATTATCAGCTTCCTGCCAGCAAGCACCACGCACACGGGTTCGACTCATGCGCTCGCACGTCCGCTGACAGCGTGACTTTCCACAGACTACCCACATGTGCATGTGCAGCCTGGTTTGTCAATCCACTGCTGGATGGGGGTGGCTCCCCACACCTTGCGGGCAATACTTCACCACGCCGGTCAGCGTGGGTTGGTAAAGGTGTGGGCGGGGGGAGGGGTGCAGAACAAGAGCGGAATTTGCTGCTGTACTGCCCTCTACTTGGCCATGCACGCCGACTAAACCTGTGTGTTGCACGCACGGTGGTCACTTATCCGAGCGCTATCCAGGCTCTAACCTGCTTAGCTTCCAAGATCTGCGGGGATTCGGTGCACTCCAGGCAATTTGGTCACGAGCTTCCAGCCAGAGTCCGGCAGCGCGCACGTCCCATTGCTGATTTAAATAATTATTCACAAACTCGCAATGCCAAAAGCCACGTTTAATGCGCAGCGTCTTGGCACGGGTTTGGCGAGCGGCGTGACTGACGTGACGTGTACAACGGAGTCACGCCGCGATCTCCACGTACCTGGGCACAAGTGCCGTGGGGGTCTACGGTGACCGTCGCCACGCACTCGGCATTGACCTGCGACACCCGGGCATCGTGTGTGCCAGGGTGATCGCGATGTCGATTTTCGCGAGATCAGTTTACCAAGAAGTGTTTGATTTGTTTTCTTCAACGATTAGAAAATCATTGTCATCAAGAACACTTCATAACGAGCACACTGTCAGTCACCCTGAACATATTAAAACAATTAGACAAAAGCGCAAAAACGATGGCGTTGTCATAATTGCTTTGGCTGGAAAATTTCAATGCGCTAATCGTAATGGACAATACCCACTCAGTTACAACTTTGATTCCTGAGTTTGTTATCTCGTTTATTTTTGGTCAGGAGATAAAAATACGAATTGCAACAAATCAAATTACAAAAATCTCAGCGGTATTTCGCTCAACGGATAATAGGATTATCGTGGATGGTACACGGCATGAGATGTGCCGTGGTGTCACCGTATCGTGGCAACCCCGAGTGTGGCTGCCGGCGCTGCGGTTAACACGACAGTGCCACCGTGTGGGTGACGATGGCTGCCAACTATTAGAAGCCGGACAGCGGTGGCGGTGCTACAGTTCAGCCTGCGTGGCCAAGTGTGCACCGCTTCAACAGAGTTCTTTTTTAAAACTCGTGGCAATCGATAAATCCGTGGTTTTGATGTCTTTACAACACCAGACTAGATAGCACGGCGCTCGAATATTCACGGTGCCGTGAATTCCGTACCGAGTAGGTTAAATGTACAAATCGTTAGCTTAGGTAAAAATCACCGGTACGTTACGCACATGTAAAGCCCCGCTTGTGTCAATCGACTACTGGATGAGGGCCTCCCCACCGCCTTGCGGGGTGTGACGGATATTCGACCACACTTCACCACGCTGGTCAGCGCGGGAAGGTGAAGGTGGTGTGGGGGGGCGGGGCAACTGCGGAACAGCAATGGGTTTTGCTGCGCTGCCCACACCGCCAATTACGCAGGTCTCTTGCGCCGAGTGGCCAACCCACCCAAGCACCTTCCAGGCTCAAAAATCCTGCTTAGCTCCCGACGTCTGGTGAGACCGGGCACGTCATCACGGGCAGCAGTAGCGCTTTAGCAACTTGCTTTGTTCGCTTGGTTATTGTCATTTTAATGCAAGGGCTTCTCTCATGGGATGATGTTGTTGTTGTTGTTGACTCACAGCATGTCGTATTTTGGGTCACAGTCTGTAACGCTCCTGTTTTGGTGATAGAGACAAGGTGGTGATTAACCGGCGGCCCGCTGAACACAGTCAAAAGCTCAGCACACTTACTTGAGCTCCTGCGTGCTGGAGGCCATCATATTTCTAATGCTCTTGTCCGCCAGAGGGCAGCCCGACAGACTGTAACATGGCAGGCATGCAATCGTTGGTTAAGGTTGGGTTCCAAAGAAAACAAGTATATATATATATAAACCCGCTGCGCTGTAGGAACCAGGGTATTTCCTCTTGTGGTAGAACCTCGCACACGACCGCAGACGAGGACGCGCGGTCACGCGATTGCGCACGCACGCACACAACGACACGTCCAGAGTTTAAGTTCAGCCGGGTCTGTCCGTTCGGGCCGGCGACCTCAGAACACACGTCTGTGTCCCGAACGCCGCATCCCGTTGTACACCTCCCGATACGGCTGCAGCCACTGGTCACATGCCCGCTACTCCAGTCCACTAGCCAACCGGAAATTATTTCGAAGCCCCCGTGCCCCATTACCCAGGATAACTTTCACGATCGGCTGTGGCCACTAGCTACATGCCACCCACTCCAGTAAAAGACTAGCCACAGTAGCGGCGACTGCGTCCACGCAATCGCCACTCTGTACGGTCCACACGATGGACCATACAGAGGAGGAGGAACAGCACAGAACTACGTGCGAGCTCTCTCCTGCCAGCAGGCCTCCCACATAGCGCGCTTAGCTGCGGAACACGTCGCTGTTGCCGACAACACGGCCGGGAGTAGAACAGAACCTGCCGCGGTCTAACCGTGAGCCGTAAAAATACATTCGGCGAGAAGTTAAGCTCTGGACACGTCCAACGGCTGCTGCAGGAGAGGGAAGAAAATACAAAAAAAACGCGGCGTGCGTCGCGAGTCGGCTGAGCGGTCAGCGCTTCTGAGCGTCGAAGTCGATTCCAATTTTTTTGGCATCGGCCGTTCTCGTGCGCCACGCCGTCGTTTTTAGTTTTTTTTTCCCCCCCTCTGGAGCGATGACAACGCGCACATCAACCTGAGAGGGGCGGGGGCAGGGCAGGGGGGGGGCGACCGTATCAAGGAGAATGCCGTCATGAAATGGAATGGAATGACACATCCACTTAAGCTGCGATCGCATTCGCCGGCAATGTAACAACCTCAGCACTGAAGGCACGCGGCCCGGGGTACAGCCTCGCGACCCCCCACTCGACCCTGCGCGTCCCTCCCACCCCCCCCCCTTCTCCAGCGAAATTCGCTGCTGGATTGGGGAGGGGGGGCAGTAGTCGCGGGCGATCGCGAGCATGTACCTTTGGAAGCCCAAGCATATCCGCCGGGACATTTCTACAGGGCGTAGCACATTTACGGGTCACTGTCTATCGTGTACAGGAACTGTGGATGATGGAGTTGATGATGATGGCGGAGGTGCTCACAGAACAAACGTTAACTCACCTCCGATGTGAGGCATAGTTGCCGGTCACATGACCACTGCCATCACAGCCGGGAGTTGGGCAGCTACTGGAAACAAAATATATTATCTTTTAAGTAAAAATAAAATTCGGCTTTTTTTTTGCGCTTTATCGCGTTAAAATTTTTCACTGTTAAGCACGAAGAGTTAACGAAGGACACGTGTGGCTTGTCACATGACCCGACGATTCACACCGTAACGGCATGCGTAAGTCTCCCCCTCATGAGCTCCAAGAACGATGGATCAAACACACCATCTCCACTTCTCGATTAAATTTCACTTTAATGTTTTTTTTACGCGGTTATTTTCCGTGGGGGGGGGATGGGAATCAATAAAAAAAAACGAATGTGCACGACACGCATAAAAAATTTAAGGACAAAATGCTTAAAAAGAATTACAAATGACAACGTTAAATAAATGGGCTGTACGGACATGGAAGTGTTGACGTAACTAGGTAGGGTAGCTACCCGCTAGCGCATCTACACCTGCCACACACAAGAGCTGTGGAGATGTCCGTGGGTTTTGAATTGTGCTTCTGTTTGTAATCCATTTACGAACGTGATTTTGGTCAATGTTGCACCCCTTCTTTTGCTGCACACTGCAGGCGCTCTGACCATCGTGGCAACAGTAAGAGGGCCAAGTCGCTCGGTGGAGAGAGGGCGGCTCGCTAGCGGAAAGTTCCGGCATGTTGCGAGTTGATATCCTGGTTGGGGGTTGACTCAGCCCATCATCTCTATGGGATTAATCAAATGAGTACCACTTTGTGGGGAAGTTAACAGTGGTTTTGTCCTTTGCATAGACTCGCCCCCCCTCCCACACCCTGCCATAGAAATGTGGAATTTCCATCGCTGGCTCGGGGCTGTAAACGGGAGATGAGCACCGCCTCAATGCTCAGCTGAGCAGGACATCGCTTTGATCATTGTTCAAACGTGGCAATGTATACATCTCGCAGTATCACCACATCTATGGCTTGTCGAATTCAATAGAAGTTAGAACAGGTCAGTGCCCATCAGCTGGCATTTAGGATGCTGTTTGTTCCTCTACGGTAACGTTGCGGTCAATGTGGAGTACACGCAGTGCCAGCCGCTGGTCTCAGCCCCCGACAGGGGGACACAGAGGCACGTGCACACGAGACCGGTAAGGTTGCCACCTCTGAGGTATGTAGAAAAAAAATCTGGGACGTAAGCACCACGGGCAGAGGGATACCTCACCATTCCCAGAGGAGGAGAGAACCACACGTAAACGCGCCATCTTTACTGTGGCAATGTTACACAACTGACAAAAAAAACTGGAACTTTTAGCGTTCCAGAAGACTTCAACAGATTTCCCTGGGCAGCGGCTACCTGAACAAAAAGAATGTTCCTGGGAAAACCAGGACAGGTGGCAACCCCTGTGACCGACTAGACTCCTTGACTTCACTCTCAAATTACGTCTGGGACCCCCGTCAGAAAGGGCTCCTCTCGTCCAAGGAGGCAGCAACTGACCGCCGCGAGTGATGATAACAATGACAATAAACGCATCAATTCAAAACCCGGTGTGGATCTGCTTGGGCTGTCCCGTGAATTTCTGCGCCTGACCATCTCCAGGGACGGTCGGGGAAGTCTGGGGGAGCCCAGGGCCACGTGGCCCCGGTGGTGGCCTGGAGACGGCATGAGTCCTCGATAGGTCCATGCAGCTCGGGGAAGACGGTGATGACGATGGTGGGGGAGCAGCGGGGGAGCAGCGGGGTTGGGGGGCGGGGTGGGGCAGAGGGCGACCACATCCCTCCCAGGCAAGAAACAAAGATACCCCCCGCGCACTAGCCAACTCCGTTTTGTTTCGAACAACAAAATATCCAAGCTACATGGATACAATTGCGCTCTGATGGGGGGGATTTCGTTTATCGAGTTTTGCCTGAAGTTTCGTCGCCGCAGCACCGACAGTTGGGTTTACGACTAAAGTCGTGCACACTATTTGTGTTTTCTCGGCAGCGTAATTGGTTCGGCACCAGCACAGCCAATCTCCCACACACAAGTATCGTTTATTCCGTGAATATAGATTTGACCAAGAAGTCTTAAAGAGTACGTGAAGAGGAAATAACAAATCAATGCAACTCGATAATTTGGAGTGCCGGTATTTTCGTGGGACTCTTCTTGCACGTACAGAGTTTCGGGACTGTCCCCGCGGGGGAGAGATTTCTTTCGGCGAGTCGTGCGGAGTTTGGGAGGGGCGGGGGGAGTTCGATCGATCGATCTCGAGTCTGGGAGGGACTGCGGCCACAAGCATGGAGACGATGAGTACGTGTGGTGGTGGTGGCAACAGAGAGGACACAGAGATGCCAGGCTGGCTCCCCCCTCCCCCACCCCGGTGCCACTCACGCCAGTAGCTCCTTGCGCGCCTCCTTGGCTAGGCCGCACTTGGCCTTGGGGCTGGGCGTGGTGACGTCGCCGGGGTAACGCCGCTCCTCCACCAGCTCCTCGGCGATCACCATTGCATCCTCCTCCTGAACGCGGCACAAACGCACAAACGGTTTGATTGCAGGGCGGTCGGACGGTTACAATGGCGTGATGGCAGCATGGTTTCAGGGCCGGGTGGTGTGTTTAACGGCTTGCTCGTCTCAGAGCGGGTCGGTTTGCCGGTGCGGCGTTCGTCCTGCGGGGCCGCTGTCGCGGGGCTCACCTCGGCGGGCGCGGCGTCGTCCCGCTCGTCGTCCCCACCGCCCCGGCACTTGGTGTAGTCGAGCGGAGAGTCCCACGGGGGCTGGGCTTCGGCCTCTGTGGTGGGGGGGCGGGGGGACGGGTCGGGGGGGGCCTCCCCCCGGGCACCGTACCCCTGCTGCTGGTCTCCGGGCGGCGCCGGACTGCTCGCGCCGCTCGACGTCTCGGCGCCGACGCGCTTCTTCATGCTCAGGTCCAGCGTGCCGTTCTCGTCCACCTCCACCGCCACGCCGCTCTGCGTCGCCACGGAGGAGAGGGGCGGACGGGGTCAGGAGCGCGCATCTCTCACCGACGATTGGCACACGGGAGCAAAGCCGAAGGCGGCGAGAACCCTCGTGGAGCCAGCCTAGCGTCCGGGATCCATGTAACCGGAGTCGCGTTTCTCACGACTCTTTCCCGTCGCAGCAGCCTCCGCTGAGATACTCCGCGCAGCTCGCAGAGTTCAGAGGTGGCAAGCTAACATCACGTGCCAAGCACTTTCTCACTATGCCATGAATAATTCTACATGTAGATTTGTTTTATATTTTACAGCCCTTGCCATTTCACCGCTGCCCGAAGGCCTCCCCATGCCGTGTCGGTCGTGGGGGGCGAGAGGGGGCAGCGGGTTTAACCGCGCTTCGCCACTCTTTATCGTCATAAGTTGAAGACGTTGGCGACAGCTTAGCGACAATCGATTTTCAACGACGCGGCCCGACCCGCAAAATCCCACTTGGGATACGGATCTCCGTCTCCGTGCATGGGCGCGTCGGGTGGGGGTTGGTGTGGGTGGGAGGTGCGGGGTGGGGGGTGCGGGGTGGGGGGTGCGGGGTGGGGGGTGCGGGGTGGGGGGTCCGTGCCGTGCGTGGGTGCACACCGTGAGAGCGCCGCGCTGCAGCGCCAGGCTCTGCGTGGCTTCCCGGCACCGCGTCGACAGGTTGAGGATGGCGGTGGCGGCGATGTGAGCCGCCTCGGCGTCCTGCGTCAGGTCGTAGGAGCTCTGGTGGCTCGGGCTGCTCGGGTAGCTCCCCATGGGGCTGCCGCTCTTGCGGAAGCTCTTCCCTGCGGCGCGGGAGAGGGGAACGTCGTCGTCCTCGTCGCGACCCCAACGTCGGCCCTCCAGGCCCGCCCAGAGTAGGAGGGGTGGGGGGTGGCAATGTGCCCTGAGCCTCACGCATAGGAGGGCCCCTCCGTGCCGGGCCTGCCCCAGGCCTCCAGGGTGGCCCTGGTTGGTCCGCCCATCATGCCTCAGAGATATATCATGAGGTAGTCTTTACTGACTTAGTCTGACTGGTGCATGTCGAAAATAAAACGGGCCACAGTTATCTCTTTTGAAAGGTACACGGGGACACGTGCACACATAATAATACTAATAAATAGTGTATTGTTTAGGCCATGTAATAGTCTGCCCGAATTTATAATTGCAAGACCCGAAAAATCCAGCAGAAGATAAATCATCACGTGAACCAGTGGGGGGGTGGGGGCCCCTCTCACCGGGTGCCTTGGGGTCCCCCTTGTGCACCGAGGAGGCGGCGGCGGCGACGACGACGCTGCCGTCCGCGTGCTTGAAGGCGGCGGCGGCGTGCTTGTACGCGTCGCAGCCCGACGGGGAGTCGTAGCCGGGCCGCGAGTACTTCTCGAGCTCGCGCGCCAAGTTGGAGCGCGGCGTCGTGGGCGACACGTTGGGCTTCTGGCCGTACTCGGGGATCTCCAGTTGCTTCACGAAGCACATGGGCCTGCACACACGCCACCGGGGACACACCACGCATCGTGATTATCGTCGTCGTCGTCAACATCGCGATTATCGTCATCACCACTTGTTACGTGTACCGCTTTCACAAGCGATGTGATTCATAATCAGTTTCTTTTGGGTTAGATCACTGCGTAGGTATGGTTAAAATTTACATCATACCTACAAGATCTAAGCCAAGAGAAAATGTGACTATGCATCAAATCGTGATGATGCCAGCCCAGATGGCCTAACATCGCAGAATCTTACAACAGGCATGCACACGCGTGCACACACGCACGTAGACACACACATGCATGGTACGTGCACACACACGCAACATGCACGGCACACAACATGGAGACGAAGCACACACAGCAATGCAACGCATTCAGTACGTTCACGTAGGCAGCGTACGAACGCTGTAACGAGCCATCAACACCACCTTTATCTCTACATGTACCGTTAAAAAAATTACTACAAAAAGCCTAAGCTGCCATTTCAGTTTTAAATACAGAACACATACAAAAGTGTACGCTGAAAAACATCACTTAGAGAACATCCGTTCTAAAAGTCCAAAAGCTCACAATGGCAGCAATTTTGACCGAGTGAAACAATTCTGAATCTCAGTGTTGGGAACCAGGACCTGGAGGCTCATTATCACCTACATTGCTCTCCGATGTGTTTTCGGCTCGTACCGCGTGTTGTTCGGCGCGAAGTCCAACGTTTCGCTCCACGTGCTGGGACACATGCATAATAATACACAAGGATGTGACGGTGACGGCGACAATGATCGAACACGTTTGGCACGACGTCACGGCGCGCGACGCCGCGACAGTCCAACGATTCGGTTCACGCGCCGCGAGCGAAACGTCGGACATCGTGCCGGTCGACGCGCGGCGCAACCGGCGAGCGCACCGGAGAGAGCTGACACGTGCAGCACGAGAGTGCGAACCTACGCGGCGGTACCGCCACTCATGGTCAACTCTCAATCCACTCGCCACGCTCTGCGTGCTGCGGTTTTTGCGTTAAGCATTTCCCCGCCGTTTAGACGGGAGTGCTCTCGCCAATAACATCGAGCAACCTCAGTCAGCATTTGTTTCCGCAAGCCTGACTCTGCTGATGAGACCCGGAAGGTCCAAACGTTTGCAGAGTTTGCTTGGTTAAACAAATGCTGCTGCTGCTGCTGAATAATATTGGTCTGGCAAGCCAATAATAGACCAATGGGCTAAACCAAATGAGATGTATATTTGTAAATACGCAAAAGCCAGAACAGTAAAAATCATTATTATTAGTATTATATAGTGGCAATCATGCGAAATGCATCTCGAAAGGCTTAACATTTGAACCCACCATGCAAACCACTTAAAATCCCCCCAAAAATACATCATGAAAGAGGAACGGGAGCACCACGGATAAACAAAAACAAAACACGACCAAGAGCACGGAGGTGGAGGGAGCACGGACCACGTGGGGTAATACAACTCGAGCACTCAAAACTGCCGACAGCCAAGAGAGTCCAGAGGACAATGAAATCGAAAATGGATTTCATAGAGCGTTAGGCATGCAAATAGTAACTGCAGCAACTGAACATCACGATGATGTCTCAGCTACAGTGGTGCAGTGGCACAGCCCATGCCGGCATACTGCCAGCTGTGCGGCAAACATTTGCTGGCAACCCAGGCCACCAAAACTTAATAATGCTACCGACACGTCTGCTTGAGTAAAACAAAAGCGTGCGGTCGATGAATTATTGATACGCCCGGGAGTAAGTTTAAAAACCAAAGGATGGATTTCTCAGCTCTTGTCGGAACATTCATGCCATGCACAGTGCACGCTTCCACACGTAACGTAAAGATAAATTACGCGCCGTCTGCTCCACGGTGGATAATAAAGATACCGTGTAGGCTACGTGTTGCTTGCACTGAACAGCAGTCCACGAATTAAGACAACCTCGTAGTGAAAATCTCGAAAATCATTTTTAATTATCTTTACGAAGTGCTATTTTGAAGTTAACAATCTATAGTTTTATATAATGTGGATTATTTATGGAATAACTCAAGGGATTGAGTCACCATCTCCGTCCCAGGGTGGATGAAAAATTCAGTCCGTCCAAGTATGCCCAATACCACGGCGGTATGTTATGAGCATTACTCCCGTATCAAGAAAGGTGGACAAATTATTTCGATTTGAATTCGAGAATTCCTAATTGGTTGACATGTTACACCCAAGTGAACAGTCACTTGATGGTTATATTAATGATCACCCACATCTTTAAAGAATCTGATATAAATCTTGACTTAAAGCTTTCGTGGCTGCAGGAATTCATATTCTTTGGGTCTTTCGGTAAAGTCACGTAGATAGGTTCAAAGAAAATAACCAAAAACTACGAAATTTCAATCGCAACAAAAGCGATGAAAACAGCTTGTGTTGCGATCGAAACGTCGTAGTTTTTTGTTATATTCTTTGAACTTATCTACGTGACTTTACCGAAAGACCCAAAAAATAGTATCTGATATTTACAGCTAAAATCAAGGAACATCTTAGACTTTCATTAGGGTGCCCTGGTCCACATTAAAGCAACCCAAAAAAAGCGCCTGAACTGCATAATAGGTGATCAATATTCATTTAAGATATTAAACATCTAATGAACATAGTTTCATCATTCAGGGACAGTAATTACTTTCTTCTTTTTTGTTCACAGCGAGGTATGGTGGATCTTAAAGATCAATTAATCAAAACTATTAACTTCTATGGCAGCCTGGATCACGGAGTGCACCCGTTGATTTTTTTTGTCCAAATTTGTTTTAATTTTTCCCCAACGATATCCCAATTGCACCGTCACGGCCACGTCCTGAGATGGAGTAACCACTGGCGACTCCCACAGCGCAGTGCAACCCTTCGTGTGAGGCAGCGGCCCACAGAAGCGGAGATCACGGGGCTACCTCCGAGATCCCTACTTCAAGTGACCTCTGGTCGACAGAGCAGGGGGAGGGGGGGGGCGAGATGGTTGTGGGGGGGCATGGGAACCCACCGGAGCACGCGGTCCGAGGCCGTGGGGCTGAGGCTCTTTGGGGGGTCCCCGTTGGAATGCCTCTCCTGGGTCTTGTTCAACTTCCTCGCTGCCGCGATGGGACACCCGGACAGGCTGCGGGCGGCACACACGAAGGCACACGCACACACAGAGGCAAACACTTGTATGTCACCACAGTGCTTCGTGCCAGGCTGGGTGCACTTTAAGGCCATGTGAAGTGCTGAAGGCTCGCTGCCAGGTTGACTGGCTGGCTCGGCTGGAAAATGCATCGCCGTGCTCCCCGCTGTGCCAACTTTCTACGTTTTAATAAAAACGTATGAATATAGAATAACAGATCGGTGAGCTATCTAGATTTGAAGTTTTCGTGACTGCAGGGATCCATACTCTTTGGTTCTTTCGGTAAAGTCACGTAGGTATGAAATAAAATAAAATAAATTAAATCACAGTGATATTATTTATTTTATTTTATACCTACGTGACTTTACCGAAAGAACCAAATAGTACATCTGTGAGCTGCTGAAAAATACACGCAGTGCTGCACTTTCTCCACTGCATGGTATTCATCAAAGTTTGAACTTTTATTTTGTTTATCTGTCATCAGAAGACCAAAAACACGGTACTAATAAACCGCAAACTACTGCAGTGTGAACGGTTTCTCGGTGACAGCGATGAATTGTAATAAATCATCATAATCTTCTTGGTTCTTTCGGTAAAGTCACGTAGAAGGGAAGTAATAAAATAATAAAAATAAAACATAATTTTTATTTTTATTATTTTATTACTTCCCTTCTACGTGACTTTACCGAAAGAACCAAGAAGATGAATCCCTGCAGTCACGAAAGCTTTAAATCGAAATTTAAATCATCATAATTACTATATTTTTTTGAAACGTGTAACTTTGTTGCTTAGATATGACACATTACTAAAACTGCCTTTAAAAGAAGAAGCACAAACATAAGAACTGTGAACAGCAACAGCAGTTGGTAATTAGGTAAAAGCCAAACTGTTTTTTCCTTAAATTTTTTGTCATTCATCTCCCAAATTGATCCCGATCGTGCGATTGGTATGTATGTTGAACTTCTTTTGCACCGTACGTAGCCAACCGTGCTAATCGGAGGTGCTATCGGTGTCATGGCTTAGACAAAAATCCACTCGCATTTCGTGCAGAGCAGTGCAACTTTGAGATGTACACACTGCAGAGGGCAGCACTTCCTCCACACAAGAGGCATGTTCATCACACGACAGTGAAACCCATCGCCATTCATTCTCAAAGTAAAGAATTTAGCCAAATTAAGTAAGGGACCAAATTTTACACGACGAGTTTTTCCGTCCAATGATTGATGACCGGGCTGAGACAATACTCGAGATCGCGGTTTGTACCACGGGCCTGGCTTGAACCCAGGATTCAGAAGGTTCCGGCTCAACGCTCTGACCTCTGAGCCACTCTGCCGCCCCTTTATGCTGCCATGTAAATGAGGCACGGCTATGTCAGCGGCATTATCCCGCTCAATAGGCGTGTGAATGAGTGGCTATTCAGGCACTTGAAGTGAAGCTGACCTCAGAGCCGCGTGGTGGTGGTGGTGGTGGCAGTGTGGTAGCGGTGATGTGGCCCTGGTGTGATGGCGTGGTGGCATGGCGGCAGCGTCGATGGTGTGGTGGCGGTGGTGTGGCGGTGGTGGTGGTGTGGTGGGGGCAGTGATGTGGTGGCGGTGTTATGGCAGTTGTATGGCAGTGGCGGTGGCAGTGGCGGTGTGGTGGTGGTGTTGTAACGATATTGGTGGCGGTGCTGGTGATGTGCTGGTGGTGTTGTGACGGCGGTGACGGCGACGCACCTGCGGTGTGAGTTCCGGTTGCTGTTGACGTGGCCCTTGCCGGTGCACCCCGGCGTGGGGCACTTGAGGGTGCTCTCGTGCATGGCCAGAACTGCGGCGCACGGCGACGCACAGACAGACATGCGATCCATCTTAGCGAGGGGCCTGGTCACAGCGGCAACCCAACTCACCGACCGACAGTCGAGTCGGTGTGACGCGACTACTGTGGTGGTGGTGGTGCCAGCCCGCTGGCACCACCACCACCACAGTAGTCGCTGGCACCACCACCCCCACTGATTTCCATGCCATATAGATCAATAAGTTTAGCAACCGGCCGCCACTCGCATCACATGACTACAAACATATGCTGAACAAGCTGCATTACTTGCTAATATCACAGTCACGTGAAATTCTAAACATCTAAGAGACTAATTACAATTGACATGCATTGTAATTGTGTTAAAATAATGAGATCCAAGTTGATATTTGGTGCACACCCGTTTTCTCCGTGAATCCGTAACACCTTGAGCTACTTGGAAGGGCGGCCCCTGCGCTTTCGCTTGGCTTCCTTTTACCCGAAGAGTGACTCCGCCACCCTTACTAGGGCGGAGCGCACGCCGCAATTCCACATCCGTACGGCGGAGGCTTGCCTCTCCACGGGACAACGGCTCGTGCAATTTCCCCCACGGCGAGGCGAATAACGGATCACGGGGACAGCGCTCGTGCTTGGAGCGCGCCCCGTCGCCTCGCCGGTGCGTGCGCGGTGCCGCGGGCGCGACGCTCACTCTCGGGGGGAACACGGTCCTTGCGGGGGCAGCCCGACAGGCTGCGGTGGTGCGGGTACAGCCCGGTCACGTGACCCGTGCCGTCACAACCTGGGGTCGGGCACTTGCTCTCCTTCTTCTCCACCCGCGGTTCTGTCATGGTCGGTGGGGGGGAGCGAGGGGGGGTGGGTAGGGGGGGCAAGGGGTGGAAGGGTTAAGGCGGGGGGGGGGGCAGCATGTGCGAGTAGAGCTGCCGCGATGTAATACTTTGACGATGCGATGTGGATTTCAGATAACACGTCGGAGAGTTAAACAAGCGGGTAGTCTCAAGCACTTTCTAACTCTGTGTCGGCACGTTTCTTGTGCGCAAGCTGTGGTCCGCTAGGCCACAGGAAGCGGTCCGTAGAAGCGATGCAGATGCCATGATATAGAGTCGTCATTTTGAACGACGTATTATTGGAGGAAACCCATGTCAAACGGGGGAAGAAACATACAAACTCCACACAGAAAAGGTGTGCCCAGGTCAGGAATCGAATCCAGGTTCACTGCGTCAGCCTGCCGCACAAGTATGAGTTCACGTACAGGAGCGAGATGGATGGGAGCAGCACTGGACTTTGGAAGTCGGTGATGGCGTTGGGCAGTGAAGAGGCAATGAATGATGATGGCGATGATGATGATGATGATGACGATATTGACCCACGCACAACAAACTCAAATGCACCTGGATGCAATGCATTGAGACCAGCGTGGTTTTATTCCTTACGGCAGTGCTCGTCAAGACGTCGTCGGATCGAAATCGGAAAAAAAAGGTGATTAGCGTACACGTTCGTCATCGGAATGGGAAAGGGTTCATTGATCTTGGGTGGATAATGGGCTGGAACAATACGGGAATCCAGACGCCCCGTGTCCTGTGGTATAAGCATGTTACAGTGCTCCGCTTTAAATTCAACAGAAGGGAAACTTCTGCTTGAAGGCTTCCAAAGCAATCAGCTGCTGGTCCTTCTCATAATTACAGAGACGCCACCCCACAGCCCCCCCCCCCCCCCCCCCTAAAGAATGTTAACCGGCTGAGTAACCCCTCGTACATTCGGGAATGAGGTCAAGACGTGTTGGTTTTTATAATACACAGCAGCCTCAAGCGGTGACCTTCGCAGCACGGGCAGCTGCTACGCAATCACTGGGAGGGGGGAGGGGGGGGGAGTCGGAGAGGGGGGGAGGGGGGGAGGGAAGGGGGGGCCCTTCGTGGCTCACAGCAAGAAGGACCTGGGTTCGATTCCCGACTCAGGTGCCTTTCTATTATTATTTTACTTTTTATTTTTTACCTACGTGACTTACCGAAAAAAACTAAGAGTATTTCTACGAGAAGTTTGTGTGTTTTCTCTCCTCCTGTTTTCCATGGGTTTCTCCGATTTCCTCCCATAGTTGAAAATCAGCGATACAATGTAACCGGTATTGCCTCAAAGCATCCCAATGCTAAGAAAATCACCTGCAAATTACTCAAATGGGAGCACACACAGCAGCAGCAGCAGCGACAAACTGGACAGGGCTCTACTGAAAGACAGCCTGGAGACTCATTGGAGGCTTTTCTGGGTAAATAAGATGAATAATAATGAAACTTTAAAAGATAACACCGAACATATCATGGCAAGACCATCTCCCAATGCCGCTACAGCAGAGAACTGCATGTAAACACATCGTCTCGAGCGCCGTGTTCGTATTATTACTACGCGGCTGACTAATATTGGGAATTTATCATCGCAGGAAGAGTTACGGATTGCTCAGGATGGCTAACAAAACAGGTGCAAACCCCAAATACGGACGGTGAGACAAATGACAGAGCAGAAACGTTGCTCCGATTGTGTGTGCGGTGGGGAGCGGTGGTGTCGCGGTTAGCGCGCTGCGCTACAAACCTGAGGACACAAGTTCGATTCCTGCTCACAGACAACACCAGTGACGATTATCTGAACTGGTCTTGGGTCTCCCCTAGGTCGACTCAGCCTCAAATGAGTACCTGGTGCGGTGTGTAAACATCGCCACTGGGGAAACAATAGCGGCCGGGCGTGGTGCTGGCCACCCAGCCCTTATGTGCCGTACCGGCCTTCATAGGTGCTCACTAACAGCACTTGCCCCAACAGTCTGTTAAAGCTACACAGGGGATCTTTGTCTTTTTTTGTGCGATCGCTCAGTCGTGCCGAACAAACCCTATCCATTACCACCACACTCAAAAACACATCAGGCCAGCACCTCGCAATCATTTACACGACAGTCTCTCAGGGAGATTACGTCATTTTCCAGCGGCTTAGAGAGGCCGGCGGGCAAAACGTCGTGCCCAAGTCACGGAACGCGATTCAAAACTGAATTATAACACCGTGAGGCGCCGCACCGAACGGCCCCTCGCTCGAGAGCCTCAATTACTTGGGGCAGAAAGCGCCAACGGAAAACGACGATCGTGGCCGCTCCCAGGGTCACCGCGAGAGGCTTGATCGTTCGAAACGATTTGAGCGCCATTTTTAGAGCGGTGCCCTTTGAAAGCGCGGCGAGAGCGGCGACAACGGCGGCCCCCGGGGGCCGTGGCCCAGCTCGCGACGAGGTGAGCGGGATGCAGGAGCGGCGCTCCGCGCTCATTTGGCGACGGGCCGCCCGCCTCAAGGACGACCGCTCAACGAGAGCAGGCCGAGGCGCACGGCCGTCGCCCGGCAAGGATTGGTGGAGCTCCCTCGCCGTGGGAGTCGAGCTCAACGTCTCCCGGCTCGCCACGAGGCTATGATGGCAGTGTAGCAAAGCAAGTGGGTTAATGTCCACGTGGTCTCTCTGAACGGGGATCGAGGGTTATACCCCATCGCGCGCATGTTGTTTTTTCCCGCAGGTTTCCTTCCACACGTATTAAAAAAAAAAACTTCAAAAATGAAGTTGGTCAAACATCTCAATATGAAAAGTATCCTAGAGCTTGGTCATGCATTGTTTCAAGTTCCATGCGGGAGAGATCGAATCGGACCGGATGACCTCGGGATCGCAAGCCCCGGTCATACCGAGTCTCAAGGATCATTTTCAGGAGGCTCCTGCCAGGCTAGTGCAGGAGGCAGCAAACATCGCTGTGTTGTTTCCCAAATGATACATGTGCGAGTCGTTCTCCTAATTTGGCTCTGACCGAAAAAGTCAAAACTAGGGGACAATTGGTGAATCAATGAAGCTAGCCGTGGTAACCTCTCTCCACCGTGGTAACCTCTCGTCACCACGGTAACCTCTCTTCACCACCACGTTCCTCCCCACTCGCAGCCACAGCCAAGTACCGTAATATTCTCAACAACGCCAATAAACGTGCGGGCCCAGGGTTTCATATCGCCGGCGCGAGGGATTCGCCACGGGGCCGAATCCATCACGGCGAGACGTGTGTTTACACCGCGCCGAGCGTCATTCGTCACGGCGGCCGCGTGCCGCTCCGTCGTCGGCGGAGAGCGTCTCCGGGAGGGATTGAACGGCGCGGGTTCACGCGGGGGCAGCCAAACGGTGCCCGCGCGTCACTGCTGCCCCGGGGTTGCCACCTATCTTGGTTTTCCCAGGGATCGTTCTCTCGCAAGGACCCATACTCTTTGGTTGTTTCGGTAAAGGCACGTAGGTAAAAATAAAATAAGTTAAAAATGAAAACTAAATTAAATCACGACGTTTCGGGCGCAACAAAAGCGTCCGTCTGCAGGTGGGGACAAAACACAGCGGAAGAACAATCGAGTATAGTAGTGTAGTGTATAGTGTAGAGTATAGTAGTGTAGTGCATTGTGGAGTGTATAAAAGTGTAATGTTTAGTAGTCTATGGTAGTGTAGTGTAGAGTATAGCAGTGTAGTGTATTGTGGAGTGTATAATAGTGTAATGTTTAGTAGTCTATGGTAGTGTAGTGTATAGTGTAGTGTAGAGTATAGTAGTGTAGTGTATTGTGGAGTGTATAATAGTGTAATGTATAGTAGTCTATGGTAGTGTAGTGTATAGTGTAGTGTAGAGTATAGTAGTGTAGTGAATTGTGGAGTGTATAATAGTGTAATGTATAGTAGTCTATGGTAGTGTAGTGTATAGTGTAGAGTATAATAGTGTAGTGCATAGTGTAGAGTATAATAGTGTAGTGTATTGGTGATTTCATTTAGTGGTTTTCATTTGTAAATTGTTTTATTTTCACCTACGTGACTTGACTAAAAAAACAAAGAGCATGGATCCTTCAAATCTCGAATCGGCTTAACTCAGCTTTCTTATTAACCAGCTCAACTTCCGCCGTCCACCCCCTGCATCACAAAGCTTTAGTTTGAATTTCATGACAACTTCCCAGCCTACACCCCGCCCCCACACTCACACTGGCTCCCCCCCCTCTCCCCTCCCGCAGCTATATAATCCCTCGTCACAGCCATCTCTTAGGCATACTTAAGCGGTTGTTCTTTCGCTGTGTTTTGTCCCCACCTGAAGACGGACGCTTGTGTTGCGGCCGAAACGTCGTGATTTAATTTAGTTGTTTTCATTTTTTACTTATTTTATTTTTACCTACGTGCCTTTACCGAAAAAACCAAAGAGTACACATGCTCTCCCGGGAAAGCTTCCCGGGATGTTAAAAGTTAAGTTTTTTCACGTATCGGCGGTGTAACAGTAGTAGCGGTAATAATAATAATAATACTACAACGCTCAAGACGATGCATATGCACGGAGTTCTCCCCTCTTTCCTCTCCTGTGAGATATTCATCCTCCCCTGATAGCTCCCGGTTTATTTTGCAGCGCGGCGGTGGCGACCGTGGTCTGGATCACGTTGTGCGGCGCGTGCTCCGGTGACGTCGCAGCTCACGGCCGCCGACGTGAATTAGCCCCCCGTCCCCCTCCCTGTTCCTGCCCCCCCTCCCTGCCCCCTATCCCCACCCCCCCTCCCTGCCCCCCCTCCCTGCCCACACCCCGCCCCCCCTGCCCCCTATCCCCACCCCCTTCCCTGCCCCCTATCCCCGCCCCCCCGCCCCGGCTCGTTATTAATGAGCGCGTCGCCGCGGTGTGGGGACCCTCGTGCTCGGCGAAGCGGTGATTTACGGCCACAATTCGGAAACACCGCAGATTTCGGTTGTCGCGTGCGAACGACGAACCACGGGGATGAATACGCGTGAATATAAATATACGGTTGTATTTTATTTTACCTTGTTTAACCAGGAGAGCCACCCTGAGTGGGAAGACTCTTTTTCAAGCGACTCCTGAATTCGGATGCTTTGCTAACACCAATTACACCGAATGTTTTGGACCGCTGGCAGGAAACTGGAGAGCCCAGAAGGAAACCCACGTAAAACAGGGGAGGGGGCTGGGGGAACATACAAACACCACGCAGAAAGGTGTGCCCAGGTCGGGAATCGAACCCAGGTCCACTGCGTCAGCCTGCTGCCTAAGGATCAGGATGAGTGCACGTACAGGAGTCAGATGGATGGGAGCAGGACTGGACTTGAAAAGTTGGTGACAGCGTGGGGAGGATAGTCGATGGCGATGATGATAGCGATGATGATGGCGATGATGATGATGGCGATGATGATGATGATGGCGATGATGCTGATATAGACCCATGCACAACAATTCAAAATGCCCCAAGATGCACTGCACCGAGACCAGCGTGGTTTTGTACTCGGCGTCTGCGATCGTCAAGACGGATCGTCGTGCAGCTCGTCACTGCTGCAACAGAATCACTGATTGGATGGCCGAGAGATTCACTCACTCACTCAGAGTGACTCACACAGAGTGACTCACTCACACAGAGTGACTCACTCACACAGAGTGACTCACTCACACAGAGTGACTCACTCAATCCATCCTACTGAAGATGAAAGAAGAGATATGTGGACAAAATATAGAGATGTAGTGAGGTGGGAGAAGACAGCGGCAGTCGTGACTTTTATGTTAATTGAAAGTTTATGCTGATTGGGCTCCGAAATCGATCTGACAAAGTGATGAATCCACTACCCCTTGAAGCTGCCCGCAGCCCTCAGCGTAACGGTCAATCGCCTTACAACCAGCGGCCACCCCTAGCTGAACGTGTCTCCATAGAAACGGCGATACCTTTCGAGATGCAGCATGGCCCCGTGTAGGCTGTCACGGTGGCGAGATGTTAACTACCTCGCCTGGTATACAAGCGGTCGTGGGTTCGATCCCGACCCCGTAGTCGCGTGAAATTTTCTCCGGGTCCTCCGGTTTTTCCCCTCCACATTTAGAATGAACATTACACGTGGCTGCTATAAATATTTCCACGTCATAAGCCACTTCATTTGTCGCCATGTCGCTTCTGAAAAAGAGTTACATAGCTCAGTGAGCCTTACCTGGTCAAATAAAAACAGTTTAGTTAAAGGCAGTGACTGCGACCTGGGAAAGAGTGAGTCTCCACCGGCTGGGTCCGCCGTACCTTTACCTTTGGGGCACGACTGCTTCTTGCCGTCGACCTCGGGGCCCTTGCCTCCCCGGTCGGCGATGACGACGGTCGCGGCCGCCGCGGCCGCCGCGGCCGCGGCGGCACGAGCGGCCTCCTTGGCCTGCTTCTCCTCGAGCACGCGCGCCCGCTCCGCGTCCAACGCGATGGCCTTCTCCAGGAGGCTCAGGTTGCCCCTCACCATGTCGAAGGCCTCCGAGCGGTCCGAGCCGTCCGACTTGACCGACGCGCCGTCCTCGTAGTCCTCGTGGCCCGGGCCGGCGGGCTCCGTGCAGCGGCGTGCGTACGCGGCCCTCGCCTCCTCCTCCTCCTCTTCCTCCTCCTCTTCCTCCTCCTCCTCTTCCTCCTCCTCCTCCTCTTCCTCGTCGTCGTCGTCTTCGTCGTCGTCGTCCTCGTCGTCGTGCCCGCGTCCCGTCAGGTGCTGCCCGGGCTTCACCTCGCACACGAGGCCGCCCTCGGGCTTCGGCGCCGCCGGCGCGTCGGCGTGCCGCCGGGGCGACGCGCCCCCTCCGGCCGGCGTCAGTGGCGAGCGGCGGGGGCCCCGGCCGTCGAGGAGGTCGCTCGGTGGCTGCGCGACGCCGAAACGCGCCGCCGCGGCGCCACCGCCGCCGCGGCACTCAAAGCGGCCGCCGCGGTTCTTGAGCGGGTCGGCGAACACGCGAGCGCTTTTGGCGTCGACGTCCGACGAGCGGCCGGAACGCTGTAGCGCGGCTGCCGGGGTGGCGGCCGGAGCGGCGGCGGCGGCGGCGGCGGAGTCCGGACAGCAGAGGGCCGGGCGATCGTCGGCGGCGTCGGCGGCACCGGCGCGGTCCGGCGCGGCGACAGCGCCGTTGGGACCAAAGGCGACCTGGTCGGCGCCGCCCTCGCGCGCCGCGAGCCGCGAGCTCCCGTCGCACGGCGCCATCCCGCCGGGCGGGGGAGGGGCGCACGCCATGCTCCCGGCCGCGATGTTGCCCAGGTTGAGGAGGGAGTTGGCCACGATCTCGTCGTAGTCCTCCACGGCCTTGCCCTCCGAATCGGTCCACGCGCCGCCGCAGGCGTTCGCCTCGCCCACTGCCCAAAACGGAAACGAGGAGCGTGGCCGTTGGCGGGGGCGGCTCGGCACCGCGCGCTCGGAAAACTCCCACAGCCGCGGAATAACGCCCGACGCTGCCCTCGCATTCATGAAGTTTGCAGTTCGTAGTAACAGAGCACAGGTCAGAATCAAGGTTAAGTTCACATCCGGGTTCGGGGTCAATTCAGCTCACCCTCCCTTGAGCGTTACTGAATGCAAAAGCACCGATTGTGCTCGAGAACCAGCAGCACCAGCAGCAGCAGGAGCTGCCGGTGCTGCTTTATCAACGAGGGCGGAGGTCAACCGCTCATTACAGTTCCTAAAGCTCTTAGAACGAGGAGCAAATCGTCGGGCATCACATCAGAGCACCGTACAGCAACCGCGGAAACCTACGCAGTGAAACTGGAACCGTTCTACTGGAAGTCGCCGCGTCAAGGCGCCGGCGACGGCGGTGCCGTGCGTCGCGAGCAAAGGGTACCTGGAGCGTCGCGGGCGACGGCGGCGGCGGCAGCGGACGAGGAGGAGGAGGTGGAGCAGCAGGAGGAGGAGGAGCGCAGGTCGTCCCGTGAGCACCCCCTCTCGGGCAGCAGCGCCGCGTGCCCCGGCTCCGCGGGATCCCTTCTCGCCCACGAGTCCACCCGGTGCGGTCGGCCTCCCTCTTTGACCTGGGCCGTCGTTTCGCCCACCTCGTTGGCATTTCCCTCTTGATGCTGCTGTTGCGACATGGGTCTCGTGTCACCCTGGGGTGAGCCCTCCGAGGACAACCTCTTCACGGGCGGCTCGTCCTCGTCCGTCTCTTCCCCCTTCCTCCGCTTGGCCAAGGGGCAGCCATACGCACTGCGGGCAGGAAGCATCGGTTTAAACACAAGTCTTCTTAGATAAACGCCTAGGTTTTCACGGACTATGTTACGACTCACCATTGATTTTTTGATCAGGCCACGTAAGATATTCCACCACCCAAGATTCAGGAACTCATAATCGGAATTCCTTGATCTTATTCTGACTTCCTGAATCTTGTCCAGAATATGCTTGGTGTAGTTTCAAGCAAAACTTCGCTCGTCTTAACGCTGTTTGGCTGTGAAATTTGTCGTTCGCCTTACCCTTAAAGTGAACCGTGACAATAATTGGTGCGTTAAAACGCGTGCACGTTACATGTGGCTGTTTTATTAGCGTGGCTATGTCAGACGGTGCAGGGTCTTACGAGACACATATTTGGCCAGACCATTGTGGCTGAACTCAAAAATCAATCACGAGTCTATGTATTCTTCTACAACGGCAGCAAAAAAAAAAATCGAAGTTGAGAAGCACAGAGAGCAATACCGCAGTGGCCCGAAGGCACTGCACTGCAAAATCGCCGTTCCCAACTACAGCATCAAAACATTCTCCACCGCTGTTTCACTCTGATCTGTTTTTAATGGTCAGTGTACATCGTCATCATCAGCAGCAGCCGCCATGGTCAATTCACTGCCAGGTGAAGACCTGCCCAAAGCCGTCACCACCTCTCACGATCCTGCGATGTAAACACCAACAGGCGCCCGAACTGATTTCATCGTTCCATCTCCTTCGGCGGACGTACACTTAGGACACGTTCCGTTCCTTGCCTGCAACTCCCGTAATTGTCTCGACCATTTCATCGCTTTGTTTTCGCTGTCATTTCGTGTTGGGAGAAATAAAAAAAACACACACACAAACGTTTGGCTGCGCTGGGCTTCCTTGAACCGACAAAGATGTTGGTGAGACAATATAAAATTGGGTTCGTTCGATAAAACAAAGATCGTATCTCGCGCACTTGCAGTGTGTATTGTATACGCCTCGAGATAATACGAAAAAAGTAGTAAAACGCTGCCGTTTGAAATGCGGCAGTGCCAAGAGAAAGAAAGAGCTCAATTGAACAGATAAAATAAAGTTTGCACATTCATTTTCTGCTTGGAAGGAAAAAAGGCTCTCATCCTCATATTACCTGAACATTATCTCCAAATGAGAACTGCATTGCCCTAGGATCCTATTAGCTTGAAACAAATTCTGCGGAATAATCTGCGAGCCCCTGCTGTTTTGATGTTCCACTGTAATTTTCTTTTTTAGTGTTATGAACAGACACCCTCTCCAGCGTCGTTAGTGGCTGCCGCCGCTGCCGCTCCCACGTAATGCTGCCACCACCGCCACCAACACACGTACAGCTGTGCCGACAGGAAACGCAATCGTTTTTATTATGATGACTATGATGTGGGTTTTGTTAATCGTTAGGGCTGATTATCGCTCTCACCGCCATCTTTCTCCTGCTCCTCCTCAGAAAAATGCATCCTATCTCACGTGCATTATCTCTCTTGGCGGAGACAAAACATTGTTTTATTTAGTTGCACAATGTGGTTTAAATGTCAGCCACTAAATCCCAGAGGATGTGAACTTCTATTATTCGACGATAAAGGGCTTTTTCCGCGATATGCCAACATTCGTGCCAAAGCGTCGCGAACATTCTTTTTTACTTCTGCCCAATAATGTACTTTTTTGCGTGGTATCTCTGGGTGTTCCGCACAGCAATTGACATTTACGCCAGAGTCCTAGGGACACCATGTTCAAATGTCAATTTTGATGCAGGTTCTTGCCGTGTTCTTTTTTTCCTCTCCAGGTCAAGGACAACAACGCGCTCACGACCCACGTGACGTGATGCGCCACGTCCATTCCCTTTGATATGAGCACTTGATCCATCCGACAAGAGCCACCGCTTACGATTTACATTTCGTCGACACGTCGCAGGTCGTCAATCGTGCTCGGTCACAGAGCCCATCGATAAAACATCACCCGGTTGGCCGTTCTTTTCCCTCGGCAAACTCAAGACGGGCGGAGAAGGTGGGTTGGTGGGGGCGGAGTGGCTGACATGTGGGCGGGCTGGGAGGCCCCTCAAATTAGCCGGGGGGTGGAGGTCTCACGCGGTCCACAAGCAGCACGTCGTGTTGGCACTGGGCCCGTGGCTCCCAGACGTGAGGGCGGTGTAAATGGGGTTGGGAAGGAATGGGTTCCACATTCTTTTGAAGTCTGCCTCCCGTCTATTGATGGAGGCTGTAGCTGATACGCACCTCCGATTTCCCGCGCCTCCGATTAGCGTGGTTGGTGCAACATAAGTTCAGCATATGTACATGCATGCATACGTTACAGGGCCGTTGTTCCGTTGCAATAAGAATGAGGGTTTGTGGGACTTCCACGTGCTCAGCATAATAAGGATTTCCATGTTATGTTTCTGTTGCCTCCTTGAGCACCGTGGAACGGTTTCCGCCGCTTGCCGGCTACATCACCGAAGGGGTTTCCAAGTGGGGTGGTGGAGGGGCATTCACGTCCCCCCACTTTGTCGCGGGGGAGAGGAGTTCTGCTGTGACTATCGCCGACGCAACTGCCGAGTTGCAGCACCATAGTGTGCGCCCACTCCTACCTGGCGACGGCTGCGCTGAGTCTTTACGTGTGCATTTAAAAGTGCATTTAAAAGTACCGTCGTTAGCACGATCGGCATTTACATCGCCCGGTTGAAGGGAGGACTCAAAAAGGGCACGATATGCTGTGAGTGTCTCAGCCACATCCAAACATGTTGGGCGCTATCTCTTTGCCACGTCTCAGTTTGTTGGGCGGTCGGTTTGACTCCACCTCAACTCAGAGCCACAGCTTTGCAAGTAACCCGCTGCCATTCCCAGCGCAGCAGGTGGTGGAGGAGGCGGTGTTGTTATTGGGTCAACGTTCGTGCCACGGCTTCGTGACCATGGCGGCCCCTTGCAGCGGAGCCGGGTCCGGGTGTCGGGAGTTCCGCGGGGAACGGGCGTCAGCGGCGTGCGCGCGAGCGTCTTTAGAAAGAGCAAACAACGCGGTCGACCTTCGCAGAATCAAATCCAAATTAAATGTCACGCGCCGCTCGGCCAAAATCCGCAAAATATTGTTTCCCGCCTAATCAAATAAAAAAATAAAAACGTCCAGCCCTTTGTCAATCCACCGCTGAGCGGAGGGCTCTCTGCAGACGGCATCTGTCATGAGGGTTGTTTGATCATACTTCACCCGGGTCGTGAATGAAGCGGCTGGCGGGTACCAGGATGGCTTCAGATATCCCTCGCCACTCATGTCATCCGTGGTCGGTGGGCTCATAACACAGCGTGTTATCCAATGTACCAAGTCACCACGACCACAACACGCGGATTTTCGTGGCCATTCAAAATGCCAGGATGATCTCATTCGCAGTAGTGCGCCTCTGCGGCTATCTGGAAAGCTCTTCCTCCGATATCAGGAAGCTACTGGAGCTATGCACTTTGAAATCTAGATTGAAAACTCATCTCTTTAGAACTTATTTTTGTGTTTTGTTTGTTGTCCTTCCCCGGGTTGGCCATATACGGCGCGAGAGAAGTTGAACATACATACAACCGTCTCTGTTTTTACTCCAGAGTTGCGGTCCCTCCACCTTGCTCAACGTCTCTCCTCTCATCCTCCACGAGCACAGAAGCTCAGTCCCTGCGCACCATCACCGGAAGGCGTGCTCGGCTCACTCAGGCCACGCTCGTACTGGCCTCCAGGTGACTTAGTGCCGCTTCATCATCATCACCGCGATCATGATGATGATCACCGTGGTGATGATGATCGTCATCATCATAAGCAAGGCAACTCATGTGGGAACATGCGATGGGTCCAAATCAGCAATGACGACCGCCCACGGATGGTCAATCGGCCGCCAAAACACACGGCCCACGGCAAACACCTCCGCCTGCAGGGTTAACTCGAGGTCTGCGCTGCCCCTTTTCTGCCGACGGACAGTTCTGAAAAGGACCCCGCTCACAAAATTTCGAGCGGCCGAGCACGTGAGCTGCCATGGCGGGGAAGCCGCGAGCACAGATCGCACAAAGGGAGGCATTTAGCGTCATAAATTAAAGATCTCAGAAGAGGATAAGCATTACTTATTTAACACAGGTTGTGCCACGTAAGCTTTTAGGTTTGACAAACGGGAAATCTTAGGGTCCATTTGCTGCCGTGCCACTTAGCGGAGATAATCAACCACGGGGATTAGGCCCAGGTGCTCCCGGTCACGGTGGCCTTATCCAGGTCACGCGTAGTCAACGCCAGGGCCATTTTGAAATTATGCCGGGCAACCATTTTATTTTCATGCAGACACATCACCAACGGCTTAACATTTCAAAAATTGAACGGTGCTGTCCTGGAATTGCGAGCTCACTTCACTGCGTGCAGAAGGGCCTTCCACACCTGGGGGGCATCCAGAGTAGCCCTTCTCGAGAGCGTTTCGGCCGACTCTTTCTCACTAGCCAGACGTCTCAGAAGAACCAATTTTTTTCAGATAAGCCCCTCCCCCTTTAACTTATATTTAAGGGCTGGTCTTTTGGAATTTTCCTCACTTGATGCAGTAATTTTAGCTGTGACGGTCCCACCTGATGACGGAGACTTGTGTTGCCTCCGAAACGTCGTGATTTATTATTTTATTTTATTTCTATTATTACTTTTATTAACTTTTAATTATATTTTTTACCTACGTGACTTTACCGAAAAAACCTAAGAGTATGAATCCTTGCAGTCACGAAAGCTTCAAATCTAGAATTCATTTTTTTTGGTGGCAACCCTACTGATGCCCCTTCTGCCCTGTGCCTCTCACCCACCTCTCCCACGAGCCAGGCCCACGAACGCAAAGAGCCCTCCCCTCCCCTCCCCAGCCACCCCCCCCGCCCATCCACCCCGGAAAATAACGACCACCGCAAGAGCACCGCCTTGCCGTGACCCCTCGGCAAAGGAGCCGAGCCAGAGGGGAGAAATGTTCCCTCTGTGGCTCGTCTCGCCGTGCCGAACGTGTGTCTTGGAGGCATCGTTAGAGAAGTGTATTTCTGTCTCATGTGTACGTTGTATAATTTTCCGCCTTCCCTTCATCGTTAAAGGTTTGTGCTCCGTTGACAGCCTTTGAATTACGATAGCCAGGCAAGACGGGCAAAGGATCCATAAAATAAATATATAGACGTGTGTTAAAAGTTGCACTGAAAATGCGCTTTTGCGCACAAATGCTCAATTATCTCCAACTGTGAGTGAAGTCCTTTGAAAGGGGAAGTTGGGAGCCTACTCACCTGAATACATCTTGAACCATGGAATCCACTACGGAATGAGAGGGATTAAAGAAATGAGACGAATTAGCCAAGCGACACAGGAGGATTAAGCAGAACCCAACATCACGCAAACAGCAATCAGAGCTTGCGAGACCGACACTCCGCCGTACGAACGCCACGCGGCCGCTCGCTTCAACGATTTAAACGCGTTTGAAAAAGACGAGTGTCATCAATGGATTTTACATTTTAACGAAGTGAAAAATAAAACATGCCGACGGCACGCCCTCCCCCCCGCCCCGCCCCCCCTGCCCCCCCCCACCCGCCCCCGCCCCACCGCCTCCGTAATTTATAACGGGCGCCAGCGCGCAGTGGGCGCCACGGACTCACGTTTCATCCCTTTCGAGCAAGTGTGCAGCCTGTTCTCGTCCGCTTCCAAATCCATCTGCAAGCGCGCCAGACACGAGAGCACAAGAACAGCGGCGGTGCCGCCGTTTCAAACAAAACCACAACCGGCGCTCGCCCCAAATTCCCTTTGCATTCGTGTGCGTACGTCGCGCGTAGCCAAGCGTGATTCATTCGGAGGCGCGGGGGAAGGACAGCGACAAACTAAACGCAGAGAGAGGTTCTCAAAAAACGTTCTTACGCCACTGCTGGTGGAGGGGCCCTGACTAGAGGGAGATTTCGAGGTGGTGGAGAGGGCATTTGGCAGACTCTACCACGCTGGTCTTGGAAGAGGTGAGAGTTCCCAGCCCAGGTGAACGTGCCAATCGAGGTGCGTGCATGTTCCCCGCTTGATCGGACAGAGGAGGAGATTAAAGAAATATAAATTCGTTGTTTCAAGTGTGCCGCACCAGGAGATCAAGCTGCGATATCTGGATTGCAAGTCCGGTGAATACCACACATCACATCATGACGATATCCCTCTCAATGGAATGAGGTTTATCTATATACTGCCTTTTGTCATTCGACTGCAGGATCCGTCACGTGGGTCGTGGGCGTCATTTGGCCATACTTCACCACTCTGGTCAGTGCGGGTTGATGAAGGTGGGAAGCATGAATGCCATATAAAAGAACCCTCTCATCATCATGCCCATTCTCCTCCTCATCACCGCATTGTTGTTCAAGAGCCTTGCTGCTACAGCAAGGCTCCGCTAAAGTAGTTCTGAACTTTTTCCTGTACGGCGGGCCCCCTCCAATCAAGACCATTGCCCTCCGTACCCCCCCACAGCCCAAGGGGACGAAGGCCGCAATACAGAGACAGAGAGAAAGAGACCACGTGCCCACACCCTGATTGAACATGATGTTAGTCAGCCGTGTGTTTATAAAGCATGTGTTTCATGTCACGCATTCGTGTGTGTTTTTTGTTGCCGTTAGCGCGGTGCTGACTTCCTCCGTGGACATTTATCCTGCACGGTATCCATGCCGCAGCCCGTGCCCACCCCTCAAGGTCTTGCGCACTCCGCCCAGCCCCACCCACCCAATGGGCTGAGAACCCCGGCTCCGCCGTTCCATGGCAGCAGAGAGAAAACCCGTAGTGACTAAAAATAACTCTGTGGCCAATCAAATAGCGACTCTAACTGTACCCCTAATCCAACACCAGTATTCCCCATATCAATACCAGGTCGCCGCATCAACACACCTACTGCCGCATCCAATCGTCATCGTCATCATCATTAGGGTCGCCACATTTGAATGTAACAAAATACGGAAACCAACGACACGCGCAATAGATGTGTTATGCTTCACGTATCCTGACAAGTTGGTGTTTGGGGCAAATATGTTAATTCATGCAAAGCTATTAAAAGACTTCAAATAAGTCAAAGTAGCGCCGAAAAGACCCATCTGAACTGTGTACTGTGCGCATGACAATCTGGGTGGGAACGTGGTTGATAATGGGGGTGAGCGTTTGCCGCTTGTCGCAGAGGCTCGCGGTTCAGGCCAAGGGAGGGGTGCCAGCGAGCGAGTGAGTGAGTGAGCGAGTGAGCGAGCGACGGTGGCGGCACCACCACGCACCCTGTGCTGGGCAGGGAGTGGAGGCCGAGCGGCGGGGAGGGACGGGCCGGCGCTGGCCTCCAGGCGGCAGGCGGCTGGGACTCTCTCCCGGCAGCTGCGCGCCCAGGGGCCCGGCCTCAGCAGCTCGCCGGCGAAGGCATTCTCTGCACCGCGGCGAACACAATGCGCGCGCACACACACACACGGACACACAAGCAGACAAATAAACACCCCGCTCCATATGGAGCAGTCCACTGTAGAGGTTGTATTTATCTCCTCCCGCCGGAGTGTAACGGTCAGCACACTGGAACCATTAAAGTAAACCATTGTTTTGTTTACCACGCAAGGCCCACTTAAGCAACGTAGCTCTTTCTTTCCGAAGCGACCTGGCCACAAATGATTGCTCAACGAAGTGGCTTATCGCGTGGAAATTTATAGCAGCCAAATACTCCAAATGCGACGTTGATTCTCAATGTGGAGGAAAAAACCGGAGGACCTGGAGAAAAATCCACGCGACCACGGGGAGAGAGAGAACACGCAAACTCTAAATATACAGCAGGCATCAGGGTCTGGATCGAACCCACGACCTCCTGTAAACCAGGCGAGGTAGTTAACATCTCGCCACCGCGTCAACACCCTGAAGGTAGCCCCGTGTCGGTCAGATGGTGGAAGTTATGCGAAGGTGAGACATGCAGCTACAGGCTTCTGCGTGGCACCCCTGGTTCGGCTTGATCAATCCACCTCTAGATGAAGGCCTGCCTCTATCCACATAACCGCTGCTCTACACAGAACATGCAGACAAGTGACTCGATAGACTGTGAGGGATGATGACGATGCCACTGTGGCGGTATCATGGTTGTCACATCAGAACCTGCATCCCAGAGGTCGTCGGTTCGGTTCAATGTCCCCCACCATCACACCACGGCAGCTGAAACAATGGGGAGCAAGTTTCTTAAATCCCCCCACCTCCCTCGCCAAGCCGCCACTAGTGTCCACCCGAAAGTGTAAATCGGTGCACCGCAGATTGACGCTGCCCGTGCAGTGGGGTTAAGCGTGGATACTCCCACCCCTTTCAAGACGTCTTTTGTTTTGTTCCTGTCGAGGTTGCTGAGCACGGGCCCAAAGCCACAAGTGGCCAGCAACAATCAGGACTCTTGAAGTTGTAAAGGACAATCCTTCATACGTCTTTTTATCTCAGAAAGGTAATCAGAACATGACCGGCATGGAATAGTAGGCCAAATGCCCTCTACAGGGGATCTACAGAGCTCCATCTATGGGAAACCCTTCTGTCAGCATTGACACCGACAGGGCTGCCCCCTTTAACTATTAACTTTCACTGCACCAGGCTCAGACTAATCACCGAGTAAGCAAATGCCAGAGTTTGAATGTCATATCGTCGGCCAAACTTACATCTCAACATCAATCAGTCGGCAATTGATTAAAGTGCAAGGTGGTACGTTCCGGTCTCCAGGACTGGAATGTACCCAGCCTCCCAGTCCAAACTTGGCCAGCAGCACGCGGAGCCAACTTTGTCTTTTTATTGCCACAATTCACCAGGTATTCGTTTGAGGTTGAGTCAACCTTGGGGAGGACAAAGCGAGGCTACATTCAGATGCCACTTGCCAATGATATTGTACTTGGCCAAAGATTGAAACTTGAGTCCATTTGGCTCGTAAGATGTCTAGGCAGTGTGGAAGAGTAGGCCAAATACTCCAAATACCCCTCTAGCGGAGACCATTCCACCAACAGCGGCATGAGCCAGCAATTGCAGGGCTGCGCCTTCGTCTTCAACTGACTTGGATTGTATATCCTCGATTATCCGTCAGCTGACTAACCAACTCTTGGGTGCGCTGTTCATTACTCTGCCACAAAGCGCCGAATCAGAAGTGGCGCTCGCACGGCAACGTGTCCCCGTGTCCCAGTCCTCGAATCGGACGAGCAGTGGTCAAAACCAAAACGGCAAAATCACCCGCGTCTGCCCGCACGCTGCACTTCCAGTCACTCGCACGCGCGCCGGAACCCTTGGGTAGAGATCTGCCGCACACCAACTCATTACATCCTCGCACATACCTCGGTGCCCAAGCCAAACAGAGCAAGCGTTTTATAGTTGTACTTTAGGACTGCACACGTACACACGCACTCTCACTTTAGCCACGTAAACTGTTGGGGGCAGGTGCTGTTAGCGAGCCCCTATTAAGGCTGGAATGGACAGGTGAGGGGTGGTAAAGCTAACACCGTGCTGATGTTTACACAGTACAGCAGGCACTCATTCATTTAAGGAAGAGTTTGGATACTAAACTAAAACTGAACTCTTTTCATTTTACCAGGTAAGGCCCACTGAGCTATGTAGCTATTTTTCAGACGTGACCTGGCCACAAATGAAAGCTCAACGCAGAGGATTATCATCATGTGAAAATTTATAGCAGACAATCAAACCGAGGTCACCGGGTTCTTTGTGTTGTGTGCTAACCACTGTACTGCCACTGCTCCCCCACATCAGAGAGTAGCCTTAACAAACTGTTGAGGCAAGAGCTGTTATCGAGCACCTATGAAAGCCGGCATGGCACACAAAGGGGTGGGTGGCCAGCACCACACCGACCGCCTTCGTCTCCCCAGTGCTGATGTTTACACCCTTCACCGGGTACTCTTTTAAGGCTCAACTAACCTAGGGGAGGCCCAGTTCAAATATTCGCCACTGCTTTTGGTTGTGAGCGGGAATAGAACTCGGGTCGCTGGGTTTGTAGTCCACTGTATTAACCACGACACGACATCTGCCACTCCCCACCCCACACACAGCAACACCAACAAAGTACATACAGAATTTTTTTTAATCCTAATTAAAACCTTCAACTTAAAAGAACATTTATTTTAAACGTGTGTTTCAGATGTTTATTTTCACATTCACTCACACTGGCCCCTGTGCGTGGATGGAGAATGTGAATTTATATTATTTTAATCTACGTTGCTGAGCAGATAATGTGGTTATCTTGACCTAGTAACTCAATTACGTGGCGTTATGAAGTCGAAATGGAGTGTTCTTTCAAATAATCCACGTTATTATGAAAGAAAAAATTAAATTAACCATTTTTTTTGTTCAGTGTTAAAACTGTCACAACTGCCTGGGAACAGATGTGCTATGTATTATTACACCACGACCCTGCAAAGGGTGTTCCCAAATGTCGTTGTATCGTTCTTAACACGGCGACCGTGTTCAGCTGAAATTACAAAAGTGACACGTTGACTCTGAAACGGACAAGTGAGCAACGGCATAATATACAACGGATGTCAATTTATTTTTTTGTAAGTATATGCGCCACACACACATTCGTTACATAATTCATGAAACTATAACACTGCAGATAGTGCACTTCAAAAATCTACCGACCAGTTTTTCTCTTTCCGTTAACGTGTAAGGTAATGTACCGGCAATGTTTCACGCTGGGCTTGTAAGCCCAGTCTATAGGCGTGAGCGGCGTATGAAGTGTGAGTGCATTAGTTCTTTGTCTAACTCGATGCCCGCAGCCACCCCAACACCCGAACAAAGAAACCGTGACACTTTACATTCTCGCAGCAAAGAGGAGCAAGGGAGGTCAAAATTAAAGCGATGGAGGCTCGAGCAGATGTAGACACAGGACCTTAAACCAAATTACTCAGACTATTGAGGCTATGCAGATGTGCCATCTGCCAAATGTTTAGCTGACTACGGCTTTCTGGCCCAAAAAAAAAAATCGACGTTTAAATCTCAAGCAGATATGAGAAGATGAACCATAGACGTGAATGGGATTGAATAATGGGAACCGTCGCTACGAGGGCTTGCCCCGTCGGCTGAGTGCGGGGAGCTGTCCTTGGTACTGAATGTGCCCGAACGAAACTGGATGTGGTTGCGGATTAGACACTTGCCACGCGTTAAGTATTGCAGCGTCACTGCCTATTCTTTATGAAAAATAATCGAGCAAAATGTAGCGACGAAAAATCCAACGGCGCGTCTTCATTTCTGCCGCTAAACAATTCATCTAAACAATCGCCGATTAAACCGCACAAAAGAGCTGGTGGCAAACATCTTTTGTTAAGATAGATTTTCACTTCTGTTTTTTTTTTTGCTACTCTGAAAGTTGTGTAACACATCGAATTTAAACAGGTAGGAGGATAAACACACATTCACAAACTCACAATTCTAGAGACCACTCGCAAAAGGCTCACAAAAACAGGAAAATTAGCACACAAAAAAGAATCACCTTCCAAAACAGCAAAGCCCAATAATTCATAATAAAGCACAAGCAGAGAAGAGGCCTAAAGCCAGCATGAGTGTCCATGCCACGGCAGTGTAAACTGCGCAACTTGGCTTTGTCGGGTACGGAGGCCACGACGCCGATGCTACTCCTCGGCCCAGAGTTACGAGCTCGGCAAAACCATGCAGGAAAAACAAGCGATGGAGGATAGCCCCCCCTCCCCCCCCCCCAAGCAGCCCCGGCTCCTCTGGCCGGTTCCGTTATGTTCCCCACAAAACGAACACCGCTTGGTGAATTATGAATCTCCGGCAGATGGGTGCGTGGAGTTTAGAGGCGGTGGAGTGGCGCTGTCATTAATAATTAATGCCGTAAATGGTGCTCACCCCCCCCCCCCCTTCTCGTAGGCCTGGCTACTACCAGCGTACAACATGGACGACGCAGCTATTACTGCACTCGAGTGGCAGTCCACAAACATGGGGCTCCATTCCAATGACAATATGGCTGCGCGCAACGCTCAACTTCAACAGAGCCAAAAGATCCGCGCGCCTCCCTCGCCGGCGAGCGCGCAACGGGGACGAATCCCACGGAAATTTCACAAAACACACGACGTCCCCAAACAAAATGTTCCTCCCAAATCTTTGTTCCAGGACAGGCACGTAGGCTCTGGCAGCCGATTCCACCCCGCGTTATTAAAACCTCGCACAGGCATATGGGGCTTCTCTGCCAGCTGAGAGAGAGAAGAAAGGGAGATAGTAGCGGCAGCAGCAGCAGGCTGTCCCTACCTTGTGCAAGCCTCCAGGCTCAGCTCCGCTGATGTCGTTCACTGTTAAAACAATACAAGAACGCGGGTGTCTGCAGGAGGCTCCCGGCAGCCACGTATCGCCGTCACGTACGCCCCGAAAGATAATAGCACGTACGGCTAACGCTCCGAGCGCAGCCCGTCATGCGGCTCGTGGCCAATCAGGGGCGGTTGGCCTTCCCCTCCGCCAGCTGATGCCTCTCCCTCATGCACTGAAATTACCCATGGGCCCCTGCGCCGTGACGCCAGCCGTCAGCCCACCCCTTCCCCGTGCTTTCGGCACCCCCCTCCCCAACCTCCCTGCATGCCTGGCCCAAGGCTCAGGTGCTGAATTAGCATTTACGAGGAGGGCTCACGTTGTGCTTCTTTCTGACGGCCGTAATTGTGACCTATCGCCGGTCTCGTCGTCCGGGACCGCTCAGGGCATGCGCGCGCGAGAGTTGCGGGGGACGCGAGTTGCGCATAGCGTTGTGCCGTCGAGACCACTCTGTGCCTCTTTTGTTGTGAAATTTTATTTTTTGTTGCATAAAAACAACGGTCGATTCGGCGTCTTTTTTTGTGTGTGCAGGTTAGAGCGCAGCAATGCACCTGGTTTGTAATAACAAAAAGATAAAACGATGCACACATACCGTTTTCTAGTTTTTTTTGTTATGTGCCGACGCTAAAAAAAACGGTACGCACCAAGCCGATAGTGTGCAGTGAAATTCAAAAGACAAGAAGCAAGTAAACAATATTCTGTAAAGCAATCACCGTTATATAAACACCTAAATATATTTAATAATATCAAACAACTCAATATAATGTGTCCATCGAATTATTACCCAGCTTAGTTTTTACCATCCTACGTTATTTTTCCAAAAGCGAGCTCGATCAAGATTGCAACAAAGAAGGGGCAACACAAACATTGTAAACCGACAGTTTTTGTTTCCTCCGAGACGATTTGTAACCGCGATTCGTTTCGCCGTTCACGCGGCAAACACCGATCCAGCTTCCAATACCACGGCATCGGTGGGCAGCACGTGGGACAACCTCTCACCACTTACTTTCAGAAGCCCTCCCTGATTTTATCGCCATTAGCCAGACCGCACAAGCTTTTTCGATGATGGTCAAAACGTAACGTGATCAGCTGCAACAACCAAAATTGCCTAGGCCCGTATCTGCCTGCTCCATTGACAACTCGCTTAATCTGGAAGAAGAAGAAAAACTAGGCAATGCTCTGAGCCCTAAAAAAATAAAAGCCCTTTCGTTTCTCGTGTTGTTTACGAAATCTCCACAATATCCCATCTAGTACAGGGGAAAATTTAAAATATCTAAACTCGTTCAAATTTCGCATTAAAGCCGTGAATTTATCCACCTGCCCAAAATGTTTCCACAACATCAACAACGCCGATGACCCCCGGGCAGGAGGGCGCACGACGTCGGCGCAAACTGCAGCAGTGCCCAGCGGTGTCGTAGGTGGCGACAGAGAAGCAAGGAGAAGGAGCAGGGAGAGAAGGAGAGAACGAAGAAGAAAAAGCAGCGGGGGGGGGTCAGCGGCAGGCGAAGAAAAACAACACGAAGTGCGGGGAAAGTGAGATCAGAAGCGCGTCAACGTAAGGGGAGCACATCTTCCTACAACCGTGTGCGATCCCTGCAAAGGAGAGAAACCCCCCTTCCCATCGCCAACCCCCTCACGCCCCCACCACCCTCTCTGTCCGTTTTTTACAAATGAAAGCACGCGCCAGCCTCGATGTGGGTCTGCCGTCCGCCCCGCGCCATGAATTGATTGCAGGGGGTGTTCAACCTCATCTCGTGCGCATTCGTCACGTTCCGCTGAGTATTTACGGTCCCATTGTTGTGATGGGGGAACGGAGTGTCCTGGCAGCGTGGCGGAGAGACCCAGTGCCTTGACCCATCCGCGTCTCCGATTGTTGCGCAATTGCCATTTTATCTTTCCAAATAAACCTTTCATGCAACACGAAGCAACGGCACACTCCGGAACGCATACAAAAAAACTTACAATGATCATTCACCCATCGCCCGCTGTCGTTCAACAGCAAGAAAAAAAATCGTTAAATACATTCCACAGAGACAAAGCCTCTTACACACACACACACACATTTATACAGGCACGCACACGCAACAATATGGATGGATTTTGCGGCACGACAACACAATGCGGTGGCTTTACGAACAAAACCGCGCGTTCCTCAGTGGCAGAGCGAGTACCAAGGACAGCTCCAACGGCAGGAAGCGCCGGGAGACGCGGAGCAGCGAGCCGCCTCGACCCCCTTGCTGCCCCCCCCACTGGGCGCCGTGCAGTGCCTTCGGCTGCCACCCGAGTGCCGTTTGGAAACGCTTTTAGCAAGAATCATTCTTATATATACTGTATACTTTGACTCGACTCTGGTACGAGGCACAAACCGTAACAAATAGGGGGGGGGGGGGGGTACAGAAAAGATGTGGACTGAAGCTCCGGGGGGGGGGGGGGAGATCGGGCTCTCTGCCCCGCTCACGCAGGACCTGCAAAAGCAGGATGGTAGATTTTTTTTTTTACATGGGGAAGGGAAGTAAAAAGAAACGGGAGTAAAGGGAATCGTTAACTGTAACAACAAGGAGATCCCATGATGTAATAATTCACTTTCTTAAGAACAGGAACGGAACAACTTTTTCTGTTGTTGTTTTAGAAAATCTGCAAGAATCGCGTGAACGGGCGCTGTCGTGCGCGTCACCCGTTCGGTCGGCCATTGTCCTGCGTCAGCGATGATCGCGGGCATTCGGAGTCAGCGGACGTGGGCACGACATCAAACGCCGCCGCTGGACGGGTCAACCGCAAAGCTCCGGTAGCGGATGAACTTGGGGTCGTAAATTGTGGTCGTATGTATGTTGAACTTCTTTCGCGCCGTACGTAGCCGATCGAGCTCGTCGACATCAACATCGCTAGCCTAATCCCCTCCAGTGGATGCACGTGTCCTTCATAAACTTTTCTAAAACAAAACTTAAAGTAAACATTTTAATTGCCATCGTCAAAATTAGTATTAATAATTGCATCAATTGATTTCAGCATGAAACTCAAATTTTTTTTGCAAAGTACATATTTTTTGGCGCGTTATTAATTTGCCCACAAAAGTCTCAGGATGGTTGTAATGGAAACCTTCTGGTATTTGTGCAATTGTGCTCAAGGAAGAAAGTAAGTTTAATGTACTTTTTAAAAACAACAACAAAACACGCAAGGAAATAACACCCTAACCTAATGCTGGCAGGTTATAAACCTACTAAAAACTGCGCTACCACATTTAAAAGAATTACCCTAAGTTACACAGAAACCATGGCTGACTCATTCTACACGATATAAAAGCTTGCACACCACCACGTATGCATACATACTTACAAGCAACCTATGGCTAAACAAATATTATTTATACACTAAGGCATTTATGAAAATAACGGTGGATTGGTGGCGCAGTGGTTAGCACCCTGCGCTACGAATCCGGCGACATGAGCTACGGCAGGCCATGGCTATCGTCGGTGGCGAGCGATATTGGTCTCCGCCCCCCCCCCCCCACCGCTTTCACCAATAGTTGAAGTATGGTCAAACGAACCCCATGGCTGACAAGGCCTGGGGGAGGGAGGCCCTGATCCAGCAGTCGAGTGACAAAGGGCTACAAATTATAAATGACTAATGATAGCCCGCTTCACATATGTAAACTTGAATCGATCTTCAGTCTTTTCGATGTAAAAATGAGGTTTTTTTCTTCAAACATTTAAACCGACGAAACCTCTCTGCGCCACGAAGCTATCGCAGAAAGACCGCCTCGCAGGGCAGCACAGAGTGGCACGCTGTGGTCTCGAACACCTCACGTGAACGTGTCGCATCCCCCGTGTAGGAGGAAGCAGAGATTGAGCCCTTTACACTATCGCTACGACTTTGGTCACAAGCTGTCATGCCAACGAGGACACAGATGAAGACACCAACACTGGAATGAGTGCAGCACAAGTACTGCCGCATATCCCTGTCCTGAGCCGATTTTTGTCATGATTTTCACAGACGCCACTGTGTGGAGAGCGGTGGTGGCGCGGTGGGAATTGCTTCAAGCTACTAGGCCGGCAACACGAGTTCGTCTCCCGGCCACAGGTCCTGCCACTCTGCCCCCTGCCCCACCATCAGCTGCTCCCACGTCACCAACCGGCACTGACCAGCGTGGTGAAGTATGGTCAAATACAATCCACGGGGAGACTTTCAACCAGAAATGGATTGATAATGGACTTGAATGTGTTGTTGTTGTTATCAACTATAATCCACTTGTTGGGAGTCTTTTCCATCAATAAGCAAATTAAGCATGACGTCTCTTTTTTGAAAGCGCGACGACACAATGGTGACCACGTCTGTTGCCAGAATAACGAAACTCAACGGGGCTGCCGCGTTTGTAAAGAAGTTGAACGACAGGAGAGGCTGAGATTTCCGTGACACGGCGGTGCTTGAACGACATGTCGCATGATGTAGACTCGACGATAGGGAAATTGTCCCTTTAGAAAATTATCATCATGTCGTAATCATCGCTGCTGATTTAATTAAATATTTAAACATGTTATTTCCGGACGAAATATTGATGAAATAACAAGTGCAATAATTAAAGTTTAAACTAAATAGGTGGTAGCCATCAAATCTGTGCTGTGCTAAAGCTTATCTGGAGTGCTTGATGGCAAGGCTATTTTTTACTTAACTATATTCGTAATTCATTTAACAATTTCTTTCTTGTGTAACTGACCGCGCGTGCGTTATAATCAAATTAGATTGTAAAGTTGCCAGAGTTATAAGACTCGTGCCTGGGTTATGTTGAAGGAGCTGCACATGATAAACAATCTCTGTTATGCATACTGAAAACACAAAACGTAAACAAATAATACAACACTGCAAAGTCACGAAGGTATGAGAAACTGGTATCGAGAAAGTCGACCACGCATCGTAATCATTAACCGACCAAATATGTTACCAGATGACGACCGTTGTCATTAAAATCCTAAGATAAAATTCGGGCAATCACACCGAGCACTTGCGAGAAACCAAAGATCACCAACGTAGGTCGGACCGTTTCGTGAAAGAAAAAAACAAAGTCCGCTTTACTCTCCTGCGGACAACAACTCACCGAGGAGGCTTGGTCCCAGCCTCATCCTCTGCAGCTCCACGCACGACATCGTTCGCGGCAAGCGAGCGGACACGGCCACTCGGGACGACGCTCGCACACCAAAACTTTTGCCTCCCCCGCTCCTTGTAACTAAAGTCGGCAAACTTCTCCACTACGCTTTTTCAAGGAGCCACGGCACCAATCACGGCCCCCAGACCGCCCGCCCCCCTCCGCCACATCCCCCACCCCTCCCGCGTTGCGCGCTCGCCGCAGCAAATCGCGGTGCCAAAAACTCGCGAAGCCGCCACCGCCGCCGCTCCTCTGAAGCGCGACACGAAGTAGGAGGAGGAGGAGGTCGCCTCCCCCACCCCCCTCCTGCTGCCCCTGCTCCGCCGCAGCCTCCCTCCCTCCCTGACTGCTCCCCCAGCCCGCTCCGCTGCTCCTTCCATCGCCCACCCCCGAGTCATTGTTCAGGCGCCCGGCGCGACGACTGCGAACAAAAGAGGGCGACGCTTGCGCCCTGCCCAGCTGATGTCGCGCGCGCGTGCCCGAGCAGGAGGAGGAGGGGTGGGGACGACGGCGACTTTCACAGAGCGACATCACAGAGCGTTTCTTTATTATCGCCAAAGAAAATCACGCGCATTATGTGCCACGCGCACACAACAACAACAACGACGACGATGGTGGCGGCGGGCGGGGGGGGCGATGTTCGACACGAAGTGTCGACGACGTCACAGACGGTGCTTGTGGTGCCAGGCTAGGTGCGCTTCGAGGCGTGCGTGAGCGTGCGCGCGCACGATGACGGTCGGGCTGAAACCAGAAAAAAGAAAACGGAGCGCTGAACCTTGCTGCAAATGTTTCTAATCGCTCGAAGGGCAGTCCGCCCCAGTCCGACTCAGCCCGACTCATCCTCTCATCGCCGGTGTCGCTGTGAATCGCCGTGCGTGCGTGGAACAGATACATAGATGGGGTGCACCGAACTTTTTTTTCCCTCACGTAACACATTTCTTAATAAGCAGACGTGCGCTGGCTGCGTATAATGCATTCTAATACGCGGCTTTAATTTGCTGGGGGGGGGGGGGAGGTCGGGGATTTCCATAAAGACCCCGCACGCGTTGCCCTTTCAACCCTGCCATAAATCCATGGCAGCTGTCTCTCTCTCTCTCTCTCCGTCTCATTCTGAGGTTCCTTCACTCCCCCAGCCTCTCACCCCCAATGCCCCCTCCCTCCCTCCCTCCCCCCCACAACTCTAACCCTGCTTTTGCTCAATTTACCTTTTGTTTATGCAAATGGGGGGCCGCGTTTGTCGCCCGCGACAGATGGTGAGGTGGGCCTCAATGGCAGAGAGGGCGGCTGCCAGGGCCCTGACCCTGTCGCCATGGTGACGGGGGCCACCTAAATGACACGCAATGCTAGCGGGGCCAGGGCTCTCACCCCCCTTGTGTCTCGGGGGGTGCAGAGAGGGGCACCCAGAGGGGTGGTGGGGGGTGAGGACCCTCCACCCACTGTCCGCCACCCTCAACATCATTGGGATTGGCACTTGCGGGGTTTTGTTGGAGGACTGCGCTGGGCTGGGAGGGACTGAGGCTATGCTTGTGGTGGTGGAGGAGGGAGTTACACTTTTTGTTTAGAATTGTTTTTGTCTCTCTCCCCTCTAAGTTTACAACGGGACAGGACGGAGAGTTTATAAAACTTTTTTTTTACGTTCTACCATGCTTGTAAAAAAAAATCGTGGCCTTCGTTGGACTGTCATGGCCGGCGGAGATTTGGCTTCTTCTTTTGAATTTGTCCTTTTCTCACGTCTGGCCGCGCGCGTTATTGAGTTAGCAGAGCCTCGGAAAAAGTGATTAGGCTCTGTGCAAGCTCAGCTATCGTAGTCTTAATCAATTCCATCACGAGTGTTCATTTACAGCGACACAAAGTGCCCCGTTGTTTGGTAGGAGGCACACTCCCCACTTCCCCCCCCTTCCCCCCCAAGTTTTGCTTTGAGAATCCAGACACTCTGGGTAGCTTGTGAAAGCTGATCTGGCCTTTGCGAGATACAAAAGTTCGGATTAAATAACAACAATAATAACATATTTTATTGATCCAGAATGGTCTCGGTGAGTTACGAGCCTCTGTCTTGCCAAAGCTGATCCCGCATCGAGATTCGTGGGCAGTCCCTTTGTGAAGAGCGGTTTGCATGTGCGCCGTGAACTCCACACACATATATCAAGGGACAATGGCAGGAGTAAACAGATAGGTTCACCACCCGCTCTCTCTACAGCCCATCTTATTCCTGCGTCACAGCCCAATAGGTTCTGAAGTTTGACGTGTGTGATCCATCAACCCTACCTCGAAAAACTGCGTGCCCTTCCACACATATCAATCATTCTAGATTTGAAGCTTTCGTGACTGCAATGATTCATATTCTCGGGTTTTTTCGGTAAAGTCACGTAGGTAAAAACATTAAAATTAATGAAAGTAAAACAAAACAAAAATAAAATTCACGACGTTTCGGAGGCAACACAAGTCTCCGTCATCAGGTGGGACCGTCACAGCCGAATTAGCTGCACCTTGATGCAGCTAACCGAAAAAACCCGAGAATACATATCAATCAATTACCATAACACTACTATTGATTAAAAAAAAAATACTGTCACTTTTTTACCATACTTCACCGTGGTGGACAGTGCAGGTTGGTGAATGATGTGCAGAGGGAAGGACCTGTTCTGGTATCACTCCATTTTCTAGTTGTGCAACATCCCGTAAGGATCCTGTACTCGATCTCTGTGACACTGATAATGTTTTTTTTGTCTTTTGTTTGTGTTGTTGTTGTTGTTGCTGTGCTCACGCACCACGGATCTCCCTTGTGAAATAGCCGGGCGACTGCCTAAACGGGATCATCATCCGCGCAACAAATCGAATCACCTCCAACTCGCCACTGATGCAAGCCGTGGCCGGGAGTCGAACTTGGTTTGCGGTGTTGACAGCGCAGAGCGCTAACCAGACATGCCTCAGCCGCACTGCAAATAGGATCTATATGACCGGTGTATGAATGTCGAAATGCTGGGAGGTTTTTTTTCCAGTTCCTGACAAAGCTCCAAACACACGGATTGAAACGTCAGAAACATCGTGCCGAAAACACACAGTTCAACCCGAGCACGCACGCGAGATGAGAATCAGAATATTTCTTTATACCAGGGAAATACGATAAGCCATGAAACTCTTTTTTCACTGACATCCAGTCGGGGTGGCTCAGAACATTGCAAAAACCAACAATACAAAACATGATACAAAAACACGATAGGAGAGTAAAGTATAAGAAAGTTAAACCAATCACTTTAAAAATATATAGACATAAAACGAAACAATTTTCATCTTAACAAACACAAACTAAACTACCTCTATTTCATCAGGTACAGCCCACTGAGCTATATAGCTCTTTGTTTGAATGTATGCATGTACGTTAAACTTCTACACAGACACTTCGTGGCAAACCCCTCATTCAATTGTACTGCACATCTACGCTCCCGTGTGCATGTTCCACCCCTCCGGCAAAACTCGCAAGTGACCGGGGTGAAGTGTGATCAAATCACCTTGTGTGACCCACGTGACGTCGATCTGCACAGCGCGAGCGCGACAGCGTGCGCGGGAGGAACAGAATTGGCTAAACGTTTCAAGCAAGATCCTAAGTCGTTCGAGCCTTCGCCTCGGCAACGGAGCAGTCTGCATGAATAAATAACTAATATTTGCACTCATGTCAATTCCGCAGGCTCCGCCGATGGGACGCTTGGCCAATTCCAATTCTTTAAACCGCCGGGACTGACGGTCTCTCGGCGGGCACTCAGCCGTCGGTAAATAACGTTTTAAGGGCTCTCAAATGAATACAATGACCATAAAACCTACCACGCGCGCGCAAACACCTGCAGTCACAATAAACGAAGAGAGATTGCGGGCGAGCACGAGGCGCGGAGCGGGGAGGAAGCGTCGTTGGCGGACGCGAGGAGGCAGTGCCAGCGGCTCCGGCAGCACGCGGCACGCGGCACACGGCACGCGGCACGCGCATCGCCGCGTCGGCGTCATTCCTGGCAGCACGGTGTGCAAAGCGTGGCCTCGCAGAGGGAAGCGGCCACGTTCGATTCCCGTTTGCATAAAACTTAATTTGGAGCTTTCGTGACTGCAGGAATGACTCTTTGGTTCTTTCGGTAAAGTCACGTATAAAGAGAAAATAATATATTAAATAATAGCATACGACGTTTCGATTGCAACACAAGCAATCATCCCGTTTGCATGTGGCTTTGGTATGTCCTCCCCCCCCTGTTCTGCAGAGTATGAATGAGTGAGTGGGTGAGTGTGTGAGTGAGTAAGGGTGAGGCAGTGAGAGTGTGTAGAGTTGGGGGGGCGGTAGTGTAGCGGTTAGCGCACTGCGCTACGAACCCGAGTCAGATTCCCGCTCACGGCCAACACCAGTGACGATTATCTGAACAGGTTCTGTGCCTCCCCTAGGTTGACTCAGGGACAGGAAGGAGCGGAGGGGGCTCAATGTACAGAGGAAGCCACTGCTTCTGCTCGACTCAGTGAGGCTTTGCTGGGTAAATTCGCAAAGTAATAAAAACACTCGATTTGAAAATTGTAATTCTTTATCGTAAACCTCACACACGTGAGCACAGACGCACACTGTCCTCTCGCTGACAAGGCCTCCGATTAGCATGGCCGGCTACGTGCGGCGCGAAATAAGTTCAACATAAAAACACGACCTCTCTCCCCTTGGACCGCGATCACGACTACGCACACACACACACACGCACTGCTGGAGACCACAGAGAGCTCTCGCACGCTCACCGCCTGAAGCCCTCCTCAACACAAACTTCCACGGTTTCTCAGAAGTGGCTCTAGCCGTGTTCTGTATTAACTGCACACTATAAAAACTATAAACTATCATTTTACCAGGTAAGGCCCACTGAGCTATGTAGTTATTTGTCAGAAGCGACCTGGCCACAAATGATAGCTCAACAAAGTGGCTTTTCACGTGGAAATGTATTGCAGCCAAATACTCTAAACGTGTGACGTTGATTCTAAAAGTGAAGGGGAAAACTAGAGAAGCTGGTGAAAAGTCCACGTGACCACAGGGAGCGAGACACGCAAACTCCAAATATACAGCAGCAGCAGCAGGCGTCAGGGTCGGGATCGCACCCACGACCTCCTGTATACCAGGTGCGGTAATTAACATCCTGCCACCATATACAGTAAATATAAAACCACACTGAGCAACAGATGAGGACCCCAAGCAGTGCAAGGGCCCCCCAGAGTAATATGAAATGGAATTGATATCCTATGAACATCAAAAGCCAATGATCATCAGCAGCTAATTAATCTCTTTTATCACTATCTTGTCTATAGCTCTCTTCTCTCATCTTATTAAATATCTGTTACTCGTCTGACAAAATCTCTTCTCATATCACTCCATCTCTATCTCATCTGTAATCTCTCTTCTCACCGCATCTCTCTCTCTCTCTGTTGCTGATATCCCCTCTGCCACCTCGCCCGGAGTTAAAGAATGGAATTAAGGGCCCCCAGTGGGCCAGCATCGCCACTGCGGTGCTCTAAGTGGCATGCGCGAGCTGCCCACACTGGCAAATGTTTGTAGCGCGAGCTGATTGGCGCAATCCCCGACGTTTACGCTCCACGTGCTGGGAGCTTCTGCAGGAACTGCTGGCCGCGTGGAAGGGAACCAATGGGCAGTTCGGTCATCACTCACCACTGATCGTAGCCGTGGCCAGGAATGGAGACGGTGCTTATTACTGTGTAACCGCTCAGTAATAAGCCTCATCAGCCGTCGGATGAAGTCCTCTCTATCCATATCGCGGCCACTATACACAGTGTGGGTATGCCCACCTTTCCCAAGACGTTCGGCCGGCATGAGAAGTAGGCCGGCTACACACCCTCGACAAAGAGAGAACCCTCGTGGAGACCCTGCCCACCCTCAGTGGCACGAGCGATCGCAGCCACTTACGCCTCCATCGCGATCGCCTGCACGCAGCCACCTGTACCGTGGTCGGCGCGCGCCACGCGACCAGCGGACGCGTTGGTATCCGTGTCCTGCCGTGGGCGGCGCTGGGTTACAGGGCAGACGCTGCCCCCCCCTCCCCCCGCCATCGGCGTCGCCAGCGGCGCGGATCGCGCACACCGCGTCACACCGGATTGCCAGCGCTGGGTCACGCGTGGAAACGGAGTTGTGGTTTGGGGGGGTGGTGGTGGTGGTGATGGTGGTGGGGGCAGGGGCCTCCCCTCCGGAGATGGAGCCTGTCGAGTGCTGCCCAGCCACCCCAGCTGGGCCGGGGGGATGCACAAAAGGGCAGCCCCGGGTCCCCGTGGTGTGTAATTTGTCTTTTTTAATCTGCTTTTGTGCGCCGTGTAGAAATGGCGTAATCTGTGGGCGCAGCCTTCACCTGCTGGCGAGGGTGGGGGGGGGGCTCCTGATTGATGGCAGGACAATGCCGCTCGACTCGGGGAATAAGCTCCCGCCCGTGCAAGAAGACATTAGTGGCAGCTCAATGAACGGTGATTGCGGAGGGGCGAGGGGCTGGCCCCGCCGGACGAGAGAGAGGAGGAGAGGCGGTGGAGAGTGGCGAGGAGGCAGCCAGCAGCAGCGTCCGCCGCCACAACGAGCAGAGACGAATTCCAACTCGCGCCGCCGTCGCGTTTCCAAAACACCTCGCGGCCCCCCCCCCCAACCACCGCCTCCCCCGCCCCTCCCCCTCGCCACCCCCCTCCCCCAACCACCGCCTCCCCCTTGCCGCCCCCCCCCCCCCTCCAGACCTTCGCCCTCCCCAGCAAGAAATAAACGTCGCAAAGGGCTCTCCGATGCGGTGTTTGCGTCGTGCGTTGTCCGACGTTTCGCGCCACGCCCCCGGAGCTGTCCGCTGCGTTTGCAGGCTGCGCCGCGTGTCGTTCGTTCTCGGGGTAAAGTTCCGGAAACCCGACGGAGAGGCGTGCAGCGCCAACCGCGAGAAACAGTCGTGGGAGAAGCAAAAACACTTCGTCATTGAAACGCAGAGGATCTTTTCTTGCATTTGCTGCATTTCGCGTTTCTTCTCGCTTGGATTAAAATGCTGGTTCTGTGCCCTCACGAGGAGCAGCAGCGGCGGCGGCATCGTATCGCGTCGCCATATTCAGCGTAGAGATTTGTTTTGAAATAAAAGACGTCGCTACGCGTTCCGCGGACCTTCACTGCCTCGTTGAATCGCGCGAAGACCGACAGCGAAATCTACGCGAGCGACCCTTCAACTCGCTGCACGGCGCTTCCCCTCCCCTCGGCGCCAGCGACGAACGGCGGTGGACGTGAGCCAGGACATAATTGTGAAAATGAAGCATTCAACATCGGACAAAAAAGGGACTCGCATGTCAATGCGCGCGACGGTGAACGTTGTGTGTAAGGGTTTCTTTCTTTTTCTCGCTTCCTAATTGTCCACTTTCGGAGATAATGATCCCTCTCGCGGGCGCTAATCAGCCAGGCAGATGTCAGCCAGCGCAAGTGCACGCAGATGCACGCACGCAAACACGTACACACACGGAAAACTTGGGCGCTCACAAAGGATCCCTCCCGGAAGGGCGCGTGGGGATTTGTGGAGGACGAGAGACATCTCACCGGCCTGCGCTACTCTCTCTCTCCCTCACGCATCTCTCCCTCTTGCATCTCTCCCTCTCTTCTGCTTCCCCGAGGCCATGCCGCCTGATCCATCACCCTCGCGGTCACCCACGCGCCACACAGCCCCTCAGGGGCCAGGCATATGTCTGGGTGAAAGCCGAGAGTGGGATTATCATGTATTAAACAGCAGCCGGCTGTGTCCAGATAAGCTCCAACATTTTCTAATTGTAACTCCAGTTTTTTGGCCATTTGGGCCCCAAACAAAGAGATCCCTTGTCGCTGATTTCGAATCGGGCTCTTATCTCGATAAAAAAAAAACTCTCTCTGCAGACCGCTGACAACACAGGACACCGTTCTGTAAAACAAGATTTGTTTTTAAGGGCCCCAAATAGAATATTAAAAGCTAATAGGAGCGATCAGCTGTTGCCTGAAACTTAGGACGAGTTTATGAACTTAAACACCGTGGTCTGTTTTGTTCACCGACTGTGGCGCAAAATTGAGATGTAGGGGGCACAGAGAAATCCCGGTTCAGCTGCAAGAATCACTGGGATCTGACGCTCCTCCATCGCGAGTCTTAAGGGTTTATTTATTTTGTCACTTTCCCGTCAAGTTTATCCCGATAGCGCTCTCGGCGTTGTGCCGTGAAACGAACGACACAATCGCATCTCTCGCAGAAAACAGCCCACGGAAGTGGCTATCACAGGGCTAACTCTTGATATCCCTTCAGGTAACCACTGATTTAGGCATTAAGGGGACAGCACATTCCAGTTCAAGGACAAACTTTAACAGTATTTTTTTTATGAATTGAGAAATAAAACAGAGCACTTGCTTTTTTCTCCTAAACAAAAACAAACTGACGTTTTCGTTGTTGTTGAAAATATATGATTTACAAAAAATCAACGCGAACCCAAAAGATTGACGCAATTAATCTGAGACAGACGGCGCCACGCGTACGTTCAACGGCCAGCAGCACGAACTACCCCTCGCCGCTCGCCGCTGAACAATGCTCATTTACAAACAGTGCCGCGTTGCAACGAGGTGGCGTCTGCGGGCGCACGGTAATCCACGGCAATGCTGATCACGTTGGAACTCCGATACGGTAACGACACACGGTGGCGGCGGTGGCGGTGGGAACAAAGCGGGTGACGCGGCCGGTCAGACGACGCGGCACCATCTCAACAGCATCCGCTCGGTCCACGACAGCGTGACGCGTGAGCGTGAGCGTGTGTGTATATGTGTGCATGTTGAAGCTCTTTCAGACCATATGTAGCCAACCGTGCTAATCGGAGGTTTTGCTACATATGGGGGAAGAACAAACTTAACACAAAAAGCAGTTCCAAAGAAATTAGTTTGTCAATCTAGATGATTATTTAAAAGTGGTTAGCTCCAGTGGCTTCCTAATATCAGAAGGAAGAGCATTCCAGACGGCTGCAGGAGCTCATCTGCAAGTGCGCAATGCGGTGACCACCGTCTTTGTTTGATGGTTCGTCAAAAGCCGCTGCGAGGATGACCGGAGTTCGCGAGATGATGGTTTATGCTCTTTGACGAGATCAACAAAGGATTGTGGTTCATTTGTGATCAGCACTTTGTGTGCAATGAGTGCACACAAAGTGTAAGCCAATGCAGCTCGGCAAGCACTGGATGGACACGGTCGGATCTTGCAGTCCCCGTGACCGCTCACACGCCAACCGCAAACACACATCCCGGCAACTTCACGTGCGGGCTCTGCGTCACACATCACCCCGAGACTTAACGCATCGCATGAGGACGATGAGCGCGCCGGAATCGCAATCGGGCAACGGGTCTTCTTCCCCTTCCAGGGCCGTGCTATTGACGAACGCGTTTGAGCTGCGGCTACGGGCTACGGGGAATTCGCCCAACGAGACGCAGTCCTCAGGGTAGCTTCTGTTAAGCAGCCTTCGACATTTGTCCAAAAATAATTTCCCCGACGACTCTGCTCATCTCCCGCAGGCAACTCCCTCCCTTCTGTCTGTCCACATGTCCGCTGGGGGGGGGGGGGGGGAGTAAAGGGTTAAAGCCTTTGTCACCAAAACTTTAGTTTTGGCCCACAGGGAGACACCTTATACTCTCGCTCACACAACTATAAGAGAGAATTTCTGATTAAGTCCCCAAAAAAATCTGGAAGTCAAGCCGAGATACAACTTTTTTGCACGATAATATATGTACAGGCGGTCTCCAGTTTACGACAGTCCGACTGATAATGATCCGCATCTACGTTTATATAGCGCCACCGTGGACCGATTTACGACTCAGAAACTTGATTTACGACACGTCGGTTTTCTTTCCGATGTGATTTGGCATGGAGCTTTTGTTATTTCCAAGTGTTTTTTTGTGGAATTTTACCAATGAAACCCCGTTAAATGTGGCTGGCAAATGGAACAGCACATCGGCAAGTGACGTTTCTACTGTCTCTACTGTCTCTGTGGGAAAACAGGGGTCAGATTTCCGATGGTCCGATTTTCGACAACGGGGTTTCAACGAACGCATTGTAACGTTGTATAAGCGGGGAGCCCCTGTACAGCACTTCGCTTAAAGCGTCAACGGAGCGATGAAACCAGCCCGTGTCAACGACACGGGTGGGTTGCTCCATCGTGAGAGATGGCGACAGCTTTCGAAGGCCTTTATCCAGCGCTCGGTAGATCGTGGTTGTTGATGACGGTGAGATATAGAATTAGAATAATTATCATTCCTTTGCAAATCCACTTCTTAATGAAGGCCTCTTCATTTCTTCACCACCGACTGGTCAGTGCGGGCTTACGAAGGGGGGAGCCCTGGACCAGGTTCCGGTACAAATCGCTTGCCACATGCGTCAGCCAACGGCCAGGCATTTAACTCGCTTTGCTTTATATACAGAGCGCGTGCGTGGAGCGGAGGCTACCGACAAGTTGCAGGGACACCGATTTCGATCCTTTGCACATCGCAGCTGCAGCTGGGTCGCGTCTTGATGTCCGCGGTGCAAAGTTTCCGCGGAGCATTCAAAGTTCACCGTCTGGCTCGCGACGGGTTTTGCGTTTTCCTTTAAAGCAGGTGGCAAGCTTAAGTGTTTTTTGTTTGCTGAAATAATCAAATCAAATTTCCCTGCGTTAAAATAAATGAACATAAAGAGGGAGGGGAAACTACGCGTGACGAACTCTGCTGGGGTTCCCGCCGCATTCAGTGTGGTATTCACTACGTACCATTCACTACATAACATTCACTGTCCTCAATGGTCCCACCGGCTACAGCTCCACCGGCACCCAACACCTGGCCTCCTACAGCGCTCCCAAAAAAAAGTCCGTCAATTGTAGAAAACACACACACACACCGCAGGCGCGCGGCACCGATGCCATTCCTCATTTCTTTGTTGTCATTCCGTATTTCTTTATTATCTACCACAAAGATAAGGGACACCTGTCGGCGTGTTTTAAAGCAGGTGCGAAAGTTAAACAGTTGCTAATCATATCGGCCACAGCACCCCCCCCCCCCCAGCCCCGACCGGTGCTTTGTGCGCCAAATGTAATTGTGCCGTGTCGGCTGGGTCGGCCGGCTGACCGGGTTGTCCGATGGCCGTGAGGAGGGAGCGAGGGGGGCGAGCGAGAGGGGCGAGCGAGAGGGGCGAGCCAGAGTTCCAGCTGCCCTCGCCCGCCAACGCACTGCGAGCTGGGCCGGTGAAGCGTGAGCTCGCGCCTGCCCGGGATTCACCTGCTCATTGTTTGTCTCGCGCCCATTCACGGCCCCGGCCTGCGACGACGGCGCTGCCCTGACGGATCAGGTAACTCTGCCATCTGCCGCCAAAACCACAACAACAACAACAAAGGAATCCGGCCACCCCCCCACCCAGCCCCCCGCCAGCACCTGGCGTGCGTCGGCGCACCGCGCTGTGACGCCCCCGGTTCCTCACTTAGCAACTAAAAACTATTTTTTACTTTACCAGGTGCTGCCCAACGAGCTTTCTCACTCTTTTTCAGACGTGGCTCATCATCACGTGGAAATGTATGACGGCCAAACACGTTGAGTCTAAATGTAGAGGGAAAAACCAGAGGACCTGGAGAAAAATCCACGCGACCACGGGGAGTGAGACACACAAACTACAAATATACAGCAGCAGGGGTCAGGGTGGAGATCGAACCCACGACCTCCTGCATACCAGGCGAGGGAGTCAACATCTCGCCACTGTGGCGAATCTTGCTCGCACAACACAACTCAAAGTGATTTCCATTCGGCCGCGAGCCAGTGACAGAATTCCACGTTCCTATGGCCACTGTGTTGGCTTCCCCCACAAATAGTCCATGCACCAGGGTAGAATGTGCCAACGCTAGACGTGGCAACTGTCACCATTTTCTGTATATGGTTAATACAAGTAAGTGGATGACGCGATTACGTGCTTATTAAACACGGTTAATGCAAACTTGAACCGAAATGTCGTGGGTACAAACTCAAGTGTTGCCATCCCGGGTCAAGTATATGGTCCGGGCCAATGGACCACAAGTGGTACTCAGTTTACACACCGCGGAGAGATGATGGAACCGAGCCAACCCCCCTTTCAGGATCTGAACTCGCAACCTTCGGCCGCTCGGCCACCTGGCCCCGCCGCGGTGGAGAACCGTCAACAAACACAAAGCGTCAACAAACACAAAGCGTCAACAAACACAAAGCGTCAACAAACACAAACCGTCAACAAACACAAACCGTCAACAAACACAAACCGTCAACAAACCGTCAACAAACACACACCGTCAACAAACACAAACCGTTAACAGACACAAAGCGTCAACAGACACAAAGCGTCAACAGACACAAACCGTCAACAAACACAAACCGTCAACAAACACAAACCGTCGACAAACACAAACCGTCAGCAAACACAAACCGTCAACAACACAAACCGTCGACAAACACAAACCGTCAACAAACACAAACCGTCAACAAACCGTCAACAAACACAAACCGTCGACAAACACAAACCGTCAACAACACAAACCGTCAACAACACAAACCGTCAACAAACACAAACCGTCAACAAACACAAACCGTCGACAAACACAAACCGTCGACAAACACAAACCGTCAACAAACACAAACCGTCAACAAACACAAACCGTCAACAAACACAAACCGTCAACAAACACAAACCGTCAACAAACACAAACCGTCAACAAACACAAACCGTCAACAAACACAAACCGTCAACAAACACAAACCGTCAACAAACACAAACCGTCAACAACACAAACCGTCGACAAACACAAACCGTCAACAAACACAAACCGTCGACAAACACAAACCGTCAACAACACAAACCGTCAACAAACACAAACCGTCAACAAACACAAACCGTCAACAAACACAAACCGTCAACAAACACACACCGTCGACAAACACAAACCGTCGACAAACACAAACCGTCAACAAACACAAACCGTCAACAAACACAAACCGTCGACAAACACAAACCGTCAACAACACAAACCGTCAACAAACACAAACCGTCGACAAACACAAACCGTCAACAAACACAAACCGTCAACAAACACAAACCGTCAACAACACAAACCGTCAACAACGCAAACCGTCGACAAACACAAACCGTCAACAAACACAAACCGTCAACAAACACAAACCGTCAACAAACACAAACCGTCGACAAACACAAACCGTCAACAAACACAAACCGTCAACAAACACAAACCGTCAACAAACACACACCGTCGACAAACACAAACCGTCAACAAACACAAACCGTCAACAAACACAAACCGTCAACAAACACAAACCGTCAACAAACCAAACCGTCAACAAACACAAACCGTCAACAAACACAAACCGTCAACAAACACAGGGGCAGCAACGGCAACGACGACGACGTCGCAGGCATTCGGCCGGAGGCGCCGGAGGGAGCGTGCCACAACGGGCTCAGCAACAACCCTGAGCAGGTGGCCGCCTGGGCCGCCTCGCACCTCACTCCCCTCACCTATTGCCTCCCTCAGCCCTCGCCTTCCTCGCCCGCCTCACCCTCACTCCCCCCTCGCCCTTTGCTTCACTCAGCCTCACTCTGCCCCCAACTTTGCCCTCCACCACCCTCGCTCTCCTCGCCCTCAGTCACCTTGTTGATCTCCTCGCGCCCCTCACCCTTCCCTTGCCTCGCCCTCCCCATGCTTCGCTCTCCTCACCTTTGCCTTTTTCGATCTTTCCTCACCACTCTCTCCAAAGACAAATATCCCCTGTATAGCCTGTAACAGACTGTAGGGGCAAGTGCTGTTAGCGAGCACCTATGAAGGCCGGAACGGTACACGAGGGGATGGGTGGCCAGCACCAGTGGCGATGTTTACACACCGCACCAGGTACTCATTTGAGGCTGATTCGACCTAGGGGAGGCCCAGGACCGGTTCAGATAATCGTCACCGGTGTTGACCGTGAGCGGGAATCGAACCCGGGTGGCCGGGTTCGTAGCGCAGCGTGCAAACCGCTACCACTACCCCTCTCTCCACCACCACCACCACCACCCTCTCTCTTCCTGCACCCCTCCCTCGCCGCCCACTCAGCGTTGACTCCATATGTCACTGTGTGGAAGAGCAGGTTACACAAGAGCAGATAAGCCAAGGTTTCCAAAGGAAAGATACTCTTATCAGATTAACGCATTTGTATAGCCAAAGAGTTAGTGTCCCTCCTTGAAGGGTATTTTACCAATATTTTGCTTTGCTCTCTGCAGGATGAGACTGCACACAGCTTTGAGAAGGATTTAACGACAATAGTGAAGAGAGTACAGCCTCTTCACTATTTGTCTTTCCAACACAAAAGGCCGCGGCAAACTGTTCAGTTTACAACACACACACGCGCACGCACACACAAATATAACATTTTCAGCTTGTTCCAGGGTCCAATAAAACTTGTCAAGTAAACTTTACAAGTATCAAGGCTACTCGTGTTTCAGCAATTGTTAGGAATACGTTTTTGTAAAAATTCTGTTCCCAACTTTGAATGCTCAAAACAACTTCTGACTTACACTTTTATAAACTCTGAGCATAAAAAATATATACGTTTTGCACTCTCAGCATTAAACAAAACACAATCACAGATCGGTGAGGCGTGGTGGGACGCCGGAACCGTGCTCTCATTGTAGGAATTGTTCCATTTTCTTTTTCTTCTTGTCCAATGTTTGTGGCTTCAGTGACCAGGTGGCAGCGCGCCTGAAACTTTGCCCTGGTAAATATTTAATTAGCTTTCGAAAGGCAGAGGGTGCTCCGTAAAGAGCAGGCTTGGCTTTGGTTTGGGATTTGGGGAACGGATGGAGGGGTGGTGGTGGTGGGGGGGGGAGGGTTCGGTGGTGGTCTTTGTCCCACGAGGTCCCTTTTTATTTTATCGCCGGGAGCCAGGCTTGTTCCAATCTGGCCGCCCCCCCGTGCAGCGACAAAACGAGCGGAGCTCGCGTTACAGGCCACACCTCCCGCGAGATCCTCCTAATGACTTTATTCACTGACAAAAAAAATGTTCAAGCGTTGGATCTTAATTGCCGGCGAGACGCGCATCTGCCAGAGTTCCAGACGGACGCCGCCTCGCGACAACGCCGCCGCCGCCGCTGCTGCTTCTACTGCTGCTGCTTCAGCTCCAGCGCCGGGGGCCGTGTGAAACCGAACACGGCGGAACTCTCAGCCTCCTGGCGGACGCGAGTTGTCGCCGGGGGACCGTTGCCGCCGCCCACCGTTACGGGAGCCGACCCGCGAGCTGCCCGCACGGACGTTCCTCGCGTCCGACGTTTCGCTTCGCGTGCCCGGGAGCTTCTTCGCAACTCAACGCGTTCACTCGCGACGCGGTTACCGAGGTCATCGTGCAATGTGGCCATCGCCATCACATCGTTACTTCCTTTACGCACGCACACGTCCCATATACCAAGACAAAGATCCCCCCGTGTAGCCTCAACAGACTTATGGGGCAAGTGCTGTTAGCGAGCACCTATGAAGGCCGGCACGGCACACGAGGGGGTGGGTGCCCAACATCATGCCCGGCCGCCTTTTTGTCCCAATTTATTATGTTTACACACCACACCAGGTACTCATTTAAGGCTGAGTTGACCTAGGGGAGGCCTTGGACAGATTCAGATATTCGTCACTGATGTTGGCCATGAGTGGGAATCAAACTCGGGTGGCCCGGTTCGTAGCGTAGTTGGCTAACCACTACACTACCGCTCCCTCACACACACAGACACACATATCGCACACAACACGTAACACATGCGAACATACACACATCACATTCTAACTTCACATACATACACACACATCACACCTGCACACACTACATACACGTATCATACACACAACAAACGCATATGACACACACCATGTACACACACACAGGAGGCGGAGGGTTAAACAGAAGCAGGGGCACGTCTGTCACAATGACAGCAGCGTGGGGGGGGGGGGAGTGAGATTGGAGGTCGGCCAGCGCCATACAAACGGCGATCATCACGCTATGGAACAGACACCGCACAGAGACCCATAGACTTACACAGAGACCCATAGACTTACACAGAGACCCAAGACTCACATAAAGACCCAAAAATGTACAGTTATCTAGACTCATAGAGACCCTTAGAATCACACAGAGACCCCAAGACTCACACAGAGACCCATAGACTTACACAGAGACCCACAGTCTTACACAGAGACCCAAAGACTCACACAAAGACCCAAAAATGTAGTTATCTAGACTCATAGAGACCCTTAGAATCACACAGAGACCCAAAGACTCACACAGAGATCCAAAAATGTACAGGTATCTCGACTCGCAGAGACCCTTAGAATCACACAGAGACCCAAAGACTCACACAGAGACCCAAAGATTCACACAAAGACCCATAGAATCGCAGAGAGACCCATAGACTACAACAGAGACCTATAGACTCACACAGAGACCCATAGACTCACACAGAGACCCATAGACTCACACAGAGACCCGTAGACTCACAAAGAAACCCATAGACTCCAACAAAGACCAACACTCTCACTAAGACCCAGACTCACACAGATTACCCACGGATACCCACATGCTCATATAGGTGGATTGTGCTTGGCAATTCACTAGCAAATGACTCATCCTGGTGTCTCAACTTCTCACCTGGCTAAACAACTTGAATGAACTAAGGTGACTCGATAATTCTCCACTCGTTGAGGTGTAACGAGACTAAGAGCTGCCCGCACGTCTAGACACAAAGCAGAAGCCAGGAAATCCCCGCGATTAGCAACTAAAGGGTAAACAACAACATACTCTTTGGTTTTTTAGGTAATGTCACATAGGTAAAAAAATTAAATAAATTAAATCACGACGTTTCGGAGGCAACACAAGCTGCCGTCTTCAGGTGGAACCGTCACAGCAAAATTACTGCATCAATCCTTGCAGTCACAAAAACTTCAAATCTAGAGGTAAACAACAACGACAACAAGTGTGTGGCGGGTACAAACAAGCAACTGTGACCGCCTACTCGACCGTATCAAATAAATGCACCCGGAGTTTGGATTTGAGCAACCGGCCTGGGTAGCTGAGCGCTAGAGCGAGCGGCTCGCAATCGGACGGTCGCGAGTTCGCGATCGGTTACCCTGGACGGCGGAGTCACCAACTCCAGCGTCGTCGTCGTCGTCACCGTCGGTTTCGAGACTCCGGCGGGGTCCCTGGGCCGCGGGCCGCGACCCACGGCGGGCACGGAGCCCCCCACCGGCTCCCTGCTCCCCCTCCATGAGCGCACAGCGCACGCCGAAGGCCACCATCTGCACCGCGTTACACGCGGGACAAGCGGGACAGGGCATGCGGTTAGTCAGCTACGGGTTGTGCCACGTGTTGTTTGGCATGACGTCCGACGTTTCACTTCACGTGCTGGAAGCTTCTTCATGACATTAATTACAGACAGGAATTCCTAATGGATAATTGTGTCCATCTATACCTATAGATTGTACGTATAGTTCAGAAACATACGACATGGCCAAACAAAAATGGGGGAAAAAAAACTGAAAAGTGCGCAAAGAATCATCGAGGGGTGTACGCTCGCAATTAAATTGAGCCAGGAAAGGAAACCCGTAGCTTGGAGAACACACGCAAGTCAGAGACATAACAATGACAGTTTGTAAAAGTAAGTGGGCTTGGTCAGGACACGTCGCGGCTAGAGGGGACGATGACCGGCGGTCGAGACTAACGTTGGAGCGGCAGCCAAAGGAGCGATCGCGCCCAAGAAGACGTCCACACACGGAGGTGGAGCGACGACATCGGCTCGTGTACAGGTGCTCGGTGAATTATCGCATCACGAGACTATGCAAGATTGCGATGGCTTGGGGGAGAGGCGGCGCAGTGGTTAGCATAATGCATTATGAACCTTGTGATCTCAAGCCGATTCTGGGCCACAGCTTACATAAATCAGCGGTGGGCTCTATCTGATCCATTCCAGGGCACCCCCCCCACCCGCCCCACTCCTTCGCCAGGGTCCCCCCACACTGACCAGCGCGGAAAAATATCAGCCAATCAACAACCCCCGTCACCGACGTGCCATATAGTCCAGTAGTGGACAGATCATAGCCGATGTTGATGGATGCTGATGATTTACTAGATTTATTTTCCCACTTGAAATTCCATAATAAAAGCCCGGCTCAAACCGACAACGCCAGCAGGGCATAGATTACGGCCCGCGCAAAAGCTGCTTGCCACGGCAGGAATACAAAAAAAAGATGGCATTCTTGGCCCGTGAGCACGTCCTCCGTGGAGATGGAGCGCCGAGGTCAGCTCGCGTGCCAAGAGCAAGGACGGATTAGTGCGTCAGAAGATTCCGCGAGGTTATTGGGACGTCCTCGGGGAGGCCTTCATCCAGCGGTGGATAGATCACGGCCGACGACAATAACGAAAGACAACAAAGGGTGAGGTCGTTGGATTTTTTTGTCGCCTGCGCTTCTGAAATTAAACCAGCTCGAATCGCGAACGGCATCTTGGGGTCGGTTACACCGGCACAGACGAAGCAGCAGTGGCGGTAATTAAAGCGGCGGGCGTTTGGCTGTTATCTCTGTGCCACCACACACGCGAAACAAAGACAATTGGAACGTTCCTTGAGTGACAAAAACAAAGTCACGTTTCATTAAATGATTGCAGTTGAATGGAGCTCCGTCTCCTTGGGACCGAACCCTGAAATGGGGTATTTTACATCTCAAAAGCAATATTTTTGGTTAATTATAATTGTAAAATATAATTTAAAGGTAAACACAACGTTCTCTCTCCGGTGCAGAGCATGGCAACTACACGTTTGAAGCAGTCGAGGAATTGAAAAATCAAGGGGGCATTGAATTAGCAAAATAAACAGACAACAACGCTTCCTTTCGCATTATCTGTCCCTCCACATACAAAATACAAAACAAATGTACACCACATCAGCCACGCGGCTATCCGTGGGAGTGCATTATTTTTGAGAAGCACCGGCTCAGTACAAGAACAGTTTGTGGACAAGTTTCGACATTCAATGTCTCATCAGCAGTCACGCTTGCTTGCTTGAGCCATGCCGGTGACCTGGCAAGGATCCTCCTCTCTGCTAAGTATGCGACCCAGTTCAATGATGCACTCCCAGAATGCCGTGTGGCCGATTATATTTAAGTGGAGGGACAAATATGTGAAGGTGAATTCATATTTCGTGTTATGAATATTTCGTGTTTTTCAGATGTTGTATCATCAGTATGTTGTGTTATCAAAGTGGCATTTTGCACCTGCGAACACCCAATGTCGGCAACTATTCATAGCGCTGCTCATGAGATATGAATAAACTGTGCATAATAAAGGGCAATGTGGCACAACATTGGGAATCATTTGCTCAACAATCTGACTTTTTTGCATAAACTAAACATAAATTTATAAGTCTGTATTCAGGGTGAAACAAGGAATTAATTAACAATTACTGTAATTAAAGGTGCAGCCCTGCAATTTCGAGCTCCCTCTTGGGTCTCCGAAGAGATTTAAATGTTACATTTTTGTATAAACATCATCATCATCAGTAATCCGCATCTGCGGCTGCAGTGGATTGTGGTCCAGCAGCTTCACAAAGGATCGAAGCCAGGGATCTTCAGCGTCGTCCGGTCTTTCACGAGGTGTTTTTGTGACTTCTCGTGAACTCTATTCGGCTTTCCAAGGATTATCCGCGTTGGAGTTGCGTTGTTGGCGCGTTGCTCACTTTCAGCGGCACACGGAACACGATGAGAACAAAATGTCTCGGGTAGTTTTACAAATAAGGCGACCCTGCAGCCAACATTTCAATATCAACATCTATTGTTTTAGATAATAGGGATTCTTTTTGGAAGAAGTCGGTGGTTTTTGACAAACAATCAAAATTGTGTGCACCATCTCCTTCCCAGCGTAGATAAAAAAAATATATAAGTTTTAATGAGTACATCCGACACTGCGGTATTTTTCAGAGTTGTTTGCCCGTATCAAGAAAGGTGGACAAATTAGTTACGCAATTCCTAACTGGTTAGCATACTATACCCAAGTCAAAAATCCACTTTGTGATGATACCAAGAATCACCGACGTCTCTGACGCGTGTGCGAAATACGTGCGTCTGAAACCGTAAATCTCTCTCCATCGATGCGTTTTATAATCACGTCAACTTTGACCACGCCGTACCGTAGTCGTACCGCGTACTCGTACCGCGTACGATGTCATCAGCCAAAATGTTGTGTTGACATACAGGAAGGTACCGGAACACCCAGAGAAAAACCACTCGTGTGGCATTCTATCTCATACAGATGGGACAGATGGAACAGATGGGACAGATGACATTAGCCCACATTTTTGCTGCACCGCCTTCTCCTGACCGAGCCAGGTTCACGGCTCCTCCTCGACACCTACGGGAAGGGAATTAGGCAACATTTGTGCGGTGATCCACCAACCCTCGCTCGCTGCCTCCACAGGGCAGGATTCCTGGCGGCAGCCACACGCAGCGATGACCCCAATTACAGCAACGACCTCGTGAACAGAAGCGGAGGCGAGCGATGCAGTCGCAGACAACGTCGCCGATTGCAAGCTTCCTCTGGCTGCGACGACGGCAACGGCTATCGCACAACAAGCGCTTATTTTAGCTGCTCACCAACATTTACATTTTTGTCCTCGGTACGCACACACGCACGCACACGCACACACGCACGCACACACACACGCACACACACACGCACACACGCACACACACACGCACACACGCGCACGCAGCCGACACCGGCCCATCAACCGGGTGGATAATCGCGAGCAGGAAAGCTCGCAGTTTGCTCGATAATGCCGAGTAGAAGCGCAACAGTTCGGGCGGTGCCTTTCGGCCCCCCGTTCTTTGGTTGTTCACACCGCCGCACGGCTTTATGACACGAGAGCCTGCAACAATAAGATAAGGCAGCCATGGCAAGCAGGCGAGGGCCGCCAAGGGTGTGGGGGCGTCTGTGGCGGGGGGGAGATCACTCCCAGAAGAAGTGAGTTTCGCCTTTGTTCGTCCGCAGCGTTCTAACCCCGCAGCCGCCCCCCCCCCCCCCGCGACTCGCCCCAAACGCTCCGATAAACAATGCACGGCTTGGGAGCGAGAGGCGGGCGGGGGGAGCGGGCGGGGGGGGGGGGCACGCAGCTTTTGACGAAGCAAAGCAGGGGAGCGTTCTCACGTCGTTACCATCTGCGGGACGATAGCGCCCGCAAACACCAACACGCGCTCGACCCCTCTCGACGCCGCCGCCGCCGCGGCCAACCGGTGGATTCGCCTCCCGATTCGCCGGGGGGGAGGGGGGGGGGCGGTCCGATCAACGGGGGGGGGCGCGGAGGGGCACGCCGTTGGCGGATGACACCGGTGGTGCCAGCGGGCCGAGTGTGCGTCCCGGCGCCGGACAACGGAGGCACCGGCTCGCGGGACAAGCGGGCGAGGGCGCCATCGACAAGTCAAACCGAGGAGAGTTCGTCACGTCTTCTTCGAATTTGAGCGAGGACGCAAACGAGTGCTCGGGGGGGGGAAGAGACGACGGGGAGGGAATTGAACACGGGTCGCAGAGAGGAGCGCATGACGGTGGCTGGGTTAGCTAGTAGGTCGTAGTGTGGTGGGGTAAAGTGTGGGTCCTTCCACCTCTTCCAAGACGTCTGGCCAGCGTGGAGGAGTAGGCCAAGTACCTTCTGTAGAGGCACTCGAGAGAGGGGCTCTCTAGAACGCCCTCTAGTGGAGGCCCCTTCCGCCAGTCGTGGTATCGGCAAGCAATTGCAGGGCTGCACCTTTACCTATTGTGGTTGAACACTGGGCCAAGGAAATTCCTCGTATACACAGAGCAGCCACAGCAAATTGCATTCCGTTCATATCGCACCAAGCCTTTATGTCCCAGCGAAAGGGATTTTATTTAATCAAAGATAAAATGTTGGAGAGATGCAAATTGAAACCTTAAACTGACGGCGAAATTTCACCTAACCGTGTAAGAATTATGACATATGGCTTAGAAACATGGTCATTCACACATTCAATGAAAGTGAATGGGCTTGCGCTGAAAACGTCATCAAAAGGGATGACGTCCGATGGTCAACAACAGTGGCAGCCGAAGAGACGGAGCGGTGAAATCGCGTCATGTGAGGGCGCAAGATAGACGCCGATGACTTGGGGAGGCCTTCATCCAGCAGTGGAATGATCATGACTGATGATGTTTTCTTCAAATGCTATGGTTTTTTTCCCCTGCGTAATTAATTTCAGTAGTTACTTGAGAGAGTCGGGACAGACAGCAACAATAATAATAGCGACTTTTAATTGCATGGAGTTCATCAAAAAAGCAGCCGGGGCCCAGCTAATTCAGGCGGATTTAATTTGGTAATGCAAATAAATATAGCTTTTGTTCTCCGGGCAAACAAACTGAATTCGCTATTTTTTTTGTTAGAACCTAATCACTCACCACTTTGTCAGGACACCGGCGACGCATTATTTGCGGCAAAGGCGGGAATTGGAAAGGCGTAACTGAAATGTGTACAAATAAGCCATGGGACATTAATGAAGTCAGAATTGACTTGCGGTAAATTACAGTAATTTACATGATTGAGCATCTCTAGACCCCACTTTTAGCAGAGTGCGGCCTCACATCGGGCCCACACAAGAGAGGTGGCGGGTGGGGGGGGTGGTCGGGGCGGGGGGGGGGCGCGCCGGCGCCCGTTGAAAGCGACGGCACCACCACCACCGGGCCGGCCGAGGTGGCCGGGGCCCCGGTGAATGAGACAGGCCAATAAAGGGCCCGCGTTGACCCCGGCTTTTCTGTCGCTCTGCCAACGCTTTTTCACAGCTCGACAAAGACGGAAGGTGCCCATTCACTGGGGCCCTTTTCAGCGAAGGAAGCAATCCTATTCGTGCCAGCCCCGCCGCTCCCAAGATGACATCATTCCGGTCCCGTGGCCCTCGTCGCTTCGCGGCCAAACCTGGCAGCCGAGGCCCAAATTTTTCTCGCCGTAAACGCACAGCTCCCCGACGCCAATTATCCGCTTTCTAGGAAACCGTTTTATATTCCGAGGCGGCTGCGTTATTTTTTTTTGGTAGCCATAAATTATTCCGGCCTCAAAACTGTTGTCACGCGTGTTTGAGGCGTAACTGCAAAGGGAGTTGGGTTCTTTTATTTTTTTCTGCTCTGCTCAAATGGCAAATGATGAACGCGACATTTTTTGACGGATATTGTTTCGCGAAAAAGTCAAAGCCATCCGTGTCAGCGGCAGATGTAAGCCTCCCGCGAATGCGAGGGGGGAGCGGGAGACATAGAGACGCAGAGCGAGAAAAAGAAGAAGCAAGCAAGCAAAGCAGCCGCTGTAAATGTTATCAGCGACGCTACAGACAACACGAGTCGCTCATTTAAATGCTGGATGGGGGCCCGCACCGAGACTTTGATTGATGCACTCACACAAATGTGGCTCTTTAGAAAAGCAGTGCATTATCCCGCAGGTCGCAATGGTTGATTGCGCCCTCGGCCAGTAACGCTGCCATTTATAAGCGGGGGGGGGGTGGGGGGGGTGCGAGGGAGGGAGGCGGGCAGAGAGAGGGAGAAAATTAACCTGTGTCAGACAACAATAACGCTTGAATATAGACTGCGGGATTATTCGAACTCGATTCAGCAGGGCAAAGTAAACGTTTTGTATTTTAAGGATTACCGTCCCATATTTTGCACGTCCCGGGTTACGGTGCGGAGCCGCTAAACCGTGACGAGCCCGGTAATTTTTCGCGAGCTCTTATCTGCAGGACGAGGCTTTCGCTGCGGGAAGGTGGGGGGGGCTAAAGCCAACTATGTTTTTGATTGCGCGTGCCGATCTCCGTGTCGCGGCTCAAAATGTTAAATCCGCAGCCGCCCCCCCCCCCACCCCCCGGCGACCAGTCCGCCGTTGCGCCGCGCGCTCTTCGGCTACGCACGAGGCATTCCGCACGAGGCGCGGCGGAGGCAGCCGCATTTGTTTTGCTTCTGTAATGAATCGCTCCGTGGACTTGTTCTCCGTGGAACGCCGTCGTGCTCGCGACCATTATTTGTTGATCCCCCGGAAAGCCTCGATGGGTCTCAAGCCTCTTTTAGTTGTTGATGTCGGGAGGGTCCTGCAGCCCCGGGCACGTTGCTCGACGGGCCGTCGTGAATACCGAGAGCTCGGCTTCTTGTGGGAGGACACTGGAGAACCCGGGGACTGGGGGGCACCAGCGGGGCGGCAGCCTCAGCACCGCCACCACCTTGGCCAGGCCTCGGCAGACCCACGACGCCTGGCAAGCCTTCGGGGCGGTCCCCCATTCAAACACTCACCAGTGCTTGGATGAGCGGGTGCATTTAGGGAGATGTGGAGCGTACGCATTTATGAAAAGCTGGGTTTAATGTCAGCACCTCTCCCCAGGAGTTCCTTCCCCCGCACCTCAGATCAGCATGCTCGGCTACGTACGGTGCAAATGAAGTTCAACACACATACTGTATGTGCGGCACTGCTGTCGCTAAGGTGCGACCGATTCTGACGATACCTCCCTTCACCACGACCGGCCGTGGTGTCAATGTTTTTATTTTATTCAAAATGCACTCAACCCTCAACCCACAATGCGGACCCCTTTCGTGAAACAAGCAGTGGTGGACAAGCACAAAAAAACAAAAGCTCAACGTATTGAAAAGGGGAAAAAATATATATAAGAGGCTACGTTTTAGGCAAGGGATCTTCTCCATAGCAGAGAGATGAAGAAGGGAACCTGCCCAAAGGTGCGCCAATTATACATCGTCCCCTCTTTCACATATTGACGAATGTGCTGAGTATTTTTAATTTCATCTAATTATAGGGACAATTACAAGACTGCTCTCATACAAAATACATATACACTCCGTGTGTGTATGTGTATGAGGATACATTTGGGGCGATGGTCCTTGTACATTGTACAAGCGCTGACGACTCTCAGCTTGAAGACGAACTGCACGCGCGGCGGCTAAGTGCGTCAGGAAACTAAACGCCGCCCGTTTCTCCCGGCATGTCCCTCCCTCACTGTTGTCTTGGTTCCTCGTCGCGCTGCAGATCGCGCTGGCAGAGGGCGCTCCATCTCCCGCGTTAACACCGCTCTCACTCGCCCCCAACAACAAAACTCACCGCTAACGGAGCAGAACAAGCTTTAGAAACTTTGGCAAAAACGTCGCCGTTACTGCTACGAATTAAATCCGATGACTTGAGATTCCCGACCACGTCAAACGACAGCCTCGTGCTGACCAGCGCGGTGAAGTATGGTCAAACAGCCCCCCGATGACGGATGCGGTGTCGGGAGGCTTTCATGCCAGCGGCTGGTTGTTGTTGTTGTTATGAAGGACTCAGTCACTGAAGGAACTCTCGGTGCGTGGGGCGAAACGTCGGACAATAATGGCAAACGATGCAAGATACAGTTCAACACGTAGTAGGCTTTCGCGACCAATATCATCCATAAGAGGGGTTTTCTGGGTTAGATCGCGTAAATATATAAATGTGTCGTTAAACCCGCCACCACCCGACACAGCCAACTAGTAAGGTTTGTCACGTAAACAGAACGTGGCCAATTCGTCACTAGTACAGCACACCGGTTGTGTGTTGGAGAGGAAATCCACAACATTTACAATCTGAGCACGACGTTTCGCCAGTAATTACAACTGGCACCATCGGGTGGTGGAGGGTTTAACGACACATTTATATTTACGCGATCTAACCCAAAAAAAACCTCTATTATGGATGCCAGACACGACGGGAAAGCGCGGCGTGAAGCTACACAGCAGCAGCGTGCCCACGGAAACTTACATGGGAGTTTAGCTTCACATCATACGTGTAAAATCTGCTCACTTTCAGAAGTCGTAGCAACAACAACAACTTTCCAGCGATCCGAATTATTCATCGGTGAACTCTCAGCTCCCTTTGTTGTGTGAGAAGGCGCAGAGGCGAGGGGGTTTGCAAGTTCAAAAGGACATTTGTAAAAGGGGAACTCCTCTCCTCGCTATGCGGCGCCGTCAGGGGGGCCAGATGGCAGGCCGACAGAACGTGTCTGTGTCCTCGCAGCCCCCATCATAATGCCGGCCGCCGCGCCTTTTATTCTAAAGCCAGACTCTTGTCTGCAGACTCGCGCTCTCCCTAATGAACTCCCCATCTGGCACAGACTAACTTGCTTTGGGTTTGCCGGTGTACGTATGCATGTGTGCGCGCATGCCTGAGTGTGTGTGTGTGCGCGTGGTTTTTTAATCCCTTTGGAAACTTCTAACTTTGCAATGACATCGTTTGGGTCGTTTCGCATCGTTTCTGGTTGTATCACGCGCGCGCGTGTGCGCGTACGTAGCAGAGGAGCGGTGGCGTAGCAGTTAGCACAGTGCGCTACGAACCCGGCTACCCATGTTCGATTTCCCGCTCACGATCAATAACAGTGGCGAATATGTTTGAACCATTCCCGGGCCTTCCCTGAGTCGACTCAGCCTCAAATGAGTACCTGGTACAGTGTGTAAACATCAGCACTGGGGATACAAAGGCGGCCGGGCATGGCGCTGACCACCCCACCCCCTCGTGTTCCGTGCCGGCCTTCATAGCACTTGCCCCAACAGTCTGTTCAAGGCTACGCAAGGGGACCTTTGCGTTTGCGCGACGGGGGTAGCGGTGGCACAGAAGTTCACGTGCTGCACCACGAACTTGGTCACCTGAGCACGATTCCCGATCGCTGCGAGCTTCTTCGGCAGGTTCAACTCAGCTGTGGCGATGCCGCCCCGGGACGGTGGGCGCCGTTCCGGACGCTTCACTGCGTCGCGCGGACCTGCGGTCTTCACGGTCGTTGTGCCGCATCTCTCTCCGAGGCGTTTTCGAGCCGCGCCGCGCGTCGGCAAGCTTCTTCGAGAAACCGAGCGAACTTCCCGACTGGTGAGGAAGGTGGCGCGAAATGTGGGGCACCGTGCCGAACTACACGCGGCACAACCGGTAAACGCGCAGGAAGAAGTAAATCAAACTCACCCGTCACTCTAAACCCTGCTGCCGGCTTGTGGCTATCGGTAATGGATATTGAACGACATCCAGCACTTAGAACGCGTCCCAAGCAGCGAGATTCCACTTGATACGGCTGGTTCAATAGTTTCACTCCACGCGCGTCCCTAATGTTAGATCAGCAACATCAGCACTCGAATAACCTTTCACGCAACGTCGTATTTACACCAGCACATGTTTTTAGTTCTATACTGTAGTACTTGCGTTCAATCGGATTTTCATAGGTGGTTATCGACACACGCTCAGGGGTAAGGTACAGATGAACTCCAGGTACAGATGAAGTCCCTCTCTAGCTTACCCGCAGCTTGTCGGTGAAGGCCACATGACCAACCCAAGTGCTCGACCCCCAAAGACAACAATGGCACAGATGTGTAACCATCTACGGATGAAGAGAGGCGGTGAGATGTTGGAACCTGTGTCAGCTGCCGTCGTGTATTCTACAGCTTTATCCGCTGTAGAATATAACGTTGCGCAGAATGTGTAACGACGGTGAGATGTTAACTACCTCGCCTGGTATACTGGAGGGCGTGGGTTCAATCCCAAGTTCACCCCGTGGTCGCGTGGAATTTTTTCCGGGTCCTCCGGTTTTTCCATCCGCATTTAGAATCCACGTGCATTTCCAGTATTTGATAAGCCTCTCCTGGTAAAATAAAACAGTTTTTAATAGTTATTCCCTTGGACACCGCCGCCTCTCTCTCAACCCGCTCCATCAAGCGCTGTGTGTCCGTCACGATCGAGGAACGGGGAGCGCCGTCGTCGTCATCGCCGCCGCCGCCGCGTGCGTGGGACACCACCTAGGGCGGAGGTCGTGACCCCCGCAACACGAGGGAGAGAGAGGCGACGACGCCACGACCAGCGCTCCTGGAACGTCACCCGGCATTGTCTAGCGCTCATTAACGGCCACGAGTGGGTTGGGGGAAAGAGAGAAAAAAAACGCATCCGCCCATGCACTGCGACCTCGCGGATCCCTCTCGCCGGCGCTCGTGGAAGGCAACGAGCCTGGAGTGGCGCGAGAGACGGGCCGCCCCTGGCAACCGTGGGCAGCTGCCATGGTTTCTCGTGCAAGGGACAAGCGCCGGGGCTGCTCGCTGGTTCGCTGGCTCGCTCGCACTTCCATGGGACAAAAAAAAACCAAAGACAAAGATCCCCTGCGTAGCCTACGCAGATTGTTGGGGCAAGCACTTGTTAGCGAACACCGATGACAAACGCCCGGGTTACATGCTTGTGCCGGCATGGGACAGAGACAAAGACACAGATCCCCCGTGTAGTCGACACAGATGTGCTGGGAAAAGTCAATAAAATGTAAATGGTTTTGTCCTTTCTATTTCGTAAGGTGCGTTGCGGAGATAAGCGACTGCCTTTTGGAACTGCAACAAAAGTTATAAATCGACGCCTGGGTTCTTCACCCATTCGACGACGGCGTTGTTTGTGAGCTGATTAACTGCTTTGGTTTCGTACCGATCGGGACGGTTGCCACATTCATACAAAGACAAAGATCCCCCGTTCCGCCGTAGAGGATGTTTATGGGCGAGTAACGTTGGCGAGCATCTTCGATGGCGAGCATCTTCGATGGCCGGGGCAGTGCACGATGCACTGGTGTGGCCGGAACCACGGCCGACCGGCCTTCGTCTCCCCAGTGCTTCGTTCACACAGGTGCCCATTGTAGGCCGTGTCAACCTAGGGGAGGTGCAGAAAACTTTCAGATACTTTGCCACGGAAGCAATCCAGCCGTGAGCAGGAATCGAACTCGGCTTGTGGGGTTCGAGGAGCAGTTCGCTAACCGCCAGGATACCACGGACCACTATGGCGGGTGGGCCAGTGCGGGACGTACAAAAAGGCTCACGCGGTGCCCAATCTAGATTTAAAAGTAAACTTTCACGTACGAATGAATTGTAAAGTGAAATCAGAGGGTAATGCCAATCACACTCCGCGCCACTGCATCTGCACGCCGATCTGCAGCTGCCGGCACAGACATATGGACTGCGCTGCGTTTATCTATTTTTTTGGTGGCTTATGGCCGAGAGTGATGCCGTCTCATTGTGCACGCCACGCAGCTGCGTGGTGCGCGTCGTGAGTGGTTCGGCCGAATTTTGAGTTTTTTTCCGGGGTCTCAAAACACTTTGTAACTCTGCCTGTTTGCGGTGACATCACGCCACATCTGAAGAGCTACGATCGAACCACGACGACGACGACGACGACGTTCAACTCCAGCCACTGGAGTCTCAAAGTCAACGGAGATCAAGTCTGCCGGGCGGGGGGTCGGGGCGGCTACGACCGCGGGAGTCGTTGGGTGTCCACACACCACGATCCGCGGCCCTTCGTAGATACGGCCAAGAGACGCGAAAGAAGTTCAAGGAACGTTACTTCGATTATTTGGCTGCTATCAATTTCCACGCGGTAAGCCGCTTCGTTGAGCTGTCATTTGTGGCCGGGTCGCTTCTGAAAAAGAAGCTGATAGCTCAGTGGGATTTTTTTTTGTTTAAGTGATTTGCTGACCTTTCCTATAATTTTCACTCCTATCGTGTTGTCGAATTGTTTATTGTTGTAACTTTCTGACCCGCCCCTTCCAGACATCTAAGGATTCCTCCAGTATAAAAAAAGATTCTGATTCTACACAAAACCGACGTGGTTTTTTTATTTTTTTGAGTCCCCGTTTGGCTCCCCTTTGCAAAGGTGGCGGAAATTCTGATTATGCTGCTGACGGCAACTTTGCAAGCACACAGTGGCGCGCAATTTACCTGTAGGCCGAGTCGTGAGTCGGTAGCCGGTAGTTGAGTAGACTTCACTTAACTAAAGAACGGTAAGGTCAAGATCAGCTCGGCGTACATTCAATCGCCACTCGTGCGCAACGGAGAAAGGGCCATTGCCCGAAACGCCGTCCGTCGCATGTCGTCACTTGCGAGGCCACGTTCACCGCTAGTGACAAACGCGTCGAGTTCGTTGTGTTTGCGGCGCTTGCGCACCGTCAACGCAGCGGCAGCAGAAGCGGCCTCACCAAAATATAATAGTAATCCGTTTCATATTCTTGGTTATTTCGGTAAAGTCACGTAGAAGGGAAACAATAATCCCTTCTACGTGACTTTACCGAAAGAACCAAGAATATGAATCCCTGCAGTCACAAAAGCATTAAATCAGTAATATGTTTCGATTTAAAGCTTTCGTGACTGCAGGGATTCATCTTCTTGGTTTTTTCAGTAAAGTCACGTAGAAGGGAGGTAATAAAATAATAAAAATAAAACATAAAATATTTTAGGGAGGTAATAAAACAATAAAAATAAAACATCATAAAATATTTTATTATGTTTTATTTTTATTACGTGACTTTACCGAAAGAACCAAGAAGAGTAATATGTTTGTTTGTTTTTTGATCAGGGTTCGTCGGCACCACACGCGGCACGGCAACGGCGTTCACGAGAGCGTTCCAAGGTGACGGGTCGCTGCGCGCCTGTGAAGTGTCCGGCAACGACCGGGAACCGAGGCTTGTGGGGCACCGCCGGCTTCACGAGTGGGCGCTGCGGAAGCTGACGGCGTCCGACTGCTCGCTGCTACGGACGGCAAAGAGAGGTGCCGCTCGAAGCACTGGGGTGTTTTTTAAATTCCCTCCAATATCTCTTTAAACAGAAAAACGCAGCGCAAACTGTGAACTTCGATCGCTGCGCTGTGTCGACAAGTGCAGTTACAAACACAAGGAGCGGTGGACCTCATCCAGATAACCAAAAAAGGGAGCCGTATCTTAACGACAGGGACCTGGCCTAGAACATCTGGCAGTTCACCTGCAATTATTTACGAAAGCCTGACTGTTGATGAGACACTGTATGTCAAAAACGGTTCAGTTTTACTTCTATCAATGCTGCTGACATCACGTACTCCCAGAAGGCCGTGGGGTCGATGGGCTGTGTTAAAAGTACTTTTATTTTTTGTGCAGAGAGAGATAGACTCTTTGAAGGAGAGGAACTGCCTGCTCATCTACTTTGTGAATTGTAATTTTCCACAACAATGCTAATGATAATGTTGTGTTACCCGGGTATGATGAATACAACGGCTCTTCTGGACCATTGAAAGTGGTATTGCTTACCAATAAATCATACTGGTAGGAACCTCCTGGTTACACCAGCCCACAGGAGATTATTGTGTCCGTCCGTCGTGCAGGGAGGGGCTGGGTGGGGAGGGTGGGGCTGGGTGGGGAGGGGAGGGTGGGGAGGGTGGGGAGGGGCTTGGTGGGGAGGGTGGGGCTGGGTGGGGAGTGGGAGGGGTGGGGCTAGGTGGGGAGGGGCTGGTCACCCCATAGTGCCCTTATAAAACTCAACGTTAAACCTACTCACGCCGGCTTGTGCCCGCCCTCACAGTCGGGCATATTTGCGGAATACACCACGCCACCGTTGACCCTGGCCATTGACCGAGCAACCCAACGTTCCTACTAGCTCCCTCCGCAGGAATGTGTTGCTGTAGCCTTGATAGTTTGCACATTCATGTAGACGCTAACATATATGTACATTGAACTTCTTTTGCACCGTACGTAGCCAACCATGCACGAGCAACTGCTTGCGCACACCCCCATCCACACTCGCAAGTAGATTTTCAGAAGTGGGTTCGCTTGATTGTACCACGAACAAATCACAGGATCAGGACACCATCACGGCCAAAGCCGGCGATGCCACCTTCTCCGCACCTCCTCGCCAACGCGTTCTCCCCTCCGCCATATCCCACAGCAGCAGCTGCTGCACTGCACACGCGGCGACCTCCACAATCTACCCCGACGGCCTCCCACCACTGTCTGGCCTGAGGTCTCACCCCTTGGTCGCTGGACTCGCGAATAACCGCAACAGTGGAGACCGCTCACGAAACTCCGTAACGATGTCAACCCAACCGTGCTAAATATTTCACCGCGCGTGTTTGCAAAGGATTCGCACATACACGCACACACACACAGAAATAATAGCAGTGGGCAGTTCCAGCCCTGCAATTGTGGGTCACGAGTGGAGCTGGAATGATTTGGCCATTAGGCCGTTTAAACCAACGAAAGATGTGAATCTACCACTTTTATTTTTGTGGTCAATTACTGAGGCCCCTTGCAAAAAAACTGAGGCCACTCCAGACGTCCCGTAACCTCCTGGAAAGGCGGGAAACCCCTTACGAGCCACACCCGGCAAGCTGGGGCGGTTGATGCCGATGGCGTCGCCAAAACCTGCCCACGCACCTCCCGTCCAGCGGCACATGCGAGAAGAAAAGATGTGAGACATTTGTTTGTTTATTTTGTCCCCCAAAACTATTTTCGTGTTGTCTGTTAGCTCTACACAGCTTCAAATGAATAGCCTGCATGCCCCAAGATTTACACAAGTAACACACCACAAACTAAAACGCACCTCAATTTTATCACGGGAACATCTAGAGCACACTGAATGTTGGGATAAGCTCTGCGAAAAGCATTGTTTTTTGTAAACGCTGTCATCTTGCAGAAATGTTTCCGCAGGTCTGCGGTGACTTTCCATTCGGCGTTAAGAACAGCGCGCTTGCATTATCCACGCAGCAAAACGCACACTCTCGCGAAAGGGTAAACTTTAGTAATACAAATTCTGCATTTACTTAAAACGTAGGTTTTCGCAGCCAGTGCGACGATGCGTATTTGTTTTGGGGTGAGGCCACGCGGTGGTGGTGCTTGTCATTAACTCTCCACCACCCGACGTGATTGTGACGTGTCCAGACGCCTTATTGGTAAGCGCCGACGTATCGATCACATAATCAACGTTTTTGGGTTTAGATCGCGTTATTTATAAATGTGTCGTAACCCTCCACCACCCGACACGGCCAATCAGCAAAAAAGTGTCACGTTGACAAAAGACAAATAGTTCACTGCTTTAGCCCACCGGTGTGTTGAAGCGTGAAACCACAACATTTACAATTTTTGAGTACGACGTTTCGCTGGTAATTGCATCCAGCATCATCGGGCAATTCGCCAGAATGGTGAGGCTCTGCTCTGGCTCCCAGTCTTAAATAGAGCAGCAGCAGCAGCATGGTGACGTCATCATCAACTCATCAACTCATCACGTGCTGACCGACAAAGCTGCTCCACCTCCTCGCCAGAGGACGTCTCAAGACGTCTCAAGACGTCCTCACGACCGAATTTCGTAATCGACGCGCGGCGACGACACTTCACTCAAACCGCTTTGGGCTTCATCAGATGGGGCTGAGTTTGTTTGTTTTTCTGGATGAAAAAGGTGCAGGTCTGAGAGCGTGAGCAGACAATGGGTCACCGTGCATCCCTCCACCACAGGGAGCTCTACAGAGCTCCTCTCGTGGGTAGTTTTGGCCTACGCTTCCACATCGGCGAGACGTATCGAGAGCGGTGGGAGTATCCCCCACACTTCATCCCACCAAACGTGACCTGCGGATCAACCAACTGCGATTGGCCCATTTGCAGCGGACAGCGGCGGTGGGGGAGAACTTTAGAAACTCGTCGAGCCAGGAGACGGAATCCAACCGGTGACCTCTGGATTGCCAATCCGTGCTATAAACAAGCCACCGGAGCAGCATCTTCAGACTGAATATGCTCGCTCAACACACCGCGTTTTCTCACCCCTGCGGCTAACCACGTGGAAGTATAGAAGTGACGGGTTGAGTGAGTGCGTGAGGTGGTGAGTGAAATTCATGGGAATGGTAACCATTGTAACGGCGATTGAATAAATGTGGTGAGCGAGTGGATCAGTGAGTGGATCAGTGAGTAGGTAGATGAGTGAGTGGATCAGTGAGTGGATCAGTGAGTAGGTAGATGAGTGAGTGGATCAGTCAGTGGATCAGTGAGTAGGTAGATGAGTGAGTGGATCAGTGAGTGGATCAGTGAGTAGGTAGATGAGTGAGTGGATCAGTGAGTAGGTAGATGAGTGAGTGGATCAGTCAGTGGATCAGTGAGTAGGTAGATGAGTGAGTGGATCAGTGAGTGGATCAGTGAGTAGGTAGATGAGTGAGTGGATCAGTGAGTGGATCAGTGAGTAGGTAGATGAGTGAGTGGATCAGTGAGTGGATCAGTGAGTAGGTAGATGAGTGAGTGGATCAGTGAGTGGATCAGTGAGTAGGTAGATGAGTGAGTGGATCAGTGAGTGGATCAGTGAGTAGGTAGATGAGTGAGTGGATCAGTGAGTAGGTAGATGAGTGAGTGGATCAGTGAGTGGATCAGTGAGTAGGTAGATGAGCGAGTGGATCAGTGAGTGGATCAGTGAGTAGGTAGATGAGTGAGTGGATCAGTCAGTGGATCAGTGAGTAGGTAGATGACTGAGTGGATCAGTCAGTGGATCAGTGAGTAGGTAGATGAGTGAGTGGATCAGTCAGTGGATCAGTGAGTAGGTAGATGAGTGAGTGGATCAGTGAGTAGGTAGATGAGTGAGTGGATCAGTGAGTGGATCAGTGAGTAGGTAGATGAGCGAGTGGATCAGTGAGTGGATCAGTGAGTAGGTAGATGAGTGAGTGGATCAGTCAGTGGATCAGTGAGTAGGTAGATGAGTGAGTGGATCAGTGAGTGGATCAGTGAGTAGGTAGATGAGCGAGTGGATCAGTGAGTGGATCAGTGAGTGGAAGGTGAGCAAGTTGATCGGTGAGCGGATTCAAATTGAAAGTCACGAAACCACGGGGCAAAACTTTAGCGCTGAACTTCAACTTTATCCTCGTTTACTTCCTCAAAGAGAGAAACTGTATCGCTGCACCTCGCTCAAGCTGCGGAAACCACTCCTACAAACGGCCCCAGCAAGCATGCAAGCCAAACTTTATGAATGTCACTCACCAACCCACTCCTCCGCTCACTCACTGATCAACTCGCCCATCCATTCACTCACTCATCCACTCACTTGATCCACTCACTCAGCCATCCACACGATCTTATCACGATTTATAGCTACTACCATGGTTACCATTCGAAAGAATTTCACTCACAAACTCACTCACCCATCTGCTCACTCACTTACCCCTTCACTTCCCACGTACTCTCTCCATCACTCTTCTATCGCTATCACCATGGTTACTATTCCCATGAACTTCTTTCATTGATTGTTCCACTCACTTTGAGGATTCGGGTCTTCCAGACTGTTTCATCTAAAAATGAACATTTTTATTTTATCAGATAAATCCCAACTGAGCTATGAAGCACTTTTTTCAGAAGCGACCTGGCCACAAATGATTGCACAACAAAGTGGCGTATCCTCATGTGGACATTTCACATTTAGAGCGGCCAAACACTCTAAGCGCGTGTTCCTGAAGTGGAGGGAAAAACTGGAGGAAAAAAATCCACGCGACCACAGGGAGAGAGAGACGTGCAAAATCAAAACATAGAGGCGTCAGGGTCGAGATGGAACCCACGACCCCCTGCATACCAGGCGATGGAGTTAAACTGTCACCACCGTGGGACCCCTACCCATCCATCCTGGGGTCAAATGAAGGTGCGGCTGCCTCCAGTTGTGGGCAAGTCACGAGGCACGCTGCGTTCCAGGGTGGCGTCAAGTTCCCTGCTTGGGGTGAAAACTGGAGCCAGGGTTTTCTCGAGGAGCTGCAATCGGAGTGAGCAGGAACCGTGAGCGCGATCTCCTATCAGGGGCCTGCTGGCTGGCTCAATCGCCCGTGCCATGTGCGCCCAACGGATAAGGCAAACTTTGCAGTTCCTCCCACACTCAGTTAAACCGCACGGGAGTTGAGTAAACGTCCCACTACACCTACACACACGCACACACACGCACGTGTGTGTGCGTGTGTGTGCTGCCAGGGTGAGGAGCGGTAGTGTAGCGGTTAGCGCGCTGCACTACGAACCTGGCGACCCGGGTTCGATTCCCGCTCACGGCAAACACCAGTGACGATTATCTGAACCGGTCCTGGGTCTCCCCTAGGTCGACTCAGCCTCAAATAAGTACCTGGTGCGGTGTGTAAACATCACCGCTAGAGAGACAAAGGCGGTCGGGCGTGGTGCTGGCCACCCACCCCCTCGTGTACCGTTCCGGCCTTCATAGGTGCTCGCTATAACAGTACTTGCCCCTACAGTCTGTTAAGGCTATACGGGGGATCTTTGTGCTGCCAACACGAGCGCCTTGCCAAAAGGTTTGGCAAACTTTTTTTTGTTTGAAAGTTTTTCACGTTGAGTGAGCGTGTGTGTGCGTGCGTGTGCAAACCACAGCCGTGCACACACACCCACACTGAATAAAAACGAATGTTTTAACACGGCTGGCAATCTACTGTTGGCCTTCCTCGCCAACGCAGTGTCACGGAAGTTTAGTTTGAACCACAGTACTTCACACCACCATAGGCTGATTAGCTACAGGCGGTCAAGAGGCGAATCCTACAAATAGTTGAGATATTTTATCACTTGGAAATCGAACTCAGACGCCACCACCAGTGTCACAAATTTAATTAACTTTATGTATTAACTTGGTGTATTAGTCATTCATTCAAAAACGTGCAATAGCACGCGATGGCTTTTAAACTGTTGTCTTTGTCTAACACTGTACGGAGGCAATAACAATTTGTAAAGTGGGCATTATCTCGATGCTTCTGTTTTCTACAAACTATGCTGCCTCCACAGTATTTCCCTATCTGAATACCCAAACGGAGGCATGTTGTGCCAACTTCAAAGTTCTCTACCCGACCAGGCTACTATTACCACTGGCTCACACACCAACCTCAACACCAGCATGTCAACGTTGCTGATGAACTCCCCAGCAGACGAAATAAGTGGCTTTTTCAAGTCCCCGATCTCTGTGTGCGAGTCTGTGAGTAGCTATGCGAGTCTCTTGGTCTCCACGTGGATCAGAACGGCGTCTATGGCCGTGTCTGTGAGTCTGTGTGCGCAGTCTGCGCCGGGTGGCTAAAGCACAGCAAGTTGGCACAGTAGGGGGCACAGGTGGTGCATCAGCCAGTCATCTCGGTCAGTCGACCCGTGGCACCTGCTGGGTCTGCCCCGTGACCTCCTGCCAGCGGGCGTTCGACACTTCACGTGGCCTCAAGGTGCACTTGGCCTGGCACAAGCGTCGTGGTGACGTCAACGCCACTTAGTGGCGAATGGCGCTTGTTGTTGTTGCTGTGTGTGCGAATTGTCGCTCTCCATCCACGGGCCACGGATTCACAACGCCGCTGCCCCTGGTCGCCCGCTCAAGTCTTCACCAACTTCGACACGAACAGAAAAGCACTGCCCCCATCGCCTTCCATGACATAAGAATGGACCCAACAATGGATAACCCCGAGCATGTCCACAACTTGGGCCCCCACCCCACCACCCTGACTAAAGAGGGCCCATCTGCATCCAACTTGAAGTGGCCAGTTTCGGTTACACGGTTCGCTCGCCTCTGTTCACAACAGAAAGGGACCCACTCTTACGTCCAAGGCCAATCTGATCAGCATGGGCCACCTGGATGAGGGTAAAAGGGTCCCGGCAACGTTGTTGCGAAGGTTGCGAGACCCCCAACCTTGGCTGAGACGTCCCCTCGTGTTCATTGAATGGAGGAGGCCACGTGCGTTTATAAGCACCGTCGCTTTGCTGTACAACACAAAATGAACTCCAGACATTCCCCTCCCCCACGCCGTAGTGTGATGATGGGGGGTAGGAGTTGCTTGACCTTACTTGGCCAAGCTCGCCAGCAGTAACGGGTTGTTGAAGGGTTCGGGGGAAGGACATCACCGTGTCCGATATGACTTGCCCCACCGATGTTAGCCGTGGCCAGGAATGTTAATTTGTTTGAATCGCTTTGTTCCGTGTTGCCAGCCGAGCGGTGCTGTAATGCGATTTGTACTTTTACCGTGAGCGGAGGCCTCGAAGCAGCAGCTGCCACGTGGTGGTGGTGGTTGCCGACGCGGTCATTGGGAGGCAGCAGAACGACAGCGCGGTCAAAATAAAATTGTAGCGATGTACCTCTGTGCTCTCGCCTCTCTGTGCTGCTCTACGCGGTTTTACGAACGCGGCGTGGTAAAGTACGACCCCCCGCACACCACTCATCCAGCAGTGGACTGACATGGCCACCATGGGCGGCGTGACTTGGCAGGGTCACGTGTTGCGCCGCGCGTGCAATCACGTGTTCATTCAATGCGGTACTGCACCCCAAGGCCGCGGAGCCTTGGAGTCAACATTGGGGTGGACCAAATCTTCCAGGGAGGGTGTCTGGGGGTCCCAATCCAGAAAAATATCGACATTTGAAAACGAATTTTCTGCCAAAAATATTTAAAAATTCACTAACACATGGAATGGACTTTTTATTTATTTTTTACAATAATGTCTAATAGTGTATTGTATTACATTGCTCTGTTTTAACTTTTTTACCATTTATTGTTTCATTGTATGTAATGGCAGAGATTATGGATTAATAAAGAACAACCATAACCACAATAATATAAACATAAATCTATGCGTTGATTTATGTGAAGACAAGTCCAGATATTGTGGCCAAAGTTTAGCAAATTTTTGTTTTTATTTACATAGCATAGCAATTATACATATGTTTATAGCAATATATTGGGGGGGGGACATTTTGAGCATATTTGAATATTGGGGGGGATGTGTCCACCCCAATATATATTATAATTACGGCCTTGCTGCACCCAAAAGCCTTTGTTTCACCAGACTCCAAGCAAATACGGTAACGTTGTACATCGCCTGCACGCGCTTCACGCGCCCCATGATTGCTCGACACGACCCGAGTGCTGTTAGCTTGAATACGTTTTTTTGTACAATACAGCACGTGGTGTGCTATGAACAAGGGCTATTGCCCGAAACGTTGCCGTATATGTTGTTTGGTTTAAAGGCCACAGTGCTATTGAGGGATGTTGAAATTGTTGTGTGTTCAGCGTGTTTACCAATCATCAGGCGCGTGCGGTGCGTAACGGTTTCAGTTTTTAACCTACAGATTTGTAGAGATGAACAAAACGTAAATCCATGCCTGGTTATGTAATCATACGCTAATTTGTTGCGTAATAACCGGTCTGCCGTGGCAATAACGATTGCACAATCGTGTCATCGACAGATATCCATTCGTGACATAACAGCGACACGAGACCAGCTCTCGTGCGAACACGACAATCATATAAACACGAACTTTTATTTTCATCAACAAATCCGGAATTCCACGTCTAAATATATCGGCGCCATAAAGCCACGGCGCTTTCCCCTGGGGTGACGGCGGTCAAGAGTAGTTACGGAGTGGCAGTCAAAGGAGTGGAACGCGTCCTCCAACGGGACCATCTGCTGAGGAGATGGAGCGGTGGCAATCGGCGCGAGGTGCGCCTGCCGGAGAGAGGCGAGACCGGGGGGAGGGTGGGAATCGTTCCACATGGGGGAGACGTCGGAGACGGATTCTTTGGAGAGGGCCTTCGTCCAGCAGTGGATCGAACGATTCTGATGTTGATGAGCCCTGGACCAAAATGAACGAGGGAACGCCAGAAAAGAAAACCCCCCACAACAACAAAAACAAAACCCCGCTGTGAGTTTTCAGGCGGTCGCTTTTGCGGTCCCAAATCGACTCCCTCGCCTTGCAAGGACATCGCTCTCGGCTTTGCATGACAATGGCCCATTGCAGGGCCCCCGCATCTGCTATCTGTCCCGAACCCAGGGGCCCTTGTGTCTTTATAAAACTCCCCTAACCACCACCCTCACCACCAACCCCTTCCCCTTCTGAAAATGTCTTGGACGAGGTCCTTCCCGCCCCCTCTTTCTCACCCCACGGCCGACAACGAGCCGTGCGGAACGCGCCGACGAGACCCAAATTGAGGGTAAAACACAAACAAAAACCACGGCTCAATTTTTATTTTCGGGTCGCCTGGCATCGACTGGAAAAACTAAAGGTGGCACGTAACTTGGTAGCCACAATCGGAGCGAGAGGTGTGCACTGTAGAGTGTTTTCAACTTCTTTCGCACCGTACGTAGCAAACCGTGCTAATCAGAGGTATAATATATGTGGTGTGCCGGGTAGGTACATCAGATTCTGTATTTATCCGGGAGGACTCCGATGAGCTATGAAGCTCTTTTTCACAGATCTCCAGTAGGGTACTGTAAGGGGCCATCCATTGAGTAGGTTCTCAAAAATCTGTCAAAACTTGACCCCCCCCCCCTCCCTGTACGCACGCGGACTTTTTACACCCCCCCCCCCGAATCCCATAGAACGGCCGATATTTAATCCACGCAGAAACGATCAAGGATTAATAATATGAACGTGTTTAAGCAAACAGATAGTCCACCGTCGGCTGCATTAAAGAATTAAGTTGCGTACCTTGGCCACTTATTTTGCTGAGCTGCGTGATAGCTGCAGTCAGGGGCACGGTGGCACACGAGTGACACCTCTCCCACAGTCCCACTTCTCCGGCAGTACTTGTTGTCTCACAGCTGAAGACACTGAACTGTGGCTCATTTGAAGGCCAATGTAGACAAATTATTATAGAGGCTTCAACCCGCCCTCCCCCCCCCCCCCCCCGTTTTCTATGCGGACATTGTCAGTAGACCCCCCCATACGCAAGTGTATACGCATTTGGGTTAACCACCCCATCCATGCGTACGGACTAAATGGATGGCCCCTTACGTGCCTCCAATACATCACGGTATCTATAACAATATACCTGTACAGTGCAACCTGTAAGTATTATTACTAAACAGTCCATTTGTCAATCCACTGCTGTATGAAGGCCTTGCCACGTTGTGCGGGGTCGTGGGAGTGATGTTGACCATACCTCACTCGCCACTCGTGTAACCGCCGTGGCCGGGAATCTAACTCGGTTCTTGTAATCGTGGGGTTCCGTGAGCAAGCAGTGCGCTAACCACTGGCACCAAACCGCTCGCCCCCTTGCTCCCTCTCCGCACTTTGGAATTCTAGAGCTTTCTAACGCAGCTGCCATCTCAAGTGGCTGACACAACCCACTTCCTTGATGGCCTGTCCGCCAAGACGTTGATTAAGGCCGAGTGTGTCTACCAGGGGCCCCATGGTGGGCATCTCTCATGGCTCAATGGATCCCTCCAGTATGCATACAGATTCTGATTCTGAAACACCTGCATTGGAAGTGTTCACCACGCATACACTCGTCCCCTCATTCTTTATCTCCCTGCCATGAAGAATGGCGATTACTCGAAACGTTACCTATTGTATGGTGTCCTCTTCACCACAGTGTTATTGACGAACCTGTTGAGTATTTATTTTTATGTATCAGCGAGCAAAATACTTCCCGTGGTTTTGAGTTCATTCAACTTCGCAAAATTATCCACGTGTCACTTGCCATCTTCGGTTGAACACATATCACGCACACACGTGGACGGAATCCCAAACAAATCCCAACATATAAATAAGTACAGCCCATTGGGGAATCCATTGCCCATGACCGTACTTCACGACACTGGTCAGTGCAGGTTGGTAAACGTTGAGAGTACAGAAGAGCAATGCATTCCTCTGCTGCCCACAATGCCAAGAGCGCCCCAGCGTTTTCTCCTGCTCGACGTGGCCACTCACTCACAGCATTGTCCAGGCTTGACATCTGCTTGGCTTGCGAGGTCTGACCGGATTGGGGAGCAACCCACCCCACCCCGGTCATTTGGCCCAGGGCCAAGTGAAGGATACCGCGGGTTGCTGAGCACAGGACCAAAACGCCAAGCGGTCAGCAACAAAGTGCACCGTTGAACGAAGGTGCATTTTTGCTGCGGCCGTCTGGAACGCTCTTCCGATATTAGGAAGCAACTGGAGATATGCACTTTTAGATCCAGCTTGAAAACTCGTGTCTTTAGAACTGCGTTTAATGTTTAGTTTGTTGTCTTTCCCCCGCACTTCCGATTATCACGGTTGGCTACGTACGGTGCGAAAGAAGTTTAAAACACATACAGCAGCTGATGCCCTTCTTGAACGGAGAAAGGGGTCGATTACATTCTTGGGTAGGGTAATGTGTTCGGGAAAGAGCAAAATAGGCTTGGAAAAAGAAGCGACGATGATGATGGTGGTGTGGGGAGGTTAGGGAAAGATACTTTTTTTAAAGTAGAGCAGTGCGCTCGGGAAGACGCAAGTCAGAGAACGAGACACGTGCGGGTGAGTGCCCCAGAGAGAGTGAGAGACAGAGAGTGAGAGAGTGGATTCACAAACGGGTCGTCGTGTGGCCGCTACTCCCTGTGACTTCTCCCCACGCTATCGGTGCCTCTTCTCTACGCTCGCCACGCGCGCCGTTTGATGCTCGTGACAGCCGCCGTCTACAGAGCGCGTGGATATCGAGGGCATCGTCGTAAGGCAGGACGCGGAATTCGAGGGAGATGGAGCGATGGATCTGACCCGGCTCCGTGTTGAGCGGGTGCGGAAGGTGGATGGTTAACATCGCAGACGTGTGAAGGGATGGCCACTGCCTTCATCCAGCGGTGGATATATCGTGACTGAAATGAGCTATTTGCTTCAATCGATAACTGCAATGCGCAGAGTTTGGTGTGGTATCCTGTATGTACTGTAGGGTACATGCTGAAGTGTGTGTTTGTGTACGGTATGGTAATATACTACTCAAGAGTATATTCTGTATAATGTGTATTGTAATAGTTCCTGTCGGATAGATATATAAACTGTAGTTTATATACTGTCGTGTAAAAACTCTAGGTTATACACAGACTGTAGTGTATATACGGAAGTAAGTAAACTGTTGTGTATTTATACCGTAATGCATATAATATTATTTAAATACTGGAGTGTGTACCGTGTATATATTGTTATGAGTATATATACGGTATGGTAATACTGTATACTCGAAGGCTTATAGAGACATTGCACAAGAGCTGATAATCTTATCAGATCTCGCCTGCCCGTTACTCTAACGGTTCGCGGACGTTCCCGCCGCACGCGTGTGAACGTTGAACTTCTTTCGCACCGTACGTAGCCAACGGCGCTCATCGGAGGCGCTTACAACTTCACGAAGTTGAAGCGAGCAACTACGACGGCACGAGCAACCCCCCCCCCCCTCCCAGAGCAACATTGACCACCCAACAACGTCAATCACCCCAAGCCAAGAAGCGCGCACACACAACACACACACAGCAGCAGCAGCATATAACACACTTACGAAGGCACTAACCGGCGTAGGCTGATCTTTACTTTGTTGTTTGTATGTTCCACTTGCGTGTGTTTTTTTACGAACTAATATAAAATAATATAACTATACTGCGTAATGTGTGTATATATAAACTAGAAGAAGAAGCAGAATGGGGACTAGAACAGGGAGAAAAAAAAGTGAAGTTTATTTTTTTTTCCGGCTGCACGCAACTCGCCGCAGAAACTTCCGAAAAAGTTTCTAAAAGTGTGGCCACGTGACGACCTCCCACGTCACTCCTTTCACAATCGATGAGAGGCGAGGGGAGAGGGGGGGGAGAAACGGGGGGGGGGGGGTGAGGGATGGGGTCCCCCAGTGGGACCCCCACCCACCCACCACCCCCCCCCAGCACGGACCCCCTAAGATGCTGTTGGGGGTTGCTAGCCGTGTGACCCCTCCACACCCACCCAGCATCTGATGTGCCAGACTCCCTTCCCCGCTCACAGATCGGAGCGCGCACACACACGCACACACACACACATGCACAAACCCGCACACACACACACACGCGCTCACACACGCGCTCACACACACGCGCACACACGCACACGCACACACACGCGCACACACACACACACGCGCACACACGCATGCACCCGCACAAACACGCACACACACACACGCGCACACACACGCACACGCACGCATGCACACACAAGCACGCACACACACGCGCACACACACGCACACGCACGCACACACGCACACACACGCGCACGCACGCACACACGCACGCACACACGCACGCACTAACAACAAGCGCAATTCGCCACTAAGTGGCGGTGACGTCACCACGACGCTTGTGCCAGACTATGTGCACGTTGAGGCCACGTGGAGTGTCGAACGCCCGCCGGCTGGAGGTCACGGGGCAGACCCAGCAGGTGCCACGGGTCGACTGAACTGAGATGAATGGCTGATGCACCACCTGTGCCCCCTACTGTGCCAACTTGCTGTGCTTTAGCCACCCGGCGCTCCGCTCGTTGTTGTGAGCGTCGTTCCTCCGCCCTCCGTTGTTGTTGGAGGGCGACTGCCTCCAACCACCCAGTAGCAGCGTCCTTCACGAGCCTCCTCCACACACAAACACGCCGCGCGCGCTGTCTGTGCGTGTGAGTTCTTAATTCAACCTAGGTCGACTCAGCCTTAAATGAGTACCTGGTGTGGTGCGTAAGGCATCGGCACTGGGGAGACAAAGGTGGCTGTGCGTGGTGTTGGCCACCCCGCCCCATCGCGTGCCGTTCCAGGTGCTCGCGAACAGCACTTGCCTCAACAGTCTATTCAATTCCATACGGGGGATCTTTGTCTTGTTTCATTTAATTATTTAAACGTAGCTACGATCAGTCCTGCAGCGTGACCGTATTTAAATAAGGTGGGGGGGGGAATACAAACTCAGTGCAATTTTTTTTTAAACAATTGTCAAACGCTAAACAACATGAGTCCCCGATGTGGTCTGCTTCTATCTCTAGTGACTTCTACTCTGGCCACTCACCCCCTGTGTATGCGGGAAGTGAGTGTGGGGGGTTAACCCCCCCCCCATGATACGGGGCTAATCCACTGCTGGATGAGGTCCACCAGGACTACACGAATGGGTGATGCTGCACTGCCCTCTGCTGCCCACCACGGCGCCACGCAGCAGCCCTTAGCTGCGCGTCTCACCTCGCAGATCTTCCACCATCTGACCAACACGGGGCACACATTGCGGGTGTTGACGCGGTGGCTAGGAGATGTTGACTACCTCGCCTGGTATGCAGGAGGTCGTGGGTTCGATCCCAACCCTGACGCCTGCTGCTGTGTATTTGGAGTTTGCGTGTTCTCTCTCTCACAACGTGGTGGCGTGTTCCACCACATTTAGAAACACGCGTTTAGTGTTTGGCTGTGATACATTTCCACGCGAAAAGCCACTTTGTTGAACTATCACTTGTGGCCAGGTCGCTTTTGAAAAAGAACTACATGGTCCAGTGGACATTACCTGGTCAAATAAAAAAATAGATTATAGTGGTAATCCAGGGACAGTGCGATGGGATTCTACTTTGCAATGTGCAAGCCTGGATCGACTCATAACCAACAATAAGCAATGATTCGTACAGGTCCATACAGATTTCCGTCCAATCCTTTCAATCCACTGCTGGATGAAGGCATCTCCACGCAGTGTCGTGCATGGGGGTTGTTCGACCATACTTCACCACGCTGGTTAGTGTGAGTTGTTGAATAGGGGGCAGCCGTATCAGATCGAATGTCTTCTCGCAACTGATGTTAGTCGTGACGGGAAATCGGACTATCCTTGCTTGGTTCACGGTGCAGTGCGTTAAACGATTGTGCCACCAAATAGACCACAACTTACAGTACAGGCAAAGGCACAGGCCATCAATTACTTGGTCACGCCACTGCGAGCAGAAGGACCGTCATAAATTATGGATTACTTTTTTTTGCAATGAAAGCAATAGTTCAATGAGACCATTGGGCTTATTTTTTGTTAAAAGTAAGACCTTAGTTTAAGTAAGCTCAACAACAACAACAGCGAACAACTTCCCCCAGGGTAAGCAACACAAACACGCAACTTGAGACACTAAAGCTTCCTTCCCAGCCAAAGCAGAACTTGAAGCGGCCGAGTCTGTCGTGCGGTTCCGTAAATAAACAACCCAAGGCGGTTGATTTATGAAATGCGTTTGTGTAACTTTATTATTTGCCCAGCAGATGTCCGTTTACAGAAACAATACAACAATGACAGCCCTCGCCCTCGTCCCAGGTGCAGCAGACGCGCCCGCTACACAAAGCGACTACGAGGAGTCAGCGTGTTTCCAATGCTTCACCCCCCCCCCCCCCACATTTTTTCCACTGGCGCATCCGAGCCGAGCTAGCGCAGGGCCCCCTTACGGTACTCCGGGTAGATATCTACATTTATTTTATATTTTTCTTCTGCAGCTTTTATTGAAAATGCAATATTTGATATCTCAAAAACCTGCTGTGATAGACAAAAACTGATGCCAGATTTGGAATCAGCACCCCAAAATTACATTAAAACCCGTTGGAATACCTTATGCCAGAAAAAAATGTGTTGACCAGTGTTATACAACCGGCGGTACGCAGTTATCAACACGTTATTTTTAAGACACGTTGATATATTACCCGTCATGGGCACGTCCAAAATTACTCCAGCCTGCTATATGTTTCAATCTCGACCCACGTGGAATTGTTGCCACTAAGTTAATGATACCATTCACCAAATAAACACTTGACATGTATATCAGCTTTACCTGCACATTCATTGAGCTCTTCTCACTTCTATCCAAAGTGTGTATTTCTGCAGCAAGAATTTGCCTTTGTTATTCCTAAACAGTACACGTGACTTAACCGCAAACGCGACCTATCGTGCACCTGCCTCGACAAAATGTTCGCGCATACGCGGTTGTGCCATCGCACCTGTTTTGTTTTTGTTGTGGTGTTTGTCACTGCAGATGGACAGACATTCCCTCCACAGGGAATTTGATGCCACAATAGTAAAAGGCATTTATTTAAGACAACTGTAGATAGACCAGCTTCATCGCTGTTAGGACCATCAGTGCTGCATAGTCTTCATTCTCCACTGATGCTTTGTGTCCCAAGGGCACAAAGCATCATTCTCCACCGTGGGGATAGTTTGGCCCCGACTAAGGCCAACAATAAAACACATTCCTGTGGAGGGAGCTGGTAGGAACGTTGGGTTGCTCGGTCAATGGCCAGGGTCAACGGCGGCGTGGTGTATTCCGCAAATATGGCCGACTGGGAGGGCAGGCACAAGCCGGCGTGAGTCGGTAAAACGTTGAGTTTTATAAGGACACCACGGAGTGAACAGCCCCTCCCCACCCAGCCCCTCCCCACCCAGCCTCTCCCCACCCATCCCCTCCCAGCCCCTCCCTCCCCACCCAGCCCCTCCCTACACGACGGACGGACACAATAATCCCGTGGGCTGGTGTAACCAGGTTTCTACCAGTATTAAACGTCACATCAGCCAACCACTTTTGAGACAGCGTCGCCTTAAAAAAAACATGGCATTTCCACACACCACTTGCTACGGCAGCTTATTCAACAAAGCACTTCATATGGTAAGAGCTCGTGTCTTCTTGGGGCTAGAAACTAGCTATGGCAGAAGGCAAAATATTTGTGCCATAAACAAGGCACCACATTTCCAGAGCAGGTGGCAGACCCACTGAAGATGCAACTCGCAGTGCTTTCCCTACCAGCATTGTTTCCTCGAAAGGGGATGGGGTTTCAAAGTTGGTTTACAGTTTAAAACATCTGCTGCAAAGCACCACCAGATCATACAATGGCAATCATTACAGCGCCAAAATGACATGGTCACTCTTGTACCCTATCTTTGCCGCAAAGCAAACGACATTCGCTTTTATTGGTTTTCTGCTTCGAGCTGGCTATAGATCTGCATCTGTAATTATATCAGCGGAATGATGCCATGATGTTCATGGTTAGCTCCCACAGCTTGCAATCCAGAGCTGGTCGGTTCGAGTTAATCTTCCGGCATGGCAAATGAAACGGGCAAGTTTCTTAGATGCCCCCCCATCTACCTGCCCGCCAGCAGTCAAAGAGTGCTTGTTCGCCAGTCTTTCAGCAGGCCGTGAGATTACTCCACCTCGAGATGGACTCTCTTGAGACCCATCCCACCAGCAATTTCAGGGTTGTGCATTTACTCAAACCTATTTCATTAGCAAACCTTGTAAAGACCAGACTTTTCAGAGTGGAGTTAAGTTGGTGTAACTAGACGCATTTCCACATGTAGACAAATAAGCACGCGTTATGATTAATCAAAACAATACGTCATGTTTCGATTTAAAGCTTTCGTGACTGCAGGGATTCATCTTCTTGGTTCGTTCGGTTAAGTAACGTAGAATGGAAATAATGAAATAATAAAAATGCATTATTTCCATTCTACGTGACTTTACCGAAAGAACCAAGATGAATACGTAACGTTACATACGATTGCCTTTGTATTTTTCCTGTTGCTTTGTCTTTTAATTGGCCGAATCCATTTAAATCAGTATTAAAACTACAAAAACCACATCCATTTCTAGACAGAGCAAGCCTCAAGACTTCACAATGAAGACATCGACAAAGATCAATTCATGGTTGAAGGCCTCTCAAAGCCGTCACCACTCTCACGATACTGCGATGTAATAAATCACGGCTTGTCGCGGGGGCCTTCAACGTAGCAGTAAATAATGGCAAATTACAAGATTGAACAGACCTGGTGACTGAAAAGCTTTAGTTATTTCAAATCAATTAGTAACATTAAGACAAAACAATGACAGTTTTAAATGCAACATTTATTTGAAACAGCAAAGAAGTTAACTCTCCTACCATAAAATTGAGTTACCCCCCCAGTGAAGGTCAACAATGTATTCCTGCCGATGCATAAACATAAAATGTTTTGTAATAACTGGCCTTAACATTAACAAGGCCATGTAAAATCGCAGCATCCATATAAATCTAAACATTGGTAGACGCAAAAGCATGAAAGCAAGTTGCTCATGCACTGCAAATTTTAACAAACGCAATCAAGTACGATCATCATTGGGTTTCTGAAATGTATATTTTTTCTGAAGTGTCATTTATTTAAATATAAACTCGGATTATAGCCAAATTAGTGATAATGTGGAACACTGTAAAAGCTGCACATTGATCACAGTACATGACACCGATAATGGCAATTATAGAGACAAATTCTAGAAAATGGTACATTACTTCAACTTATTTTAAAAGAGCAATCATTTTTTTTAAAAGGTCAAATTATTTTTCCGCCAATTGAAACCCACATCATGTTGAACATTAACAGTATGCCTGCATCTTGACATGCATTTGGACATAAATGCCAATAACTTTATGCATAAACATGTTATCACGGAATTATTATATAAGCAGAGGCAGTGGCTTACCGAGGCCATGCATTAACTCCAACAGCAAACATTCAAAATTAGCAATTCCAAACCAAAACGTGCAAAGAAACACAAGTGATTTAAGAGCAAAATCGCATCGACTCATAAGCGTTGTCTTTTAAGTGTCTTCAATGAATCTGGATAACTCCTGGGTGGAGTTCATGAGGTTACATTCATTTTCTTAAAACCCTGTTATTTCCATGAAGATATTTCACCCATTTATAGCTCGAAATTGGCCAGATAGATCAGTGGCAAGAGGCAGTGGCTCACAATCTTAAGAACTATCGAGTTAAAATCCTAGTTGGTTGGGGATTAACTTGGCCAATTATCCCTCTGGGTCCAATAAAGAAAGTACCACTTTTTTGGGAAGTCAACGGTGGTTGTCTTATGGATACTCACCCTTTCCATTCAGAACTTGGTGGCATTCTCAACCATTGGCTCAGGGCTTTAAACATACACGAGCACTTGCCTTAATGCTCATTTGAGCAGAAAGTCAAACTTTTCTGACAGGTTGTAATGCTATATGCAAACATAAACACAGTAAAAATACCTAAAACTAGAAGCAAATTTTGGCACAAACAATCGAATGAAACAGTAGTCGATGAACAGTACTAAACTGGACTTCCTGGTGAATGGAGAGCCGCGAACATGTCGAGGGTTGCGTTGCACTGCTCCATATTTTAGTTTTGAAAGTGCAATTTTCAATTTGCACTTTTAAACATTTTAGGGGTCCCCCCCACACACCCATTGACGACACTTATTAAAACAGCAACACAAACCACAGCTAAGCAAATTTTTTTTGATAAACTTGTTTTTTTGTCAGTATCGTAAATTTAACTTTTTTTTGACCATCATGACCACCAAAGATAACGTGTATAATGACCAACACGAGCTATATTTCAGTTTCGTAACAATTCCACGTAAATTTCTGAAATTACGAAATGTGAAGAGCCCACGAAAACCACAGCGGCTTGTACATGCCTTCATATCCCAAAAATTTCCACTTGCAAGCAACGGCCATTTGTGTAGTTTTCAATTACAATTTAAAGCTTCGTCAAAATATTACAAGTAGCTAGTTGCGCCGCATTTGGTGTTGCCCGACGTTTCGTTCCAAGTACCAAGAGCTTTATCAGGAACTGGCATTCTACCGAACATGCCAAACAACCGAAAAAAACCAAAGCTGTTCGCTCAAGCTATATTATTTTACAATACTTGTTTTGCGTATGGACTGCAGCCAATATTGAAACATCAAAGAACACCTCAGCACACGATGGTGTATATACCAGTAGACCAAGGGACAAGACAAATGAACACCACTCGTTGCTGCAATGCCGCCCCATCTGCACATGAAGTCACTTCCTTCTGGATCCTTCCCGGGCCAGTCGATCCGCAGCCTCATTACCTTTGTGGCCACTGTGACCCGGAACGTGCTTCTGAAAGACATAACAGGACACACACATTCATCATCATCATCGGGAAATAGTGACGTGTTCCCCACTTTCAAATGAATGTTAAAAATCAAAAAATATCTAATCTAAAGAAAACATTTTGGAAAATCCGAATTCCTTTGGATTTTTCAAAAAATTCGATGGTAAATGCAGTTACTTCCACGTCACGATTGCCGTGCTTCACGCGAAGGTGCCATCGGGTGACAGTTAATCATTTCAACTTGTAACGCACACCGTATTCGCGCACTCCTGAAGAGAGAGGGGGACTTCGAGGGGGCAAAGAGGAAGCAAGGGGGCAAGCAGGAAGGCAGCCACGCTTCGAGCCGGTGCCAATAATTATGATCAAAGCTCTGTGGTCCTGTGTATATTAAGGAATTACACTGGTCAACATACTTTTTCTGGCACAAGGTAATTTTGGGGTGCCGATTCCAAATCTGGCATCAGTTTTTGTCTCATCACATCAGGTTTTTGAGATATCAAATATTGCATTTTCAATAAAAACTGCAGAAGAAAAATATTCAATAAATGTGGATATCTACATAAAATTATATTATAAAACACACTATTATAAAAATACAGCACCATATTTTAACACTAAAGCAGTCACTGACTCGCAACAACTTGCAATCATAAGTGACAGAGTTAATTTCGGGTAAAATCAATGAAAATGGGGTATGCCGATTGCATTAAAATGAGATGTGATAGAGCAAATCTGAGATCAGATTTGGAATCAGCACCCTGAAATTAGTCTAAAACAGCTGCAAAAGTCCAGGCCAGAAAAAAATGTTTTTTTTGTTGACCAGCATTATCGGCCAATAGATGTTTTACATGCGGGAGAAAAGAGCACCAGGAAATAATCCACACGTATTGGAGGGAAACACTCGTCCATACAGACATAACAGGTGGCGTTCATATTTTTGTATTGCCGATTTCTCCTGGCAAGCCAAGGTAGAGGGGAGGACCTCGACTCCCACAGGAAGGGAATTTCACAACATTTGTGTGATCGACACACTTAAGCAGTTTGTGCTTTCGCTAAGTTGTCCCCACCTGAAGGACGCTTGTGTTGCGCCCGAAACGTCGTGATTTAATTTATTTTAATTTTGTACCTACGTGACTTTACCGAAACAACCAAAGAGTAGGAATCCTTGCAGTCACGAAAACTTCAAATCTAGAATTTGTGTAATCTACCAACCCTCGCCTCCAGTGCTGGATTACAGGCGTGTGCCGAGAGTGGGGTCACGTTTACTTAAATTATACCCTTGTTAATGAACTCATTCATATTAGACAGTCAAAGTGATTTCTTGCTCAGAGCATCGAGGCAAAGCTCATCTCGTTTACAGCCTCAATCTAATTGTGGAATTCCACATTCCAATCGCAAGAGTGAGGCTATTGATAGAACGCACCTTGTCACTCCCACACACTGGTACTAATTTTATCGATACCAGGAGGGATGATGGGCTCAGCCAACTCCCAACCAGGACCTTCCGATTGCAAGTTGCTTGCACTACCACTGCACAAACAGGCCCACTTATCAGATTGATATCTAAACGATATTTCTGTTGATTCAGCAGGCAAGCCCAACAGGCCTTACCCAAGTGACATCGATTCCCTGGCTCAGTCGATCCAGTTTCTGAAATTCAGCTTTGTTTTTCACCGGTTCTCCTGTGACAGTCTTCCATCCATTTTGCTTCCAGGTATTCACCCACTTGGTGGCACCTATAACACAGGAAAATACACCCAACATAGAAGATATTAACCCCAAATCTAAATAAATATTTGTTAGATCATGCAGGTATAATGTTAAAGATGTACCTTCCGCCGCCACCACACACTGGAAATACCTTCACAATCAAACACAAAAATGCATCGCGAATCATATTGGTCACTTATTTCATTTACAGCCCTTTGTCAATTCATTGCTAGATGGAAGCAGCGCTAAAATCACGTTATGGGAGTTGTTTGACCATACTTCAGCGTGTGCGGATTGGTGTAAGCAGGGCTGGTTAAAATATCGCTTGCCACGGATATGACACAGGTGGGATTCAAACTCAACTCGCCTTGTTCATAACGCAATGTGCCAACACGCAGCACCACCACCACAACCTCTCTTCATCGACCAGAACCATCCAGCAATAATGCAAAAACATACTACCGTGTAGATTTTCACGGCTGCATGTATCTCCAACGTGTCTTCCGGCTGGACCGCGTGTTGTTTAGCATGTCTGCCTTTAACATCTATGTTGGAAGCTTTTTCAGGAACCAAAAGCTGCTCAAGTCAATTCCTGAAGCTTCCAAGGGTTGTAGTAAAAAATATGTGACATCATGCTGAACAACACGTGGGGCAACCTGAAAACACATTGGAGCACTAAAGAAAAAATGTCCTATTCAATTGTGCACATGCATACTAACTGTAAGTGAACAAGCCGGATATAAATCTCTAGCAACACACCAAACTCTTCAGGAAGATTCAACTGTTCTTACCATCGATAGCGAATTTGCTGTCCGTGTGGATAGTCAGCTTGTCCAGGTTCATTTCCCGCGCTTGCTCCAGAGCGCGAGAAGCAGCCTACAAACAGCAACCAGACATGCGTGATGACGAGCATTGCAACCCAAGTTGCCGCGATTTCGTTTTCACGACAAAAAAATTAATCTCACTCTGCAATGATTTCTCGTGATATTAACCACAGGCAGACCTCGCCGAACGCAGGAGTTAAGTTTTGGGAAATGCAGTGTTGGGCAAAACCGCGTTCAACAAATAGACCTTCATGGGAAAAATAGGGTCGCGTTCCTGGGTTAGAAATGATCATTCCCTCCCCCCCTCTTTGTTTAACTAATTCTACATGATATCCGTCCTTGTTATTGTACGAAAGGATGCCGAGTGGTTCTCCATTTCTTGTGTGTATACACAACTTATGTTTTTATTTCACCTCAACACAAACCACTTCCCGCGCCGCGGCACTAGCACCCAACGAAATAATAAAAATAAAACATTATAAAATTCTCACGACGTTTCGGCCACAACGCAAGCAGCCGTCCTCAGGTGAAGAACAGAGCTGTCGGAGGACGGCTGCTTGCGTTGTGGCCAAAACGTCCTGAGAATTTTATTATGTTGTATTTGTTATTTTATTATTTCGCTTCTATGTGACTTTACCGAAAGAACCAAGAATATGAATCCCTGCAGTCACGAAAGCTTTAATCCGAAATGTAATTTAATCGTTCGCACTGACCCACCTTCCAACGAATGCAAGCTTTCAATAAAATGCAAACATTATTAATCAAGCTTTAAGTGTACTGGAAATACAGAAAAACACAATTTAGTAATAATTGTGATATACAATCACAAAGTTATAGAAAAGTAACATCACGATAATCAAATCCAGACAATTTGCATATCTGGAAAATGTTATATTGTTGGAACCAGAATGCATACATACACATCTCTAAATCAGCTCAAGGTTCCCGTAAATCACATGACCTGTGTGGCCACTGTCACTGAATCCCTCCACTCTCTGCACCCCCTGTGAAAACAAGACGCTGCTCAATGCAGCTCAATTGTTCTTGCTCCACTCCCCTCATCCCCAAAACCTTGACCTTGTAATTCCTTCGCCGCCTCTTCCCCAGTGCCCCTTGCTTTCTGCTGCTGCTTATCTTGAGGCGTACCCTCTCTTATTCTTACGTTTTTTCGGTAAAGTCACGTAGGTAAAAAAATTAAAGTTAATAAAAGTAAAATAAAATAAAAATCACGACGTTTCAGAGGCAACACACACTTGTGAGTGAAAAAATTAATAAAAATAAAAAACTTTTTTTTACTTATATTAATTTTTTCAATCAGTGATAGTGGCCACACAGGTCACAAGTGTGTGTTGCCTCCGAAACGTCGTGATTTTTTTTCGTGACTGCAAAGATTCATATTCTTCGGTTTTTTCCGGTAATTTTAATTTTTTACCTACGTGACTTTACCGGAAAAAACCTAAGAATATGAATCCTTGCAGTCACGAAAGCTTCAAATCTAGAAGCATACCCACTTCTTGTCCGTCTTGGAGACTTTGGTGCCAGCATCCCTTCTGTTTGCTAGTCATCTCCCTCTGTCTGACGTTTTGCACAACTTTCATAACCAACCAACCACCCGTAATGGGAACCTCATTTGCCAGTAAAAATATGATAATTGGTTCTTTACCCTTCTATCTGGCAACAAAACTGACACCTTTTTACAAGGAGTCATGTTTGCATCGACCACAATACCTGCAGTCATAATACAAACAAAAGACATAACTCTGATAATGTATGCACTGTCCTTGAAGTTGATTGGTCCACACCCGAGACAGCTTTCCTTAGAGCCTAGTCTCACATGGGTTGGACCAGATGATGCCAAAAGTGCATTATCAGAGTTATGTCTTTTGTTTGCATTATGACTGCAGGTATTGTGGTCGATGCAAACATGACTCCTTGTAAAAAGGTGTCAGTTTTGTTGCCAGATAGAAGAGTAAAAAACCAATTATCAACCACCCGTAACTTTGCATAATATTTATACATTCCTATTATTTTTCTTCTCTCTTCCTTTTTCCACAAGTTATATCCTTGACTCAATTCCCCCATGGTGTGCCACGGGCAAAAAACTTCTATACCCCCTGCATACAGATCAAATTCGACTTGTAACCTTTCGCAAGGCAGTGCTCAAAAGTCACTCTGATAAGCACAATTATTTAGCAGTAAAGGAGAACAATTAAAGCAGACATTACTCACTTCTATTTCTGCCCTTTGGTTGGTCGGGCGTCCTCTAAGTCTTTCACTTACGTTCCTGCAAGTGAAAAAAAACGAAATTGGATCACCACATCACAGGCCTAGCAAACAAAGTGATTGCACGAGTGAAGAAGCCATTATGAAAGGAAGAAGACTTACATTGGGTTGCCTTCACCCCAGTACACGCCTACCCCTCCAGAGGCCCCTGGCTGGCCGTTCCTCGTGCAGCAACCGTCCGTATACACTGGCACGCCATCTAGTGGAACAACACCTACATTTACATTTTTCCACACTGCGTATTGTTTGGTGGTTGTGCTGTCGCCCATCGAAGTGTTTTTGGATTGTACCGTGTGTTGTATGGCACGATGTCTGATGTTTCGCTCGAATTACTGGGAGCTTCTTCAGGACTGATTTCAGTTCTTGACGTTTCCTGCCAAAGCTAATTTATTATCCTTACCAGTCATTAGGATGTCTCTGATTTGTGTCATTCTCTGACCCACGTGCTCCTCTTTCCATTTCTCAGCTGAATGCAGTTCCTGAATTTCCTGAAGCTTCCAGCATGTGTAGTCAAGACATCATGCCGAACAAATTATGCCAAACAACACGCGGTTCAATCCTCCCCACACCATGATTTTCTCATTAGATATTTACATTTCACGATAGCTTTTATATGCAGCTGCATACCAAGAAAACATAAGTCGACGAAAATGTATTTGCATAGAAGTGTGGAAAGGCAGCGAGGGCTGAAAGGAGAGAACCACTTAATGGCCAAGCTCGGAACAGAGAAACGTGGGTTCAGCACAAACAAGCTAAATATATATCACATTCTTTCGGTCTTTCTATACATACTTTGATACTGGCAAAATGGTTCCATTTTGAAGCTAAATATAAACACATCTGCTCAACCATCCAATTTACAGAGGACGAAACTGTTGAAATTCAATATTTACCTTTTATTGCACGATGGGTTTAATTTTTATTTAAAGCTTTCGTGACTCCAGGGATTCATCTTTTTGGTTCTTTCGGTAAAGTCACGTAGAAGGGAAATAATAAAACAATATAAATATAAAATAACACAAGCAATCATCATCATGATTGCTTGTGTTGCAGTCAAAACGTCGTGAGAATGTTTATTGTTTTATATTAATATTATTTAATTATTTCCCTTCTACGTGACTTTACCGAAAGAACCAAGAATAATGATGGGTTTGTTTACACGTTGAGCAGCTCAGCCTATCACTGGCTGTGGCTTCTACCCTTGCAACCACTACCATCGCCTGGGGTTGCCTGGGCCATTCGGAATGGAACTCATCCTTCCACTTCCAGCGCGTACCTGAACGCTGCGTGTGTTCGTATCTCGATCCAGATCCAGAATCATAGGAGTCGCGGTAGCCACTGTTGAATTCAGACAGAGCAATGCAAAGTTAGTAAAGGCGGTCCTCGCTTTTACGATACAATGCATTCCTGGAAACAGCGTCGTCGTAAAATTGGACCATATTTTCCCCATGGACAAGTAGAAACATCACTTGTCGATGTATTTTTTCTTTTATCAGCCATATTTAAGTGGCTTTAATTCGTAAAAATCCATAAAACACTTGAGAATAATACAAGTTCCACGGCAAGCCACATCAGAAACCAGACTGTTCAGTCAGGTCGGAAGAGAAGTTGTAAATCAAGTTTCCGAGCCATAAATTGATCTGTAGCAGCCCTATATAAACTTCGTAAACGTGGATTGTGGTAAACTGAACCATCGTAAACCGGAGACCGTCTGTATTATACAAAAAAAAAAGTATTCCGTGCTGTCAATCTGTAGGGTCGTTGCAAAATGCTCCTTGAATTTAATTTCATAATGCACTGATAGCAAGCTCGCATAGGGACAGTGAATGGTCAACTGCCTGAATGACGATGCTTTCCTTGACAAAGGATGGTTGGGTACAACATGCCATTCACAATCATAGGTGTGATCAGTTTCACAGGTCGCCAATACACAACATGCCTGGACGTGTACATAACTGGCCAGATTGTGTTGGAAGAGATCGGAGTACACCAGTCACTGGGAATGGGTGCAATGCCCTCCATGCCCACTCTGTGGCGCTGTAATTGCTAAATGTTGCTGCCAAATCAGCAGGTCTGGGGCAATAGGGGAGGGGGGGGGCAACTGCAACGCTGCAGCGTTAAAGAGACCAACATAATTACAGTACATAGCGGCAGGCAGCGGGAGTAGAGCCGGGAATGGAACTCGGTGCGAGACGAACTGACTACATCTCTGCTCGACAGTGAACCCAGCGACGGTAGTTTTCAGTGACAGCGCCATCAACATGCCGACTGCCTTTGTCACTTTCGCCGATAGGACATCAGTCCGTGCAAGTGGCCGCCGCATTGGAAACCATTGGATTTGACGGCACGATGGGTTCTTTGCATATTTGGGGCGTCACAGTGGCTCCGAGATGTTAACCACCTCGCCTGGTATACACGAGGTTGTGGGTTCGATACCGACTGTCGCTTGCTGCTGTATATTTGGAGTTTGCGCGTTTTCTCTCGCAGTGGTCGCGTGGATTTTTTTTCTTCTGGGTATTCCGGTTTTGTGCTATACTCTACTTTAGTGAGCCAAGAATGTCTGTGTGTCCCGCGCGTGACGTCACTCCACGACGGCCAGCCCCCCTCATTACTAATCATGAGCGGGTGACGTCACTCTACATGGGAGGGGGGGCGAGGGGCCTCCTCCCCCACCTCCTCAGCTTCAACTCACAACCCTCACAATCACAACCCTCACTTCACAGGCAGAACCCTCACGTCACGCGATCTCCATAACGCTGAGACAATAGAAGTAAAAATGACGTCATGACGAACAATGGATTATAAATCTTTAAATTAAATAAGTCTGTGTCACCGCGGCATTACAAATTGCACACGAATGGATGCAATGAACATCACGTCGCTTGCAAGTTTTAGATTTACTGCCATACACCCATCATCCTCGGACGGGCAAATAATAGCCAGGTCGTTTCTGAAAGAAAAAAAAAGCTACATAAATCAGTGGGGCCTTACCTGCTAAAATAAAATAATGTTTACACCATTGGAACCTCATTTGCCAGTAAAAAATATGATAATTCTTTTTTTTACCCTTCTATCTGGCAACAAAACTGACACCTTTTTTACAAGGAGTCATGTTTGCATAGACCACAATACCTGCAGTCATAATGCAAACAAAAAACATAACTCTGATAATGTGCACTGTCCTTGAAGTTGATTGGTCCACACCCGAGACAGCTTTCCTTAGAGCCTAGTCTCACATGGTGCAACATACAGTCATGGTGCAACATACATACAGTCCTAGTCTTATGGCTGCAGATATTGTGGTCTATGCAAACATGACTCCTTGTAAAAAAGGTGTCAGTTTTGTTGCCAGATAGCAGGGTAAAAAAACAATTATTAAAATAATGTTTTTAAAGTATTGTCGGGGGCCTTGCGATGAATAAGAACAATGCCCTCTAAGCGATGTGCACAGAGACATGGGGGGGGGGCGCACGGAAGCTCACCGCGAGTCGTAGGGGTCCCCCCCCCTCTGCCCGCCGTAAGAGCTGCGAGAATTCCACGCCATTTGTGTTGCAGCTGGGCGCGAGTAACAACAACAAGAACACCGCACCAGTTGTCACGGCGTTAGACCATCGCACGGCAAAAGGCGAACAGCACAAAGACAATGCACCATCAGGGATTCCATTATTATTCTTAGGTTTTTTCGGTAAAGTCACGTAGGTAAAAAATTAATAAAAGTAAAATTAAATAAAAATCACGACGTTTCGGAGGCAACACAAGCTTCCGTCTTCTGTTGCCTCCGAAACGTCGTGATTTTTATTTTATTTTTATTAATTTTTTACCTACGTGACTTTACCGAAAAAACCTAAGAATATGAATCCTTGCAGTCACGAAAGCTTCAAATCTAGGATTCCATTATTACTTTTATTAACTTTTAATTTTATTTTTTACCTACGTGACTTTACCGAAAAAACCTAAAAGTACACCATCAGGGAGTTTACGGTGTCTGTACCGTATGTTGAACTTCTTTCGCACCGTACGTAGACAACCGGGCTAATCAGAGGTGCCGTCTCAATCCCGGTTACATTCTCTTAACTCAATCCCTCGTGAAATTCCATCACGATTCCCAAATATCCCCCGAACATTAAATGCCACCTACACCACCACCATCATCATCATCATCCCCTTGGTCGCATACATCAGCAATGACCGATCCACTGCTGGATGAAAGCCATCCCAATGATTGCCACCCCCGTTTCTCGTGACGCAGTCCCATCTGGCGCCTACACGTGAACAGAGTTCATCTTGCTATTCATATCCCGCCGTGTTTGGCCTCTCGTGTGTTCTCTGCCCTGTGTGTTGAACTTCTTTCGCACCGTACGTAGCCAACCGTGATAATCGGAGGTGCCGTCTCAATCCTGGATACACTGCCTTTTATAAAATTCAGCCCTCGTGAAATTCCATCACGATTCCCAAATATCCCCCGAAAATCAAATGCCACCCACCCCACCATCATCATCATCATCCCCCTGGTCGCATACATCAGCAATGACCGATCCACTGCTGGATGAAAGCCACCCCTGTTTCTCGTGACGCAGTCCAGAGTTCATTACGCTATTGATACCCCGGCCGTGTGTGGCCTCTCGTGTCTTCTCTGCCCTGTGTGTGTTGAACTTCTTTCGCACCGTAACGCACGACCAACCAACCTCGCCATTGGCATCGCGGGAGGCCTTCATCCAGCAGTGGATCCACCATGGCCGATTAAACGATGGACCAATTTTCTTGGTTCTTTCGGTAAAGTCACGTAGAAGGGAAGTAATAAAATAATAAAAATAATAAAGTAAGATATTTTATTATGTAATTTTTTTTTATTATTTTATTAAATAAAACATGATAAAATAATATTATATTATTATCTTTTATTTTTATTATTGTATTACTTCCCTTCTACGTGACTTTACCGAAAGAACCAAGAAGATGAATCCCTGCAGTCACGAAAGCTTTAAATCGAAAGATGGCCCAATTTTTTGCAAAACTGGATTAAATTGACGTCCAACTTACAGCAGAAGGGATCGAACCGATAAACGTGCTTTATAATCTTAAATTAATATTGGATATTGAATTAACAATATTAATGGACAGAGCGGGAATTCGTAATTGTCCCGCCAAATGTCCGAACACCGCCAACCCGCACGATCCCAACAATTGCCAAATAAACAATTACACATTCGAGACATCGACTGCTAAAATTATAACTACGACTAAAACAACCGACTAAGTTACCTAAGATGTCAACGTCTTATTTACGTTCGCGCTCAAATGCAATTGGTCCTCAACAGCGCTGATCGATCGACTGCTGAATGAAGGCCTCCCTCAAACCTTCATCTATCCCTCGATGAGGCCCCCCATTGCATCGCTCCACATTCTCTCAAAACGCGTTCCACACCTAACCAGCATAGTACGACAGCGTTGTTTTCCCGCACGAAGATACAAAAAGTGTTCCCCTGGCATCCTCTGCGAGAGAGGATTGTATCGCGGAGTAATTCTCGCTGGTGGACGAGCAAAGTGTATCGCCATTAACGACTGAACGAGTAGCACCATAATCAAAAACCAAGATGGCCACGTTGAAGTTGAGTCGTCTAAATTCACCGACTAAATCACGCTCACACCTTACCTGCTAAATGAAAGTCGAGACGACGGCAAATAAATCAATCGAAGTGCGCTTATAATAATCACTAACGTTAGCTTGTTAGAAGACTAAAGTTAGCAGCTACTACACCTTCTTAACTTCACTCTGACTGCAGATAAACTTCGGCGTGACTGGGTCGGGACTTTTATAGAGGGCGACGACTTCCATCATCAGCAGAGCCCGCCCATCACCACACAGGCAACGCCCTCCTCCTCCACCTCCTCAACTCAATTCAGACCCTATTGGTCACACCGTGGTGCCCTTAAACATCTCAACATTCATCCTACAATGTCCCGGCACAAGCGAGAATAATAATACAAAATAGACAAAAACATTTTGTTGCCCGTTTTGAAAAGGCTGTACTCCGTGTGGACCTGAAAACTCAATTTCCATTTACAGGAATACAGTTAAACCTTATGGGTTGGACACGGTATCAAATTTCCTCGTCTCATCCCAAAGGTGTCTCTCCACTCTCTCTCTGACAAATAAGAAATTTCATCTTCTTTTCTCAAATTCCTCACCTTGTCAATTTCACGTACAGTATGTTGAACTTCTTTCGCACCGTACGTAGACAACCGTGCTAATCGGAGTTGCAGCCTCAATCCCGGTTCAATTCTCTTAAATCAATCCCTCGTGAAATTCCATCACGATTCCCAAATGTCCCTCGAACATTAAATGCCACCCACCCCACCACCACCATCATCATCCCCTTGGTCGCATACATCAGCAATGACCGATCCACTGCTGGATGAAAGCCTCCCAAATGATTGCCACCCCTGTTTCTCGTGATGCAGTCCATATGGTACCTACACGTGAACAGAGTTCATCTCGCTATTCATATCCCGCCGTGGTTGGCCTCTAGCATGTTCTCTGCCCTGTGTGTTGAACTTCTTTCGCACCGTACGTAGCCAGCCGTGCTAATCGGGGGTGTGGTGGGTGAAGGACGACAAACTAAACACAAAATTAGTTCTAAATTATCAAAAATCATTTTCGATTTAAAGGTGCAAAGCTCCCAGGTGGCTTCCTGGCTGCCACTCTCTCCATCGCCATTCTCGACTATGATATTTTGTAGAGCGCTTAACTCTTTCTCAAAATAATAAAAATAAAACATAATAAAATAATACAATTCTCACGACGTTTCGGCCACAACGCAAGCAGCCGTCCTGTTCTTCACCTGAGGACGGCTGCTTGCATTGTGGCCGAAACGTCGTGAGAATTTTATTATGTTGTATTTTTGCTATTTTATTATTTCCCTTCTACGTGACTTTACCGAAAGAACCAAGAAGATGAATCCCTGCAGTCACGAAAGCTTTAAATCGAAAAATCTTTCTCAAAAATCAACACTACATCTCTAAATAGCATTTGTCGTTTCCGATTGATGTCTCTCAGTGTGACGCCAAGTGTTCATCTCTCCTACGTTTCTTTGTGAAAGTGTTCAGCTTTTGTTCCATCCTCTTCAGTGTCCACGTGTCCAATCCACGTTGTAGCAGATCGTACGCACTCATTGAAAGCGTTCATCTATTGTGTTCGGGAAATCTGGACGGTGCCATTGATTGTCAAATTCGGTTTAAAGAAAGTTAGGTACCATTGGGGGAAAATGTGTGACCGTACTTTTAGCACGTTTGTTACATTACAGTATACATCATATGAATGTTATACAATTATACTGGCATTTTACGCTATTCTACGTATTAAATTGTCATTATTTATTTCGTTTGTAAGCTATTCCAGTGAACTGCGAAAAAAAAGAGACAATGAAATCAAATTGTATCTCAGCCGTCCGATGTCTGTCATCTACAAAGTAAAGGTCACGCGAGGTGGCCCCTAAAACTGTGACCTCGTGATTTACGATCGCATTTCATAACGAGAGCGTGTGACACCTTCCCTGCCCAGCGGCTCTCTCTGGGCGCAGTGTTTTTATTTGAGGATTCGCTGCCGTGCAGCATCAGCAGCAACCGCATGTGGCATCGCTCGCATTCTCGCACAGCAAGAATGCGGTGCAGAGATGCGTAGACATTTAAAAACATCCCTCGTTCACATGGCACCTGTAAGCCAATGTAGCAAAAGAAACACTGGTAGACATATCAACTTTGGAATTTACTCCAATCATCTCTCTCTCCACCAAGCTCTTAGAACTTTTCACAATTCAAGAAGCGCATTGCCATATGCTTTGCATGAGGTACACATTCCCCCCACTGTATTTTAAAGACAATGTTTGGGGTGTATCTTATAGTCTGGTAGCTGTGTGAGTATATTTGTATAACTACACGAATACGAGACGCAAGTATTATTTGGGTCTTTCAGTAAAGTCACGAATATAGGTTAAAATTCATAATTAAAAAAACTACGACGTTTCTATCACAACACAAGCGATCGTCATCTTTCTCCTGCTGACGATCGCTCGTGTTATGTTCGAAACGTCGTAATTGTCTTTATTAATTTGAACCTACCTACGTGACTTTACCGAAAGACCCAAAGAATATGAATTCCTGCAGTCACGAACGCTTTAAGTCAAGATCTTACTAGGCACAAGGTTGGGGTGCATGTTAACACATTCCTGCGGAGGGAGCTCGTAAGAACGTTGGGTTGCTCGGTCAATGGCCAGGGTCAACGGCGGCGTGGTGTATTCCGCAAATATGGCCGACTGTGAGGGCGTGCACAAGCCGGCGTGAGTAGGTTAAACGTTGAGTTTTATAATGGCACCACGGGGTGACCAGCCCCTCCCCACCCAGCCCCACCCCTCCCACCCAGCTCCACCCAACCCCTCCCCACCCAGCCCCACCCCTCCCCCCACCCAGCCCCAGCCTCCCCACCCAGCCCCTCCCCACCCTCCCCACTCCTCCCCACCCAGCCCCTCCCCACCCCTCCCCACCCAACCCCTCCCCTCGCTCCCCACCCAGCCCATCCCTGCACGACGGACGGACACAATAATCCCCTGTGGGCTGGTGTAACCAGGAGATTCCTACCAGTATAATGCAGAGAATATGGTAACTGCATGACAACTTCAACGTGGAAGAGTAGGCCAAAACATCATTGAGTAGGCCTTGTCAGCAGTGGCATGAGCAAGTAATTGCAGGGCTGTACCTGCACTTTTCGCACCTAAAATTGTAATAAAACGTCAAATCAAGATGTAATAGGCATATTCTTAGGTTTTTTTCGGTAAAGTCACGTAGGTAAAAAATTAAAATTAATAAAAGTAAAATAAATATTAATTAAATTTTTTTACCTACGTGACTTAACCGAAAAAACCTAAGAATATTAATCCTTGCAGTCACGAAAGCTTCAAATCTAGAATATAATAGGCATGTTTGTTGCAGGCCGCTTGGCGATTTTGGCTTGTGCTCGGCGACTATTTATAATAATAATAAAAAAAGCTCCAGAGCTTCCGCGTTTTGCAGATACTGTACTTGAGGTGTATGCTATGAAGGGACATTGCCTGAAACGTCTTTATTAATCTTCAGGACAATGTTGTTGACAAATATGATTTGTTCTTGAGCATAGCACAGCATTGTGGTTGTTTAAGCCAAGTACTGTAATGTACTGAACATCCCTCGAGTCCTATCCTACGTTTGGGTTATATAACGTATGTTAAACTGTTGTTTGCTGTTACATAAGCCTTACCAACCTGCAATACAGAGCTGTAACGTCACATATATATGCAATACTCTCAGACAAGAGATAAGAAAATTATTCGAATGCTTGACCCTCCTGAAAAAAGTCTTAAGTCTCAGCGATATTTTAATCTGGATAACCAAATTGAATTAACTCATCGCTTATAAATCCACTCATGGATAATAAAAAAAAACTCAAGGCGTTGCTATCGATCACGGTTTTGTGATGTAACAATCCATACAGCACCTGAACACGAGCAGATTTTAGCACTCCACCCCTGCTATGGATGGAGTCTCGTACGTATTCCATTCCTTGGCCGCTATTCCGTCACTAATCTTGACCGTTTCCTAATTTTAACATCCCATCCCAGGATGTTAAAGTAATTGTCATTGCGTATTTGGATAAATACATTTTCACTTAAGTTGGCGGCGTGAAGTTCTGTGGACATGCAACATGCACCTAATGCACTGGTACTAGTTTAATATAATAGAGTAAGTATAGGTAGTTGTTGTGTACTAGCCTTCTTCCAAAATTGATATTTTTATATATTATCTTTTTACTTTTTATTATGAATGAAAACACACCAAAGCGCAGCAAACTGCAAAACACCAGGTGTTGTTAAGTAATGAGCTGGAGGAGGGCTAGGATGGCAGAATTTGCAACCTTGCTTCAAGGAAAGATAAGGCCTGATAAACGGGCACATGTCACCCGTGCAGGCGGCAGAGACAGTGGGAGAGTCAGCCAGACATAGTTAAGGCAAAAAGCCCAACCATCCTGCATGGTTTTAAAGTAACGTCAAAATTCGAAATTCAACAACAGAGTAGGCTAAATTATCGATCCTCGCGCTCGCTCAAATTGGAGACCAGGCTGCGAGCTACATCAATGAACCATTGCCCATTTGCTAATCCAATACTGAATGTTAATATTACTGAAGTCAAAACAAATTCTATGACCTCAGCACATGGGCGAATAATAGGGCAGTGTCAACTCAGAGGCGCCTTTGTCTAAATCACAACCACAGAAAGCCAGGAATCATCACTGATTGTGTGTTTAGGGATTCCGAGCTAGTTGGAACACGTGCACAGGGGAGGGAGCTGATTTAAACAACCCTGCACGTCTGAACGTGAGGGGGCCTTTGACCTGAAATTAAGAATAACACTCCCAGAGCAGAAGGTTGGGTGGCCACAGTGAGACGAATAAGAGGGTTGTATATCTCTCAAGGATGCAGACTCAGCAACAACAAGGCTGCGGGGGTCACCAGAAGTTCGCGTTCGCCTAGTTAAGACAAAAAGCTCAATTATTCTGTATTGCTATTAAAGTAACGTTAAAGTCGGAATTTAACAACAGGGTAGGCTAAAGTTATTGATATTCACACCCACTCCAATTAAACCAGGCCACAAGTTACGCCTACTGAACCATCACCATCATTAAGTCAATATGAAATGTTATTTCCATCTATACAACTCAACCCGAAGCATATGACAATCAGAACCTTCCTAAGTCAAAATTGAATCGCACCCAGACAGGAGCGAATAGTCGATATAAGGTTGAAGAGGGAAGGAAATTAAGAGCACGGCGAACTGCAAACGTAAGCAAAAAGCCGGGAACGACACCAACCCAGCGACCCACCAGCCCAGCAACAGCGAGTCGGGCTCCGACAGGCCATAAAAGTAGAAATAATAACTCCCGGGGTCAGGGGACACCAGAAGAAGCAGGCAGACAAAAACCAGAACTGACTCCAAGGTTCAACCGCCCTCTCCTACAAGGAGTGACGGAAATTAATGAGGCCTTGAGTTAACGGCGTCAGCTGGACAGCAACAACAACGGCGAGCAGAGACAGGGTGGGGCAAAGACTGCGGGGCTATGAAATGCAACTTCATGTCAGTAAAGCCCTGATAAACAAGTTAAGTTAAAGACATCACAATACATAATATCGTACATAACATCAATGTTAACGCTATTCACCGTAAACTATATTCCGCTTATATAACCATGCAGACACCAAGGAATACGAATTCCTAGGATCAAGAAACTTACCCCTTAACCTAAGATATCGGAAATAAATTAATAATAATAAGCCTATGCATGAAAAGACAAAAGTAAAACTTATGAAAAGCCAGGATAACGGGATGAATCACCACCAGGTCGAATATAAAATACATAATAAAAGAGCGATGTTAAACCCAGGGTCGGAGAGAAAGGGAGATCCCGGCCGTCTTTGTATCCCCGCAGCGCGGGATGGGAGTGTGTATGCGCTCGGGGAGGCACCTCCACTTGGGTCAAGCACCACGATGGGAAACGACAGACCTTAGGTTACATACCGAATCATAACTGTGAAATGGTAAGGGACAAATGTTAACTTAAAACTTTTTAACCATTTCTTTGTGCATCGGTGAGGGTCGGAGGGAGTGTTGCCCCTCCCTCCAGGTCGTGCAACACGGACAAAAACGCCTATGAGACGATTTGTAACGTCTGTGTTTTGGTTCATGAAGAAGGCCAGACAAGAGATAATATCGCACCCAGACAGAGAGACGACTTCGAGGCAATTTGTAACATCTGATTGTTTGCTCGTGGATTTTATGGAGGGAGTATGACAACGGAATATACCGTGGGTGATGCACACAAGGACATACGGACGTACGGACACACACATGGACACACCTACCTACGGACAGATCCTGACACAGCAAAAATTGAAAGAAACCCCGCCTTGTGGGCAGGACCCAAAGGGATTTTTCGGCATAAAAGAAAGGACCCTGAGCATTGGAAATCAGCTCGACCGGGAGGGTCGACTCAGGAGCGAGCTGCGACCAGCGGGTCGGCTCGACTCATCTTCAGCTCGACCGGGAGGGTCGACTCAGGAGCGAGCTGCGACCAGCGGGTCGGCTCGACTCATCTTCAGCTCGACCGGGAGGGTCGACTCAGGGGCTCGACCGGGAGGGTCGACTCAGGAGCGAGCTGCGATCAGCGGGTCGGCTCGACTCTTCAGCTCGTCTGGGACTCAGCCGAGTTCGATCGGCTCACCGGAACCGGCTCTCGGGGCTCGACTCAAGCGGCTCCCCATCTCCTCTGCAGGCGGGCAAGACCCGCTTGACAGCTCAACTCGGCCTGCGTGGGTCAACCTCTGCCGAGTCGGAGGTCTCTGCTGCCGCCGGAGTGGTGAGGAGGGTCGCGGTTTGGCGACAAGGCTTCGTGCTCACCCTGGTCGACGACCCAACACTGCACGCTGCGAGCGAGCTGTGGGCGCCACCTACCGACCGGGTTCCGAGCTGCGACAGCGTATCAACGGGCATCCACCAGTTCACCACGGTGACAGGGGAGCGACTGATACGTATGACGCGCACCGCCCCCTCACCACACGACCACCAGGCGTCTGTTTGACATAAAGAACCGACTCCGAACACTGACTATTCAAGACAACTCTTACCACTCAAACACACTCGAACCCATAAGCCATCCGTGGCTGTGAAGGCATCACAACGAGACCGAGTGATGGCCATCCGTCGTTTATAAGAGTATTCGTAATTTTTATCTTTAATATTTAGTGGGCTGTACTCTTAATCGCATAAATTCCCAACAGATCCATCAATACGAATTGATTCTTGGCACCTCCTTCCGCCGAGCCACGCTCACGTGGGGAGTGGTGGCCCACCAGATCCTTATCAGGTGATCTGGTCCCCAATTAGTAAACTTGGTATAAGATAACGATCTTCGGAAAAGGAGCACCGTCGCAGGCCCTTACTCCGAGCCATTCTGTTGTCAGATAACCTGCCGATGTATCTGTTGAGATTGGTGCCTTTAAGAATAATAACTGTTTTTGATTGTGTTTTTTTATCACCGTATAATCTTTCAAGTATCTTTCAGTCATAATCGCCGCACGTACTCGCATCCTCTACAGAATATTCAACTGTCCCGTGACCCAAGGTGCTAACAACGTGATAAGGGTTGCATATGATCAATAAGGAGTGCGGTACTGCGTGAACAATATTGAGTATAATCATTCATTAACGTTAAGGTTTTTCTTAGCATAGTATTTGCATATTTTAACGACTCTCTCTCTCACTAACAACCCTCGCGTTATGCGGGATCCATGTGCCGTTGTCAAAGTGAAATCAGACAATCGTTGATGATACTGTATTGATGCCGTGTTGACGTTCCGGGATTGAGAGTTCGCATACTATATCATAGTTGAGGTTGAATTAGTAATAAATTGATTAATACAGAAGTGGTTGTGTGATTCTTTCCTGAAATCTATGCATAAGATCTGCTTCTGCGTTGAGATCTGAACTTGGTGACCTTAATAAACACACTAATACATACTCAGTAAATGTTAAAGCGATAACGAGGTGAACCGGGGACCTAAAATATAACCACGAATACCCACTCTGGGAATGTTAAAGCGAGAATGAGACGAACCTAGACAACGATGCCGAGTTAATCTAAGTTAATCTTGCATACTTACACCACACCTGCATAACTGCATACGATTAATTGCCTTATTCCGATCGATAACCCACCCTCGTCACCGAGGCGGGGTCTGGTTATCATAACGACCTGCATTATCATAATTACACCCACTCGCATAATTACTACGATTACCTTTCGAATTGTCATAATTAAATGTGCATAATTACATAAATTAACATATTTCCGGATAATTACACATTTGGCCAAATTTCATTTGATTATTATTATTTTCACTGAATATTCACAACCCACATATACAACATAATAATTTCACCCACGCACGCATACAACATAACAAATTTTGATAACCAACATATACAACATAGTATAGACTAAATCTGCCGGAATGTGCCTCCCCATATCTTGGAAGACAGGCAGGTTGGAGCCTGCAGTGCTTGGATGGGTAACAACCATGTATAAGAGGCTGTCAAAGCTATTAGAAGCAGAGGACAGTGCAGAACAAACTATGGTTTGTAAGCATAAATCCAATAACCCGCACACTACACGGAGTCAAAGATTGTTGGATGCGGTTTATTGGATTTATGCTGTACTCTATGTCTGTGCTTATGCTTCTGCATCGATCATTACGGTGAAGTGCTGGTCAAATAACCTCCACAACCTCCACAGCACGAGAGCCTCATCCAGCAGTGGATTAACAGAAGGGCTGTACACGTACGGTACAATAAACTGTTATGTGGCTATTAAAGGCAAGACACACACACACACATCATACTTCTAGAAAAGACGCACAGGGCAGACTAAACTTAATGAAATAATGGCACATGACACTGGCAGTCCATTGAAAAATAACTACTTTACTTGTTATTAGTCATACTTATATAGCACTTAGAACTTAAAACAAGCATAGTTTATCATACATGTGTAGAGGTTATGCTAAAACTGAGAACAATAACAAAATACCAGAATATGTATAGATTTTACAGGGTCAGGGTATAAAACTGAAAAAATATTGCACGTGTTGTGTATGAATAATACTTCTGCACTTTTGAACGAGTTTTTTTTCTTCTCTAAAACACTTTGAACAAGAAAAAAAAATACAGATGCTACTGAAAACTTGGGAGGAAAAATAAAATCGTACAAAAATAAGTATCCTATTTTACAATCCATAAGTACTTTAGCAATACACATTTATAATATACATTTTTCTGTAGATGTTTTCAAACTATATCTTAACGACATAAAATGTTAAAGCAAATGCAATTCTTATTGTCCGAAAGCACCTTCCGTTACGGCATAAAGAGAGTAACACACACACGCGCGCGCGCGAGCACGCTGGGTACTGCAAACACGGGTCACCAACGCCTCCTTGTCCCCATGGATGTCTGGCTGTAGTGAAGGGTTTCCTGTCCTCATCCCTGTGTACGACAGCGTCCGCTCAGGACTCCTCCGCGACACGCGACTCCGCCAGGAGACAGCGGAGACGTTGCCACGCACAGCAGCGGCTCGGCCACTGAAGGCCGACTCGGTATGACGGGGGGTGTGGGGGGTGGTTTAAAACGGCGCACGTGAGAAAGCAGCGATGTGGCGATGCCGTCACATTTGTCATGAGCCAAGTTCCTCCTGTCCAGCACAAACTGACTGTTAGACGGGCGTTAACAGCTGAGGTTTACATAAAGTGACTGAAAGGCACCAAGAACCACAACTTATTTTGTTTGTCGTCGTCTTTTCCTCCTTCTCCTCCTCCTCCAAAACAGCAGCCAAGGACATAAATAGAACAGAACCGATAAGAGACTTTTCTTTGGCAAAACTAACCTGTGCCCCGTGCTAAACGATGAGACGTACATGAGATATAGCTGTGAGAAGTTATTGCGGCGATGTCAATGATTTGTAAGATACTGCAGAGTTTCTAACAACAAACAACAATGGCACAACACACTGAACAAACATCAGTAGTATGTAGGATATAAAATATGCAATATACAAAGACACAAACTTAATGTTTTTTGTCAGTATAACACTCATTGTATCAGTCAGGAACCAGCAAGACTTGTAACAGATTTATAGTGTTTGGAATGCTCCGACAACCCTTGCATCCTTCAGCTTCTTTTCAATGGATCGTTACTTATAAGTAAAAAAAAACCTCTAGCAGCAAAGAACACTGGCCATGAAAGCCTAAATAGCACCTCTTGGCTCTACCTGAAAGGGTCCGGATAAGCCAACGTAAAGCGTCCCTTCAAAAATCACTTGCATTTCTTTCGTCAACAAATTCATGTGCCTGTACACGAGTTAAAAGTCGGCTTGTTGTTATCACAACAATCATACCGTCATGAAGGCTAACAACAACAACAACAGTGCATCCCCCGCACAACAATAACACAGCACGGGATACACCGCCGTCTGACGGGTGGCAAATGCCGCAAACACGGAGCGGGCGACGGATGTTGTGATGCGACTCGCACGGCCGGAGACATTGTTGATCTGCAGCGATGCAAGGCAACTTTTGCGTTCCATTAAACGAACACTAATCGTGATTTTTTTTACATGATAAGCATACTTCATTATCACTCAAGATGATTTGTTTTTACCCAAAAAGTTCATTTACTCGAGTGACCCTGGTGCTCGCATGAATGCTTCCAATTTAATTTTTTTGCCCAAGAAAACGCTTGCACTTAATGTGGCTTTTACACAAATAAACCTAATACGGTTCTGCTCTGATGTCCAGTCGCCCATAAACCACACTGTCGCCAAAACTACTGCTGCAAAAGTTATTTCTCAATGCTAGAACTGCAAAGTCTTCAATGACTTTAACGTGTCCGTCTTATCTCGGAGCGAGCAGTCTGGATAACTCGGAGGCACAAGGAAACCTATACATTTGCATCAACCTCTCACAAATTGTAACAACGCACCACCGCCTCTCTACCTGGTGCAACAACTCAGCAAGCGCCTCTCATGAGTTCTACAGGTTAGCAATGCACACTAATAATAATGTGCCGCTGTGAGAATAAGCAAAGTTAGACGCTGGCAGACCGTGGACAAATTCACAGCTACTGCTGCGTAAACGTTCGCGGTTGTGCTGTGGCGCCTCGCCGGTGCTTCCTTGAGTTTGTGCCCCGCGTGTTATTCGTGCCCCGCGTGTTATTCGTGCGTGATTATCCAACATTGCACACCACGTGCCAGACAGGAGCTTCTTGAGAACCACACGCGGCAAACGCGAACCAATTACCAACACAACCGCCATTCGTTACGAAGTGACGGTGGCGTCACCACGACGCCTGTGCCAGGCCAGGTGCACTTTGAGGCCACGTGAAGTGTCGAAGGCTCGTTGACAGGAGGACAGACCCACGTGCCTTGGGTTGGCTGACTGAGATGACTGGTAGATGCACCAGCTGTACTTCCTACTATGCCAACTTGCTGAATTTTTAGCCGCCCAACGCTCCGCTCGTTGTTGTGAGCGTCGCTCCTCTGCTCTCCGTTGTTGTTGGAGGGCGACTGCCTCCAACTGCCCAGCAGCCTCCTCAATAGAGGCCGATCTTGACACCGCTGTTACCAGTCGTCGGCAAGTCCACTCCGAAGCTAATCCGCGGCGCAACGCGAACACACACACACACGTTGGGGAAGATCCACAGCTGTCCCAGTTCGTTGCTACTAGCACTGTCCATGAGCACTGTTGAGCGTTAGATCGCAGCCCAAACCCGGTCAGTAATTGCTATCCACTGCAGTCAGCAGGACGCATTCCTTTCTGAGAGCCGGTTGTTCTGGTGTGAAGGGGGGGGGGAACCCCCACACAGCTTTTCCAAACACAAAGTCACTCGCTCCTTTATACAATTACAGACGGTGGTGCGGCAGAAAGCGCTCAAAGTGAGAAATACGGAATGAGGTCCATTTGAACATCCTGACGCAAAATGTGAAACAATTTAAAACTATCTTATCATTCTCATATTGGGGAATATAGGGGCATATATAGATATATTTGGATTTCCATCTCTTTTTTTTATCTAAATATATATTTTTAAAAATACAACATACTATCAAGTATGCAACAATCGATTCCCACCCCCGCACTTAAAAGTTCTCTACAGTTATCCTATCAATCAGATGATAACTATAAAGTATGGGCATATACAATTAAAATTACTGGCATATTGGTACAATTAAAGGAACCGTTCATAAATTCCCAAATCAAATAGAGTATGTACCTCTAAAGATATACAAAATACGTTGGGTTAATATAATCGTCTGGGTATGTCTTTCCAATACGCAGTAACAAAGGGTACTTTCCCTGCTATTCTTTTTTTAAATTAAAAAAAGTTTTAAGGAGCTTACATATAAATCCGTTTTTTGTCTACCTTTTGGGTAAAGTTTAAAAAGGCTACAAAGGTAGATGGGTCATCCTAGTTAATGTTTGACAGGCTAGAGTCTCCACACACACATCAGGGACCATTGCAGCTTCTGAATTGATAACAAATTATATTATCCAAGTGTGGTCCTTGCAGCTTAGGCCGTGAGTTGAGTACATCCAGGGCTTAATTTATCAACTTTTTTTTACATTTAGAAACATTCGTTTAGAGTATTTGGTTGCTATTAATTTCCAATTGGTTGAGCTATCGTTTGCGGCCAGGTCGCTTCTGAAACACAGTTCTAGAGCTCGTTGGGCCTTACCTGGTAAAATAAAAAGACATTTTTTTTTGTCTCAATCGATTTCTTCCGGAACGCCATCAGGTTACTTTAGAGTAAAGGGTTATTGGCGCAAAATACTCCGTGTAGTGTCCTCAAGTATATCTGGTAACCGTAAGCACTAATCACACAATCGCAGTATCATGAAAGGCCAGACGGATGTGGCGTATCAAAATAATTTCCGACATGACTGTTCCGGTTGAAATTAGCCACCGAGCAAATCGCCCCACACAAGAGTGCGTGGCAAAAGCTTGCGGGAAGATACGCTCAACACACAGCCCCAACCCGGAGCGAACCACACTTGATTTACGAGTGGCTATGAAAGGCTACGTGCTAAATGAACAAAAAATATCCCAACGAAAATGCTTTTCACGTGGAGAATAAGGTGTTATGGAATCGTCCCAACATAACGGCCTTAAGCATGAATTTCTATACTTTGCACCGAGCTGTGCGAACGCATGCTAAGAACCTGCCAAACATTGTTCTCCACTTCAGATATGAGAGGGGGGAGGGAGACACACGAGTGTTGCCTTTACAGAAGAACTCCGTTGGGATATTGTATTTGTGGCGAGTGTCGTGATCGAGGCTGTTGAACCCAGGGGTCGTGCACCGTTCGCCAGTAGGTGTTTGAATGAGAAATATTTCCAATATTCAAAAACAACAACCCGGAACAAAATAATAAACAAGCAGTGTCCTGCAGCCCAGCTCTTGCGACCAGGCTACACAACAAGCCACATCGAAAGTACCTCATTGAGCGGAACTGCAATCAGTGCTGTGGAAAGACACTATGCATATACGCAACTGTACTTTGAAAGGGGGTAGATAGTGATTTTTCTTTTCACGTTACTTACATTTGTAATCACTAAAACAAAATATGTTTTTTTTTATTGCCACGTGGGTTTTGTTGACGAACAAAAGACACGCGTGCCCATTACTGAATACAATTCAATTCAGCTAGGCTGAGGCACTGTATTTTGCTTTTATTTGGTAAGTGCTGAACCCAATGTGAGGAGTTGCCAAAAATCACAAAAAACAAGTGCTCTTGAGGGCAGCTGGCTGCAATAAAACTTACAAAACAATTACTCTATGCTTTTGCATATACGCTACTGCACGTATCAATAACAGGGTTTCGATATATTTTTTCTTATCTCACTTTCTCTCTCTCTCTAATTTCTCTTTGTACATGTTTACTGGCATTGAAATTTGGCCAATTGAACCTTATGGCGGTACCTCGCATAATTTCCGTGATGCAGTCATTTTTAGTCTGATGGTCGGCGATGCGGCAATCGATTCATCTCGACGAGCTGTACACGATGCAAACTATTCAAAGTAGCATTTTTTGACAACGGATTTTTTTATGCTGTTTGGCGTTTCAACATGGCGGAGTAGCACTGATTTCGGATTGATTGGTACCCCACTCGCGGAGTTAAGTAACACCCCAGGAAAAAATAGTGTCCCAGAAATAAAATATTTAATTGCCTCGGCTATTTTGTATGATTTGTTACCCCGGGGTACCGCCATCAGGATCAATTGATGCGCGTGCATCATTGACGCACGCGCATGTGACCCATTCGTGCCAGGCCAGCCTGTCGTGTGTGTGTGTGATGACGAAGATGAGGTAAGACACGTTCGACAAGATGTGAATGTTTCACACTTACTCTCGAATTTCAGTGAGGCAGGGTAATTAATTCACCAGTACCATCTCAACTTTACCCTTTGCACAGATATGTGCAGTTGAGGGGGGGGGGGATAAGTAAAACATTATTATTGTTTTGCTTTTAAGTGCCTGTACACAAAAAAAAGACAAAATAATAAATATTCTTTGAACAAACCAAAAAAGGCACTTGTTCCTAATATGTGGCGATTCATGCCCACAATGTGTTTTTCTTAAACCACGGGCTAATGCGTTGAATATATCAGCCGTATCAGGCTCATAACGTATCTTCAGTTACAAACAGGTAATAATGCAAGACATTCACGTCCGTATTAGTAACATCAACAAACTTCCGCAATTTCCAAATTAATGCCATACCAACGTGACTCCTGGGATGTCTAGAGTGTCTGTCTGCTCTGTGTTCTGTAAAGCATGCCAATGACATATGAATCGGCTTTCTTTTTTGAAGACTCGAGGCAATGTTGCGAGAGTCCGTCGTTTTACGGACGCGTTTAAAAAAACACACGGATATACCAACTTAGGTGATGATATGGCTGCGACCTGGAGCTATAGGATGCAACCAGCAGCACACTTGTACGCAGAGAGATGACCGGACAGAGCGTATATATCGACGTAAGTGTGCCCAAAAGCAGATTTGTGCAAAGCTCTTTCGCGCTCATGGATCGTGGACTTTGATGGCAAAGTTGCACGCGCAGAGAGGCACGCTGCAATCCGGGTACGGGCTGCCTAACCTCACCTCTGCATGCCGATTCTACAGGTCCTGGCTACGCTCGTGTTATATACTGCAACTAATAAACTGTACATAGCTATAGAAATCTGCTGTAGTATAAACAAATAAAACGGACTACACAGTGTCTATTTTTGAATGAGGCCATCACAGTTAAAATGGGCATATCTTCAAAAATAAAATCGAGAAAATATGCAAACGTTATAGAATACCTCTATGCATAAATACTTAAGGCTTATTTCCTTCATTTTAATGGCTATGATGAATATAGACTTTTTTTTGCAAAAGTAATAAATCTGATGTTTTAATGCCAACTCTCTCAACTCGTTAGTGTAAACGGCAGTGAAATGTGTTTTTTTTCTCTCTCTCTCTCTCACATCCTCCTCGTTGCTGCTATGGATGAGAGCGGTTGTTGTTGTTTTTCTCCTACAAGGTATCAATTCTGACTTGAAACATTTGTGATTTCATCGCACCCAGGAATCGTCGTCGATCGATCGGCACAACCTGTTTAGATAAGTGCCCCCCCCCCCCCACCATGGTACACCGCGGCTCCCCGAGTGACGATGCCCAGCCATGGATCTGGTTACGCCATCGTGGTTGCTACAATTTACCAACGTTCACTTTTCCGTTGCTGCTGGAGCAACACCAGTTTACGTAAATAACATGCGTGTGATGGGTTGGGATTCCAGACGTCTGCAATATTGTCTCCATAACGTATTTGGTGTGCAAACCTATCCGTTTAAACCACGCGAAAACATTGTGATGCTGCGTTGGCAGGAGTGCACAAAGCACACAAACTGGATACATTCGGTCAATAACACTGCCCAAAGCAGATTTTTTTTTTCAATTAAATAATCGACGTTTTGGGCAATGGCCCTTCTTCATAGCAGCAGACGCCATGAACCCAAAACGTCAACTAGAAAACAAAGTTTCCCTCTTCAGGGCAGATTATTGATCAACGTGTCGATCACGATTCTAGCTGGACTCCTTCGACGCCATCCACTTAATGCTCAGTCAACAGCAAATCAGTTACCTCTAAGGAAAGTGTACAAGTAAAAATGCCACTTTTTGATGGATTTCGAAAAAGTTGTTACGTTTAACCAATACGCCGTTATCCCCCTCGCATGCAAACTAAGTGCCAAATTGTTTTTTACTAAATATTTTAAAGATACAATTAAAATGTTAAACATGTACAGATGTAGTTAAGTGCTTACTATTAGATCATCTGCATCCCAGACTGCGGTAATAAAGCAAGTGCGCATTGCCTGAACCAGCCCACTGTGTCAATTGACGCCACGCTATTCGACTGGAACATCGTCGTCGTCGTCGTCAGAAAAACACAGGCGCCTAACTGCCGCTGTGACCAAAACCTGACGCCAATAAAACTCTCCTTGGAAAAAGCAGTGCATCAAACGTACCTGGATCACATGGCAGCTTAACACATACAAGATGTAAAAACCCAACAACAAAAATTACATCACGGAATAAGAAAAAAAAGAGAATAAGATCCGAGGGAGAATATGTCTTGGCAAATGTTGGCGAGGCGCGGTGGCGGCGGCCCCTCCGTGCGACTCTTGTGCGGGTAGCGCAAGAGGGAGCGTGGGGGCTGGGGGAGGTTTTTGACAATTGGCACAGCGCTCCTTGGCCCCCAGCGAGTAGCACACCCATCCACAGCGCAGAGGATGGAGAGTGCCCCCCCCCAGTGCCACCCCCCTCCCCACCCTCCATCTCTGCCCCCCCTCTCTCCGCTTACCGGCACAACTCCTGCGTCTTTCTAACAGTCTTTTGAGCCACGGTGGTGGCTAAGCAGCAGCAAACATGGTTAATAACAATACATTTCAAATATGAAACATAAAAAAAAACCTTTTAAAAGTTCGCAATGTACAATAATTCCCGAAGTAACAGTTACAGGGCTTCCCCCCCTATGAATTGCTCCGATCTTAACGGTATTTTGTCAAGTGCCCGCATTATTCAGGTATTTTATTTTTATTAATGCCTAGTTTCAAGCAATCCATGCCACGCTGCGCCGACTCAGATTCTGAAATGACAGAGGCATTTCGATTTTTGTGGGTTTTGAATCAAATATCTTTGGCTTAATATGTAGTCCAGGATTTTAAAATGTGTGTCATGGGTATACACTACAGTATGTCCAGTGAGCGTAATCGTCGAAAGTATTAATTTGGGGGATAAGCATGTCATGTCATAAGCATGTCATGCATTTAACCAAAGGTAAAACAAAATCTGAGGATGCTGCCGCAGTGTAACGGTTAGCACATTTGGAATTGCAACCCAGATGGCAAAGGCTTGATTAGATTTTCCAACGTGGCAGTTGAACGAACCGATAGGGGGAGTTTCTTAACTTAACCCTCCGTTCGTGCAGCACTATAAATGAGTAGATCACAGTTCGTCAACCAGCAGGTCGTGTGTGATCGGGTGAAGTTTCAGTACTCCCACGACTTCCAAAACGCCTAGCCAGTGAGGAAGAGTAGACCAAATACCCTCTAAAGGGGATATCAAAAGCTCCATCTAGTGTAGCCTCTAGAGGCATTTTGGCCAGTAGAGAAGCAAGCAAGCAATGAATGGATGCACTTTCAAATTCACTTTTACAACCCAAAAAAAACCTACAAAAAATAAATGTTACCGAATCAGAACAGCTGAGTCCCCACAAGGCGTTGTATGGATTGCTCTGTTGCATTGTCAGTCATGATCACACACAATGCCTACGAATCATCCCCAAGGCATTTTCAAAACTGTTGTGACGACTTTCATAGCAAAGACCTTGCTTTGGGTAAAGCAAAAGTCAAACACTGTAAACAACATGCCGCTTCAAGAGAACACAATGAGGCCAGGATGGAGATTAAACTCTTGAGCAGACAGTTAGATGAAGTGTGCTTCAGAAGGCCACGCGAGAGCACACCACCGACACAAAAGAATAGTCAAGGCACTAACAGGACTATTTCCACAGACGTCCCAACCTTAAGGCGTTTGTTATGCCACGTGCTTCACATTCACACATTGGACATCATCACCCTTTGACATCAGGAGATAAGAAATACCTTACAGACTTTGGAAAGGAAAACCTGGCATCATGCACTATTTGTCAAATTGCTATATAGCGTTTTAATGCTTTACTGATAACTTATTATTACTATAATTACAACTTCGTACGTTTTCACGGTTGTGCTGACATCACTCTCCCATGCGTTGTTAGGGTTGTACCCCATGTTTGTTCGGCTCGATCTCGGACGTTTGGAAGCTTCGTCAGGAACTTTGAGACATCACGCCGGACAGGATGTGGTACAACCCGAAGGTGCTCGGGAAGGCATCGTTATTTTACATTATTGTGGATTTAAGTGCCCTTGTTAAAGCAGTCGAAAAAAAACCAGCCAAAATCACGAGTTGTGTCATTTAAGTTTGCAAAAAAGATAACTTTAACACTCTCTTTGATAGATAGGGGGAACATGATTCTGGCCAGTGTTATTTGGCATTTATAGTTTTTTAATGCTGAATCAGTTAAGGATTAAATTAATACTTTCCACATTTCCAAAGTCTGTAATAACTTAGGTAGGCACAGACTTAATAAATGCTTTATCACACTGTCTGTAAAGTGACATTACAGGTGTCTTAATAAAATGCCCATCGACAGTAAGGCAAGAATAAAGGGCGCCCAACAGGTGCATACTAAAGTGCCTCAATAACCAGGCCACCATCAAACGCACTTAAATAGTGAAATCGGCAGAGTAATATAAGTCAGTGGGACCACCAACTTCCCTTTACGTACATTTGCTTACAATTTGAATAACTGCGGGTACTAAGCTGACAAAAACAACACATGCTTAAGTGAAATACGCAATGGCACTCTTTCTTCAAATATAAATGGAATTATTTTAAAACGTGAGCGAGTTAAATGCCGTCAGAGCAAGTTAGCGGTTCCACAGATTGCTATTGGCCCTGAAAAACAAGCATGCAGAGCAGGGCAGTGACAATAGCTCCGGCACGACCCTCCGCTCGCACTACTACTGGAAGGCCTGGTGGAAGCGTGGCAGTGACGGCGTGCCGACGCTTGAGGTATAGGGAGGAACCATGGGGTGCATGTGCCCCATGTTCAAGCCACCGCCGACCCCCTGCTCGCTCGGCTCCAGCGAGGCTTGCTCCAGCGCGCCACCCATGTGGCCGCCTTGGTCCTCTGCAGCCAGGTAGCCCCCTCCGCCGTCGCCGGCGGTCTCACCCATGTCATCGCCGGCCGGCTGGGCGGGCCCCGGGAGGCTCAGCGGCAGGAAGCTGAGCAGCTGCGAGAGGTCTACGCCGGCGGCGCTAAGCGTCTCGGCCATGGCGGCACTCTCCTTCTGCAGCAGCGGGTCAGACGAGCCGTCATCCATCGCGCCACCTGTGTTGTGGGCCGACGGTGATTGCTGCTGCTGCTGGTGCTGCTGCTGGTGCTGCTGCTGCTGGTGGTGCTGCTGCTGGTGCTGCTGGTGCTGTTGCTGGTGCTGTTGCTGGTGCTGTTGCTGGTGCTGGTGCTGCTGTGAGAGGCGCTTGGCCTCGTCACTGCAAAATGAGGTAGATCCCAGCTGATACTTCTGCGTCGGCAACTCGTGGGGCAATGTCAACGGCAATCCGTGCACGTGCTGCGGCGTCGAGGAATGGATGGGCGACGAAACGGGTTCCATGCAGCCCAAAGGCAAGCTTAGCGGATTGTGGTGCTGCTGGTGCTGGTGTTGATGCTGCTGCTGGTGGTGGTGATGGTGGTGGTGGTGGGGGGAGAGAGGCGGCAACGACGCCCCTACTTGCGAATACACATTCATAACCGGCATGGCCTGCAAAAAGGCTTGGGTGGACTGCGCCAGCATGCCCCCGTAGTCTTCCCGCACGTGCTGGTGATGGTGATGATGGTGGTGGTGCGGCTGCTGCTGCTGCTGCTGTTGCTGCAGCGATCCCACGCCCAGCATGCCCAATATTTCCTGGTGCGTTTCCATCCGGCCTTTGAGCACCTCCTGCCCGTGGCTCTTCTTGGCGTGCCTCGTCAGGTGGTCCTTGCGCCCGAAGCGCTGGGAGCAGAACTGGCAGACAAAGTCCTTGCGCCCCGTGTGGACCACCATGTGGCGGCGCACGTCCTTGCGCGTGTAGAAGCGCCGCTCGCATTGCTCGCACGTGTGCCGCTTCTCCTTGAGGCCCGCCGACGGCTTGCTGGCGTGCGTCTTGAGGTGCTCCAGGAGCGCCGGCGTGCTCTCCAGCTGCGCCGAACACACGCGGCACGTGAGGTCGCCGCTGGCGGCCGCGTGCAGAGCCACGTGCCGCCTGAAGCCCAGCTTGGTGTTGTACTTCTTGCCGCACTCCTCGCACTTGTAGGCCAGCTTGTTGGGGTTGTGCGTCTGCAGGTGGTTTTTGAGGTGGTCTTTGCGGTGGAACATCTTCTCGCAGTGCGGGCACTTGTGGGTCTTCTGCGGGGAGTGGGTGGCCACGTGCCTTGGGGTGGGGAGCAGAGAAGTGCAAAATGTAAGTACGTAAAATAATATATAATATATATTTTTACATTTCGCCACATACAACCAAAAAGTAAATTATGAATCCCAATATTGACTGCAAAAGTGAAATATAAAAGCTTATATAATAATAAGTAAAAATTAATGTATGCATGCTTATTACATTTGGCTAGCAACCCACATATGAAGACAACAACTAACAAATGATTGCATTAAACAAAAAATCTTGCACATACTTTCCAACACAATGCGTTTGTGCCCTTAAATATCAAGTTGTAATGACGTTACCTTCAGAGCTGCACAACCAGATAACGCCACACTCAATGATGTCATCACATGGCGTGTGAAGTCATCACCTTGGCAGAAAAAACTTTTTACTCAGTGTTAGCTTTTTCAATCGCCAAATGTTGCTAACGTTTCAAATAATTTGGTCGATTTTCTCCAGCGTAAACCCTAAAAGTAACACAACTTGAAACTGTCATTTAATTTTATATTAGGTCATCTCGTACGAACGTTATCATGGCCCCTCACACGCCGCTAGGCGTGTGAGGGGCCATAAGTTGGCTTCAATATTCCTAATTTATTTACTTCCTCATTTTACATTTCTTCTACATTATTCAGCACACTCAATCATTCAACAACTGTAAATTTCACCTGAGATTGCACATTTTACCTTTCCTATTTTAGTAAAAAAACAACGCATGACACAAACTGCGGTAAATGCAAAAAATCGGGAGCTTGCGGCAAAGAACGGTCAGTCTAATTATGGGAGCACCACTCTCCATTTCCCATTCCTTTCTATCGTTCTCATATTGGTGATGCTGTGGCGAGATGTGAACTCCCTCGCCTGATATGCAGGAGGTCTTGGGTTCGATCCCGACCCTGACGCCTGCTGCTGTATATTTGGAGTTCGTATATTCTCCCCGTAGTCGTGTTCATTTTTCTCCGGGTTCTCCAGTTTTTCCCTCTATATTTAGAATCATGTAGTTAGAGTATTTGCTTGCTTTAAATTTCCACATAAGACACTTCATTGAGCTATTATTTGTAGCCAGGTTGCGTCTGAAAAAGAGCTAAATAGCTCAGTGGGCCTTACCTGGTAAAATAAAAAATAGTTTAGTTTTTCAGTTTATTGTTTCCTAGATCATGATGAAGAGCGCCTATTGTCACATTTGGTCATGCCAGTTACCTGGATGCCATGAACCCTGGTTCTGTGCTTTCAAATATTTGTTGTCGTTGAATACATAGAGAGTACGTACGTATGTATGCTGAACTTCTTTCGCACCATAAGTAGCCAACCGTGCTAATCGGAGGTGCGGGGGAAGGACAAACTAAAAAAAATCAGTTCTAAAGAAATAATCGGAGGTGCGGGTTTGTTACGCAAGGAAAAGAGAAAACATGAGCAAAAAAGCATCGGAGCACCTGAGCAGCTTGTACTTGGAGACGAAGGCTTTGGAGCAGCCCTCGATGGAGCACTTGTAGGGCCGCTCGCCCGTGTGCGAGTACGAGTGCACCTTGAGCTTCTCCACGCTGATGAACACCTTGCCACACGCGCTACACGGGAAGGCTCGCCGCGGCCGGCCCTCCCGGCCCCGCCGGCGCGACGACAGGAGAGGGCCCGAGCCCTCCCGCTTGACGGCGCGCAGTCGGGGCGGGCTGCCCACGTCGGCGGCGGCGGCGTCGCCGCACGGGGGTCCACTGCCTGGCGCGCGCACGCGCTCCGCCTGCGCACAGCACCACCCCCCCACCACCCACGCACAGCAAAGGCGGTCAATGCCCTTCGCTCGTCCGGCTGCCTTCAAAGTTAAAACGTTTCGCGGGTTACGCAAATGCACGAGCGTTGCAATATTTGACGGAAAATGTGTGCGGTGGGAGAAGGGGAGGGTGGTGGTTTGTTTGTTTATCAACGTCATGCAATGAGACGAACAATCCATTCGGAAGTCTCGCAGAGCAGTGCATCGCTGGTGCGATCGGGGACGGCCCATGGAAGTAGATCTCAGAGCTTTACATCTGAGATCTCTTCAAGTGACCTCTGCTCCACATGGTAGAGGGCAGCAATTTTTTCAATGTGGAAGTTTTTAAAAAACAAAAAATTCTGACACCACGGCTATGCAAGGAGGACGATCAAACGATCATAAAAATTAATTTTACCGAATACCACGTATACGACACATTACCGAGACCCCCGGGCTGTCTGTTGAACTTTGAGTGATTGAGGTGTGTATATTGGCAATATATGAACGTGCATGGGAGCGGCCCAACCTTTAGTCCAAAAGTGCTTAGCTCCTCCGCCGCCGCCGCAGGTGGCTGGTGGATCAGCAGGGCCTGCTGCTCGAGCAGCGAGCAAAGCAGCGCCTGCTGTCCGCCAGAGGTTGGGCCTGGGCCGCCGACTTCAATCTGCCCCACGTCGCCCAGCTGGCCCGGCCCTTGCCTGTCCGCCCCCGGGGGGTGCACCATCTGATTCGGTGGTAGCGTTAACCCGGCAGGGCCGCAGTTGCCCTTCGGCTCTTCGTTGGCGAGGTGCCCCTCCGCCCGACGACCCACCGCCGCCCTCTGCTTGCCCTTTTGCCGTCCGCGACCTTTGCCGCCGCTAGGAGTTTTCCTCCGAGCCAAAGTCAGTTGCGCCTCCAGCTCCGGTTGAGTCTGGTGGCCTGAAACGAGTGCTTGCTTGCCTTCATCCAGATCCAGCACTCGCGCGGGATCCAGATCGGAGTCATCGTGGCTGCTGCAGTGGTGCGACTCCAGCAGGGAGAAAGTGCTGAACACGTTGCTGCAGTTGGAACACTTCCAGGGGTCAGGGGTTTCTGGCTGCAAAGGAACGACGCAAGCGTCACGTTCGCGCACGCACGGCCCGTTTGCACGGCGTTGAGAAAACCTAAATCACGTCAATTCAGGGTAATAGCTTTCATGGGCTCGTTTCTGAAATTCTCCAACCTCCAAAGGTTGGGAACTACTGCCCTAGACATATAGCAGTGCCAAGTCTGCAAAATCAGTGTAGGTTACCTGGTCTTCCTTAGCACTGTTATTATGTTACGTAATCTATTGGTGTTTTCTATTGATCTATGTTCATCAGCTTGTCCTCATCATGGCTAAACACGCCTTGTATACATACTCCTCTAAATAATATTCACAATCCAGAAGTTGTTAATTCACTCTCCTGGCATGGCAGTTGAAATAACACCTCCCTGCTTCTATCCACCCAGCAGTAGAACTGGGTGCACCACAGGTGCTCGTTTGACAGGTCACATGGAGTGGGGTCGAGCGCGGGTATACTCCCAACTCTTCCAAGACATCTGGGCCAGCGGAAGACCGCAAAAATACACTTTACAGCAGTCCATCATAGAGGTTGTGGGTTAGATCGCGTAAATATATAAATGTGTCGTTAAACCCGCCACCACCCAACACAGCCAACTAGTAAGGTTTGTCACGTAAACAGAACGTGGCCAATTCGTCACTAGTACAGTACACCGGTGTGTTGGAGAGCCAAGCCACAACATTTACAATACATTGTTCTGTTAACATGACAACCCTTACTAGTTGGCTGTGTCGGGTGGTGGCGGGTTTAACGACACATTTATATAGTTACGCGATCTAACCCAAAACCTCTTATGGATATTGGTCGCGAAAGCCTACGTGTTAAACTGACTCTACAGCAGTGGTTCTCAACATTTTTTGGCTACTGTACCCCTTGACTCTGAGAAATAAATGTATGAATAATGAACATCAATATTTTAACCAATTGTCCATTTTGTGAGTTATCTTAACTCGATAGGATTTGCAATTAAAAAAAAAATCGACAGACGCTCTGAATGCATGATGCCATTTGTTGGCGCTAGCGGGTTACTCTTAAAGTTACCACATTGTTTACGATCAATGAGTTTAGAAAGGTCCTTTTTATCGTTCTAGGTTACCATACGGATTTACATTTTATAGTAGTTATTTTATATTGGCAGATTCATACGTGATTATTCACCAATGACTCCGATATATGATGTAATTTCATCCCCGATTGAGAACCACTGCTCTAGAGGAGCTCTTTAGGGCTCCCTCTAGCAGAGGCTCTTCCACTACCAGTGGCATGAGCAAGGTTGGAAGACTGCTCATCTACATTTACCTTACCCAGATAGAGTAACAGTGAAATACGTATATTACGTGGTCAAAAGTTAGCCTTAGATGGGAGTGCAGTTAAGAGTTTGTATTATTATACATTTATTTATATACTCCCACATCTACGTTCACCGCCTTCACAAACCCAACGCTGACCAGCGTGGTGAAGGATGGTCAAACAACCCCCACGAACCACACTGTGTGGGGGGGGGGGGGGGCCCTCATCCAGCAGCGGATTGACAAACGGGCAGCAAGTGAACAGGTACCCGTGAGCAAGAGGGATTTACAACCGCGTCCACGTATGGTGCCAACGCCGTTGCGTTTTTCGCTGCGCTGTGACTGGTGCTGGCATGCGCTGTCGTTCAAGAGGCAGCTGCAAACGCACGGCCTGGCAGCGCCCACCTTGGTGTTGGTGATGTACACCGGGCCTTGGTGCTGGTAGGCCACCAGGTTCTGTTCCTCCTGCGTTTTGGTCGGACGCACAAACATCATCCAGTTGCTCGAGTCTTCGTCCGGAGCGTCCAGGAAGAGCAAACCTCTCTCCACGGGCACCTGAGCGTCACGCAAACATTACCTTTATGATGAGCACAGCCTTCAAAAAACAAAAATCCTTGTCCTTTCATAATACACCTATCGTAATTATTATTCCGCATGTTCACGCAGTAAAACCTGTCTCGCAACCCGTTTTCAGGAGCAGGGGACAATGACTGTGATGTATAATTCCAATTGGGAAAGTTGAGGGCGAGTTTAAATTCGGCAAATTTACAAGTGACACCAGCTCACAATGGCATACTCTTGCGATGACATCACAGGATCTTTAATGTCCATTGTGAAGAAGACGGCGTGTAGTTTTGGTGACTACACGCCGCAGTGATAACCAGCGCGGGGATAAAACCGGGAACCTCTGCAACAAGCGGCGAACGAGCTACCGCCAGGCCGTGTCACCTACACCATAGCCACGGCTTATTTCCTTACTCGATGTTTTCCTGAATCCTGCTAGGTTATATGTATGTATGTTTAACTTCTTTCGCACCGTGCGTAGCAAACCGTGCTAATCGGTTGGCTTAGAGTAGAGATTATTGACAAAAAGCATTCCAACTACAGTAAAACGTACGCCTATACATACTAATCAGATATGATTATACTCTATATTCCTATAACCGTATAAGCAGGTCTATATAAACCTATTGATAGGTTGAATGTGGTACACAACAATTATTCCCGGAATGTACAGCGTGCTGGACTGTCCTCGCTAAAATTAAGCACTCCCATAAGAGGCATGAGCTACACAACGATTTCCGATTAAACAGCTTAAAGGCTGCAATCTTGGGCTCAAGATGAATATGAGAAAAAACTCAAGTCACGAACAAAAAGTTTGAGAGAAGATGGACTGATGTGATATAGAAGTATGCGGAGCTAATTGGACTTGCCGATGACTGGTACCAGCAGTGTCATGATCGGCCTCTAGGGAGGAGGCTCGTGAAGGACACTACTGGGCAGTTAGAGGCAGTCACCCTCCAAAAACAACAAAGGGCAGAGGGGCGATGCTCACAACAATGAGCAGAGTGCTGGGTGGCTAGAATGCAGCAAGTTGGCACACAGGTGGTGTATCTAGACACAAGACATCTCAGTTCATCAACCCATAACACCAGGGTTTATCCCGAGACCTCCTGCGAGCGAGCCTTCGACACTGCAAGTGGACTCAAAGTGCACCTAGCCTGGCACAAGCGTCGTGGTGACACAACCGCCACTTGGTGGCAAACGGAAGTTATTTTTGTTGTTCTATGATCACGTGCCAGCGAGCCTTTGTGGGGAGTAGTGGCAAAGTGGTTAGTACCTGGTATGCCTTAAATCTCATTTCAAGCATTCCAATTACTACCGATAGTTTGAGCCTAGGGGACCCCCTGATGGAAAGGCATCCCTGTGCAGTACAAGGTACACACAGCAGGACAATTACACCATGCACAACGATTGCACTGGGTGTGGACGGTTAATTGATCAAGGTGGATATGTGACACTTCTATTCATTTCTCACTTTAATTCTTTGACTCGTTTCTTCAAAACTGCTTTTTGTTGTGTTTAGTTTGTTGTCCTTCCCCCACGCCTCCGATTAGCATGGTTGGCTACGTACGGTATGAAATAAGTTCAACCAACATTCATTCACGACGTTGTCCTGTATCATGAAGGTCGTGGTATGCCACCGATCCGTACTGTAGTGTAAACCGAAACATCGATCCTGACACTTATTATATCTTATCCAATCACTCAAACACTGAACATCTGTGAAACAGAGCTCCACAGATCATCGGATTTCTCCAGGATAAATAAAGATTCTGATTCAATGGCGTTCGACGCCGCGGTGCAATCACATACAACTGCCGATGCGGTACGTGAATACATATCTATGTAAATAATTACCTTAATCTGTACATGTCTCAAAAGCTCTAGGGTACTTCTCGGCAAGGTAGAAAGCTGAAATTTAGTACATAGGTAGCTTTTGGGACACAAACAACAGGAACAATCGAAAAACCGATATTTTTCTTATTAAGGCCCCCAAATATCGATTTTAAGTGCCCCATAAACATGTTTGTGCGTTTTGATTTAAAGCTTTCGTGACTACAGGGATTCATATTCTTGGATCTTGTGGTAAAGTCACGTAGAAGGGAAATACTTTACCGAAATACCAATAATATGTTTGTGCATGTCATTCAGAAACTGTTCAAAATATAATTTTGCGGGTGTGTTTGTTTGATAGAGTGTTAAACAGCAAATACAATTAAAGTGAACCCGAGATATTTTGAACGAAGAAATAGGCATTTTATGATATTCAAATCTGAATAATTCGAAAATGGTAAAAGAAAGGAGCTTCCCCTCATAGAGTATTAAGTTAATACATGTGTTCTTTCCAATAAAAAGAACGGTTTCCGATGGTTACGTCTCTAAATATAAGAAGTTGAATCAAATCGTCAACATTTTTTGCAGAAAAATACTAAGTTTTGGAGTAGTTGTTAGTGTCTGATCGTAGATAAAAAATTTTTTTTTTAAATCATAGGTTAATTATATATTTTTAAAACAATTGCCTGGCATAGACAGGCTTTATGAACTAGTATGTATATAGTATTGTAAAACAAAATGTAAATTGCCAACCTCACCTGGAGCACAAGCTTATTATTACACGCTTTTTAACACATTCCTGCGGAAGGAGCTGGTAGGAACGTTGGGTTGCTCGGTCAATGGCCAGGGTCAACGGCGGCGTGGTGTATTCCGCAAATATGCCCGACTGTGAGGGCAGGCACAAGCCGGCGTGAGTAGGTTAAACGTTGAGTTTTATAAGGGCACCACGGGGTGACCAGTCCCTCCCCACCCAGCCCCACCACTCCCACCCCCCACCCAGCCCCACCATCCCCACCCAGCCCCTCCCCACCCTCCCCTCCCCACCCTCCCCACCCAGCCCCTCCCCACCCTCCCCTCTCCACCCAGCCCCACCCCTCCCATTTTTGGATGCACGACGGACGGACACAATAATCCCCTGTGGGCTGGTGTAACCAGGAGGTTCCTACCAGTATTAACTCACTCTGTCTGTTGTTGTATCCTCAAATCTTATAACTCAATTTTAAACCCACTTCCCAATGTGGTATCGACTGCAAACTTGGTATACTTATGTCATACTGATGACAATACTATATTCTATCATTAAAAAAATATAAATATATATGTTATGTTTCGCCTTGGGTCCAATTGTCCACGCTCAACTCACTTTGGCTGTAACGGGTCACGGCCCCTTACGTTGTGGCAAGCTTCGGGGCAACTTCCTGGAGTCGTGGAGTTCTTCCATTACTAGTATGGTACATTTCATTAAAGCGTGTTTTTTAAAAAGTTTTTTTAAATATTACTTTTTTTTGTCTCAGTTAGTTAGGGTGGAGGACAGTGTTGTATACTAACCTCTTCTTCCAAAATTGATATTATCTTTTTACTTGTTTTTTTTTTATAATGAATGAAAACACACCAAAGCGCAGCAAACTGCAAAACACCAGGTGTTGTTAAGTAATGAACTGGAGGAGGGCTAGGATGGCAGAATTTGCAACCTTGCTTCAAGGAAAGATAAGGCCTGATAAACGGGCACATGTCACCCGTGCAGGCGGCAGAGACAGTAGGAGAGTCAGCCAGACATAGTTAAGGCAAAAAGCCCAACCATCCTGCATGGTTTTAAAGTAACGTCAAAATTCGAAATTCAACAACAGAGTAGGCTAAATTATCGATCCTCGCGCTCGCTCAAATTGGAGACCAGGCTGCGAGCTACATCAATGAACCATTGCCCATTTGCTAATCCAATACTGAATGTTAATATTACTGAAGTCAAAACGAATTCTATGACCTCAGCACATGGGCGAATAATAGGGCAGTGTCAACTCAAAGGCAATGGAAGGAAGCAGAGGCGCCTTTGTCTAAATCACAACCACAGAAAGCCAGGAATCATCACTGATTGTGTGTTTAGGGATTCCGAGCTAATTGGAACACGTGCACACAGGGAGGAGGTAGAAATACGCCTTGTCCTCCTGCAGCTGAGGGAGCAAAGATAAACCCAAAAAGGCAAGTGGGTCAGCTCAAGGCTGTGTGCACAGGGGAGGGAGCTGATTAAGAATAACACTCCCAGAGCAGAAGGTTGGATGGCCACAGTGAGACGAGAATTAGAGTATTGTGTATCTCTCAAGGATGCAGACTCAGCTGAACAACAAGGCTGCGGGGGTCACCAGAAGTTCGCGTTCGCCTAGTTAAGACAAAAAGCTCAATTATTCTGTATTGCTATTAAAGTAACGTTAAAGTCGGAATTTAACAACAGGGTAGGCTAAAGTTATTGATATGAAATGTTATTTCCATACTTTAATACTTTATACAACTCGACCCGAAGCATATGCGGGATGAATCACCACCAGGTCGAATATAAAATACATAATAAAAGAGCGATGTTAAACCCAGGGTCGGAGAGAAAGGGAGATCCCGGCCGTCTTTGTATCCCCGCAGAGCGGGATAGGAGTGTGTATACGCTCGGGGAAACACCTCCACTTGAGTCAAGCACCACGATGGGAAACGACAGACCTTAGGTTACATACAGAATCATAACTGTGAAATGGTAAGGGACAAATGTTAAAACTTTTTAACCATTTCTTTGTGCGTCGGTGAGGGTCGGAGGGAGTGTTGCCCTCCCTCCAGGTGGTGCAACACGGACAAAGACGCCTATGAGACGATTTGTAAACGTCTGTGTTTTGGTTCATGAAGAAGGCCAGACAAGAGATAATATCGCACCCAGACAGAGAGACGACCTCGAGGCAATTTGTAACACCTGATTGTTTGCTCGTGGATTTTATGGAGGGAGTATGACAACGGAATATACCGTGGGTGATGCACACAAGGACATACGGACGTACGGACACACACATGAACACACCTACCTACGGACAGATCCTGACACAGCAAAAATCGAAAGAAACCCCGCCTTGTGGGCAGGATCCAAAGGGGTTTTTCGGCATAAAAGAAAGGACCCTGAGCATTGGAAACCAGCTCGACCGGGAGGGTCGACTCAGGAGCGAGCTGCGACCAGCGGGTCGGCTCGACTCTTCAGCTCGTCTGGGACTCAGCCGAGTTCGATCGGCTCACCGGAGCCGGCTCTCGGGGCTCGACTCAAGCAGCTCCCCATCTCCTCTGCAGGCGGGCAAGACCCGCTTGACAGCTCAACTCGGCCTGCGTGGGTCAACCTCTGCCGAGTCGGAGGTCTCTGCTGCCGCCGGAGTGGTGAGGATCGCGGTTTGGCGACGAGGCTCCGTGCTCACCCTGGTCGACGACCCAACACTGCACGCTGCGAGCGAGCTGTGGGCGCCACCTACCGACCGGGTTCCGAACTGCGACAGCGTATCAACGGGCATCCGAACCAGTTCACCACGGTGACAGGGGAGCGACTGATACGTATGACGCGCACCGCCCCCTCACCACACGACCACCAGGCGTCTGTTTGACGTAAAGAACCGACTCCGAACACTGACTATTCAAGACAACTCTTACCACTCAAACACACTCGAACCCATAAGCCATCCGTGGCTGTGAAGGCATCACAACGAGACCGAGTGATGGCCATCCGTCGTTTATAAGTGTATTCGTAATTTTTATCTTTAATATTTAGTGGGCTGTACTCTTAATCGCATAAATTCCCAACAGATCCATCAATACGAATTGATTCTTGGCACCTCCTTCCGCCGAGCCACGCTCACGTGGGGAGTGGTGGCCCACCAGATCCTTATCAGGTGATCTGGTCCCCAATTAGTAAACTTGGTATAAGATAACGATCTTCGGAAAAGGAGCACCGTCGCAGGCCCTTACTCCGAGCCATTCTGTTGTCAGATAACCTGCCGATGTATCTGTTGAGATTGGTGCCTTTAAGAATAATAACTGTTTTTGATTGTGTTTTTTTATCGCCGTATAATCTTTCAAGTATCTTTCAGTCATAATCGCCGCACGTACTCGCATCCTCTACAGAATATTCAACTGTCCTATGACCCAAGGTGCTAACAACGTGATAAGGGTTGCGTATGATCAATAAGGAGTGCGGTACTGCGTGAACAATATTGAGTATAATCATTCATTAACGTTAAGGTTTTTCTTAGCATAGTATTTGCATATTTTAACGACTCTCTCTCTCACTAACAACCATCGCGTTATGCGGGATCCATGTGCCGTTGTCAAAGTGAAATCAGACAATCGTTGATGATACTGTATTGATGCCGTGTTGACGTTCCGGGATTGAGAGTTCGCATACTATATCATAGTTGAGGTTGAATTAGTAATAAATTGATTAATACAGAAGTGGTTGTGTGATTCTTTCCTGAAATCTATGCATAAGATCTGCTTCTGCGTTGAGATCTGAACTTGGTGACCTTAATAAACACACTAATACATACTCAGTAAATGTTAAAGCGATAACGGGGTGAACCGGGGACCTAAAATATAACCACGAATACCCACTCTGGGAATGTTAAAGCGAGAATGAGACGAACCTAGACAACGATGCCGAGTTAATCTAAGTTAATCTTGCATACTTACACCACACCTGCATAACTGCATACGATTAATTGCCTTATTCCGATCGATAACCCACCCTCGTCACCGAGGCGGGGTCTGGTTATCATAACGACTTGCATTATCATAATTACACCCACTCGCATAATTACTACGATTACCTCTCGAATTGGCATAATTAAATGTGCATAATTACATAAATTAACATATTTCCGGATAATTACACATTTGGCCAAATTTCATTTGATTATTATTATTTTCACTGAATATTCATAACCCACATATACAACATAATAATTTCACCCACGCACGCATACAACATAACAAATTTTGATAACCAACACATACAACAACAGGCGCGACCATCAAACCGCCCAAACTGTGCACACTTTTGGATACATTTCTTGGAAAACACTCGGAGGGATGCAGAGCAACACAAAGTAACTCAGCCTTGACAGAGACGCACAACACTGCGACTAACAACCCACAAGCACTTGCCAGCCACAACACCAAATGTGTTAGGCCAAACATAAACAGTTGTTCGTTTATGCAACAATGTTTAAAAAAAAAAAAATCTATTTTATAGCGAATAGCTCTTAATAGGTGCCTGCGACAACTTGTTTTAATCTAATTACATATCTATTACGAAGGTTATTTCCGTATAAATGCAAACTTGTGCATTAAACAAGAGGCCTTTTGTGGTTTTTCAATTATTCCATGTGGTTAACCTGCAATTGAAAAAGGCCCACAGCCGCCTATCAATGTGAAGGTTGCAATGAGACCTTTAACTCCCCCGTGCAATGTGGGCAGTCATGTGAAGGAACGCACGCTTTGTGATACCATGACCCCTGTCGCACAATAGGGGCACAGAAGGAGGAGGAGGTTTGAACTGATGAACTATGCACTGCTTTGGAGCCACAACACGACTCCTTATATTTGAAACTATTTTTTTTTAGCAGGTAAGGCCCACATAAGCGACTTGGCTATCACAAATGACAGCTCAACGAAGTGGCTTATCATGTGGGAATGTATCGCAGCCAAATACTCTCAACGCACGTTGATTCTAAATGTGGAGGGAAAAACCAGAGGACCCGGGGAAAAATCCACGCGACCACGGGGAGAGAGACATGCAAACTCCAAATATACAGGCGTAAGTGTCCGGATCGAACCCACGACCTCCTGGATACCAAGTAAGTGCGTTAATATCTGGCCACCGCGTTGTGAGGTTATCACTGGGGCACAGAAAGATGGCATGGTACAATAATCTGAATATAGCTGCAAGTGAAAAATGTAAAAGGCCAAAGGCTACAACTATTAGTCAGCTGATTAAAATTCTACATCACGAACTTTGACATAGAAACAGTCGAACATAGAAACATTCGAACGATGCTCAAGTGAGGTCCATCTTCGACGAATATTCCATCTCAATTTGAGTTTAACGTCGAGCGCGAAATCCCGCTTGAACCCGCGGCCAACGTCATGAGCGTGCAGCGGTCTAACCAGATGGGATTCTGGTTCTCAGCTCCAGCTCTCGTGCTAAGGGGCATGGCTTCGCTCTCCTCTGTCCTGCACTCCACGGCAGGCTATCCAGCCCCGCACTCCCCACAAATAGGTGTCTCGTTCTCACACAACACCGCACGTTCCTTGTCCACGTACGCCACACGTTGAGGGTGGACACACAAGACACAAACATGTCTCCTCTGCAGGGATTCATTTCTCACTGAATATTTTCCGGTTTCGCTGGTAGACTGGAGTAGGTGGCATGTGACTATGTGCCGCATCCATGGGAATAGGTATACTGTAAGTGGAGTGTCAGGTGCAGAAATATGTCAGAGGTCAAGGACCCAAACATACCCAGCAGAAATGCGGCCCTTCGTGTGCGCTTGCGCAAGCACACACACATGCGGCGCGAGTGTTCAACTCATGACCACTCTGTTTTGCACCACCAAATATAGGTGTGTGTGCAGTCAGGCATTCCACCTGAACATGTGAGACTTCAGTATGATGACAAGTATGACTAATTTATAAATTAATACTTGAGAAAAACTTGCTTTAGATAAAAATAAAAGTTGCCACACCTTCAATATTTTAAAACTTTGTTAAGTAAAAAAAAAGAAACCCATCTCTAAAATAGCATACACATGTTCGATTACAAAATGTAATTTAAGGCGTCCAACAAATCTTTTCTTAAATATGAATCACGTTATGAGCACAGGAAACGCAATTCAGGGTCACCGTCACCACCTTCCAAATTCCCAACCTCTCGCATTATTGCCAAACGATGCGTAATCACGAATCGCATTCTGCGAGCAGGAATAGGCCCAGGAAATGCCTCATCTCCTCCAGACCTCCACCGCTGGGCGCAATTACCACTTCCGAAAGCAGTCAGCCCAGCCTCTCACAATAAACAGCGCGCTGGCATGAGATAATGCCCGCCGTTTGGACTCCTTTTGTACTGGGTACAACTCGCATTCTTGGGTAATGACACGTAGATGGGTTTAGTTGCTGTCGAGGAACTGTGGGTCACTTGAACTCTTGCCAAGGCAGGAATCACGGCTGTCACAAAAACACTCTATTAATAGCACTTTTGTCGTCACCTATTTATAAACATGCGCAGCAAAGGGCCAGTCAACAACATGTCGGATGCCCAAAAACAGGCCTTACCCTTACGTATGTCCCCGTGGTCAGAATTTATCAGCATTGTCAATGATTATTTATACCACATCTACCATGCAGTACATCTCGAGGCACGAGAACAAATTGGTATTTGAAATGATGACTCGGTAAGGAAGTGATTTCAGAACAAATACTATGTTCAAAAATATGGTATAAGCAGTCTACCCAAAGATGGAGACTAAACTAAATCGAACAGCCCAACTGTGCTCAAGTCTTTTGTCCTTTTTATTCACTTCATTCAGTTATGCATATGCTAAACTCATCGATTGTGACTACATGCATCAATTAAGTCCGACTAAGCTGTTCCTCAACTTCGGAATCAATCGTGCGCGAGTTTGCGTTGGTGCGAAGCGGATGCCGACGCGAAGCCTTTGGTGATAAAGACCGAGAGCGTCTCTGCGTGTGCGCGCACGCGCGTGCGGTCTCGCAGCTTCCCAAGCCAGGCGCGGGGCAGTTGCCTATTGCGCCGGAGCGTGCGCACGCCCCGCCCCGGAGTGGGCACGCTCCCCAGAGGCAAGGGGCGTCCCCGAGAGCAAAGCAAAAGAGAGCGGCGAGGCCGAATGATGTGACGAGGGGACCCGCGCTCGTAACGCGTCTCGCCAATCGGCCCGTCACGGCAGAGCGAGGGGGACTCGTCAAACCCAGGGGTTCTCTCCCTGCCGACACTAACGCCACTGTGAGCCTGGCTGACCCCTTTTACACCCGTGGCCATTTTTACTGTCAAAACGTTTAAAACTTTTCAGCGACTCAGGTTTAAACGCTTACACATGCTACCCTTTGGCAAATGCAGGTCCGGCAATTCAAGCAGTTGTGTGAAATCCTTTGGACCGGATATTTAGAACACGGCCTCCCTCTCAAAGAACTCGAGAGAGGCAGCGCAGGTTTACAGGTCGCACGAGCACGAGATGGCTCGTCCCGTCTTTGCTGTACGTACTTGCACGAGACCCGTGTCTCGACTGGACGAGCGCCGTGGCAAGCGCTACATTTCACCGGCAGGTGTAAAACAACTGAGATGCAACCAGGCGGTTTCATCCGCATGCATCCTCCACTCACGTGTGAAGCAAGAGAGCCTGGACTGGTCAGCAAGCTACTCACATAGCAGGTCCGAGGACATCTTCAGCACCCGCCCACACGAGCCCTGAAAAACAAGGGGCAAGGTCAGTGCCATGGCGCGACCTCTCCGTTCGCACGCAAACATTCCCCCGTTTATTTATTTCAGAAATGTTTAACCGCGACGAAGTCCCACGAAGTCAATGAAAGACTCAATTAACCACCAAAAAAACACATCGAAATAATGCGCACGCATTCTAGATTGTTACGTAAACTGCTGCTGCCAAATACAGTGCTGGAGGAGAAATCTCGGGGAGCTATGAACCTAACCTTGACCAAATCACCTAGAATCAGCCTGATCTCATCAGTGCGGCAATATTGTGCTAAATCACAAGTAGCAAAGCCATTTCCAAGCTTACGTGTAAACCAATTAGTATATGGGCCAACACCAAATATTTTAATTGTTGGCACCACGTAAGTTATACCAACATATTAAAATTTCCCAGAAAGTGAAGTGTACAATAACCTTATTTAATAAGCATGCTATTACACAATACACTGTAATAGCCATATGCACAAACTGGAATTGCTAAATATTTGCTACCGCTTGTAGTACTGAATTCTGCTCAGATCCACGGACTAAATGTGTGGTTGCTACTGCGTGAGTTTTTGCGGTCGTGCCACAGAACTCTCCGATGTGTTTTAGGGTTTTTAATGCTGCGTGTTGTTCGTCTTCTTCAGAAACCGAAAGCTCTCGGCGCACGGCTAGCGAAAGGTTGCAGATCGTACCATTCAAACATGGGGCACAACCAGAAAACAAACGTCTAAAAACACAATCCGGGAGTGCAATCCGAGATTGCAACATGAAACAAAAAGAGAACGCAGCAGCATTCAAACGCTGACACAAGGAAGCAATGTGCTTGACAAATCACTGTAGCTGAACACAACTCACAATCCCACATGTAGGGCTTGAGCCGGAATCATTGTAGCAGTGTACCTGCACGGCACTAATGTCGTGTTGCGTATGAGTCACCCGCTGGTGGATATGCGACTACAACTCCCTGGAGACTGAGGTACTGTTATAGGTGGATATGTGATACGGTTGAACAAGTGAACATCTTTAGAAAATATGACCGTTACATCCACGCCCAAGTCAGATACTGGACAAAGTTGAAGCGCAAACTGCTTTAAATGTGGGAAACGTTTTGCTGTGCTTTAGAAGCGAATGTATGCAAGATTAAGAATTACAAGACTGCATGTGAAAAGGTCTGATTTGTGAACGTCTATCACAAACGACTGTTACACTGTGTACTGCTCAGGGCGGAAATGTGACGGTCGGATATGAGACGTTGCACTGTACTCACACTGTCACCGGCAGCAAAACAAGTGAATAACCTGAGTGGCAAAGGAAATGCCAAGAAATTTTGGAATACCACTGAAGCAGAAATATTCAAGCTAAGCGGCGCGCAATTGTCCTCATGGACATTCGTACGAACTACTTTTAATTTAGTTTTTGAGCTGCATCTGTTTACTTTGTAATCAGCCACTGAATAGTAGTGGTGTTGTAGGTACTGTATACGGAACGCAAGAATTCGGGTGCCACTCAATAAGCATATGGGAATGTGAAGTTTCAGTATTCTTTGCTCACATCCTCTGAGTGTGTTAAAACTATTTACAACTATTGCTATTTTTTATTTTACCAGGTAAGGCCCACTGAGCTATGGAGCTCTTTTACAGAAGCGACATGGCCACAAATGATAACTCAACAAAGTGGCTTATCGTGTGGAAATGTGTCGCAGCCGCATACTCCCAACGCGTGTTGATTCTAAATGTGGACGGAAAAACCGGAGGATCTGTAGAAAAATCCAAGCGAGCAGAGGCAGAGAGAGAGAAAGACACGCAAACTCCAAATACACAAGCGTTAGGGTCGGGATCGAGCCCATTACCTCCTGCATACCAGGCGAGGGAGTTAACATCTTGCCACCGCAGCACCCGTATTGCTCTTTGTGTAAAAGTCAATTGCTGAAAATGTCACTGATGTGTTAATAATTACACGTTGCTCAGAATCCCTTTTTTTTTCTTCTCCGCGTATATGCCTCTATACTACGACTCTATGCATTCATTGTAATGCATTATTAAACTCCGTTGAGCAACTGGTAAACGTTGAGGGATTGTCTTTAAAATTGTAGTGCTTAAGGTTAAAAAGAAAACTGAATAAAGCCAGCAACTGTGGCCTTGAAAACAACAAACTTGAATTTTGAGTGGCACCCTAGCGAGAATCAATTCCAAAAGAAACGTACTTGTTTTTGCACTATACCATACATCGGTATTTCAAAACATAAAACATTTCCACAGTTGTGCTGTACAGCTTTCCGATGCGATTTTCGAGATTTGTTTGGCACGAAGTCCGACGCTTCACTCCATGTACTGGCAGCTCATCAGGAATGGTTCCTGAGGAAGAAAAGGGTCCCAAAGAAAGTCCTGCAGTGAACGTTGGACATCAGATCGAACGGCGTGCGGTAACAACCCGACAGCATGTTAGAGAGCTATAGAACATCAGAGAGTGCCGGCATAGCTAAAGACATCCTGCTAACGCCACGCTTGATGATCCTAGTTCGCCGCGATTATACAAGAACATTCGATCCAAAAATCCTGACAATTTATGGGATAGCTCAAACCTCTTTCACACACCACTTCTGTCATGTCACTACTGGATGAGGACCTCTCAATGCCATGTGGATCGTGTGGGTTATTTTGGCCATACTTCACCAAGCTGATCAGTGCAGTGTTGAAGGTGGCAGATGGTATGGTCGCGATATCATAGAAGTGCAGTACAACACATTTGTATGCACTGCCCTCTGCTGCCCACTGCACGTAAGACGTGATAACAACCAAAACCACGTGGGGATGCCTTTTCTGTGTTGTACCTGGACGCTGTTGAAACTCAAATTCGTTTTAAAGACTTAAGCGAAGGGTCGTGGAAAGAGTGATTATGTCATTTGACAATTACTTTACAACTTGCCTCTTGCCCATCCAAGGACGGGTGTATTGCAGTAAATCTGAAACTTGCAAGCGAAAAGCAGACCGCGACGTGATATTAATTGCATCCATTCGTGCGTAATTTGTAAGGCCACGATGACACAGACTTATTTCATTTAAAGGTTATAATGCCTTGTTCATCATGACGTCATTTTTATTTGTTTCAATAGCGCTATGGAGATCACGTGACGTGAGGGTTCTGCCTTTGTAGTGAGGGTTATAAGTTGACGCTGAGGGGGGGGGGGGGAGGCGCCTCGCCCCCCCCCATGGGGAGTGACGTCACCCGCTAATTATTATTAATAGGGAGGGGTCGTCCACGTGGAGGACGTCACCTCTTCATGATTATTAATGAGGGGGGCTGGTCGACGCGGAGTGACGTCACGCACGGGACACACAAACATTCTTGGCTCATTATAGTAGTAAATGGTTAAAACAATGGGGGAACGTTTCTTAAACTCAGCTGCCTCTGTCGACCCAGATGTATAAATGGGTAAACCTCAGTTATTTGCTCAGCAGGTTTTACATTGTGGGATAAAGTCTGAGTACTCTCACCTTTACTAAACGTCTGGCCAAACCTAGTAGCGTCGGGTAAAATTACCCTCTTAGAAGGGCACCCGAAAGCTACCTTTCGTTGAGACACTTCTGCAAGCAATGCCATGAGCAGGAAATTGCCAGGGCCGTACCTTTAATTGTTACTTCATGACCGGAAGAGCTGAGCATTGCCGAAACTCCAGATTCCAATGACCTCGATGTAACTGATTATAGCCAGTGTTGGTTTGGAGAGCAGCCAGTCTCGTCATCCCCATTCCGGCCCTTCAAGAACTATATCAAATGATTACAGAGTCTCCGAAAATTTCCTGGCCCGGAGGGCTGCCCTGTACCACTTACTCCACGTGTCACAAAAAAACAAACCTTCTCACTCGTTGTGGTTTTACGGCTCTTGGAAGTTCGTGACCGCAAGCACTCACGTGCCCCCCCCCCTCCCCAAAACCCAACCCATCTGACAACGAAACGCTTAATTGTGATGTCCACCCACACACATGCAGCCATGAGAGCATGATTTCAACTCTACTCATCCAGCAAAGGTGCAAAAAGTTATAGCTCTGACAATTAGTCGAGATTAATTAATCAAATAACAATTATAAAAATAAATGACTATTCTTTTTCGTGGATTACTCGGGAAACTTTAAAAATAGCGGCCATCCCCTACAACTTTTCTCCTGAAGGCGGGAAACACCCGCCACGAGCCACGGCCAGAGTGACACGGTTGATGATATCAATGATGTCACCAAGCACAGCCCAGCACCTCCCGTCCAGTGGCACACATGGGAACAGAGGTGAGACTGTCCCCCCCCCCCCACCAATGATTGTGTTATGGCATAATCGATGACTTATAGAATCAGATATACTGTATCTACAAAATATACATTACTGCTGCATACAACGTTTTAACCGCAGGTGAAAACAAGAAACAAAAATCCCGATATAGTTTTTTTTGCTGTCAATCTAAAATAATATCCATGTCATAACATAGAGTATATACGGTAACAGGTCAAGCAACAAGACTCGATTATGTAGCATTCAGCGTCTCTTGAGAGAGAAAACATACCTCCACTGGATGTTTTATTGGCACTCATGTGGTCGTATCTTTAAACTAAAACCAAACGCAAACAACTGTCAAATAAACTCCATACGTAGGCTTTCACGACCAATATTATGATTCATAATTGGAAAAACAAAAGCAATTGTCACATTTGCGGCACGTGACGTGTTGATATGGTTGGCTTTTTGTCCGGGGCTGGAAGCTGCATAGCTTTATCTCACATTATACAGCATCTACACAATGACCTAACCCCAAATAAACAAACAATGTGTCAAATACGATGTTTTTTAAATTTATTTTGTAGCACGCCCCGGGCTAAATTTCCTTTCAAGATTTGAATGGCGTTTCAATTTAACGCAATTCTAAGTTGACGTCAACAATAAATGCTCTCGACTGAAATTTATCTGCATTAAAAAAAAACTTTTACTCCGCAGAGAGGAAAAAAATTCGCTGAATTGGCTGCTCATAAATGTAGCAATGATAAGCAAACTCAAAAATATGTTGACTCAACTTCTAATTTTAGCTTGGCACGTTCGGGTTGGCATACAGTCCGAAAATGTTCTGTTTATGTGGATCGGTTTCCCAGAACATTTGGCTTCCAACGCGGACACAGGGAGAACGCGAAAGAGCATTCTTACGAGTGGAGCTAAAGCACTTCAAGGCAACACTGTAAGGATAATACTGTACGTCGCATATTCCAACTCGCTGGGTGCCGAGGTGCTGTGTGGGTGGGCAATGTGAGAGGGTCAAGATATATGAACATCTGTGGGAAATGAGTTACATCATGAGTGGACATGTATTCGGTACGGGTAAAAAAAATCTGCACGTAAATCGCTTTAAATATTGACAAATGCCTCACTGTAGCTCAAAATAAAGCGAATGTATTTGAGATGAGGAATGCAATACTGAGTGTGAAAAGGTTGGATTTGTTAACGCCTATAGAAAATGATTTTGCCCATGGCCATATCTCCTGCACTGGGTATGCCGCAGTTAATTCAGGATGCTGCTGCAAAGTCTGAATATAGAATTTGTCTTTGCATAAAATGTAATTTCTGATTTTGATGTGATATGACGTGAGTATAGTGCTTTGCATTTTAACTTTTATGTTCTAATTTAGAACAAAAATAAATAAATTGGAATATGATTTATATTTAAAAGTGGTGTATTTTGTATAGGAGTATTTGTAAATTCAACAAAAACGCACATAGAGCTTCATCACTATCATCAGCCATGGTCAATCCACTGCTGGATGAAGGCCTCACAAATCCACCAATATTTCAAAGAGAAAATCCATCAAACTCTTCCTCCCAAATTAGGCGTAAAAAAACTGGAATACCTGACATTAGTTCGTGGCAACTTTGCAAGTTATGCGTCAGTGTTATGAGCTGATGATGCCGTTTCACACAAAAAAAGTGTATTGCATCTGCATTCTGTAAATATTTTTTAAAATGCACGGCTTTGTAGCCCTGCTCTGTATTTTCTAGGATGTGTTTTGGGATTGTACCGCGTGTTGAATGAGAGAAGCTCCCAGTACGTAGAGGGAAACGTCAAGACATCGTGCCGGACAACACGCAGTTCAGTACAAGCCCAAAACAAGTCAGAGGCCACAAACACAGCAGCACAACCGTGCATTTAATGCTATGCAGCATTAAATGTACGACTTTATTATGGAATAATGTACGGCTATATATATCCGATTGTGTCCATTTGTTCAAGCGCGACCATAACAAAACATTACAAGCACTCCAGGAAATGATATCTGCTGCTGCGAGCAAACGAAAACGGGAGAGAAAAAAAATCGGCTCCTCTCAGCTGTGCACAACGCCACAGGGCTCTATAACACGTCTAGTTTCGGAGCCTGAGACAATCCACTGCGTGCCAAACTGGCATTACAATTCACGTAGGAAAACCAAATAGGGAGTTTTCTTGCTGCGCCTAAAACACACACACACTTTGGCAGCTTTGCGTGGCATGATCAAAGACTCGGCGCTCCCGAATCGGGGAAAACCAGCGCTGCTACACACGGTTCTCGGATGTGTTTTCTGGTTGTGCCGCGTGTTGTTCAGCACAAGCTCCTGACGATCCGCTGGCAACTTCTTCAGCAACTGAATCGATGGAACTGAATCGCCAGAGGCTCTCGGAGCGAAACGTCGGGCATCATGGAAAACTGAAACGAATATTGAAGGTCCCAGCTCCCTGGAGTGAAACGTTGGACATCGTGCCAAAGAACACTCAGTACAACCCAAAAACACGTTGGAACGTTCATCGCAATAACCTTTGTAACAGTAGAAACCAACATCAAAATTCACACTCAAATCTGGTGTCAAATTCATCCATCTGCTCGTCTCTGGTGACAAACACAGTGTTGTATACTAACCCCTTCTTCCAAAATTGATATTAATAATATTTGATGATATTTTTATATATTATCTTTTTACTTGTTTTTTTTATAATGAATGAAAACACACCAAAGCGCAGCAAACTGCAAAACACCAGGGGTTGTTAAGTAATGAACTGGAGGAGGGCTAGGATGGCAGAATTTGCAACCTTGCTTCAAGGAAAGATAAGGCCTGATGAACGGGCACATGTCACCCGTGCAGGCGGCAGAGACAGTGGGAGAGTCAGCCAGACATAGTTAAGGCAAAAAGCCCAACCATCCTGCATGGTTTTAAAGTAACGTCAAAATTCGAAATTCAACAACAGAGTAGGCTAAATTATCGATCCTCGCGCTCGCTCAAATTGGAGACCAGGCTGCGAGCTACATCAATGAACCATTGCCCATTTGCTAATCCAATACTGAATGTTAATATTACTGAAGTCAAAACGAATTCTATGACCTCAGCACATGGGCGAATAATAGGGCAGTGTCAACTCAAAGGCAATGGAAGGAAGCAGAGGCGCCTTTGTCTAAATCACAACCACAGAAAGCCAGGAATCATCACTGATTGTGTGTTTAGGGATTCCGAGCTAGTTGGAACACGTGCACACAGGGAGGAGGTAGAAATACGCCTTGTCCTCCTGCAGCTGAGGGAGCAAAGATAAACCCAAAAAGGCCAAGGAAGTGGGTCAGCTCAAGGCTGTGTGCACAGGGGAGGGAGCTGATTTAAACAACCCTGCACGTCTGAACGTGAGGGGGCCTTTGACCTGAAATTAAGAATAACACTCCCAGAGCAGAAGGTTGGATGGCCACAGTGAGACGAGAATAAGAGTGTTGTATATCTCTCAAGGATGCAGACTCAGCTGAACAACAAGGCTGCGGGGGTCACCAGAAGTTCGCGTTCGCCTAGTTAAGACAAAAAGCTCAATTATTCTGTATTGCTATTAAAGTAACGTTAAAGTCGGAATTTAACAACAGGGTAGGCTAAAGTTATTGATATTCACACCCACTCCAATTAAACCAGGCCACAAGTTACGCCTACTGAACCATCACCATCATTAAGTCAATATGAAATGTTATTTCCATACTTTAATACTTTCTATACAACTCGACCCGAAGCATATGACAATCAGAACCTTCCTAAGTCAAAATTGAATCGCACCCAGACAGGAGCGAATAGTCGATATAAGGTTGAAGAGGGAAGGACATTAAGAGCACGGCGAACTGCAAACGTAAGCAAAAAGCCGGGAACGACACCAACCCAGCGACCCACCAGCCCAGCAACAGCGAGTCGGGCTTCGACAGGCCATAAAAGTAGGAATAATAACTCCCGGGGTCAGGGGACACAAGAAGAAGCAGGCAGACAAAAACCAGAACTGACTCCAAGGTTCAACCGCCCTCACCTACAAGGAGTGACGGAAATTAATGAGGCCTTGAGTTAACGGCGTCAGCTGGACAGCAACAACAACGGCGAGCAGAGATAGGGTGGGGCAAAGACTGCGGGGCTATGGAATGCAACTTCATGTCAGTAAAGCCCTGACAAACAAGTTAAGTTAAAGACATCACAATACATAATATCGTACATAACATCAATGTTAACGCTATTCACCGTAAACTATATTCCGCTTATATAACCATGCAGACACCAAGGAATACTAATTCCTAGGATCAAGAAACTTACCCCTTAACCTAAGATATCGGAAATAAATTAATAATAATAAGCATATGCATGAAAAGACAAAAGTAAAACTTATGGAAAAGCCAGGATAACGGGATGAATCACCACCAGGTCGAATATAAAATACATAATAAAAGAGCGATGTTAAACCCAGGGTCGGAGAGAAAGGGAGATCCCGGCCGTCTTTGTATCCCCGCAGCGCGGGATAGGAGTGTGTATACGCTCGGGGAAACACCTCCACTTGAGTCAAGCACCACGATGGGAAACGACAGACCTTAGGTTACATACAGAATCATAACTGTGAAATGGTAAGGGACAAATGTTAACTTAAAACTTTTTAACCATTTCTTTGTGCGTCGGTGAGGGTCGGAGGGAGTGTTGCCCCTCCCTCCAGGTCGTGCAACACGGACAAAGACGCCTATGAGACGATTTGTAACGTCTGTGTTTTGGTTCATGAAGAAGGCCAGACAAGAGATAATATCGCACCCAGACAGAGAGACGACTTCGAGGCAATTTGTAACATCTGATTGTTTGCTCGTGGATTTTATGGAGGGAGTATGACAACGGAATATACCGTGGGTGATGCACACAAGGACATACGGACGTACGGACACACACATGGACACACCTACCTACGGACAGATCCTGACACAGCAAAAATCGAAAGAAACCCCGCCTTGTGGGCAGGATCCAAAGGGATTTTTCGGCATAAAAGAGAGGACCCTGAGCATTGGAAACCAGCTCGACCGGGAGGGTCGACTCAGGAGCGAGCTGCGACCAGCGGGTCGGCTCGACTCATCTTCAGCTCGTCTGGGACTCAGCCGAGTTCGATCGGCTCACCGGAGCCGGCTCTCGGGGCTCGACTCAAGCGGCTCCCCATCTCCTCTGCAGGCGGGCAAGACCCGCTTGACAGCTCAACTCGGCCTGCGTGGGTCAACCTCTGCCGAGTCGGAGGTCTCTGCTGCCGCCGGAGTGGTGAGGGTCGCGGTTTGGCGACGAGGCTCCGTGCTCACCCTGGTCGACGACCCAACACTGCACGCTGCGAGCGAGCTGTGGGCGCCACCTACCGACCGGGTTCCGAACTGCGACAGCGTATCAACGGGCATCCGAACCAGTTCACCACAGTGACAGGGGAGCGACTGATACGTATGACGCGCACCGCCCCCTCACCACACGACCACCAGGCGTCTGTTTGACATAAAGAACCGACTCCGAACACTGACTATTCAAGACAACTCTTACCACTCAAACACACTCGAACCCATAAGCCATCCGTGGCTGTGAAGGCATCACAACGAGACCGAGTGATGGCCATCCGTCGTTTATAAGTGTATTCGTAATTTTTATCTTTAATATTTAGTGGGCTGTACTCTTAATCGCATAAATTCCCAACAGATCCATCAATACGAATTGATTCTTGGCACCTCCTTCCGCCGAGCCACGCTCACGTGGGGAGTGGTGGCCCACCAGATCCTTATCAGGTGATCTGGTCCCCAATTAGTAAACTTGGTATAAGATAACGATCTTCGGAAAAGGAGCACCGTCGCAGGCCCTTACTCCGAGCCATTCTGTTGTCAGATAACCTGCCGATGTATCTGTTGAGATTGGTGCCTTTAAGAATAATAACTGTTTTTGATTGTTTTTTTTATCGCCGTATAATCTTTCAAGTATCTTTCAGTCATAATCGCCGCACGTACTCGCATCCTCTACAGAATATTCAACTGTCCCGTGACCCAAGGTGCTAACAACGTGATAAGGGTTGCGTATGATCAATAAGGAGTGCGGTACTGCGTGAACAATATTGAGTATAATCATTCATTAACGTTAAGGTTTTTCTTAGCATAGTATTTGCATATTTTAACGACTCTCTCTCTCACTAACAACCATCGCGTTATGCGGGATCCATGTGCCGTTGTCAAAGTGAAATCAGACAATCGTTGATGATACTGTATTGATGCCGTGTTGACGTTCCGGGATTGAGAGTTCGCATACTATATCATAGTTGAGGTTGAATTAGTAATAAATTGATTAATACAGAAGTGGTTGTGTGATTCTTTCCTGAAATCTATGCATAAGATCTGCTTCTGCGTTGAGATCTGAACTTGGTGACCTTAATAAACACACTAATACATACTCAGTAAATGTTAAAGCGATAACGGGGTGAACCGGGGACCTAAAATATAACCACGAATACCCACTCTGGGAATGTTAAAGCGAGAATGAGACGAACCTAGACAACGATGCCGAGTTAATCTAAGTTAATCTTGCATACTTACACCACACCTGCATAACTGCATACGATTAATTGCCTTATTCCGATCGATAACCCACCCTCGTCACCGAGGCGGGGTCTGGTTATCATAACGACTTGCATTATCATAATTACACCCACTCGCATAATTACTACGATTACCTCTCGAATTGGCATAATTAAATGTGCATAATTACATAAATTAACATATTTCCGGATAATTACACATTTGGCCAAATTTCATTTGATTATTATTATTTTCACTGAATATTCATAACCCACATATACAACATAATAATTTCACCCACGCACGCATACAACATAACAAATTTTGATAACCAACATATACAACAACAGGTAGGTGAAACTATGATAACTAGAACTGGAACAATAACTAGAATAGATGTTGCACTGGCGTGATAATGCCTGCAAGCGGTTTGTTGAGGTCAAGCGTAAAGTGCATCCTCAATAAGGTGAGTGGATATGCCGCATCCCGCATATCATAGGTTTTTTTTTAAGAACCCTTACTTACATTTATACGATTTGGGAAAAACTGAAAACCGCATTCCCCGAAGCTCAAAAACTGTATCTGCATCTCCACAACAGATCAGAAACGTCACGGGACAAGCAACCCCAGCTTTGTACTGAACTCTACAGTAACATTAGAACACGTAAATGTGTCACACTGTAAAATCACCTCCACCCAACACAGCGAATTAGTAAGGGTTGTCACGTGAACAAAATGTGTACATTTGTTACTAATTTTCAGCACACCGGTGTGTTAGACAGAAAACCCACATCAAACGATTGCCAGAATTCTGACAATTGCCTGATGATGCTGGTTGCAGTCACCAGCAAAATGTCGTATTCAGAAGTGCAAAAAATGTGGGTTTAGTAATAGGTTTTTACCCTTTCAACTGGTACAAAAACTGATACCTTTATACAAGGAATCATGTTTGCAATAACCACAACACAAGCAGTCAAAATGCTAACAAAAAGAAACAACTCTGATAATGATATGCACTGTCCTTGAAGTTGACGCCTTTTGGCGTCATCTGGTCCAACACCAATGGAGACTAGGCTCTAAGAAAAGCTGTCTCGGGTGTGGACCAATCAACTTCAAGGACAGTGCATATCATTATCATTATCAGAGTTGTTTATTTTTGTTAGAATTTTGACTGCTTGTGTTGTGGTTATTGCAAACATGATTCCTTGTATAAAGGTATCAGTTTTTGTACCAGTTGAAAGGGTAAAAACCTATTACTATATTTTGCCACTGGTAAAGGAGATGTCTCATGTGGGTTTGCTAATGCGTCAGTGTCCTGGAGTAGTAACACATTGGCACGTTTTGTTCACGTGACAAAGCTTTCTTCTGTTTACAGCCCTGAGTCAGTGGTGGGAATTCCACATTCCTATGGCCTGGGGAAAGTCAAATCATGAGACCAACACGTGACATAAATGTTGGCCTAGTCCCATGGACTAAAAGTGGTACTCGCTCCTGAATTGGTGATGGGCTGAGTTAACCCCGAACAAAGATTTTAACTCCTCAACCTTTTAATCTAGCACAGTATAGCTTTTACACACCAATGGTTAGTTCGTGACTATTGTATAATAATGATTTGTGCAGTATTCAGGGAACGTGTGACAGTATTTTACACTTTCTGACGGCATATAGAAATTATAGGATAGTTACGGAAATGTATTTCTTTGTCCAAATGTATCTTGATCATGATGATTATGACACTTTTTGCTTGGCCTTTTTCAACGTGTAATGTCCAACTTCTAAAATCCACAAGGCGTTAGCGCCATCGAGTGTTCTTCTGGGCTCGTAGAAAACATGGCATATTTAACAAAAATGTGTGCAATTTGCATTAAAAAGTCAATGATTTCCCTGCTCAATTGAACATTGAGGGTGGTGTTCATCTCTTGTTTACAAACAAGAGCCAGTGATGGAAATTCCACATTCCAATGGCAAGGGTAGGTCTGTCAAACAGAACTGTGGACTTCCCCACGAAGTGGTACTTATTATACATGCAATGTACAAACATATTTAATTTTATTGCATTACAAACATGTACACCGTACCTCGAAAACGAAAGTTAATACAGTGCCCGCATTAGATGTTTGTGAAAAAACACATGCTGTATTAATATGTAGGCATCTTTCAATGCTGAAGATACATTTTAAAAATACGAATCGAAAATGTATGTTATTCATCGAGGAGGATGTTAGTAAACAACACAAAACAGTGTACAAAAAACATAGGCACAAACAATAGCTTATATATAATCAATTAACTTTCGGGGAGACTTACAGGTGAAACTTTTACGTTTAATCAACAGTGTTTATTCATAGCCGAAGTGAAATTAATTAAAATTGTGGTTGAATTTTGCAGCACTGTATTTTTTTCTGTTTACACACCGATACGTTAAACATAAAGAGCATTGTTGTAACGCTGTACTGTAGATCTCCTTCTAACGTAGGAAGATCCACAATTCATGCAGAGAACTTAAATTTTTTGGCAGTTCGTGGGTCCTGGGAAAAGGGGGGGGGGGGACCCCGCAGAATCTGCCGTATCCCCAAACTCTATAGGTGGTCCTATTGCTGGTCTTGAGCCAAACAGCACTTACAGCTCCAAATTCAATAAAAGCGTTTGCAAAAAAAAAAGCTGTCAATTTTTCCATGCACGTTTTCACAGCGACATCTGTAATACCGCGTTGTTTAGAGAGGCAATAAAAAAAAACTTTTCCTTGAAAGCGGCATTTAAATTGGCCTGCCGTTCACTGATGTGTATTTATACACAGCCTCTTTGTGTTCCCTGTCTTACGTTTAAACTCTGACTGGGCATCTGTGTTGTAAATTATTCTGCCAAGTTTAGGGTTGCGGGAGCTCGAAAATATTTTTTGTGTGAACCATTACCCAACTAAAGTTAGCGGTACAGTACAAACGTCGCTTATCTGACTCGCTGGGCACTTCGGTACCTGTATAGGAGGGCGCTCATTATTTATTTGGTGATGCTGCTGCTGCTGCTGCGTTGACAGCAGTGCACATGAACAATCGGCAAAAAAAACGAACACACTTGTCATCAATCAACACTGCTTTAAAATCGAAAACAAATCTGCGACGTTTCGGGCAATAACCCTTCGTCATAGCACGTGTGCCGATTGTCTATATTGTTTTCCTTTAAAGGCAGTTTTGTTGACGATTGTATAGGTCTTCTTGGTTCTTTCGGTAAAGTCACGTAGAAGGGAAATAATAAAATAGTAAAAATATAACATAATAAAATACAATTCTCATGACGTTTCGGCCACAATGCAAGCAGCCGTCCTCAGGTGAAGAACAGGTCTGTCGGAAAGACAGCGTCTGACCTGTTCTTCACCTGAGGACAGCTGCTTTCGTTGTGGCCGAAACGTCGTGAGAATTGTATTTTATTCTGTTTTATTTGTATTATTTTATTATTTCCCTTCTACGTGACTTTACCGAAAGAACCAAGAAGATGAATCCCTGCAGTCACGAAAGCTTTAAATCTAAAGATTGTATAGGTACGTGTGTGAAAAGGAGAGATTTGTGAACATCTATGGAAAATGATAGTTCCACCATTGTGCACAAATACTGGCACCTTGTGGGTGATGGGTCGGATAAGCGACGTTGTATTATACTTGCGCACAAGATTTCTGGAATGTAGATAGTGAAACAGCAGCCCACAATGTACGATGCGGAGCAGTACATCTACAGATAGAATGTAACGGATGTGAACACGTGTATTATACAGTACAAAGCATGTGTTATGGTTTATGCATTATCAAGTCGATGGATATGAAATTTGAGAAGATAAATGGAAGAAAATAAGTGACATAAGAATAATGCTGTGAAACGCCTTGTATATTGTGTTAAGATTAATTTAGCATTACACTGATGCTCCCTTCCAGTGACAGCACACTGGGAATATCAAAGTTAAAATGCAGTGAAGGACAAATTATTGTGATTGTAAGAGGAAAAGCAATGGAGCATTACATAACTGTTCACCACAGTGTACAACACAATTATATAAGCAACCTGTTGGTCCAAGTTTAAGGGGGGAACCTGGTGTATTACATTTCTTACTTACAAATTAACTTTCAACTATTTAATACTATATTTTATTTCAATAAATAACCGGCAGGCAAGACAATAGTATCCCAGATTTGTATGTTGTCTGTTGTTATTTTGTTGCTAAAATGATTCCAAATCCCGTTTTTCTACACAGGGTTATGCTCCAGATTGACCAGCCAACGTGGAAGAGCAGGAAAATTACGCTGTGCAGGGGCTTTTGAGAGCTCCTTCCCGTGGAAACTCTTCCGTCAGCAGTGGCAAGAGCAAGGTATTGCAGGGCTGCCACGACATCTGACATCAAAATAGTTTAAAATGAAAACCACACGCAAGTGCCTCTCAAAATGCACACAGGGCCTACAAAAAAGCAGGGCCCACTATTTACATCCTCCCTCAGGAAATGCGCATTAGCAGTCAAGTACTGCCACTCTCTCGAACACACTACGTGGATCATAGTACGCGACAATTTATTACAAATCACGTGTTTTGCCAAACACAGCTATGTTACAGTGCAACTAACTCTTTATTATTTGTTACGGATTTACCCGGGTCACATACAAATCAAGCTTGCAAAAAAAAAGTGTTGGTATTCGGCTCATTTTGCATGTATTATGAGCTGCTCGTCACCCAAAACACAGTGAAAATTGCTTTAATAATCGACAAAACGAACAACGCTTTATTTCTTTAGTCCATGGGGCCAAAGAAGAAATTGGTACCAGCTAAGGTAGCAAAACTTTAGTCGTACCGGTTAGATTATATGGCCAATAAAAGTGAATTCTTTACTATCCACCAGTAATTTCAAATGGTTGTTACATAACTTCCTGTTAATGACCACGTAAATAAATAATAACCGCGAAAGTGAACCACCGTGGGTAGCGAAATGTTATCTCCGTCGTTTCGTCGTGGGTTTCCATCCCAACCCTTGACGCCCTGTATATTTGGAGTTCACAAGTTCTCTCCGCGGGGTGGCCGCACGGATTTTTCAACGGGGCCTCCCGTTTTACGCTCCACATTTAGAAACATGCATTTAGATTATTTGGCTGCTCCTATAAATTCCCCCACATGTGTGATGATATAAGCCTTCCTCGATGAGCAATCATGTTTGGCCAGGTCACCTCTGAAAACACGCGAATGGTTCGCTACTTAAAATGTGACTGACAACCCAAATGTGTCGTCTGTACTCATGGACTCCTTCACCGCCCATTCTAAGCGGGTGGGATACATACATTGTAGAGCCTATTTTGCATTGATTCTTCCAGTCAATAATCTGGATAATTTATAGTTGATCAGATGTTAGGAATATTTTAATTGTATTTATATTTTCAATAAGAATTAGAGAAAAGCAAAGAATGAGGGTATGCAGCGGCCAGATTATAAATGTCCAAAGTAATGTTGTTATTATTATTATTGCTAGGCTTGTTGACGCAAGAACGCCTCACAGAGAACTGCTTTTTGTTGAGTTTGTTGTCCTTCCCCCGCACCTCCGATTAGCACGTTTGGCTACGTACGGCGTGAAATAAGTTCAACATACACACATACATACAGATTCTCACGACTATTTTTTCGCAGTACGGGGCGAAGATTTAGGAAACTATATTGTAAGTGAGAGAAAGGAAAGATGGATATAGGGAATAGGGTATATAAATAAGGAAAAAGTAAAGTACGTCAGTAATATTGGGGGGGGGGCGGAGGGGCAGTATCACGACATGGTTTTCATAACAATTGAATGAGATTATATTTTGATAAGCATGCTCCATCTCGTTAAATACGACGCTAAACCCTTTATTTCCCTTATTCTTCTTGTTACAAGGCGAGGGGTAGGTGGGTGGGGGGGAGTATGCCTGAAAGTAAACGAGCACACACACACGCAGCAGCAGCAGTGTGGCAGGTATGCGGGAGAGTTTCCTGCTCAGCTGTGCCGCGAATGCTTTTTACTCACCCCGCTCACTGGCAGCGATTACAAGCCAGGCTAGCGGGGTCAAACGCGTGACCCCCAGAGCACAGCACACTTCCCTGCCATGACCTCTTCCAGGTCATAAGTCACAGGGCAACATTCAACTTCCCGCCGACGTTTGGGATTCGCCAAGGCACACTGCAGGCAGCAGTGCGGTTGATCGCGTCGCATTTGTCGCCAAAGCCAACGTGCAACTTGTTTTTTAGTGCTGCTCACCACTGCAATTTAAAATATATACGTCCTATAAATATAGGGAAGGAAGGGATCACAGTTACGTTTTAAAGTGTCCAAGTGTAGCTTTAATGGCCCACGATTTAGCTTCTCATGCAGGTCACCTGCGAGCCACATGTATCATAGACTGTGTTCATCGTGCCGTCCAACAGGGACAACACAAGTTTTTCTTTTTCAAATTCTGAACAATAATAATTCCTGAACACCACTACTCAACAACGTCTGTCACGATCAACAACAATTTTCAAATTTACAAAAAATTCACGGAACTTTTAAAAAAGTCGCTAAAATATTGCGGAGATAAGCTACTAGTTTTTCGAACGGCAACAAAACTTAAAAATCGAAGTTCTGGGTTATTTAGTCAAAGGCAATATTTGTGATCTGATTGTTTTGGATTTGTACTTTTCAATGAGGACGATATCTACGTTGGGGCAGGTGCTGTTAGCAAGCACCTATTAGGGTCAGGCTGGCACATAAGGAGGTGGTGGCCAGCACTAGGCCCAGCCACCTGTGCCTCTCCAATGCTGATGTTTAAACACTGCACCAAGTAATCTTTAAGGGTGAGCCATCGATCTAGTGAGGCCCAGGACTGCCTGTTCAGATATTTGTCATTGATTCCTGCCATAAGTGGGAATCAAACGAGGGGGGTCAGAGCGTTCGTAGCGCAATGCACTTAACCACTCCACTACTCCTCGCCATGCCTGTGCAGAACGCACACACTCGTATTCCCCACGTCGCAGTGTTTCGGATGCTGATGGATTTTTTTTACTGTAGTTCGTGGTAAACATTGCAGCACGTGAAAGCTTGGCACATTTCCCAGTCAGAATTTTGGCTCCCGTTTCCGTAAAGTTCCCTTTTTCCCTGTGCCCTGATTGGTCCGACCGATTACTTTGGGGCTAAAGGCTGTGGCTATTTAATATTGCTGCTGGTATCAGAAATTCTTTAATTTAGCAAACATATTTTTCTTTGTGAAGTTCTTTGAAATAAACTGAGATGAAGGTCAAATGAATATTGTGTTCTTTCCACAAGCCTCCACTATAAAGCTGCTTTGTTCCCAAATTTTTACATTCATGGTTTGCTTTGTTGCAGTGACTCTACACTATGCATTCCTTTAGCACACACACACAAGCTATTACTGATGGCAGTACAGCAAATGGATGAGTATATCTGTGCAATGTTTTGCATGCTGTTTTCTCTGGATACTTCAGTATTTACTGCTACGTGCAAAAACACTCACGAATGAAATCAGACATATTCCAATCCTGGAACCACCTGTAAAAATCATACTGAGACTCACCGAGGTGTTCCTGCTTTATTTTGCATCGTTATTAGAAGTTTCTATGGTAGGAGTTCAGATTTTACAGAACATTTACAACGCCTAACAAATAGTGGCCAATCTTAAGAGACATTAGTGAAAGGCGCTTTACAAATAACTGTACATTATTATTTCTCGGCACACAAGAGGACAGCTGGAAGCAGTAGGGTCTGGCGTCATGTTATGATACAAACAGCATTGTATATAATCTGACTGAGCGTGCAGTGGCCAACAAACCAGTAAGAGGTACATTTGTATGACCCCTTATTTTAAATGATGAAGTAACTGCCAGCTATCTCGTGGATAAATAACCACGATTTTAGACGTACAATGTTTGCTATTCAAACACGGCCAAACACAAGGATAGCAGCAGCAATGATTCCTTGGTTATGTAAAACAAATCGAATTCAAAGGCAATGCGCAAGTTAAGATGTGCTCAGCAGTGAAAGTTGTTGGTTCTGGTCTGCACTATTTTGATTGTTGTATTGCTTCAATCGGTTAATAATTTAATTTGCTGTATAGTTAAATATATTTTACAGAGGCATTATGTGGTTATATAACAGGTGTGCAATCAATGCATTTAAACGTTCTCCGTCTTTATATATCAATTGTATTGTTGCAATCAGTAATATAATACACATTTTGCCGTTTTAGTATTCCCCTTACAGTATTTTGTCTTTGGAATAACTTAAGTGCCGAACTTTTGATCACAATGATAAATGTTGAATAGCACAGCTGACCCCATAAATAAATGTTGTACACACCAGGACAAATGCTACCCACCATCACCGCCACACATGATGTACCTTACTCCTCAATTCAGATCAGTGGTTAACTCTTAAGTGGTCCAAGGGCAAGGGAGTGATCGATTACCTATTTCATGGACTTGATAGGTGCTAAAATATATATTTTATTATGGTAAGTCAGAAAAATTCTCGAAATTCATTTGAACATTGGGAAATCATTTTGGCCTGAACTGATTGCTCAATCCAGACCAATAGGTGAAAACTTTACAAGCTCCAATTGTAATTTAGTGATCATAAGCTATTTCATAACATTTCTGGATGTGATTGGTTGGTGCTTATTATATAAACTATTTCAATTCTCTGATGGTGTGAGTGTTCAGAATATTTGTTTTATTTTCATTTTTGATTTGCGGAACTAGTGCTACTGCCAAGTTAAATGATATGCAGATGCATCCGGATACATACACAACTCGACGAAAACAAATTAATGTAAGTTATGAATTCACTGAGAATCTCTTGTTACAAGAAATGTGTGCATGAGAGCTAAATAACATTGCTGTAACATTTAAAGAGGGTCTCAATATTATCTAAAATATATTACACTTTAAACATATTACCATACTATAGTATTTCAAAACAGACTTTGGTAATAATGGATTTTAAAAAATAAGAAAAAAATGAGCAAAACACTTCTAACTTAAACAAAACATTTTAAATGAAATTAACAAATGGTAAATATCACAATGAGTAAAACTATATTATATACTAAATGTTATATTTAAAGGCATCATAATTTACATACAATACAGTAGCTGAATAAAATATTAAATTTCAGCAATTTTTTTCAGTAAAAAACTCTGCTTTTCCCCTTTTATGCTGTAAACTTAAATTGAGCCTTACCTTGCAGTGATCAGCCCACAGTTATTCTGAGACAAATACTAGTGCTTGGTGGTATAGCTTCCTATGAATTTAAATCCATTGTGTTGTGTATACATGACAATGTTTGACAAAAGAGCTGCTACATACACATCTTTGCTGGAATATTTTATTATTGAAAAAAAGTTTGGCAAATCCTGGTAAAAAAATTATACTTTAATATTTAAATAAATTTTAATTGAATGTTTTATTCTATTTGTTATAAGTGCAGTTTTCGGAGTAACTCGTAGGTGTTAGATAACAAGGATTTAATACAAATAAAACGAATTTTAAATATTGTGTACTTTTTAAACGAAAATAACAAACTTGAGCACACTTTGCAAGCGCAACTCAATACTGTGAATCTGTTTTCAGTGACTTTTGCATAATTTACCATAGTTAAAAGATAGAAAATTGTGGCCCACTATATCCACCACATGTGAAATGTCTCAAAGTAATTGCCACTACAACTTACATACAAATGGAGTGCATTATATTACAATAACTGTCTGATCACGAAAATGCAATCAGCTGATGAGTATGTGGATGTATAAAAAATATAGATAAAAGAATGGAATAAATACGATTTCAGCGTGACCACGGGTAATCTAAACCCGTCACGATCGCACATCGCTGAACTCTGGATCAAAGGCCACAAACATGACATCTCCACGTCAACAAAACACACACTCACTCGCATGCCTTCCACGTGCACACACATTACACGCATCTTCACGTGAGCATTCATCAAAAAGACACCTTTACATGACCACTTTCATTTCTTAAATATATATCACACATCAGTGACACATCATCTTTCTCACACACACACACACGTTACTTCACCCGAATAATCACACACACGCATACCTTCGCGTGAACACATGCCTTTACAAACATACGCGTCGCCATCACGTGAACACACATACCAGTTCCTCACATGAACACGTCACATTAAACGTACACGACGCATTACTTAAATCATCCATCATAAACAACACGTGCCTTAACGTGAACAACCATATCACCAAATGAACACACATTACACACACACATATCTTTCCCCCTGACCACACACACACGTACCTTCACGTGAACAACCATCACACGCGTACCTTCACGTGAACAACCATCACACACGTACCACCTTCACGTGTACAACCATCACACACGTGAACAACCATCACACACGTACCACCTTCACGTGAACAACCATCACACGCGTACCTTCACGTGAACAACCATCACACACGTGAACAAACATCACACACACATACCTTCACGTGAACAACCATCACACACGTACCTTCACGTGAACAACCATCGCACGCATGAACAACCATCACACGCGTACCTTCACGTGAACAACAATCACACGCGTACCTTCACGTGAAACAACCATCACACACGTACCTTCACGTGAAACAAACATCACACACAAACCTTCACGTGAATAACCATCACACACGTACCTTCACGTGAACAACCATCGCACACGTACCACCTTCACGTGAACAAACATCACACACGTACCACCTTCACGTGAACAACCATCACACACGTGAACAACCATCACACACGTACCACCTTCACGTGAACAACCATCACACGCGTACCACCTTCACGTGAACAACCATCACACACGTGAACAACCATCACACACGTACCACCTTCACGTGAACAACCATCGCACACGTACCACCTTCACGTGAACAACCATCACACACGTACCACCTTCACGTGAACAACCATCACACACGTACCACCTTCACGTGAACAACCATCACACACGTACCACCTTCACGTGAAGAACCATCACACGCGTACCTTCACGTGAACAACCATCACACGCGTACCACCTTCACGTGAACAACCATCACACACGTGAACAACCATCACACTTACCACCTTCACGTGAACAACCATCACACACGTGAACAACCATCACACACGTACCACCTTCACGTGAAGAACCATCACACACGTGAACAACCATCACACTTACCACCTTCACGTGAACAACCATCACACACGTGAACAACCATCACACACGTACCACCTTCACGTGAAGAACCATCACACGCCTACCTTCACGTGAACAACCATCAAACACGTGCCTTCACGTGAACAATTTAAGAAATACACATTACGCAACTATCATTACGTGAACATAAATCACGCGACACATGAATTACAGATCACATTATCTCGCATGAACACAGCACCATGAACACAAACCTCGAGTCGCCGTCACTAGGCACGGACTTCGGGGAAACTGACGACTCTCGGCTCCGCCATCACGCGCCGACCAACCAATTAACCAATAAAAAAACCAATTAAGCGACTGATAATCAACCAATCGAGAGACGCAAGCGCACTAACGAAGGATCGCAATCAACTAAAGTTGCTCACAACTGCGCTCTCGGCGACGCTCAATTTTAAAAAAATATTTTTTGTTTAAAATTTTATTTTTTGCTTCAAAATAAAAAAAAGTCATTTTGGTGTTTTTCTCTCTCTCAGAAGCAAAAAACAACGCAACAAAAACGTGCACACGCGTAACAAAAAAAATCACGCGAAACTTTAAAAGTCCGAGTGAAAAAAACAACTTAAAAACAAATAACGAAATACATAACAGACTGCCAGCGAGAGCGACGGAGCGAGCGCTGCTGCTGTTGCTCCTCCTCGCTGCCCCCCTCCTCCTCCTCCTCGCTCTCGCCATCGACCACGCACGCGCGGGGAGAGCGCGCGGGGAGAGTTCCCGACGAGAGGAGAGAGAGTGGAGGGAGGAGAGTGGGGAGAGAGAGGAGAGATCGTGGAGCGTGGAGGCGATGGGAGAGAGCGCGCGCGCGCGTCAGTGAGAGCAGAAGCGACAGTGGGAGCGTAACAGTTGAAGGGGGGGGGGGGGAGCGCGCGAGAGTTGTGGGGGGGGGGGCGCGAGAGTTGTGGGGGGGGGGGGCGGGAGAGTTGTGTGTGGGGTGGGGGGGGGGGCGCGAGAGTTGTGGGGGGGCGCGAGAGTTATGGGGGGGGGGGGAGTGCGAGAGTTGTGTGCGGGGGGCTCGAGATGAGCTGAGGGGAGGGGTGACTTTGAGATAGAGGGGAAGGAGGGCGGGGGGAGTGAGGGGATGGCTGAGGAAAGAGGAGCGGAGGGGGGGAGAGTGAAAAGTGAGGGGAGGGGCTGAGGAGGGGGGCTGATTGGGGGAGAGGGGCTGAGGAGATGAGGGGGGGGTGACGAGCTGAGAAAGTTGACGGGCGATAAGCAAAAGTGATGGGAAGAGTTAAGGGGAGGGGCTGGTGAGGGGAGGGGGAGGCGCGCGCGCGCGCCTCCCCCTCCCCTCACCCGGGGAGCAGCAGCAGCAGCGAGAGGAGGAGTAAAGAAACTTTGTGCGCTCAGCTCTCTCCCTCCCCTCTCTCCCCCCCCCCTCTCTCTCACACTCTCGCTCTCTCACACTACACACAAGCGCACTTTTTCGGCGGGATTTTAAACCGGTTTACGTCACGACTCGGCGGCCCGTGTGCGCGCTAACTTACCCTCGGGGCGCCCGCATGCCGCCCGCCGGCGTCCGCGACGCGCTGCGACGCGCGCCCGATTTTTGCAAAATTTATTTCAAATTTTCACCGCCGCCTCCTGCATCTCTCCGCGGCCGCTCGGAGCGCCATTGTGGCGGGGACTGCTGGGAGTGACGTCACCTGTACACAGCGCGCCGCCGCCGCCGCTGCTGCTGCTGCGGCCACGGCAGCAGCAGCGGCGCGTGGCGCGATGCTCATGCTGCTGCTCGTGGTGGTGGTGGTGCGGTTGTGGTGATGTGGTTGTGGTGATCTGGTTGTGGTGGTTGTGGTGATCTGGTTGTGGTGGTTGTGGTGATGTGGTGGTGGTGCGGTTGTGGTGATGTGGTGGTGGGGATGCGGTGGTGGGGATGCGGTTGTGGTGGTGGTGATGTGGTGGTGCGGTTGTGATGCGGTGGAGGTGATGCGGTGGAGGTGATGCGGTGGTGGTGATGTGGTGGTGGTGGTGGTGATGTGGTTGTGGTGCGGTTGTGGTGAAGTGGTGGTGGTGGGGATGTGGTTGTGGTGGAAATGCGGTTGTGATCATTGTGGTAGTGTAATTATGTTTGTGGTGGTGGTGATGTGATGATTGTAGTTACGGTGGCGTGATCATTGTGGTGATTGTGTACAGCGATACTCCTGGTGGTGGTGATGCGGTTGCGGTGGTGGTGATGTGGTTGTGGTGGTGATGTGGTTGTGTTATCATTGTGGTGGTGTGATCATTGTGGTGGTGTGATCATTGTGGTGGTGTAATGATGATTGTGTTGGTGACGTGATGATTTCAGTTACGGTGGAGTGATAATTGTGGTGGTGGTGTCTAGCGATGATCGTGGTGGTGGTGATTGTGATGGTGTTGATGTGATGATTGTAGTTACGGTGGAGTGATCATTGTAGTTGATGGTGTATAGTGATCGTGGTTCTGCTGATGCGGTTACGGTGGTGTGATCATTGTGGTGTAATGATTGTGGTGGTATTATATGGCGATGTGTAATGTGGTGTGCAGAGATATGAGAGTGTGTTCTGTTTGTGCGGCTGCTCGTGATAGTGGTGTGACGATCGTGTTGCCGGTACGACTGTGGTAGTGGTGTATTCTGTCAGGGTGTGCCTTCTTCACTGGTAGTTGGGGTTCGTTGTTCACTGTTGATGGGGTGTGTGCGGTGGCTGTGATGGGGATGATGTGTGTGATGATTGTGTGTGTAGTGTGTGTAGTATGTGTGTAGTACGTGTGTAGTATGTGTGGATTATCTGGGAGCGGTAGTGTAGCGGTTAGCGCGCTGCGCTACGAACTCAGCGACCCGAGTTCGATTCCTGCTCACGGCCAACACCGGCCTTCCCCCTAGGTCGACTCAGCCTCAAATCAGTACTTGGTGCGGTGTGTAAACATCGCCACTGGGGAGACAAAGGCGGTCGGGCGTGGTGCTGGTCACCCACCCCCTCGTGTTAGCGAGGACCTTCATAGGCGCTAGCCTTCGTTGGCGAGCATCTCAGGTGCTGCCCCAAGTCTGTTAAAAGTCTTGAATTCTCTGGGTTTGCATGTTGAATGAGCGCATGTGACTGTCAGCAAGTCACTCCTTGCGGACACCAAATAGTAATACAACTTACCACTCGCTCCTGTCTCCTGATCGCCCTCCACTGAGACCCCCTCCACAAGACACCATCCGCTTAAACGAATGATAAACAGAATAAGAATATTTGTACTGGAGGAATCCGATGAGCTATAAAGCTCATATAAAGAGTACATATATACTGTACTCCATCATTGCCTTGTTGACCAAACCATCCGTGATGTTCCCGATGTCTTAAAAATATCGGAAGCTAAGCAGGTTTGAGCTTGGATGGGCAACCACAATGCATATCAAGTGTTATAGGCCGCTAATGGGTCAGCAGCATCGGGGCAGTGTGGTAAAAACCTTTAAAATTTGAAGCTTTGGGAGACGCGAAAACTGGACTCTTCCAATTTGTGCAAACAGTTTTAAGGTTATACTGTATTCACTTTTTCTACACTGAAGTACATACAGTAATGTAATTGCCGTATTTTTGTTATGCACCAAATATGTGGTGCTCCGTTGGCAGTCGTGGTGCACAAACATAAATAACAAAAACTCAATACACTGAATAGCACTGCCCTAGAGGAACGATTATATAATGTGACGATTCAGGCAGTTTCCATTCAGCAGAGAAGAGCAATTTGCCCAAATCGCCAACTGTAAGAGCAGTGTCATTGACGAATGTGGAGTTTTTTTGCCTGCAATGTCACCTTTGTGATAGGTTGTTCTCTAGTGACTCTCATGATGTAAATGTCATCATGGTGGTTGATTAGAGAGGTGCTGATAACATTGATTCATAGCTACATATTCTGGGTAAACTAAAACATTTGCGACTTGAACTTTGTAGACGTGGCACATTGCCTAAGCTTGTCGTGATGAATAATGTGATATATTGGTTGATTTTACACTCATATTACAAGCCACGCGCTGCTTTTCCCCTTATACAAGTGAACCATCCTCTGTAACCGGAATCCAACTGGGGTGTTAACAAGTAGGGATGTTACCCCCAGTGAGTTCATATAGGGTCGAGTGGTGGTATGTAGTACAGTATAAAACAAATTACAGTAATTTAAATGACCTGGAAAGATGTTTTCAATAGCACCAAAGGTATGGAACACCTTACCCAAACATATACATACAAAATTTCATGAATTTAAAGCGAAATAAAATACAGTCTAAGATGGTGTATAACTTAAATGAAGCAGGTAAAAAAACACTACTCTCTAGTGCACTTAGCTGTTCGATTTAGTTTATTCTTCAGTGTATATGGGCCATGCCATATTATTTTTGAATGTTGTATGTCTGCAATAATTTTCTTCCTAATTAACTCAAAGGCCCCTTTGTCCTGGCGTCTCGACGTTACTGCATGGCAGGCAAGGTATCAGTTATAAATTATGGCTGAGACAACCCTCATGCTAAATAAAGTTTGCAGAATTACCAACTTTTATCTCGTATTTTCCCTTATCCAAATTTAAGCAGGTTTGAATTCATGGATTAGCCATTCAGTGGAAATAAAATAATTGATCCATGAATCATGACCCATAAATTACGGCTACTGAAATGAACTTCTTTCGCACCGTACGTAGCCAACTGTGCTAATCAGAGGTGCGGGGGAAGGACAATAATGGAAAGGGGAGTAGGCTGCACTATATCTATTTTACAGCCGTGTGGGTTGCTGCAGAAGGGGGTGGGGGAAGACCCAGACGAACCAGGTCAGAGATCATTCGCCACTGACATTAGCCGTGACTGCGAACTGATCTAGGGTTGCTGGGTTCATAGGTTACCAACTTCTGCGTCATCACAACACAGATGAGCGACAAACCCGACATGGATTACATACACATCGAAACGTTACTTAAATGCCAAGGTACTAAATGCACAAGGTGTTTGTGCAACCTCTGTACTGTACACAACACAGCCACAAGACAAAATATATCCAATTACGAAATAGCTTTTTATTTATACTTAGCAACTTATAAAAAGGTTTTCACAATCTCAAGCAAACCCTAATGCATCAACATAAAACAGTAAATTATAAAGCCAACACAAAATTCCCCAATGTACTCCAAAAAAGTCTCCCACTGCCTTGTACTGTTATTCACCCATGGCCCCAAACCAGATATTTTAGTGGTACCGATTTATTGATATGGCCAAATAGTTCACACACAATTTAAATCGAATGGCCACACAAAATAATTCCCATTCATGTTTATCCACCTTGGGTAAAAGCCATACCCGGCACAGGACCCGCACAGGATGCTGGTTTTCCACTGGATATTTGCCAGGACATACCCCTGATACGCTGACCTCAGAAGACATCTGGGTCGGGGCCACACAAGCACAGAGTTGATAATTTTCATCATGCACACGACGTGCGACTCTTATCATTTACGCGAGCCGCAGAGCTTATCTTCTGCAGTGGAAAAACCTGGCTCTCCGCGGCGCTGGTCTAGCACACGACTTGGTAGCTCATTGGAAAAAAGAGTGTCCCGGTTTGTCGGCAGGGTCTGTGAGCAGGCCACGGTTGTTGATCCCCGTCAACTCCAACCTCCAGGAGCGAAGGTGATCTTCTCGTGGCAGCAGGCGGGTGTGGAGGGAAGATATGGACTCGGCAGCATTTCACCAGGTCGATGGTGGCTCAGGGATCAAACTTTCCAGACTGGACCTCATCTCCATGAGCTGGTACACCAGGCCATGGGCATCCATCTCAACAATTTGGATGTCAATAGCGTCTAAATGCAGTGGCATATCACGACCCCTTTACAATTGACACCGATGTAAAAGGGGAAGTGGGGTGATGGTCGGGAAAACATGGGAGATAGCAACACCGCAGCACAGCCCGGGACTAAGCAAGCTCAAGAGCTCTAACATCGTCCCGTTCCAACATCCCAACTCGGCATCACCCCAACAACCAGTGGACGGTTGCAAAAAAATGTAAGTAGAATCCCTTAGTTGGTGGTTGCAAATAGTACAAGCGAAACAAATAACTTTAGGTGATTTTGCAACAGTCCACGGGTAAAAACATCATCCGAGCTAGCAATTCTATATCATCAAGAGGACACGACATCGTCTCCACCAGGTGCACCCATCCAACTGCCCTCGATCCATTCAGCCAATGCATCCTGGGGGTCCCAGCCAATTCCTCCTCCATCCAGCCGGTCAACTCACCCACATGGCCAATATCACCACCCCCGGCCCAGTCAGATCTACCCACTCCACAACAACTCTTCCACCCCACCCGATGTCTCCAGTCCCCACCCAATCCTTCCCTCATCCACTCGATGTTTTCTATCCAGCAGCAGCAGCCAGTCCATCCGTAACCGTGTCTCCATTCGCCACACCCGGTCACAGCCAGCCCATCTTCCACCCAAACCTTCGCCGCCCCATCATCTTCATCCACCCCAAATTCTTGCCATCCTCCGGGACCCATCATCACCAATTCCCATCCAACACGAGAGGCGCGGCATCGTAGCGAACACGTGCATTGTGGCGCCCTCAGTTCGGTCGGTGTCCGGTTGGTGTCCTGTTGGGGTCGGTGGCCGGTTGGTGTCCGGTTGGGGGTCGGTGTCCGGCTGGGGGTCGGTGTCCAGTTCGGTGTTCGGTTGACGTCCGGTTGGGGGTCGGTGGCCGCCGGGGTGGTGAGCGAACGAGGCGGCGATGGGTGGTGGGGGTGCGGGGCTCTCTCAGAGCGCGTCCTCGGGCTTGTAGGGCGGCGGGCCGCATGGCTGCAACATCTTCTCCATGAGGTTGAAGCGGACGCGGGCCTTGCTCTCGTTCTCGGCGATGGCGAAGTAGTTGAGCAGGTCGAAGTGGCCCATGTAGGACGAGTAGCTGTCGCGGTGCTGGTTGACCAGCCACTCGTAGCGCGTCGTGTCGGCGTGGCCCGTGCCGATGTACTTGGACTGCAGATGCTCGAGTTGGCTGTGGATGTTGTAGCGGTCCGACATCGTGGCCCAGGGATTGACGAAAATGGAAGAGAAGGAAGGAGGCCGCGCCTCTTCCGCCGGAAGTGACGCACTTTACATTGGCACCATTTATTTTTTAATACAAATTAATTTTAAACGTATGAACAAAAAAACACACGTGAATGTGACTTTGTGTTTGATTGTTAATTGTTTTATGAGGAAATGCGGTGTTTGATGATGATGATGATATTTGTGGTCATCGTCACCACCATGGCCGCCTCTCTCACGTCCGGGTCGCGGGGCGAGAGGTCGCGGCCGCACTGTACAAGAGACGTCGCTTCGGCAATAGCCACCGACGATCCTTTACTTCTGCTGAGTTTATGTTTTTAATCTTAATTAAGTGCAGTGTTATTGTTACTCTTAATAGCGTTGTCGGTATTGCCGCGCTTGGGCGGACGAGACTTAACGGTTTTTAAAGGATGCCACTTTGAGGGACTTTCTCGACTTTTTTTTAATTTTCCCGCGACTCGGAAGCTGTCGATGTTGGAGATTTGTTAACCCAAATTTTATGTTATTTATGGTTTTTTACAATAAAAGTTTTAATCGGTATCGCTGCTGTATGAGTGTGTGAGGCGGCCATCGTTTGTTGCAAATATCGCGACGGGAGAAAAAAACTCATCACCTGCACCCAAGGTCTCAACTTCCTCACCTGGGCCCCCCCTCCTCACCTGGGTCTCCCCCATCCTCACCTGGGTACCCCCCCCCTCACCTGGGTCTCCCCCCCCCTCACCTGGGTCCCCCCCTCACCTGGGTCCCCCCCATCCTCACCTGGGTCCCCCCCCCCCTCACCTGGGTCCCCCTCTCACCTGGGTCCCCCCCCATCCTCACCTGGGTCCCCCCCTCACCTGGGTCCCCCCCCTCACCTGGGTACCCCCCCCTCACCCAGGCCCCCCCCCCCTCACCTGGGTCCCCCCTCACCTGGGCCCCCCCCCCCTCACCTGGGTCACCCCCCCCCTCACCTGGGTCTCCCCCCCCCCTCACCTGGGCCCCTCACCTGGACCCCCCCCCCTCACCTGGGTCTCCCCCCCCTCACCTGGGCCCCCCCCCCCTCACATGGGCCCTCCCCTCACCTGGGTCCCCCCCCCCCCCTCACCTGGGTCTCCCCCCCCCCTCACATGGGCCCCCCCCTCACCTTGGCCCCCCCCTCACCTGGGTCCCCCCCCCTCACCTGGGCCCCCCTCCCTCACCTGGGCCCCCCCCCTCACCTGGGTCCCCCCCCCTCACCTGGGTCCCCCCCCCTCACCTGGGTCCCCCCCCCTCACCTGGGCCCCCCTCCCTCACCTGGGCCCCCCCACACCTGGGTCTCCCCCCCCCCCTCACCTGGGCCCCCCCCTCACCTGGGTCCCCCCCCCCCCCTCACCTGGGTCCCCCCCCCCTCACCTGGGCCCCCCCCCCCTCACCTGGCCCCCCCCCCTCACCTGGCCCCCCCCCCTCACCTGGGCTTCCCCCCCTCACCTGGGCCCCCCCCCCTCACCTTGGCCCCCCCCTCACCTGGGTCCCCCCACCTCACCTGGGCCCCCCCCATCCTCACCTGGGTCCCCCCCCCCTCACCTGGGTCCCACCCCCTCCTCCCTAAGTCAGTATCTCTGCTCAACCCGCCCTCTCACACCTGCAGGAGAGACGAAGATGCCGGGCAAGCGAGGGAGGCCCCCGAAGCGGTCTGCTGTGTCCGTGAACAACGGCAAGGAGTCGTCTTCAGTGACCATGAAGGTGAAAGGTGATGTTCTCGACTGTTTCACGTAGCAGCGAGCTGTCAAAATGATTTATTGTTATTCTAAAGTAGGTTCACGCACTAAAATGCCTATGAATTGACGTATCAAACGATGGCTATGGCAGGTAGGCAGATGTGATTTGTGTAGTTTTCCAGATGCGGTAGTTTACAGCATTTAGACTGCTAACTTGCCATTGTATTTACGTTATGAGACCTTTTATTCAGTAGCAAGATATAGTAATAGGTTTTTACCCTTTTAGCTGGCACCAAAACTGACACCTGTATACAAGGGATCATGTTTGCAATAACCACAACACAAGCAGTCAAAAATGCAAACAAAAAGAGACAACTCTGATAATGATATGCAGTGTCCTTGAAATTGATTGGTCCACACCCGAGACGGCTTTTCTTAGAGCCTAGTCTCCACTTGTGTTGGACCAGATGACGCCAAAAGGCGTACAACTCAAATGTTTGCATTTTTGACTGCTTGTGTTGCCATTGTAGTCGATTAGAGAGTCAGTGCCCCGTCATCACCTGGTTCTTCCCTCCTCACCTGGGTCAGTATCTCTCCTCAACCTGCCCTCTCACACCTGCAGAAGAGCCGACGATGCCGGGCAAGCGAGGGAGGCCCCCGAAGCATTCTGCTGTGTCAGTGAACAACGGCAATGAGTCGTCTTCAATGACCACGCAGGCGAAAGGTGATGTCCTCGATTGTTTCACGTAGCAGCGAGCTGTCAAAATTATTTCTTGTTATTCTGAAGTAGGTTCACGGACTACAATGCCTATGAACCTACTTAATTTTACAATTGACGTATCAAACGATGGATATGGCAGGTAGGCAGATGTGATTTGTGTTGTTTTCCAGATGTGGTAGTTTACAGCATTTAGACTGCTCACTCGCCATTGTAGTCGATTGCAGAGTGTTGACTTCTGGTTTTCTCCTGGTGTTCTGGTTATAGAGATGTACATTAGGGCTGGACGATTAATCGATTTCAAATATAAATCGCAATTTGAAACAATGCGATTAGCAAATCGCAAAGGCTGTGATTTTTTGCGATTTGAAAAGTCCTATTACTTTATGGAAATTGTTTTATTATTTTTATTATCATAGCTTTATTTATTTAACTTGACAATTGTTCTATGTTTGATTGTTCTATTTCAATTAAAACATTTGAATAAATACACGGAAGTAATTCATATTTTTTAAGTTCTCATCCTTGCATTAGAATATACAGAGCAGTTCATATTTTGATGGTATCATGTGGTAATGCTCCATCACATGTTTTAAATCTATTACACAGTGAATATTGAACTGAAGCTTAACTTAAAAAAATGTAATCGCAAATCAAATCGCAATATCTGTCAGAAAAATCGCAATTAGATATTTTCCCCAAATCGTTCAGCCCTAATGTACATGCTCATAATGATATTGAGAGATGGTAAGAAGGGCATGTGCTTTTTGTGTTTAGTTCTTCCCCCACACCTCCGATTAGCACAGTTGGCCACGTACGGTGCAAAATAAGTTCTATACATTGGCGAACCGATACACCTGAGAAATATACTGACTTTATAGAATAGTTTGTGAGCTTTGGGCAGGACAATGTATGAGACTATTGACAGAAAAATAGTCAAAGGCACTTGAAAAGACAACCACCACAGAAATGGAGCGATAACATGAGTAAATTTGCATGTGTGAGACACTTTACTGCAAGAGAGGAGTGGTATGAATATTAAATGATGATCATTTCATGCAGCAACGGATACACAGTGGCTGATGATGGCTGCGACGAGTGTGATTGACAATACACAGCATAGCATTTGCACACAACGCACGCAACACTCAACTGCTTTTTCCTTACATTGCTTCTGTCTGTGCCCCTCTGTAGTCACTCACCCATCACACCGGGGTAAACCCGGCGCAGTGCTGGCAATTGGACAGGGCGACGTGGGTCAGCTGGGATTAGGCCCGAAGGTCATGGAGCGCAAGAGACCAGCCCTGGTACACATGCCCGAGCCTGTGCTGCAGGCCGTGGCCGGGGGTATGCATTCCGTGTGCCTGGGCAAGAGCGGTAAGGTAAGCAGCCACTTGGCCTCCACTGGGATCGGTGACATGGCCCAGCGCTAGTGCGATTGTGACAAGAGATTTGCATTATAAGCCCTGTGGCCGCCCTGGTTGGTAATGCTGGTGTATTATTAACCATAATTATGCGCCGCATGCTTCGCAGTGGATGTCGCAGAACCTGTGACGTTAATTAAAAAAATACTAGGCTGGCGTCTCAGTCCAAATTCGCCAAATTTGAATTATTACTTGAGAATTACTTAATTTGGAAAACCAATCACAGCATTGCCCTGCTGTTGGCAGACAGTTGCCCACTTGTAGGCCGGTGCTGCAAGCTAAACTACTTAGATAATTGGATAACACATAGCGCTAGTCGCAGTCACCACAACTTCAACAACTGATATTCTACACAGGTGTGCCAAACTTGAACTTACACCACATCACCAAATAGCTGGGTAGTCCAGCTCTAAAGCATCAAAGCATTTGAACAAAAACGTCCTCGCCGTCACTTTTTCTCCAACGTTTTTGCCACCGATCACCCCCCCCCCCCCGCGTTCCCTTGCCAGGTGTACACGTTTGGCTGCAATGACGAAGGAGCGCTGGGCCGAAATACGGTGGAGGATGTAGAAGAGGCCATGCCTGGCACAGTGACGCTGCCGGAGCTCGCGGTGCAGGTGTCGGCTGGGGATAGCCACACGGCCGTCCTCACCGAGTTTGGATCCGTCTACTTGTGGGGGACCTTCCGAGTGAGATAGAAATCGTTCCAATGTCATTTTGCTCACTTAAAAACGTAACGCTTTCAACTACGATCCAAATATACAAACGGGGTTGCTGCAAACATTACTCCAACTTAAGTCCCTTTCGGGCAGGTTAGTAAAGCGAATTCACAACAAAAGGTTCACGTGCTCGCCAAAACAAAACCGCCGCCTTGCTGTGAAAGCATTTACACATCAGCACTGGCCGTCTGTTCATCGGTCCGTAACATTGTGGCACAATGACTGGCAAAAATTATCAACTAAGATTGGGACCATAGTGTAAGATGTTGTTAGTATGGCATTACTCTCATGAAAACTGATCAAATTGATAAAATTGTTGCCAGAAACTTGGGTGACACAAACTATTGCAAAATAATTTGCAAATATTTTATGCAAACAAATTTTGTCAAGACAGCTAGCTGTCGGTTTTCAGACTGGTCATTCAATACTAGTGGGGGTAGTGGTGGTGCACACCTGCAATCCACCACTGTGCAGGTGAGGTTTTGTGGATCACAAATGCTGCGAAAACGCCCATTCCGTGAGCATCGAGGTGCCTTACCCTGACTTAACAGGAAAAGGCAGTACAGCAAATGTGGACTCCACCTGTTCAATCTGTATGGTATAGAGTGTTGCACTCTTACACATGTGACTTTTCTTAGGGTAATTTGGTCATCCGAAAACACCTTCATATATAGAGGACCACAGAGCTCGGGTTGGAATTTGGCGCCAGCTCACCACATGTCTGCCTTTCCTGCTGGCCTGTGGTTCCTCGTGCCTCTAAGTCGTTCCCTCTCTCTTTGAGAGCGAGCGCATTCCGTGCCAGCACGTTATGAGTAAAAATTAGTATGAAACTGTTACATAATTCCATGTGTTTTGCAAGATTTTACCTCAATTATTTTAGAACTACAGCTTTTTCGTCAATTTGCTGACAGTTGAAGATCTCTCAATTACCATGTCAGTCATGGAGGTTGTTTGACCATACTTCACCATCCTGGTCAGTGCAAGTTGTTGAAGTGGGAGGGTGATAGGAGACGCACTCCTGTTTCATATATCACTCACTGTTGGGTGGATATGGCCTTGAGGCCCAGAGCTTCCCCAAATTCTGCTTTTGACAGGGAAAAAAAACCACATTGGTTATTTTTGTATTTTATGTCAATCGACAATGTAAACGACAGAAATGTATTTAAATGCAGGACTCGCCAAATTGCGAATGCGGTCAGTTTCAAACCATCAGGCATCTCACTGATGACTGCCCCAAAAACAATACACCTTTTCTGGTTGTACAAGTGGCCTCCACTCAGCCACCCCTGATGCTGTGGAATGGCTTTACAAAATTAAAGACACAATCGTAACCTTTTGTAATGTTTCAAACGCCGTACAAAAGAAGCATAAGTATATATTGTTGTGTTGCAGGACAACAACGGCAGTATTGGACTGCTGGAGCCCATGATGAAATGTCCCCTGCCCACCAAGCTCACCCTTGACACCCGCATAGTGAAGGTGGCCTCTGGTTCGTGCAATGTACTCGTATCGGTCATCGTTATTTGCATGGGCTCATCGAAACTTAAGTGGCTTTTTGGGTGTATGATAATCTTGCTGCATCACTGAACTCTGTTACGGCCTCACATACTTGGGGTTTCCTGGGAAAACGTAATCACGTACATTTTCCCAAGACATTTAATCCTGACTTGATTGAAACTGCTCACATCAACTTCTGACTGTTTCATTGCATCACAGACAGCTGTACAATGAACTTCACTTTATAAACATTATCCAACCACTTATGGTAATAACCCTTTTTACCAGACATTAAACTTTTATTGGTTATCACATTTTTACAGGACATCCCCCGATATGATAATGAGGAGCACAGTTTATGAAATCCATAATAGAGGTTTTATGGGTTAGATCGCGTAAATATATAAATGTGTCATTAAAACCTGCAACCACCCAACACAGCGAACTAGTAAGTGTTGTCACGTAAACAACGTGCCAATTCGTCACTAGTACAGCACACCGGTGTGTTGGAGAGCCAAGCCACAACATTTACAATCTGAGTACGACGTTTCGCCAGTAATTACAACTAGCTTCATCAGGCGATGGACATAAATCTGCCTGTTGTAAATGTTGTGGCTTGGCTCTCTGACACCGGTGTGCTGTACTAGTGACGAATTGGCATGTTCTGTTTACGTGACAACCCTTACTAGTTGGCTGTGTCGAGTGGTGGCGGGTTTTAATGACACATTTATATATTTACGCGATCTAACCCAAGAAAACCTATGGATGATATTGTTCGCGAAAGCCTACGTGAAATGTACAATATATTCATTTGTAGCTCGCAATGTGTACGAACATAGTTCCTTGATAATGGCACATCGTCCATTGGTAATTGTATTATCGTGGTGTTGTTTGTGCAGGGAACGATCACCTAGTGCTGCTGAGCGAGAGCAGACAGGTTTACACCCTGGGCTGCGGGGAGCAAGGCCAGCTGGGAAGAGTCGCGGAAATGTTCGCCAACCGTGGTGGCAGGAGAGGACTCCGTAAGCCACCAGCTAAAGTTCACCCGTGCGATAATACGTTGAACATTTTAGGCATCAAAGCGTATACAAACCCAAGATTCGTGATAAGCCGTCCTTTAGTTGATGGTCTGGCCGCATCTGCTCTGATTGCTCTTCTTATGGTCAGTGTCACTTTAGTCCAAACGTTTTACTTTAGTCATAGTCAATTTTAGTTAAAGTCTTAGTCTGTGGATTTTCAAGTAGTCATTCTCTGAGTCGACGAAAGCAGTCAACGTTAGCAGAGCGCTTAGTTATTACATGCTGGTGTGAGGGGCATGGAATTTTTCACCCATCCCAATGTTATCAGGTCAGACAATTGGTGACTGAATGAATATTTTTATATGCACACTGTGTGTGACCAATTAAAATGTTTGGTCTGCCTCTACTACTGCGGTCTCTATTAACATTACCAACCTATCTTAGCCCACATCTTTATTCAGACTCGTTAAATTAATCTCGAAATAGTCACACCTTGGTTTTTGGTGGATCGGCATCGTCATCGTCACGCTTGATGATTCGTCGAACTCAACAGTCGTCGTCGACTCAAATAAAATAGAAACGCCTCATTGATGAATATTTTCATCACTACCTTCTACCTCACAAAATCAACACCGCTATGTCACGCGTGCAGTGCGTCTGCTGGTGCCACAGCAGGTGCGCGTCAAAGCCAGGAGGGGGCACAGCCACGTTGAGTTCCTGGACGTGTTTTGTGGCTCATACTTCACCTTCGCGCTCAGCACAGATGGCAGCCTCTATGGCTTCGGCCTCTCAAACTACCACCAGCTGGGTGAGTCGCAAACGGACAAGGGAGAACAAACACTCGCGTGCCCCCGCCCGCCCCTGTTGGAAATGCCTTAAAATATACTGTACTTCCAATATCTGCATACTGTAAATTTTTGTTATATCTACCTGTGCAACTGAGTGGATAAATTAAAAACTCAACACGTGTAAATAACGCTGCCATAGAAGAAAAACAAGATTATAAGAGATGTTTCAGCCAATGGCTCTTCTTAAGGGCATCCTATCTTCTTGGCTGCCACTCCGTCGATCGTCTCGAACCCCGGCCATCCCTTCCAGCAACGTGTCCTGCCGCACCACGCTTGCGTCATTAAATTGCATTTGCTTTCTAGGAACAGCCAAGCCAGACTCTGCATTTGTGCCCAACCTCCTCACTTCCTTTGAGAACTCCAAGACGTGGTTGGAGCTTTGTGGCGGCCAGCACCATTCTCTGTGCCTCGACTCTGGAGGTAAGCCTGCTCACATGGCCGTGCAAAGTTTAGCCACGCATCATTTTGTTTTGGGGCAGGCCAAGTTAGGATCTGGCCACTTTTTTAATTGTAAAACATACACAGCCAAACAAATACAAATGTCACGTGTATAAGTGTTTAACGCTCCGATAATTATTATCGTGTCAGCCCACTGGTAAAGTTGAAGAACAATTCTCAAAACGACATTTAGTAATGATCAAGTGTTTAATTTCTAACACGAAAGATTGCGCTGTAGAATTAATCCCATGACACAATGCTGATAGCACGATCAAGATAAAAATTGTGGGACAAGATAAAAAAATGACAAAAATATGGAAGGGTGTCTTCCAGATGGCTCTAGAGGGTCCCTATAGAGAGTATTTGGCCTACTCTTTCACACTTGCTAGGCACGGCCGATCAGCGACCCGCGGTGAACCCGTTCAAAGAAACATTGCCATCATTGTTTCAACTGCTGCGTTGTGAGATGGAATTGAACCGGCGATCTCTGGATTGCAAGTCAAGTGTGCGGATAATTGTTACACCACGGCAGCGTTAGACCAAACGCCGGGTGTGGTGAAGCCTCCCGTCTCTCGCCGTGCTCTCAGGCAAGGTGTACAGCCTGGGCCGTGCCGACTACGGGCGCCTGGGACTGGGCAAGGGGGCACGCGACGTGGCGCTGCCCACGCTGGTGCCCACTCCCTCGCACATCAACTCCATAGCTTGTGGCGCCAGCGTCAGTTACGCCGTCACCAAAGACGGTAATGACACAGCATTCTCCGCGTGTGCCACCCAGTCGTTGTTGCAGAGGTGGTCTCCGTGTTGTGTACGTGAAGATGAGCCTTAAGTTACAGGTGTCGGGAATTGTTGTTGTTGGATTTACACCACAAATTACTTCAAATTGTATGCGTTAATGTTGTAATATGCGCATGGCAATGCAGGACAATTTAGGGCAAATATAACAGCGTGGAGGTTTCTTGGAAAGCGGAACTTGATAATGAACATTAACGTAGCGATGTGTCTTGAAAAGATCAGTTTTAATCGGTGTGCACAGTCTGCTGTGACGTGGTTCAGAAACACGCTTATTAACAAATAAAAATGGAATATCAAATGGAAATGTGCACAAAGAAGCGTGGATACATTCATACTTGGAATTACACTGAGAGAGAAAGAGGAACATTGATTATAGGACTTACACGAATAAATTACATCATTAAAACTCTTTAAGAAAAATCAGTGGGCTTGGGCAGAACATGTTATTGTTATCAAAGATGATGGATGATTGTCGAGAATAATGGCAGTGGCCAGCAAGGAATGGAATGCGTCTCATGCGATATCCGCCGAGGAGATGAAGCGATGAGATCAGCTCGTGTTTAGGTGCAAGGTGGATTGTTACATCGCAGAAACTTGAGATGGCGGTGGCGGTGGCTTAGTGGAGAGGACTTTATCCAGCAGTGGATTGATGATGGCTTATGATGATGATGATGACGACGACGACGACACGTTCAGTCGCATGTAACTTTGTTTTGACAGTAACAACATCCTGACCGTAGCAAAGAAGAAGCTCACACCTGCATAGAAAACAAAACGCGTTACACCAGACCTAACGGTGGCACGAACGACGCTTTCCAGGACGTGCCTTTTCCTGGGGCATGGGCACGAACTGCCAGCTGGGCACGGGCGAGGACGAGGACGAGTGGAGCCCCGTGCAGGTCACCGGCAAGCAGCTGGAGAGCCGGCACGTGCTGGCCGCCTCCAGCGGGGGGCAGCACACCCTGCTGCTCGTCACCGACAAGTGATGCCGATCGGCGCTTGCGCCTCCCTTTTGAGACGGTCTCGCTGTGCAAGTCTGCTCGAAGGTTATTGGCTGGGGGTGGTAATTTCCCCATAGAAGTTGCGTGTGTGTGTGTTGTATGTGTGTTGCAGGGAGCAGCGGCGTAGTGTTTTAGCACGCTGCACTACTCACCTGACAACCCGAGTTCAATTCGCTTCTGATGTCTAACATAACTTAAGGATATCTGAAACCTCCTGCACCTCCCCAAGGTCGACTTGGCCATAAGTGAATACCTCCTGCGGTGTGTGAACATCAGCAATGCGGGAGACAGGCGGCCGGGCGTCGTTGCTAGCCCCACCAAGCCATTGTGCGCCCTGCCGGCCTCTGTTCACTAATAACAGCACTTATGCCAACAGTGTATTTGGCTGTACGGACAGGTCTATATCTTTACCAATGTTTGAAAACGATGGGTAATTGCTATATGCCGTCGTTTCCTCTGTGATTTGCAAGAAGAACATTGTTTCAATCGTTGGTGCTGTTTCCACGAGCAGAGAAAACTGTAACCTATAAATTATATGCAATATCTAGTGGCAACCTATGTAATAATTTGATGCAATTTAGAATAATCTTACGTATGTTGTCCCATCTGAAAAATTATCCAGTGGGCATTTTTACGCACAAACTTGATCGTAATGGACCAAGAGGTGGTCTTCGTTGTGTGCCGATGTGCGAGCATGGCCTTGCATCATCAGCGTGTGTCTGCGGAGCACAGCATGAGAAGAAAAAAAAACCCACGGTTATCGGTGCATAAATGCGAAATTGAAAGAGACTGGCACAATTGATTTACGTGGTGACTGCAGGATTCTTGTCTGTCAAATAATCTGCACCGTCAAAGATTTCATAGCAGTCCTCCAAGTGAGAGATATTCACCGCAAGCCGCCTTTCCGAGTGCACGGTGAGCGATCGTATGTGACGACGATGTGTGTCGGATCGCTGTGAATATTTTACAGTGAAAGGATAATGTTTCTCCCTTTTTTTTTATTCCAAGGAGTGAAAAAAATGGGAGGCAAAACTTAAACCGACTTATAATCTCCCTGAAAAACAATGGGTCGGGTAAAGTTTGAGCAAAGTGATGGTTTTGACACTTATCCTCGATAAGCATTAAATGATCGCTTTAAGTAGGGCTTGAACAGTACAATATGTTAATGCGTCATTTTAATTGGACATAGTTGGGGTGGTTTTGAGTGCCAAGTGAGCAATGTTTTTTTTCTTAATCGCCACTTTGGGCAATCGCATTGGAGCGCACACGTGGCCCTTCTGTATGGACATGAAATTAATTACGTGTGGGAGTGATGGGCTCCTGCATCAGGAATCAAGTTTGTTCTCTGAGCTACTCTCGGATCTGTCATGTTCCATTTTAAATTGGACGCGTTTGTCATTGCGTGGTAATGCCGTGTCACTGAACCCATTTTTTCGAAATGTTACAGGCAAGCTGCGAGGAGTGTGTTGTAGAATCTAATGGAAAATGGTGGTAATTGCAGTGTTTTATGCAGGACCATTTACAAAATGATGTTGTATTACATGTCAGTCTGGTAAAATGCTTACAGACATGGTAATGAGCGGTGCTTTATAGCATTTACTTTTTTAAATCTCGTGATAATTTTGCACTCCATGATGACCATAAAGGAGGAAAAAAATTCGTACACATGGAACAGGTGTCACAAGTGGCAACCTTTAATAAGGGATGCCTATTCGCCTTGAATAACAGATTATTTGTTCTTGCTTCAGCAACTGCTTTGGACATATGTGAACATGCACTAAATGATGTTGATCAAGCACAGCCCTTAAATCAGAAGCGCCATAGCTCCAGGAGTAATCCATGCCACACTGTGTTTTGTTGTTGTTGCAAATGCCAACACTTGCCCTGGGGCTTGATTGGCAGTGTTCACGGCTCACAACGGTTAATTCAAATTTAGAGCATCGCTACACTCTTGACAAGTAATTCGTAATGCTGCCCCCCTGTAAAATATGTCGTCTTAAGGATGTGTGGGTGGAGCGTTGGCGTAGCGGTTAGTTTACTGCCCTGTGAACCCGGCGTCCTGAGTTGGATTCCTGACCACAGCTAACATCAGGGGTTTGCAATATTCGATCCGACCCTTGACCCCCACTTCACTATCCCCAGATGTTGATTGGCAAACGGCCGTAAAAGAGATATAAACAGTCTGCCCCTTGAGAACTCTGTTGTTATTTGAGTGTCATGATTCAATTTACAATCAATGCGTATTTCCATTGCGGTGCATGTGTAATCCATCGTGGTGTGAATCTGTAGTGGTAGAGAAATGTGAACATGGATGGATCAAAAATTCTCGTGCACAATTCAACGTACGTATTTTGGGCGATAAATGTTTTTAATTTTAATCTAAATTGTCAAATCTTTATGGATGGCATAGGCATTGTTTGGTGGTTACAATTTTTGAGTTGAGATGTAAAGATATATGTTTGTCACATTTTAGACTTAATATTCATCAATTGTCGAGGTTTCTGCTGCATTTCTTGCAATAAATAACAACAAATTTGACTGTATGCTTTTAAAATGAAGAGTATTCATATATGTATTTAGCAATGGAAAACAATAACCTTACACTGACAATCTTTTGAAAAAGGCAGCTTTTTGCAGCAGATTGAGTCTGTAGTCGTCAGGTAATCATGCATATTTTACGAAAGACATCACAGACGTTCCAAAATGGGAATGCGATGTTGCCACGGAAGTTTTGCAACTCAGGTTTTAATCCCACCACTTTGAAAAATGCCAAGTTTGAACAATGTTACAAATATTTTCTTGGTCCCTGCTGTGTGGTTATATATATGCAGTGTTTCTGTGCCTGTGCCGTAAGTATTTTGCATGCAATCTGTCGAATGCTTGCAGGTTTTCCCGTTACGAGCCATTACCTGATATGTAACTACATTTGCCCTTTTTTGGGAACGGTGAAATCGTGCGAAAGTTGGTTGTTGCTGAATGTGCATTGTGCAGCCACGCTCATTGCCCCTGTAGCCCAGTGAGCCCAAAGGCTTTTTCGGAGTACCATTTGGAGTGGCAAATTCGACCAGTACCCACCAGAAGCAATGCCCACCATCTTAGTGTGTGTACTGTTTAGAGACCTATTTTCTGTTTTTCTTATTCTGTAAATGTGTAATGTTATCCCCCCCCTCCCTACAAAATATCATTCTATGTCAATCATGTAATGGCCATGTTCTTTACATTTCTTTTCTCATCAGAGGCTACTATGGGCACCTTGCTATCGTACATAGCTGTGATCTGGAGATAAAATGCTTGAAGAAAATTATTGTTAGAATTTGCCACCCTGGCTGGTACCTACAGGCAATTTATGGGCCTATGGTTCAAGGACGAATCCAGGTTTTATCTATTAATGGATTTATACAGAGGAGGCTCAATATAAACCCAAGTAAAACTGGGATTTGTAGTTTTTGTTTTTCTTGTTGTACGCTTAAGTCACTGTAGATTACGCAGATTCAGGGATTTATTTATAAGATGATGCGAGATATTTTGATACATTTACAGCTATATTTATGCAGTAGCACGTACGAATTGTATTTTGGTAACTTTCAAGTTGGACTGCGAGGACGATGCGCTGTTTGATAATGTGACTTTGTGATATGCGTTGTGTTAAGTTAAGGCTGCACTGCACACAGTGACATTTGTTTGAAACGTGTCTACGGTTTAGTATTGTTAACGAGGTACCCTAAAGTATTATTTACAGTTCGGTACATATTATTTATGAATGCGCGTGTTTCCATTCTGTTAAATGTTGATGTCAGGAGCTGTTAGACCATTGCTTTGAGAACCATTTTTAATGAATGGATAATACTTGGATGTTTTTTTGGTAATGTAAAACGCATGTGCAATATGCTTGTATTTCGTGTTTATTCGTCTCGATAATTTTGATGTTAATAAAAAACAGTTCGTAATTAACAAGTTGTGCTCGCATGTAAATGTTATTTTTGTGTATAATGTTTAGCTTCAGTTTATATATATTTAAATAAATAATTGGTCATACAATTTGAATGCATTTCGTGTCTGAATGTAACCACATCTCAAGACGCTGTACATAAGCGTTGGCACATTTAGTTTATAGAGAGGAAGAGGGGAGCAGCAGAGGAGAATGAGTGATCTCCGGCTGACTTGTGTGTTGAGGTTGCTAGAGGCCTGAATTGAAAGCCTTGGTTGCTGGAGCAGAGAGCGTGGGGAGGAGCGTAGAGTGAGATGAGAGAGGTAGGAGAGTTCATGGCAGGAGCAGGTAGAGTGAGATGAGAGGGGAGAGGTAGCAGGGGTGAGTCCATGCGGATCTTGAAGACCGTGAGTGAGACCTTGAAATTGATCATTGGATTGTATGGAAGCCAGTGGAGGGAATTGAGCATTGAAATGTTGGATTTGAGATATCAGCAATGGCGTTGGGATTAGATGAAGGTAACTGTGTATCGGAACTGGGGGATACGGGAGATGTGAAGATGGAGTTATGAGATTTGGCAGAATTGAGATACGTGGGAAGAGTATAGTGTGGCAGCTGCAGCAGAGCTGCACTTTTAATCATCGGAATAATGATGTACAGCTCTCTATCGATCCACTGTTGCATGAAGGCCTCCCCACGCCTTGTCGGTCATGAAGTCATGGCATCTCGATGAGGACCTTCCGCCGACAGCAGCACGAGCAAGTGATTGCAGGGCTGCACGTTTAAGGATTACTGCAGAAACTTGCGAGATGATTGCTGTTCAATGAGCGGCAGAGGAGCGAGACAGCGCCACGAGACGGCTCTGCGTGGCTGCAGCTTGCGGCAGCGGTGGGGGCGGCGGTGGGGATGGATTCTTCTCCACGCTCGCCTTGACTCGCGCAGACAGGCAACACGCCGGGACCATCTGGTGCCGTCACCCTCTCTCGAGTCACCAACAGATCCCTCGGCTCAAAGGAAAATCCGCCCGCTTCGGCGGCCCCGAGATCGCGACACTCGTGCGCACGAGTTGAACGCAAGCGATAGTTGGGATTCATATTCTTAGGTTTTTTTCCGGTAAAGTCGCGTAGGTAAAAAAATTAATAAAAGTAAAATAAAAAATCACGACGTTTCGCAGGCAACACAAGCTTCCGTCTTCAGGTGGGAACCGTCACAGCACGATTGCTGTTTCAAGTAAGATAGTTGGGAGTCTGCACGAAATGAGTACTGCCGCGAACGGGAACTTCTGTTCTCATAGTAGCCTTGTATCTCTGTGGCCGCCCGGGGGTTCAAGGTTGAGCGATGCAATGCTGCTGGCACCGCGTGGCACCCGCGTGGTACCGCGTGCTCATCGGCTTCGTGACGTGCGCTCGAGTGGCGCGCCTCTCGAGACCGCGAGACCGTCGATCGATGTTCGCTCTCCGTGTTGGCGATGATGATGATGATGGTGGTGACGATGGCACGAGTCGTAATTTGTCACGTTAAGAGTGGGCCGCGTCAAGGCTGCTGCTGCTAGCTGCCGTCTTCCACTCCAGCGACGTGCGCTGTGGCATGTTTGGTGTTGAGTTATTCGAGCGAAGGCTGTATAATTGGTTTAGTTTCTGAAACGGAAATCGCCGATTCCAGGCAGGACCGCAATCGGACTATCGTACCACGGCCAGTGGGGAAAGGACATCCACGAGAGGGAGCTCCAGAGGGAATTTTGGCCTACTCTTCCACGACGGTCAGCTTCATAGCCAGCGTAGGTGAAGTATGTCGAAACGGCCCCCATGAGTGACATGGCATAGAGACCAGAGGTGGGACAAAGTCATTGTTATGCAAGTCCAAGTCGAGTCGCAAGTCATCAAATTCATGACTCGAGTCTGACTCGAGTCCAAGTCACATGACTCGAGTCCACATCTCATAGGTGGGACAAAGTCATTGTTATGCAAGTCCAAGTCGAGTCGCAAGTCATCAAATTCATGACTCGAGTCTGACTCGAGTCCAAGTCACATGACTCGAGTCCACATCTCATAGGTGGGACAAAGTCATTGTTATGCAAGTCCAAGTCGAGTCGCAAGTCATCAAATTCATGACTCGAGTCTGACTCGAGTCCAAGTCACATGACTCGAGTCCACATCTCATAGGTGGGACAAAGTCATTGTTATGCAAGTCCAAGTCGAGTCGCAAGTCATCAAATTCATGACTCGAGTCTGACTCGAGTCCAAGTCACATGACTCGAGTCCACATCTCATAGGTGGGACAAAGTCATTGTTATGCAAGTCCAAGTCGAGTCGCAAGTCATCAAATTCATGACTCGAGTCTGACTCGAGTCCAAGTCACATGACTCGAGTCCACACCTCTGATAGAGACTTATTCGTGGTTCTTTCGGTAAAGTCACGTAGAAGGGAAATAATAAAATAATAAAAATAAAACATAAAATAATTCTCACGACGTTTCGGCCACAACGCAAGCAACGCATGTTTTATTTTTATTATTTTATTACTTCCCTTCTACGTGACTTTACCGAAAAAAACTAAGAAGATGAATCCCTGCAGTCACGAAAGCTTTAAATCGCATACAGACTTTTCATCCAGCAGTTGATTGATTAAGGGTGTGCAGAGCGCGCACGCTTAGGTTCCGCTCTCTAGTTCTATATTTTCTTAGGGTAAACATTCGCAGTGTTTTTGTTTTGTTTTTTAAGTTACGACGGTATAAATGACGTCTGTAGTGTTTTTTAACCGGACTTTCTTGAATGTAAGCCTTGAGTTTTCGAACGTGCCCGACTTAGACCGATGAGAGCCCGAAGGGTGGAAACCGGTCCCAGGATTTGCTTGCTGAAACAAATGCCGCTCTATACGAATAATAATGTGGGTCTGAAACACCCACGAGGCCCGTGGGCTCACCCATTGTTTATTGAAATGCGAAGACACTTCACGGACGCGTGTTGATCCACGCGTTATTCAAAAGAACACTCGGGCCAGCCATCAGGAGCCTGAGCGGGCTCACGCAAATTTGCGCAAAGTCTTAATTTGTGCCGAACAAATTTGCTCGTTACGAGGGAAAATGTAATTTTAAGCCGTCGCACTGCCGCTAATTGCGAGGGTTTATGATAAAGTGGCGAGTGTCACTGTGAGATGCCTTTTAACGTCTCGCTCCCTTGAGCAACAATCGTCTCTGTATTTCCACGCCACTAATGGGGCAGAAACAGCAGATGTTCTTTAAATGGGCATTGTTATAAATCCCTGGTCCCGTTTTCCCCCAGACATGTACAGTAATAACCTTAGACTTAAGAAAACCATTCCCATTGTATTTTCAGCCCCACAAAAGATCACATTTTAATTACGACTGTCGACCATCATTAGTACGTTGTGATTTAAATATCTGCAAATAGAGGCATCACTAATTTCAGAATGACCTCTCTGCCCTGGTAACATTTAACAATTTTAATTTTTAGATGAATACGTTTATTTTGGAATACGTTTAGAAGATTGAAAGGGTGTGTCTGGTACTCAACAGTTACAATTCAAATCCCCATTTAAAGTAGATCCTTTGGAGGTGACCGTCCGTCCCTGCCTCCCGCCAGCCAGCCAGCGAGCAAAACTTTGTTCTAATATAGTATGGCAGCGTTCCTGCGCATTTTCGGAATTGTACACAGCCGAGGTGAAGGCTGGGTAGGGGGTGGCGTGACGTCATCCCGAAACACAAACCAGGCTCAGCACACTGGCCCGCCTGCAAGCCAGGCAGGCACGAATCCAGCAAGTTAAAACTTCGTTCGAATGTAGGACAGTATGAGTCTCATCATCAGGCGCCATGTTGTTAGGTGCAGTCTCCAACCCTCTCTGGCCTCTCCGTTTCATGTGCTTTGAAGAAGGATCGCTGGCCCCGAAATGTCACCGATTGTTGGTATTTTCTTGAAGGCAAGTATTGTTCACGAGTGTGCTGAGCCTTTATCTTTGCTCCGGAATATCTTTTGTGCGCGAATGTTGTCACCCGTCGTTTACTCTGCCGCAGGCACCAATCGCTCTTCTGAATCCATCAACCATTGGGAATTCGCAGTTTTTCAGCCGTAAATCTTACTCCCTGAATGGAGTAAGATTTACGGTCCCGTTCCGAGACCGCAGTGGAAGCGCATCTTGAGTCAGCGGCCACTGACTTCCAGGAGACGTCTCATGCAATGTTTCGATTACAATCAGGTAAAGGTGCAGCCCTGCAACTGCCGCCGTGGTGCAATGTCTAGAACGTTGGACTCGCGATTTGCAGGTCGCCGGGTGCAGCAGTTGAAACAAGGGTGGCAGTTGTTTTTAACCCCTCCCCCATGCGTCTGTCCGCTCAGCAGTACAGCAATGAGCATGCCACGGTTAAGGTTGATCGGCAGGTTATGTGGGGTGGAGTAAAGTGGGGGTACTCCCATCTCTTAGCAGACGTCTGGCTGTCATGGAAGAGTAGTCTCTCTGAAGCTCATCTCTAGTGGATGCCCTTCCTCACTGGCCGCGTGCGAACAACCGATTGCAGGGCCGGACAATTTATATTTTGGCCAAATATGTCACAAAGGGCGCCGCGGTGGCGAGATGTTATCTCCCTCGCCTGGTATGCAGAAGGTCATTGGGTTCGATCCCGACCCTGACGCCTGCTGTATAGTTGGAGTTTGCATGTTCTCCCCGTGGTCGCGTGGCTTTATCTACGAGTCCTCCGGTTTTCCCCTCCACATTTAGAATCAAAATCACGCGTTTAGAGTATTTGGCTCCTATACATTTCCACGTGATGATAAGCCACTTCGTTGGGCTATCATTTGTGGCCAGGTCGCTTCTGAAAACAGAACTACATAGCTCAATGGGCCTTACCTGGGACATTTTTGTTGCTGTTTAGTTTAATGTGGTCACCAGACCAGATATGAATTCTCGATCTTTTTTTTCACTTCTCCCCTTGCTCAAATGCGAGGCTGCCACAGAGAGTGGACAATTTTGTGCAAACGCGTAGCAATATCCCTGGTGCCCGTGCAGACCGGCAATCACAAAAGCGCGAGGCTTTTCCAGACAACTCACCTACGGTGAACCTGGCCAATTACTGCCTGTCTCAGCTCTTCCTCGCCCGCCCAGTCAATTACCGTGGGGCCCGGCCTCGCACTGCCACTCTGGCAGCGATGCGCGCCGCTGCATTGAAATATCTTCAATTCACCCACGTGTCCGCGAGTCTTAAGAACGCCCACGCGTTCGTTCACCCCGATAATAACGAGCGTCGCCGTAAGACGTGAACAAAAAAAAGTTAACGGCGTCGATTTTTAGTCCTTGGAGTTTTTTTTTTGTAAAAAACAAAACCTTAATTGATGCCCCAGCGTGTTCACACGACTGTTCCAACAATTGTACGGGGCGCGTTGGCAATTATTTTCTATGCATTGTCAAATGTAAGCGATCTTCTCTGCGGTTCCTTGCACGGAATGAGAGTTTACACACACACACAAACATTCACACGTACACACGCGTGGTAATTGATTAAAAGAAGAAAAAGAAGAGTTCATTGACATTATGAGTGGAGAAAGAAGGGTGTTCATGACAGGTGCCTTTAGGAGTCGGGGCAGTTGCGTGCGTGTGGGAGTGGAGGGTTGTAATTTTACACGGCGTTATATCAGAAGCACTTAGCTTCCCAAGTCACCGATGTCATTTCAAAGAAATGCATAAATTGTGTATCGCGTTATTGTTTTATTTTTACAAGTGTAGAGGAGTAAAATGGGGACGTGACGTCATGTGTGCCGTCCAGTGCGATGACGCCACGGAACGTGACGTCTTGCGCGCTGGGCGGCTCGATGACGTCAGGTCTCGTGGAGTACTTAAGGGAGATCCCGTGACGAAAGCGGGGTCACTGTGTGAACGGGTAGAGTACGAAGGGTGAAGAGGGAGCCAAGGGTAGAGAGGGATCGAGTAGTGAGTCTGGGGAGAAGCCGGTGGTAGCCGATAGAGGTGCTCTCTCTCCGAGAGAGAGAGACCGGAGCTAGCCGGGCAGGGATCAGTGTCGGACCCATAGCCCCTGGGAGTTGTGTACCCTTGTGTGTATTTGTGAAGTCTTTAATAAACCCTTGGCGAAGCCCATAACTTACCTCCGTCTCCGAGTGCGTCCGTGGGAACTCGTCAACACAAGTAATGAATAGTGCCCAAAGAGGAGAGTTTCTTTAAACTAGTGCAGGTGACCTCTGACGTGTTGCTCAAGCACGTGGACATCGGCGAAGGAAATGGAAGACTGGCGGAAATGAAGGTGTGCCAATAAACAGAGGTGCAACTCGGGTTTGTGTGTTTTTTTTAGATGCGGGCTGTCCCAAAATTCAGGTTCGATTTAACACAGTATGTAAAATTCGTAATCTGATCCCATCTGTGAAGGATGTGATCCCTGACATGCAATACCCCGGCGTCTACAAACGGAGCTGTGTCTGCGGCAGTAGTTACACTGGGGAAACTAAGCGACATGTCTCGGACCGTGTTCGTGAACATAAGGCAGATCTGAAACACGGTAGGACCAATACCTCGGCCGTGGCTGATCATTGTTTTAATGCGGTGGGCTCACACGAAATTGATTTCTCTAAGACGAAGGTACTTTGCAAACCCACTGGCTATCAACTAAGATTCGTTCATGAAGCCATCCATATATACAGACATAGGCACAATTTCAACCAAGAAGATGGGTACAAGCACAGCAATCACTGGAAGGACGTTATTAACCAGTTCAAGTCATAACTGGCTGTAATGTTTCCATTTTAGACCTGGCAGCCCTTTAATTGGTGGAAACCCACCACCAGCGCCGTGGTTGAGCATCACATCAGCTGCCCTGCCCGTGCTGCTGACACTTGGGCTAAGCCCATTTCAAACCTTTATAAACAGTTTGCTTTTCGACGCTAGCCCCCTTTTCCTGATGACGGCCGCTTGTATTGCGCTCGAAACGTCGTAGTTTTTTTTATTTTCTTTGAACCTATCTACGTGACTTTACCGAAAGACCCAGAGAATTTCAGTCCCCAAATATCAAGGTTTTTATATCGGGCGCTGTGTCCATTGAATATCAACAACATACCAATGCTTGGATTCTCAAGGCGAGGCAATGGGTTGGAGAGGAGGCGAAACGCGTCTTGGTATTACACTGAGAGACAGGAAGGTGGACAACGTGGATTAGCGAACCAATGCAAGTCATTGGCATTATCCGAACTGTCAGAGAAAAGTCGCGTGGGTTTGGGCAGGCCGCCGTGTGACGCGACACGACAATGATGCCGGTGGTCGAGACAAACGACGGAGTAGCAAGCCAAGGGAACGAATTCGCCAGCGGTAATGTCCGCTATGGGACAATTAACTCAGCTCGTGCAGGTGCTGTGTGAAGGATGAGGACGGCTAAGGGAAACTTTCATCCAGCAGTGGATTGCTCCTGGTTGTTGATGGTATGAGTTTCGCGTGACAGAAAGAGACTGAGGAAAACACGGAATCAGGGAGCAGCACAACTCAGAGACGATACATTGTGATGGAACGTAAATGGGCTTGGACAGGGCACGTTGTCGGAAGGGGTGTTGGCTGATGGGTAAGACTGGCGAGCAAATGGCAGCCAAAGGAGGTAACATGCCCGAGGAGACAACCACTACAGAAATGGAGCGATGAGATCGTCACAGGCCTGGGAGCGAGATGGATGATCGCACCGCAGAGCCGTAAGGGATGGCAATGTCATGGGGAGGCCTTCATCCAGCAGCGGATAGCTGATGGCTGATGATGATGCATCATGGGTTTATGTGACCCTTGATGTTATTATTGGCTGCTAGATTCACCACAATTTGAACAAATATGCCTACTATAATCACCCAGGAATGTCCTTAACGCTCGTGACGTCACTCCACATCGACCAGCCCCTCTCATTAATATTCCTGAGCAGGTAGCGTCCTCCAAATGGACACCCCACCACCCCTCATTAATAATCATGAGTGGATGACGTCACTAAACATCGAACAGCCCCCCTCATTAATAATCATGAGCAGGTGACGTCCTCCAAATGGACACCCCCCCCTCCATTCATAATAATTAGTGGCTGACGTCACTCCACATGGGGGGCCGAGGCGTCTCCTTCCCCCTCCTCAGCGTCAACTTACAGCCCTATAAAGGCAGAACCCCCACGTCACGCGATCTCCGTAACGCTGACGAGACATCAAAGTAAAACGGACGTCATGATGAACAAGGGATTATAACCTTAAAATGAAATAAGTCTGTGTCACTACGCCCTTACAAATTACACACGAATAAATGCAATGAATATCACGTCGCGATCTGCTTTTCGTTTGCAAGTTTCAGATTTACTGCAATACACCCGTCTTTGGACGGGCAAAAGGCAAGTCATATATATTCATGAATTTAACCTTGACCCTGAATTCAGACAATTGACTTAATCACCAGGGGCGTCTGTGGTTCCACCTCTGGGGTTTACCCTGAATACACCAGACACACACACACACACTTGACTTGATTTGAGAGCACAAGATGAGAATGTGGACCATGAATTGATCTATCAGACATTCCAACATTCATTACGCATGGTTTTTAAAGGTGCGGCGGAAAGAATATAAAATGTTCCCATTTCGCAGACGGTCTTTCAATAAAAATCGTAGAGGTGCAGGCAAGGCAATTAAAGACATATCAGAGGAGATGGAGCGATGAAACCAGCTCACTTGCGGGCACTATGTGGATTACTACATCACTGGATTGTGTTTGCTGGTGATGGCTCGAAGGGGCTTTCATCCACAGCTGATCATGATGACAGCATTGCGGAAAGTCCATACTTTTGTGAATGGGTGACGTTAACATTCACACAAATGTAGTTAACCGAAATGTTCGTGCAAATTCACTGAACAATACGAAGAGGCGTACAACGACCGTATAATAGGTGCCCTTTCAAGCGTGAGTTTTTTTCAAATTCCAAGACAACTGAATGTTTTTTCCCCCCACCAGAGAACTCCATCTCAACGCTGTTTGTAAAAGGGGGTGCGTAATGGTGCTATATCGGCATAAAGTAAAATTGTGCACAGCGATGGATGGGCTGTAAAATAAATGTTTGTTTTCTGCGCGCCTCGATGTTTCGACGTGGACCGCATTCTCAATGAGACCCATCCTGGGGGGCAGGGGAGAGGTGCGGGTGCTGCTGCTACGGCAAGAAATGTAATAATGAGCACGGCTGCGCACATTGTTTTTGAGAGACTACGGTTCTAGAAAATAAATGAATACAAATCCCACGACAAATTCCGCCCCCGACTGAATGTGCCTCCTTTGCGTCCTTCCACGTGTGGGATTTCTCCCGGAGCCCAGCCCAGCCCAGCCCAGGTGATTTTGAAGGTGACCATGAGCGAGAGGGATCGCAGGGGTTCATATATATATTAATGTGTATATATTAAACATGAAACAACTGCGTAGGTGAAATCTGTCATCAGCCGGTGCGGGTTGTTTAATAAGATCCCCAGGAGAGGGTCTTTGCTCAATAATGTCGCTTGATTGTGTCGCTGTCCCTCTCCCTCTCTGCTCCCTCCATCCCATCTGCCCACCCGCACCATCACAGCACCGAACCATCCCCTGAGTGCCTCCTGCTGTTGCCTCAACTTACATCCTGGCACCGATTCTCAACACGAAAGAACAATTCTGCATCAACATTTTTTGTACATTTAAATTTTTATAATTACTAACAATCTCACAGTGCCGAGACCATCTACTCTTAGGGGGTGTTGCAGGGATAAGCAACTTGAAACAGCAACAAGAGTGCTCGCTATCTCACACGTGCCGATGGTCTGGGTTCTTTTAGGCATTCAATTGATGGGGTGATTTGGGTGCCGCTCGTTTTGATGGTCTTTCGTTGCTCCACCCGTCCGCTCTACGGCCGCAGGTTTTGGACTCATGGGTGTCTATTCTTACTCCGTGCGACGACTTGCAATCTCACACGTTCAGGTGGTGAAGCCAGATAACCGCGTCAGGAGTAGCGAGTTGTATCGCTCTGATGTCTCCTTCATGAGGATGTATCCATGAATTTGGTAGCGATTGCCATGTAGGGCATCCGGGACGTGGGTTTCTCGGAGCGCCAGGGTATCAGTGTCACGTGGGTGCTCGTGATATTCGCGAGGCGCTTGCACTTCGCCCGGGAGACTCCCTCAATGTCCAGTTGGAGGATCCTTGTCCCCAGGGCCCAACTGGCGTGTTATCGTTTGGCGTTGCTGCTCTGGAGACCGCGAGATCGATGTTCGATGTTTGGTCGCCGCGTCACGGTGGCGAGATGTTAACTATCTCACCTGGTATGCAGGAGGTCGTGGGTTCGATCCCGACCCTGACGCCTGCTGTAAATTTGGAGTTTGCATGCTTTGCCCGTGGTCGCGTGGATTTTTCCTGCGATTTTCCCCTCCACATTTAGAAACGTGCGTTTGGTGTATTTGGCTGCTGCTACGCATTTCCACGATAAGCCACTTCGTTGAGTTGTCATGACTTGTGATAGTCAGGTCGCTTCTGAAGAAAGCTATGAAGCCCAGTTGGCCTTACCTGGTACTATATATATATTGCCGTTCGTCGTGATGTCTCACTTAGCAGAGTGGGCCGCGTTGAAGGCTGTTGCCATCTTCCACTCTACCATCATGGGGAAGTACGGTCAATCTATCCCCGGGACCGCCAATGTCAGAGCACAGATCCACCATGATCCACGGCTGCCGGGAAATGGAGAGATGGAGAGAGATGCAAACTTACGAAGAAGTAAATGCTGCTTGCCACCGACCTGGGTGTGAGCGGGTCACAGGTGTAATTTATGTCACCGTGAAATTGAACTGACGATTGGAGTTTCAGGATGCTTTCGATGACAAAGGCAAATGCATTGTCGGTGGAAACGGACGAATATTCTCATTCAATTGGGTGAAACTTTTTTTCCGCTTTGTGACCGATTCCATAAATTAGCAACAGGGAATGTGTACATATTTGCATAATGAATGTCCGCTTCGAAATGTTGTTAGCTATTTATATTGCACAGAGCTGGGAGGGAAATGGGAAAACAACATTTAAAATGCATGGAAACCGGTCAAGGGGAAATAGCGCTGCTTTAACTTTGAATGAGAAAATAATTGTCAACGAAACAACACATTGTGCAGTTTGACACATCCAGCTAGCTGGGACAGGGCGACTATGCGATAAGGTCAGATATGCGAAAATCTCTCGAAACTAATAGACACGCCGTCCACAAAGTAAGTTACTGGACGACAAAATAGTGCCCACTGTGGTTCTTTCGAGGCGAGCAAATGTACGCGAGGTTGTCTGTACCAATGCTGAACTTCTTTCACACCGTACGTACCTCCAATTCCGCACCTTGCGTACCTCCGACTAGCACGGTTGGCTACGCGACTGCAGGCGACGAGGTCGGATTTCAGAGCGTCAACAGCTGAGTCGCAGTGACACCGCTGCGCACAAATGCTGCACTGGGCGGACAGCCGACCGTCGGATACGAGGCGTTACACCTGGCCCCGTGTCAAGGTGCTCGCCGCCTTTCGAGTTCAAATCCTTCCGTGTCCTCTCAAGCCTTTGCGATGATCTTCTCCCGTTCCTCCACGGCTGGATTGACGTTGGGCTGTCAATGCACCGCTGGATTGACGGCCCCTACGCAATCCGCTAATGGACGAAGGTCTTGAGGCCACGGGAATGTTGACGGCTCGCTGCTGGCAGGAGGTCACGGGACAGACTCAGGTGCCATAGGTTGACCCACTGAGATGCACCAGCTGTGCCCCCTACTGTGCCAACTTGCTGTGTTTAAGTCGCCCGGCGCTCCGCTCGTTGTTGTGAGCGTCGTTCCTCCCCTCTCCGTTGTTGTTGGAGGGCGACTGCCTCCAACTGCCCAGTAGCGTCCTTCACGAGCCTCCTCTTCAGAGGCCGATCTTGACACAGCTGGTACCGGTTTTTGGCAAGTCCACTCAGCTCCACATCCTCCCGTACCGCATCACTCCATCTCTTCTCCAGCCCCGTGTCGTGCACGTTTAGCCCTCTCTATCCGGCTAAACAGAAGCTGCTTGGGCATGCAAGGCCACTGTGCCTACCAACACCACCCCCACCACTCCTACGAGCACTACCACCTTGTACCAAGAATAAGAAAACGTCACCCCACATTGTATATTTGGAGCAGAGTTTTTATGAAGTTGGATTCGTTGCTTCATATGCGTCCTTTGTCGACCACTGCTGGGTGAGAGCCTGACTCGCGGTGCCTCCATGCATCTGAATGCCTCGGAGGCAACGTCAACGAGGATCCCATGGAGAGATTTTGTTCAACCGGGATGAGAACTCAAGAGACGAGGGATGACGTATCGTGTGCAAGAGTTGACCCGGGTCATGAAAATTATTTAAAAGAAAGCGCAGCAATAAAACAACTAAAATCACACGCAAAAACAACTGTTCGTGTTGATGTACGAACGTGATGAGAGAGAGAGAGAGAGCGAGCCAGCCACGCAAGGTTATTGTTCAGACCGAAGCGGGGTTGTTCCTGCCACTCCTGCATTTACAGGCATTGATGTCACTGCCATTTGCTGATCTCACTGTCACAGCTGCGGAGCGACAAAAAAAACAACCCAGAGAGATCGAGGCAGATTTTTTTTTAAACCTCTTCAGCCCTGGATGAAAGAGCATTAGTTGCAAATTGAAAGCTGGAATGGAGTGGAGTTTGGAATACGAAGCGATGATCACGGCGCCGGACACAATGACGCGACTCCTCTACCGTCGGGGACACGACAGAGAACTCCGCCGCGGCGCGAAGCTCCATGCGAGCACGTGGCACGGAACGTCGATGGTTTTTTTTTTATTTGCCACGCGTTTGATTCGCATGAAATGGCAATACGGCGGAACATCGTCGCACATCCGACCGTCGCATATCCGTCACCGGCCAATTCACTTTCCCACACCCAGTGTGGGGTGTGTGTATGTGTAGTCGTGTAACACACACACACACACACACCCAGTGCGGTGTGTGTGTGTGTAGTCGTGTAACACACACACACACCCAGTGCGGTGTGTGTATGTGTAGTCGTGTAACACACACACACACACACCCAGTGCGGTGTGTGTGTGTGTAGTCGTGTAACACACACACACACACACCCAGTGCGGTGTGTGTGTGTGTAGTCGTGTAACACACACACACACACACACCCAGTGCGGTGTGTGTGTGTGCAGTCGTGTAACTGTCATTTCTGTGGATGTTTCACAAATCAGACCTTTTCACGCGCGTTCTACGTATTCTGTACATCTGCCGGAGAGATGGAGCGATGACATCAGTTCGTGTGAAGGTGCTGTGTGGATTATTGCACCGCAGGATCATGAGAGGTGGTGGCACCTTGGAAATGCCTTCGTCCAGCAGTGGATTGACCATGGCTGATGATGCTGGCATTCTTAATGGTGTGTGCATTCAAGTCATTCTAAAGTACAGAATCGGATTTTTCTCTGGTGCATGTATGTTGAACTTCTTTCGCACCGTACGTAGCCAACCATGCGAATCGGATAATCAGGGGAAGGACCACACACTGAACACAAACAGCAGTTCTAAAAAAATGAGTTTTAAATCTAGATGATGATTTAAAAGTGCGTAGCTCCAATGCCTCCCTAATATCGGAAGGAAGAGCGTTCCAGACGGCCGCAGAAGCGCATCTGAAAGCGCGGCGATGCGGTGGCCGTCTTTGTTCGATGGCGAGCCAAGAGCTGCTGCTACTGCGAGGATGACCGGAGTTCAGGTGATGATGGTGTATGCTCCTTGGCGAGATCGGCACGGTATTGGGGTTCATTTGTGGCGAGTACTTTGCGTGTATTGAGTGCGACTCAATAATGTGTGCAACTGGAAGCCAATGCAGCTCGGCAAGCACTGGGCAGACATCGTCGGTTTGAAGGAGTTTGCCCCTCATGCTGGTGGAGCTGTCATTGTCTATAGATGCTCACATAAGGCCACTTCTCATCACTGCATATCCGTTAGTCGCCATCGACTCAGGTATGCGACGTATGTTTATATATTTTTAATTTAAAGCTGATGATGATTGCTTGTGTGGCAGTCGAAACGTCGTGAGAATTTTATTGTTTTATATTTTTATTATTTTATTGTTTCCCTTCTACGTGACTTTACCGAAAGAACCAAGAATATGTATGTTTATGTTTGACAAATATGAGTGGGAAAAATTTTAATTATTTATAATTTGTTGTGAATGAAATGTTTAATTAAGACAAAGGCAGAAATAATATCCAATATTGTATTGTGTTGAAAAAAATGTGTGTGCATTTAAACGCCACGAGAGAAAGCGTCAGCCCTTATCCAGCAGTGGATTAATCATGGCTGATGATGTTTAAAGTACTGTATCCTGAAAAACGACTGCTTAAATGATCAGATTACATGGGACGATGTTGAGCAACGCACAGCTGGTTGGGTCATAATTCTCAAATTTCAGTATTTTTACGATGCATACATATCTTATCTTGCTTTTAATTTGCCTTGATTTGCTTTCGTTTTCAATGTGCAATGCACGCTAAGCAATCTCTCCGTACCGCTGATGTGCTGAAGGAGGTCGTGCTTGAAGGCTAATCTTTGGCTTTGTGAGCTGTGAACATCATTAGAGGAATACGCTCGCCTTGGAGATCTCCAATTGAGCCAGACTTTACGCACATGGAAATGAGTTAACCCCTTTTTACATGTTTAAATTCTCTCGGGTTTCATCATTCAAAGAAAATGACAGAAGGTTAAGGCGCAGTTCTGAAATGGCCTGCATATGCCACGACTGGCAGAAGGGCCTCCGCTAGAGCGACCCCTAGAGAGCCCCTCTAGAATCGATAATGATGAGAATAATTTACTGCTCTTGTCAGTCCACTGGTGGATGATGCCCCCCCCGCCGTTTCCTCGCCGGTCACGTGAGAGTTGATTGACCATACTTCACCACGCTCATCAGTACATGTTGGCGATAGTGGCCCCACTGGACCGGTGCAGAGACTTTTACCACCGATGTTGGCAGTGGCGGAGAATCGATCCGAGGTTGCCGAGTTAGAAAGATAGCGCACGGCAGGACGCCTCGATAAGAATGGTTTCACAGATGTCGAGGTCACGGTATTAAACGACTCGTACTGTGGAGCGGATACATTGCACAGGCTTCCTTCGCTTTATGCGATAGCGATAGTTCTCATAATAAAGTAGTTTTTTTACATCTAACCCAACAATCTTACGTGATTTGAGCCATGGGCAGACAGTCCCGTAGGTGTTAATTTTAATAGACTGCTGTAAAGGCAATGTTTAAATAAAGCTAATCTGAAACAAAATGCAGGTTTTGCCCATTGCGCATGAGGATGGAATCTGCCTTCGTCTTCTTCTTGCCGTACGACTGCTGTAGATGCAGAACAACAACTACAAAGTCACGTTCAGGTGGTCGTCAAGCCCAGACACGCGCACCAGGAGGGAGCGCAGTGCATCGATGCGATGTCTCCATCGTGTTCGTGGATCTGGACATTGCGTCTCTATATAAGTTGCGCGGACTTTGTTCTGGATGGCCCCCAGTCGCATCACGAGTGGGGAGTTTTTTTTATTGTACGGTTTGTGCATCGGGCGTCCGCATCTACTGTGACGGTTTGTGCATCGGGCGTCGGCATCTACTGTGACGGTTTGTGCATCGGGCGTCCGCATCTACTGTGACGGTTTGTGCATCGGGCGTCCGCATCTACTGTGACGGTTTGTGCATCGGGCGTCCGCATCTACTGTGACGGTTTGTGCATCGGGCGTCCGCATCTACTGTGACGGTTTGTACATCGGGCGTCGGCATCTACTGTGACGGTTTGTGCATCGGGCGTCCGCAGTGGATGCGACTTAGTGTGGGCCGTGATGTGCGTGGAGCGTGTGGAGTGGGGGGTCACATGTTGTTTATGCCGTTTATTGTGAAAATTCCGTGACAGTTCCTATGATCACTGTTTCATTGCTTTCATGGCTTTATTTTGGTGATTTCAAAAAGTGTATTGGTTTAGCCATGTTTGTTTGTTGTAGTACAGAGTTAGACTGATGGCCTTAATCTAAGTTGTCTTGTGGTTGTTGTTGTTGTTTGACTTGCATCCCACTGGGATTTTTGCACACAGCGTTGGTGTACGGTGATTTTTTTCTGAAATATTTTGCTGCCTTTTCTTGGATTTTCTGTTTGCACTTAGTCACATATTCACTTTAAGATGTTTTTTGTTCATGTTTTTTTTTGTTGCGGTTGCACCCGATTCAAGAGCTGAATGGCTCACAGGGCTATACCTAATACATGAACTTGAGTGCGGGGTTGAGGGCTCTTCCAGGCCGTAGGCGCGAGCCGCCCCTCGACTCGTGTCGCCTCATCCGGGGGGGCTCCTGTGGCGAGCATGTGGCCACAGCGCTGCTGCAGTTCGGCAGCAGCGGTGTCCGCCAAGCCGATCACTTGGAGTGATCACACGGGGTGTGTTGAGGGGGGTCAGAGATCACAAATTGTAAAAGCCGCAATGCCCTCTCTTGCTGGTGACTCCATCAAATGTACGGGTTATATATATATGATGAATGCATATCATCTGAAACACAGGCATATGGTGCACGATAATGTTTGCATCCTGAAAAGAGATGAGTTGTCGCCAATTGTCCCGCGACGCTCACTTCAGGTTCGTCGAGTGACCCCGTGAAGACGTTGAGACGGGCTCTCTGTGTGCCCTCATCGCGCTCCGATCCCCCGGGGGAGATTGCACCTGCAGCACGATAGGGTTCGACTTTTCATAGCGAGCCGAGGTTGCAGCTCATCATGAGATGTGATGAATCAACAATGCCGCGCGATGAAAATATAAGTGGGCGTTTGGGGAGGATTTTTTTCTTATTTTATACCAGTGGCTAGAGTCAAGGATAATAATGTGTTTTTTTGGGGGGGGGGGAATGGAAAGGAAAGGAAGTCCCCCAACACGGACATAGAATGGCACGACTCAGGATGAGCAGCAGGACAAATGAAGAAGCATTGGGAGGGAAGGGGAGAGGGAGATAGAATGACCAGGCCAAGATGTCAGGGATGAGAAAGGTGATGATGATGATGATGAGAGTGGTCGGAAGAGAAGAAGTAGAAGCAGAAGTGAGATGCACGGAGCATGCGTCTGTCTTCACGGGGAGCTGGGGAGAGAGTGGAGGAATTCAGATTGGGGGTGGCCGCATAGGTAACGTGATTTGTGGGATGCTTCAGTTGATTTAGAGAGGTGGAAATATATTGATGAAAGGGAAGGGATTCAGAGTGTAAGTGGTCGCGCAGGTAACGTGATTTGTGGGAAGGTTGGCCTAAATTAGATGCCTGTTTCTCGATGAAGGGAAACCGTGGTACCAAGTACGGAGTGCCAGCTCAGAAACATTTGTGGCGAATCACACGACGATAGATGTGTATTGTGAACAAGGCACACAATTACATCACATTATAGTGTTCATTTCAGATGAACAAAAAATTTGGCGTAAAAGTGAAATGTAATTTTAACAGGCGTGAAATTATAGTGTTTTTCCAGGTGTCCCGTTCTCCTCCCACGTAGAGAAAAACACTCAAGTGGAATTTGGCAAACACTCACAGTGCAGACTCGTCATGAATAAAGACTCTTGACTATCAGTCAGGCTTTCATTTACAGATATACGACATAAAATTAACATCTTTGCTTATTATTTCATAACATGAAGCATGTACGTATGGTTGAACATCATTCGCACCGTACGTAGCCAACTGTGCTATATGGAGGTGAGGTCATTTTAATAAATCAGTCTTCATTTACATATATATTTATTTCGATATTTTATTTGTTTAGATATATTTTTTGTTTACTTACGACCTTAAAAGTCCCCATACCACGTCCGCCATTGGGGGTTGTTTGACCATACTTCACCGTTTTGGTCACTGTGTGTTCGTGAACACGTTCAGATTCCTCTTGCCATCGATGTCAGCCATGGTTGGCAATTGCACTCAGATCACCGGCTTCACATTAGCTTGCACAAATAGAATCAGGATCAAAATATTTTTTTTTTTACTGGAGAAATCTCATGAGTTACGCAGCTCTTCATCACAGATGTCCAGTAGTTTCTCATGTCCAGTAGCTCATTATTGCTTTTCATCATTTGCCGTGATCCATCCACTGTTTGGCATGAAGGCCTTTCCAAGTTTGCCGTCGTTGCCCACAGGCCACCTCGCACGATCTCATCGACCCATCTCTGACGGATGTCCCCTCAGGTGTGTGTGTGTGTGGTTTTTTTCTCTCCCTTTGGCTACCGCTTTGTCATTTGTGTCGACAATAGCTCATAGGCCCTCATGGGTTCGCGTCTTTCCCAAGTCCGTTTAAAACAACAAAAAAATGACAGTTAAAATTACATTTTCACCATTTTCATTTTCTCCAATTAACATGTTCCTCTCTCTGATTCTCAGTGTGATTGCATGCGTGCATGCTCTTTCCATTTGCGTTGTCAATGGGCTTGTTTCTAATGCATATGTTCATAGCAGGTAATATGCAGTTATGAATAATGAATAATAATGAATGTGTATCAAATACCATTATATTCAGCCTTTGTAGATTATGAAAAGGCTTTTGACTCGGTGGAAATTTATGCCGTCATTGACAAGCTCTCACAAACCAAGACCTGAATGAATTTTTAAAAATAAATAATAAAAATTTCAATGACCACGTTGAGTTTCTCAAATTGCCCGCCCTCTGTCCACCTAGCAGTAAAACTGGGCACGCCAAGTGTGGTTGCTCTCTGCTCTTCCAGCGCGTCTAACCAGTGCGTGGAAAGAGTTGGTAAAACTCCCCATCGCGAGGGTCTTTCTAGAGTTCCTCCTTGTCGAGGCGCTTTCGTCAGCGGTGGCTGAATCAATGCCATTGCAGGGCTGTGCCTTTAACTTGTATCAATGGAGAAACAAACAATAATTTCAGGGTGTTTGTTTTTATACAACCGGCCAAAGGTTGGAACATTTTAAATGTAAGATAATCCGGGGAATAACACCATGCACCATTGTGTTCTACGAATGGCATTCGGGTAAGTTGAGTGGGAAACGGGTCCGTTCCAAGTCAGACGAAGGAGCCATACTCTTTGGTTCTTTCGGTAAAGTCACGTAGGTGAAAAATAAATAAAAAATGATTATAAAGAATAAAATAGAAATAACTAAATTAAATCATGACGTTTCGGAAGCAACACAAGCTTCCGTCATCAGGTGGGACAACCACAGCAAAAAACTAAATTACTGTAGTGGGCAAAAAAAAATAAACTTCAAATCTAGAATCAGACGAAGGAGGTCAAATTGTCGCCGCCTCGCGAGATCGGAGGCGAGGTTCAGGAGCGAGGGAGGTGACGGGATTGACGTTCCTCGTAAGTCGCGCACCCTCATCAGCGCGCCCTTCTCGCCGACACCTCGATGCGTGCCTTAGCGCCGTGGTGCGGCTCGCGGGTCACCAGGGGTTGTTCCACGTGGACGGAGGAAGAAGGCAACGCAGACGTTGCGTTTCTATCGTCAGCCAATAACACGGCCCAGCGAATGGAGAAACCCCGCAGGAAATTGACGTCGAGTGTACATCGCTGTTGTCTTCCCGATCCGCAGTGACACGTAGTCATCTCAGGGACAATTACCCTTCGGTTTGCGTTCAAACAACGCGGTTCGAACGAAAAACGGACAACTGCAGTAGTTAACATTTTGGGCGTATCATAACAATGGCATTTAATCCAAATGTAATAAACAAATTACTAAAAACGATTTACAACGAAAATATTTATTTCACCAGCTAAGGGCCGCTGAGCTACGTAACTCTGATTTCAGAAGCGACCTGGTGACGAGTGACAGCTCAACGAAGTGGCTTATCATGTGGACATTGATAGCAGCTAAATACTCGATCCGCATGCTTCTGAATGTGTAGGAAAAAGCCGATAGGACACGGATTAAAATGCACGCGACCACGTGGAGAGAGACATACAACATTTCCAAATATACAGCAGCAGGCGTCAGGGTCGGGATCGAACCCACGAGCAGGCGAGGCGGTTAACATCTCAGAGCCACCGTGGCGCAATTACTCAACAGTATTAAGAAAACTTGGTGTGGTCATGGCTTGCGGGGATGATGGTGAAGAACAACGGTGGGGCGGGAGCGGCGTCGGAGAGAGGGCACCGTCCGCTCAGGAGATGGAGCGATTCATTCAGTTGGTCTCCACGTGCTAGGGTCAAAGGGATCGGCAATGTGTCTCTGCGGAGTCGCGTTCGACTCTTTTAAGGACCGCTGCTTCGCGACCGTTACTTATGAAGGACCCCGCCGCCGTCTCGTATTCACATCGCATTGCGGCTCTTGAAATATTGAGTTTTTCTTTTAGCGAATTTCGAAAAAACAACAACATGTGGCTCTTCTTGTTATCGTGGTTGCCGACCCCCCGTGGGATCGGTGGATTGTTTCAATAGCGAATCGTGAAGATGTGGTGACGGGTTGGGGAGGCATTTATCTGCAGTGGCCTTACCATGGCTGATGATGATGATAATTAAACAATCATTAACATTTTAAACTTGATGAGAATTTTATAATTCTAAAGCGCATGAAATGCGCACATTTTCTCTAATCACACTGTTATAACTGCATATTAAATACACGTCCATAATGAAGTGATGTTCAAATTATTAATTGTTAAATAGCCTTGACCTGCTCCGTTTAAGAAATATCCCGTCCATGTCAGAGGGTAAGTACTGTACTGTATAGGTAATCACATTTGCCCTCATTACGAAACCGCATTGACTTTGCACGAGCGCAGCTCCCGAGCGGATTTTAATTTCACAAACGCAATGCGATTCAACCGCATTCACAGCGGCACGAAGACGATTGACACCGCACTGCACGAACAAAAATCCACACCACGCTCTGCTTACGAGACACGCCATTCTCACCAGCCCTATTATTAGGCGGCGCGTGTTCACGTCCGAGTGTTTTGTTTCACACGCACCTGTCCGCGATCAACTCGAGTGAAGAAAAAATTGGATGGGGGTGATGGGGTGGGGGCCAGTTCCACATCCACTCGAAGCTCTGCTTTGTTGATTGTGGGAGGATGAGAGCAGCGGTGGGAGCTTTGTAACGGTCCATTCTGAAAGAAGAACCGGCAGCTGAGCCCTTGATCTGAATCTCGGATCAGCCGGAGGGGGAGGCGTGGGGGGGGGGGAGCTGTGAGCCATTATTCGTCTGCTGAATTGCGCGCTCGGTGAGACAAACGCTTAGAGAAACCTCGAGGCAGGTATCGATCGGAAATAAATATCGTCATCGGCCACTGTGAATCCACGGCTGGACGAAGGCCTCCCCAAACCGCCGCCTCTCATGAGCGGTGCAACGATCCATCGAGCATCGGCACATGCGCAGATTTCATCGCTCCGTCTCCTCCGAGAAGGCCCATCTCAGACGCGTTGCGTTCCTTGGCCACTGCGCCGTAGACGATGGCGTTAACCCGCTTTTGTTCTTTAAGCTATATGTTAAAACGTAAAGTAATGGTACCAATCGTTGTAAGTCAAAGTAAATATCCTGGACAAGTGAGCATTGAGGTGGTGCTCATCTGACGACAGCCCTGGGCGAGGGGTGTACAGACGGCGTTGAGATGGCAAGTCCACCCATAGGGCAGCCACCGTTGGTGTTCCTGATAAAGTGGTACTTATTTTATTGATGCCAGCTGGGATGATGTGCCGAGTCAATCCCCAAGCAGGATGTGAACTCCCGACTGTGAGCCACTCCGCTCTACCGCTGAGCTAATATTAAGTGCATTCGGTATTGCGTCATTCTTAGAGCACAAAGGCGATCAAGAAGGAGCTGTGTTTATGCTTTGTAAGCTTTATAGAACACTTTTGCTTTGCGCGTCTAACGCGTCTCACAGTGAAACAAAGAACATGAACTCGTTCTGTATTTCACGGATAACTTATTGAATATCGATGCATGCATTACCCCTCCCCCCCCCCTGTGGGTATTCCTGCCATCGGCGATCTACCACCAGGTTGTTTCTGTCGGTGTCACGAGAGACTGCGTCTCACCTGGGCGTGGTCCGGGACTATTGTCGTTGTTATTGTCGTTGTGGGGTTTGTTGTCTTTGCCCCCAAGCTTGATGATTCGAACTTATATATCTAATGTACTTTTATTGATTTAATTTAATCTTGATTTCAAGCTTTCGTGACTGCAGGAATCCATACTCTTTGGTTCTTTCGGTAAAGTCACGTAGGTAGAAATAAAATTAAACAAATCACGCGTTTCGATCGCAACACAAGCGGTCGTCATCACCGCTTGTGTTGCGATCGAACTACGTGACTTATTATATTTTATAACTTACTTACCTTGTTTGTCTATTGTTGCTGTTGTTGTTGTTAAAACTGGCTGACCCTCCAGTCTAAATAAAGATTGTGATTGTGATTAGCATTGGATTGCGCATTACAGAATCGACTTGTGGCTTTTTTTGCAGCGTCAATCCTGTTTTTTAAAATCTTTCTTTTATGGAGATGACGTCACCAAGCTCCACCCACGCCACCTCCCGTCCAGCTACACAATTCGGGAACCTGAATGAGGCGTTTATTTTCATAGTCGAGTTGTTCAGCGGTAAGAGCGAGGCGGCTCGCGTTCAGAAGGTCGCGAGTTGAACAAATCCTGGTTAGCAATTGACTCTGCCCATCATTCTACCGGGGTTGATAAAACAAAGTACCATTTTGTGGGGAATCCCAACAGTGGTTGTCCGATGCGTAGACTTGCGCACATCGCATGAATGTGGTCTTTGTGCCCGTGGCTACACAGGGCCGTGGACGCGAGATGAGCGCTTGCTTCAATGCTCGGTAAAGAACTTACATAATCAGATACCCCAGCTCTGCATAATTTAAATAAAGATAAGCTATATCAAACAGACAATAATGCGGCCATGGGAGAAAAAAAAACAGGGGTCGGGGGGGAGAGGATTTAGTGGTGGCAAGTTTCACTCTGCAGCAGACAGGAGGAGCGTGGCTTTGAGTGCACGGTGGGTGGGTCGCTGTGCCCCACGGCGTGCGGGAAGTGAAAGCAGAACGCACGTGGCTTGGCTCATCCAGCGGCGAGTCAATTAGCCGAAAGCAGCTTGAGTTAATGGTGATAAAAGGTTGAATTAATTTTCGGGTGATTTATTTTATTTTATTAACGTTGCTTTGTATCACCTGTAATGGCAAAAAGAAGAAGAAGAGATCTTTGTGATGCATAATAACGGGTCCGAGTTAATGCGGTGGTGGTATATCGCCTGGGTTGAAGTGGGCTCCTCTGGAGGTGCTTAGACTTATGATAGGGGGCACAGGCAAGGTCTTGCATTGACCGCAGCCTATTAGCGGAGCAACCGACATCTATATGCGAATATGAATTAGTCTCGCTCAAGCCTGACAGCGTGAATTAAAAGGAAAGATTAAAAATACAATTTTAATGCGGATAAAAACGCTATTGCTTTCAACAGACGAATCGCGAAAAAAAATTTTGGTTAATATAAAAATCCATTTCCCACGTGCACAATTCCATTAATTTTGACCAACGTAATGTCGGTTTGTTTGGTAGCCGTGTTTTTTAACTTCATTATTTATAATCAGTGTTGAGCATCAACTCGCTTGGCTCTCAACTGCGCTGCACTTGAATCCAAAAAGATGAAGAGGTTAATGTGGATGGGCTGAGAGTCAGAGCACGACGAAGCGACAGCGCCGGTCGATGTCAACCAACGCGAAAAGTTGCATGGCCACAATCGTCCTCGTTGGCCATGGTCTATCCAGTGCCGGATTATCCCAGGAGCAAAAGTAGCTACATATGCTACGGGCCCCGCACTTTCAAGGGCCCCGCGCTAAATGCTTTCAAGTGATCAATTCCGTTTCAGTGATTCTGCACTTGCTCTATTACTATAGTACTAGACTGCCTTCAACTTTTATGAACGACTGGGTGTTTAAGGTTATCGATTTGGCGTATTATCTCGCTGTATAGCAAGTTAAAAAAATACAGTTACTTTACTATGCAAGTTAAAAATGTGTGTTTTAATATTTATGTGTTATTTATTTTTTATTTAGGACCACTTTATAAAATATGCTACAGGCCCCGCACTAGCTTAATCCGGCACTGGGTCTATCCACCGCTGGACAAAACCTTCCGCCGTCACCTCCCGATGCGATAGTCCGTCCGTCTCCCTGCCCACGAGCTGATTTCATCTCTCCTGCAAAGATGGGCTCAAGATGAATGAGCAAAACAAAAATCGCGGCCGCGATAGAGGTTTGCAAAACAAGTATAGTAAAGGTCTGATGTTGGATAGACGCAACTGGAAAACACAATGGGATACATGTTACCTGGGACGGTTATTGAAGGCTGACCAAGCTCAAGGTGATTAAATGAACAGGTCAAGAGCAGATTGGGAGCACTTTTGGATAAATGAACGTAATATTGAAACGCACCAAACCGATGTGCCATCATCGTTATTCAGCGTGTACTTGCTGCTATGAAGTATGGTTCAGAAATGCTGTTGTCAATAGTAACAAAAACGAAACAACAACTAAAAAGTGTGCAGAAAAGTCTGGTGATATGGACGCTTGGAATTACAATGAGAGACAGACAGAGGAACACGTGGTTTAGAGACCACGTGGTTTGGAGATCACGTGCCGGTGAACGCCATAATGCCAACAGTTGAAAAACGTAAGTGGGCTAGCGCAGGACCTGTGGCCGAGAGGAATGATGGCAGAAGGTCGAGAACGATGCAGGAGAGTGGTAGTCAAGGAATGGAACGCATTTGACACGACCGTCCGTCCACCAAAGAGTTTGGAGCAATGAAATCGGCCCGCGAGCAGGTGCAAGGCAGAATCGTGAAAGATCAGAATCAGAATGTTGATTTATACTGGAGGAATCCGATGAGCTATGAAGCTAATTTTTCACACGTGTGTCCAGTCGGGGCGGGAAGGACGGTTACAACAACAAAGAGTGCAAAGATGGGGACGGCTTGGGTACTGCTTCGTGCAGCAGTGGCCTGACCGTGGCTGGCAATGACACCGACGATGATGACGGCGGTGGTGGTGGTGGTAGTGACGGTGGTAATGGTGGTGGTGGTGACGGTGGCGGCGGTGGTGGTGGTGATGGTGGTGGTGACGGTGGTGATGGTGATGGTGGTGGTGACGGTGGTGGTGGTGGTGGTGGTGATGATGACGACGGTGGTGGTGATGGTGGTGGTGGTGATGGTGGTGGTGACGGTGGTGGTGACGGTGGTGGTGATGGTGGTGGTGATGGTGGTGGTGATGGTGGTGGCGGTTTCCTACAAAGGCGCGCCCCGTGGCGGTGCTCGCTGATCGGTAATGTTGGCAGCGGCCCAACCGAGGCAAGGGTGGATGGGCAACATGGCAAACCTCGCCCTGTGCCTTCAATTGCATTCCTTGTTCCTGCAATAGTTTGGCATTTTGGGATAAAAAAAAATGGTTAAATAATCATCATGTCCAGCCTGCGTTTTGCCGAGGGAAATAAGTAACAAAAAAATAAGTAACAAAAAAATAAGTAACAAAAAAAGAAGTAACAAAAAAATACAAAGTGGAATATTAAAGGGAGAACCGCAACCGCCCCCGCCCCGCTCCGCGCGCTTCCCGTAAGAGGGTTTGGTGGCGCACCTCAGATCTCGCGCCGCCGTCAGGCAGCAGAGGCAGTCCGCAGCCTTCAAACGACATGAAAGGCTCGTGGAGGGGAGAGCCGACCCCTCTCCTCACAACCTTTTGTGCACCGGGCTTCCTGACACTGCCACCGTTTGGTATTTTCTTCTCATATGTTATGCTCCGTTTTCGTGCGCTCCCTGTGCGGGCCAGTTGCGGTGCGTGGGCCGCTCCGGACACTTTTCCCCGCGCTCGCCACGGAGTGCGCGCGTGCCAAGTGTGTGAGTGTATGTGAGTGTGTGTCGGGGTGTGTATGTGAGTGTGTGTCGGGGTGTGTATGTGAGTGGGGAGCGGTAGTGTAGCGGTCAGCGCGCTGCGCTATGAACCTGGCGACCCGGGTTCGATTCCCGCTCACGGCTAACACCAGTGACGATTATCTGAACCGGTCCTGGGCCTGCTCTAGGTCGACTCAGCCTTAAATGAGTACCTGGTACGGTGTGTAATCATCGCCACTGGGGAAACAAAGGCGGTCGGGCGTGGTGCTGGCCACCCCACCCCCTCGTTCGTGTACCCTTCCGGCCTTCATAGGTGCTCGCTAACAGCACTTGCCCCTACAGTCTGTTTAGGCTATACGGGGGATCTTGTGTCGGTGTGTGTAGGTGTCTTATGGGGAGCGGTGGGGTAGCGGTTAGCGCTGCGCTGCGCTACGTACTTAGCGACCCGGGTTCGAGTCCCGCTCACGGCCAACACCCAGTGACGATTATCTGAATCGGTCCTGGGCCTCCCCTAGGTCGGCTCAGCCTCAAATGAGTACCTGGTGCGATGCGTAGACATCGCCCTTGCTGACTTGGTGGTGCCGTCTCTGTGCGCTTTCATGTCTCGTTCGAGTGAGCGCCGCGGCGACTTTCAATGAGCGACTTCCAAGGAGCCTCGCGGTACCCCGCAACTGCGATGGAGCAGTCTCTGTCACCACGCGCCGTTGAGCGTCTCCGTTCGTTCGTGAATTCTCCGCAAAAAAAATAAACTCATTTGCCAATTTGCATTCCGGCCTCAAACTTTTTTGAGTGACAGTCAGGGTCAGACAAAAACGACGAATTTGTATTCCACTCTGTGTTTGCTTACAATACATGTTGTTGCTGTGATTATTGTTGTCAGCCTTAAACTTGCTCCAGCTGGGCAGAAGGTCTCCGTAATTGTGTCTTCCATTGCTTCCTTTCCTTGCCCAGTCGCCCCATCTCGACTCTGTTCTTTGCTTTCTCTCGGTCTCCACTCGGTATACAAACACAAAGATCCCCCTGTAGCTTTACCAGACCGTTGGGGCAAGTTTTGTTTGCGAGCACCTTTGAAACCAGGCACGTCACATGAGGATTGTGGGTGGCCAGCACCTTTCTCTACCCAGTGGCGATGTTTACACACCGCGCCAGGTATTCTTTTGAGACTGAGTCGACCTAGGGGAAGCCCAGGACCGGTTCAGATAACAGTAACTGGTGTTGACCGTGTGCGGGAATCGAACAATTGGAAAGTTGCAAATCCCGGTTGGGAGTTGACTCCGTCCATCATCAAGCCGCGCTTGATAAAACGAATACCACTTTGTGGGGAAGTCAACCGAGGTTGACCTACGGAGAGACTCACTCCCACCAAAGAAATGTGGAATTTCTACCACTGACTCAGGTTTGTAAAAAAGCCATATGAGCACTAGATTGAAAGCTAATTTTAGATTGAAGATTAATTTCTTAAAAACTGCTTTTTGTGTTTAGTTTGTTGTCTTTTCCCCGCACCTCCAATTAGCACGGTTGGCTACGTACGGTGCGAGAGAAGTTCACCACACATACAACGCCTCAATGCTCATTTGAGCAGGAAACCACTACGACTTTATAAACACAGTTGATGTATTTCAATGGGCTTATTAAAACTTATTTTCAAATGCTAGCGCCATTAGCGGAGGGTGAAATCCTTTTGCTGGAAAAGTTCAGTTGCCATTTTATTTGTTCATTTAGAAAAAGAAGCCGCCTTTTTAGTGTGTAGAGGTGCTGACGTTTGCTCCCGAGATCTCGGTGGCTTCTCTTGGTTTGATGCGTGGGGCTGAGTGCTCAAGGGGACAACTCAATGGAAGAGAAGAAGCCTTTGTTCGTATGCCTTTGCTGTGGTGCGTAGCACTATTAATTGTTCTTCGCCAAATATCACCACGGTGCAGTCCTGTATTGCCTCATATTTTCGTAAACCAACTTGTACCAAAAAGTACATGTAAAGGTGAAGTCCAGCAATTTCTTGCTATTCACACTGCCGCATGAAGGGTCTTGCGCTAGAGGAAGCTCTATAGAGCCCCCCCCCCCCACGGGGGTTCTTTGGCCTACTCTTCCACGCTGGCGAAACATCTTGGACGAGGGGCGAGTACTCGCATTTCACCCCACCACACGCGATCTGCCGACCTACTGACTGTGACGGACCCATGTATAGTGCTGCGTGGACAGCGTTGGCGGGGGGGGGGGGGGTTAAGAACCCTGCCCCATCCTTTCAACTGCCGCGCCAGGAGATAGAATCTAACCGGAAACCTCTGGGTTGCAAGTCCAGTGTGTTCACCGTGACACCACGACGGAATCCCTTTCCGTCGATAAGGCATCGATTTATGAATTGCCCAATACGTATGTGTGTTATAAACATCCCTTCCCAGCACTAATCACAACTCCTTGCATGATGAGGGGTCGGATAGACCCGGCTCTACTTGTGTACGTTGGGATGTAACACCATGGACAGCTGCACATGAGAGCGTGTGTGTAGAGAGAGAGGGAGGTCTGTATCGCCACAGGAATCTAGGAGGCATTTGGGTTTATTGTGGAAGATAAAAGGGTATGTAACATTCATCCCTGCCCAGTGCCTTTGACCTTCTCTTCAATGCCTCGTGCCCGTGTGGCATTTGGACAATGAAAACTAATATTTATTTAATTGTGCCTCGTTTTATTTTCGTGCGAGATTATTTTTGGAAATTATTATTTTTAATCGGAACAGCAATTTCGTTCGTGGTGCGCCCTACTCTGTTCGTTCTTTAGACTCCTGTCGGAGATTAGCATATTAAGGAAACCTGATTAGGATGCCATGTCTGCACTACATTATTCATAACGGCACAGGTGCAGCTTCATAGGAACTTGGGTTTGGAGAAAAAGGGCATGACCTCCTCATCACAATCTCTCAACCTCAAATCATCTGTCTTCCTAACCGCTGAACTCCGATTAGAACGGTTAGCTATGTATGGTGCGAAATAAGTTCAACATTCATAGTACAGAACAGCAAACTTTGAGGCCTTTAATATCAACATGTTCACACACACACATATATCTTGACAGCCACTTTATCTTTGATGTGGCTTTGTTCCAAATGGGAAATGTTGAATTTGCATAAAGTCGTGAGATACTATTTCTTGATGTTCTGCATATTCCAATTATTAATTGAATGTAACGACGAGAGAAAAAACCTCTCGAGTGGAGATGGCCCAGTGGCTCACAGGCAAGAGATGCTGAGCTGGCGCCTGTGAGAACCCGAGTTGGGATCCAGGCACATGCCAGAAAGTGTCTGCGACTCAATAAGGTTTATCAAGTGGAGTGAGTTGATGACTCTCAGGCCGGTCACCGATGACTGCACAAAATGTGGCTAAATGACAGCTCTGAGAATAGATCAGTTTCACCATCGTGCGACAAACATCACTCTCATATTCTTGGTTCTTTCGGTAAAGTCAATTAGAAGGGAAACAATAAAATAATAAAAATAGTAAACATTACAATACTCACGACGTTTCGATTGCAACACAAGTAATCGTCATCAAGTGTGAAAACCACAGCAAGAAATTTGCTTCAAATTTTCATCATCAGGTGTGAAAACCACAGCAAGAAATTTGCTTCAAATTTTCATCATCAGGTGTGAAAACCACAGCAAGAAGTTTGCTTCAAATTTTCTTCATCAGGTGTGAAAACCACAGCAAGAAATTTGCTTCAAATTTTCATCATCAGGTGTGAAAACCACAGCAAGAAGTTTGCTTCAAATTTTCATCATCAGGTGCGAAAACCACAGCAAGAAATTTGCTTCAAATTTTCATCATCAGGTGTGAAAACCACAGCAAGAAGTTTGCTTCAAATTTTCATCATCAGGTGTGAAAACCACAGCAAGAAATTTGCTTCAAATTTTCATCATCAGGTGTGAAAAGCACAGCAAGAAATTTGCTTCAAATTTTCATCATCAGGTGTGAAAACCACAGCAAGAAATTTGCTTCACATTTTCATCATCAGGTGTGAAAACCACAGCAAGAAGTTTGCTTCAAATTTTCATCATCAGGTGTGAAAACCACAGCAAGAAATTTGCTTCAAATTTTCTTCATCAGGTGTGAAAACCACAGCAAGAAATTTGCTTCAAATTTTCATCATCAGGTGTGAAAACCACAGCAAGAAATTTGCTTCAAAATTTCATCATCAGGTGTGAAAACCACAGCAAGAAATTTGCTTCAAATTTTCATCATCAGGTGTGAAAACCACAGCAAGAAATTTGCTTCAAATTTTCATCATCAGGTGTGAAAACCACAGCAAGAAATTTGCTTCAAATTTTCATCATCAGGTGTGAAAACCACAGCAAGAAATTTGCTTCAAATTTTCATCATCAGGTGTGAAAACCACAGCAAAAAATTTGCTTCAAATTTTCATCATCAGGTGTGAAAACCACAGCAAGAAGTTTGCTTCAAATTTTCATCATCAGGTGTGAAAACCACAGCAAGAAATTTGCTTCAAATTTTCATCATCAGGTGTGAAAACCACAGCAAGAAATTTGCTTCAAATTTTCATCATCAGGTGTGAAAACCACAGGAAGAAATTTGCTTCAAATTTTCATCATCAGGTGTGAAAACCACAGCAAGAAATTTGCTTCAAATTTTCTTCATCAGGTGTGAAAACCACAGGAAGAAATTTGCTTCAAATTTTCATCATCAGGTGTGAAAACCACAGCAAGAAATTTGCTTCACATTTTCATCATCAGGTGTGAAAACCACAGCAAGAAATTTGCTTCAAATTTTCTTCATCAGGTGTGAAAACCACAGGAAGAAATTTGCTTCAAATTTTCATCATCAGGTGTGAAAAGCACAGCAAGAAATTTGCTTCAAATTTTCATCATCAGGTGTGAAAACCACAGCAAGAAATTTGCTTCAAATTTTCTTCATCAGGTGTGAAAACCACAGCAAGAAATTTGCTTCAAATTTTCATCATCAGGTGTGAAACCCACAGCAAGAAATTTGCTTCAAATTTTCATCATCAGGTGTGAAACCCACAGCAAGAAATTTGCTTCAAATTTTCTTCATCAGGTGTGAAACCCACAGCAAGAAATTTGCTTCAAATTTTCTTCATCAGGTGTGAAACCCACAGCAAGAAATTTGCTTCAAATTTTCTTGCTGTGGTTTTCACATCTGATGATGATTGCTTGTGTTGCAATCGAAACGTCGTGCGAATGTTATTGTTTTATATTTTTATTATTTTATTGTTTCCCTTCTACGTGACTTTACCGAAAGAACCAAGAATATGAATCCCTGCATTCACGAAAGCTTTAAATCAAAATCACTCTCATATTCAGAGCGGGTGGGGAAAGTGCTGCCCTCTTCTGCGTGCACCAGAGGTCACTTGACCCGATCTCAAGAGGTTGCTCTGTGAAATCCGCTTCCACGGTCACATTCTCTCAAACCATAAATAGTCGCACAGCCCTAATGTGAATGGATACTTCGACTCGTGACCACGACGCCGACAGTACAATCGGGATTAAATTTGTTAAATGTAAATAACCATTTTTAAAAATAAATAAATGCATGAATTAAACAAAAATCGATTATATTTCTGTCTCTGATGATGCCACAATGAGCCATCTGTTCTTTTTAGTGGCACTCTGACCCAGGGCACAGTTAGACTTTGCCAGTGTCCGCAAGTAAGCCAATTAATGTATGAAAATCCATTTGCTGTTCGCTGAATGAGTCTCGTGATGGTGCGTGGGTGGGTGACCAGTTTGGTTTACAGCAGCAGTGGCAGCAACGAGTCCTCTCCACTAATTCCCTTAAACCCCTTCCTTCGTCTTGTTCTCCTGTCGTGTGGTTGCTGATGTAGATGCAGAGCAGCAACCACAATTTCACATCCAGGTGGATTCATCCAGATGACTGCGTAAGGAGGAGCGGAGTGCATCGCTGTGATGTCTCTTTCGTGTGCATGGATCGGGGCATTACGTCCTTACACGTCGTACGGTCTGTTCTGGATGACCCAAACTAGAACACTACTGGAGTTCATTAATTTACTTTTCATTGGTGCATCGGGTATCCGCATTTGTCGCGGTTTGTGCAGTGCATGCGGGTGGACCGTGAGCTTCGTGGAAGTTCAAACCCCGGGGGATCTTCTGCGTTGGGTCTTCCACGAGGTGTCCTTAAACCGCTGCTGTGCAACCACGACCACGAGAACACTTTCGTCGCATGGACCACCGCTGGCCTTTCCGTTGTGCCCACGAGGGTTTCCGCGATCACATTTCTCGCGATAGAATCTTAATTTTCACGCCACGATCACTATCGGGGTAGGAGTTTTTTTTTCCGTGACGCCGTAATTGTGTTTGACATTTTACTGGGTCGCTTTTGTAAAAGCGGTGCAGTTACGACCCTGAAATGTCTCGCTGCTGCCACTGCTGGTGGAAGGGCATCAACTTGAAGGAAGCTCAAGAGAGGGTATATTGGCTTACTCTTCTGTCTTATAAGTGGTAGGAGTACCCACACCTTACCCCACCACGACTGCAGCATACCCATCCATGCTGCTGAGTCGACAGAGGTTGCGGGTGACATCAAACCGGCGACCTCTGGATTTGCCAGCCACGTGTCCAATTACAATTCGGGTGGTGCAAGGGCGCAGTGTGGAGCACGCGGCTCGGCTGCCCGGAGTGCCGCCGTCGATAGCCGGGGTCTCGCTGTTCTCGCCGCAGGGCAACGACAGCCTGGAGGCTGATCCACCGCGAGGGCGAGAAGCTCCTCTGATGGAATCGCCCTAATGCAGAGGCTTCCAGGCGACCGCTTTAAGCCCCGAGATAGATCCCAGCACGCGGAGCGAAACGTCAGACTTCGTGCGGAACGACGCACGGAATGGGCCGCGAAGCCGAAAGCGCAGTGGAGTGAGAATTGATTTATCTGGGAGCTGATTGCGTGCGCTGATATAAAGCTGCGAGCGAGGAGGGACGGTCACTGATAACGGCGCCGTGGGAGAGGACGCGCCGCGTCCCATAGGCCCCCTTGTCGGGAGCGTTTTGCATTGGGACCTTTGGCCAATTGCATTATGAATGGCGGCGCTTCGTCTGTTCGCACGCGAAAGTCATCAGCACGTTGATCAATCAAACCACGTTCACTGCCGTCCATCCAAATCCGGCGGTTTGTCCGTCACAAGTGAGTCTCCGCGTTTCGCAAAATTTTGTTCCATTTTCATGGCGTCGAGATGCGCTCACGCGGCCCGATGCCTGACTGGCCGTCCGATTGAAGCGAGGGGAACGCAGGTGAACAAGCATTCCCCTCTCCCCCTTCCCCAGTTTCTCCCACGACGCCGCGTGGATGTACACAGAGCATCTGCACGCGACCACAGCTCGAGGCGCTGGACATAGATTAGCGGAGGAGCGTTCGTGTTGTAATTATGAACGGTGCCAGTGAACACGCATCGATCGTCGACCCGTGAAAAGCGGTGCATGTTATTCTACTATCAGTTTAAGAATGGACATTAGTCAATGGTTTCACCTTTACTAATGAAATACAGGGCGTGGTGCAGACCACGTGTAGCAGCAGCGGCGGCGGCTCTTGGCTCGTCACCGCATCGCGCGCTTCCAGATGCGCTTCGGCGGCCGTCTGGAACGTTCTTTCCTTCCGATATTAGCAAGCCACCGGAGCTGTGCACTTTAAAATCACCGTCTAGATTGAAAACTCATTTCTATAGAACTGCATTTTTGTGTTTCGTTTGGTTGTCCTTCCCCCGCGCCTCCGATCAGCGCGGTTGGCTACGGAGTGCGCGTGATGGTTTGTGCTCCTCGACGAGAACAGCAAGGTGCTGTTGCTCATTTGTGGCACGCAACTTTGCGTGCAATGAGCGCGATCTCATGCGAACAAAGACGCTCTGGTGTGTGGCTACGAGGCGCGTGCCGCCCAATTGGAAGATTAGACGGGCGAGCTGGGAAACATCGAGTGACGATTGAAGCCCTTGGATGCACGCGATGCTCGTGTCCATCCATCTGGCTCTCGCAGCGGGCGGTTGTGACGTTTTTGCTCGACCGCTCAATTTCCATTTCGAGACCCCAGGGGCGCGTGTGTGTGTGCGCGTGCCAACCCCGTAGCGTGACCTGGTTTAAATTAGGGCGGTGGGGGGGGGGAACAGAGTAAAAACTCAGCGCGAGAAGGCGGCACGACACAAGTCAATCTTAAACAAACGTTAAATAAACATTCGGCAATAACGGTGGCCATAGAAAGACAGAGTGTATGGGAGACGACGTTTCTTGGCATCGGAGCTTCGTCGTGGCCGAAGAGGTAGAGGGCTTTGTGCCTCTTGCACCACGGCTATAACGCATTGTCACCAAATCATCTGTGCGAATGAATGAACGAGGGAAGGCTGTGACACCAATCGCTTAATTGTACTCATTCATTCACCGACTTCAGCACAATTTACACAAGGCAGAGGAAAGTGTAAACGAGTTACGAAATGTGCAGTGGACACCTACGGGGCTATCTGCCCATGCATCGTGATGATGATGATGATGTTGTTGACTCACCAACATGTTTTCTCTTGGCCACAAGGATTTAGCGAGGGGTGGGAGGTGCGGGGGAAGAGGGGTCTTGAGCCTTCAGCAGGGTGGGAGAGGGGGGGGGCTCAGCCTTCTCCAACCCCCCTACCCCCCTCGATGCCGCGGGGCTGGTGAGTGCGTGGTGTGTGCGCGGTGTGGGGGTCTCGCTGATCGCGGCTTCTCCTGCGCCTCGGTGCATTGGCCGCGTCATTCTCGATAGCGGCTCAGTGCCGTCTGCTCTGCTAAGCGAGCGTGGCACCTCCACCACGGTTGACCGCGGGGGACTTTACCCGACGAGCCGCCCTGCGCACCTCCCTTATCCTCGAATCATCGCGAGAGGGGAGAGTGTGGCCTTAACGTTTGCCTGGAGATAACGATGTTAAAATGTCCAGTGCCATTTGGGGGGAAATGTACGCGTCTGTGTCTTTGCCGCGCCGGTCAGGGCGGGTTGGGTGAACAATCTCGGCCGACGTGGGGAATGCACCGCGGCTTCTAGATTTGAAGCTTTCGTGACTGCAAGGAATCATATTCTTAGGTTTTTTCGGTAAAGTCACGTAGGTAAAACATCAAAATTAATGAAAATAAAATAAAACAAAAATCACGACGTTTCGGAGGCAACACAAGTCTGATGACGGAGACTTGTGTTGCCTCCGAAACGTCGTGATTTTTGTTTTATTTTATTTTCATTAATTTTGATGTTTTACCTACGTGACTTTACCGAAAAAACCTAAGAATATGAATAATGCACCGCGGATATTTGCAGGGTACTCAGAGGGCGTCCACCACGGAGATGGATCCACGAATTCAGCTCGAGGAGGATTGAGACATTGCAGAGCCACGACAGAGAGTTGGTGATGGAGTTTGGAGGCTTTCATGCAGAAGTGGATTGAGCATGCATAATGATGGTTATTTGGCTGCATGCCTAATGATGATTATTCGGCTGCTATAGATGATTTGGCTGCTGTACATTTCCACACGATAAGCCACTTCGTTAAGCTGTCATTTGTGCCCAGGCCGTGTCTGAAAAAGAGCTATATAGCTCTGTGGGCCTTACCTGGTTAAAAAAAAAAAGTTAATAGCGATAACGATGGCTGACTGAGCATGCCTGGTGCCGATGGTGAATGTTTGTTGTTTGCGTTGAGCGGCACCAGGTCATCCTGAATGTGCAGATCTTGTCGGATCTCGGCAGCGAGGCTATGTTTAATGGATATCCATGGCAGTCGCTACCGGAGTTCTTAAGGATGCTCATAGCAAAGGTAAAGACGTGGCCCTGAAATGTCGTATACCGCGTGCAAACCTGCGAAACTATGACTGTGTGTCACGTGTACCCTCTCGAAGGGCTGTCTCTATTCGCCTGCTCTTCCTTACATGCTGGTCAAGACGTCTTTTGAAGCGGTAGGAGTACCCAGACTTTACCCCACCACACGAGATCTGTTGGTCGACTCCGTTATGGCAGCATCCCTTCTCATTAAATGTTGTCCGAGATGACATTCTCAACAAAAAAATATATTTTTGCTGCTTGGGCACTTTTTTTGACAACTTTCATTTTGCAATAGATACTTCGGCCATTCTCTTTCGTCAGGCTGGACATTTTTTGCACAAAAGGTGGCCTATTGATTGTTAGTTTTTACTTCACAGCTAGTATTTTTGTTCACGTCTCCGTTGTAAAGATCCCAATATATTTTGTACCGAACCTGCTGACACCGGCGTCTGGTATCAGATGCCGATTGCTGTGATTTGTAAGGAAGTGTAGTGACATGGAATGGGTCACTATGGAGCATAGCGCTGGTTGCTGGCAGAGAAGGGGATCTGCGGCTGCAGCAGCCCTGTCTGTCAGCAGGTCACGTGATAAGCACGTGAGGTAAGCCCGGGAACCCGCGTGTAGGTTCTAGAAGGGGGGCGTGGCCGGGGACGGAGCGAGGCCACGCCTGGAGGATAAAAGGGGACCCCGAGCGAAGGCTGTTGTTGTTTGGAGTGGAATCCCGCCGTGCTGCTGGAGTCTTCGTCAACGTCTTCACATTCTCGGCGTTTTCAGTCAGGCAGTCTGTTAGCTGTCCTGACTGAAGTGTAGTTACCCATTGTACCCTGTGAAGGCAGTAATACATAGAGTGCCTCCTACTCCGAGTGTCTCTGAGTGTATCACTACAGATGTGTTGATGCTACTGCTAATAATTTAGAAAATTATGGTTGCTCTCAATTCTTACACCCACACACAAGGGCACACACACCCACGCCTCTCTCTCCATTTTCAATGGAAACTGTGACACCTTGAGAAATGAAATATAAAACTGGATTGGAAAAATATGACCAGTTGGGACTCCTTGCTTTAAAAATAATTATACCGCATTCTCCGAATTATATAGACAATCTGCAATGTAATAAGCAGCCCAAGCTTATGCCCGGTGTCAATAAAGTGATACAATTATGGTATCTCTCTCTTGCACACACTCACAATTACCAGATTATAAGACGCGCCCATCAACGTTCGCTTTAAAGAACAGGGGGAAAAGTACGTCGTTTTGTCCAGAGAATACCGTAAACCAGAGGAATAAAGTTGAATAGCCTGACACTACAACGTCTTGACATTTTTTTTGAGACCGGTGGACACCAAATATATATTTTTTAAAAGCATCTGAAGTGATTTCGTGCACAAATGAGCAATCAGGGTGTGCCCCTCTCCCGTTTACAGCTGTGAGCCAAGAGTGGGAATTCCACATTGCTATGGCAGAGGCAAGTCTACCCATAAGACGACCGCTGTTGACTTCCACACAAAAGTTGGTGCTAATTTATCATAAACATTTGTTTTTATTTTACCAGATAATGCCCACTGAGCTATTAGCTTCCTTTGTCGGGAGCGACCTGGCCACAAATGATAGCTCAACGAAGTGGCTTATCACGTGTCACACACATTGAATGCTACACGTAAGAATTTCGTCGCTGAATATAGCAAATTTGAGTGAGCTTTGTCGTGAGAAATGGAAGACCACGTTAATGGCAAATGTTTTATTTTCTGTGAAGCATTCATTTTTTTTTATCACGTGCGTCATCGAGGTCTGGTGTTTTTTTCATTTTGCTACAATGAAATGTAATGTTAAAAATATATATGTCATTGCCAGAGAGGCTCCGTGTGACTGAAATGCACTGAGCAGTTTAATTGGCAAGCATTCAATGGTAAGTTCTGGCATTCACGAGAGATGTGTCGACCCGTGAATGCAGCAAGTAAACATTTCATTTTTATAATCTTTTACCAACTAACAAAATGAAAACCGCATGCAATTTAACAGGCAGCATATTATAAGCCCCAAAATACAGTGGCACCATTTTTAATCGGGATTAAACTGAATCGCACTCACTGGGTACCGCGGCGTGAGCGGATAAGTGAGAAGGTCGGATATGCGAACGTCGATATGAAAAACAACAGTGGCAATACCATCAGACACGCGTGCTGAGTGTGCGTGGGTAATTGGTCAGGGCGGATATATGACGGTCGGTTTCGCGACGTGCTGAAATGTTGAATCCGTTCAACGTGCACGTGCTCATTATTCACGCTGCGCTTATTGTAAAACAAACAACAACAAAGCTGGTCGAGCTGCGTGGATTATAATCGCAGCGCCTGCACACCAGCCAATTTAACCGCTCCATCTCCCTGGGTGGACACAAACACTCGCGGCTGCACGGGGATAACTCAGGAAAGGAAGAAACGGAAGAAAAACACATCTCAAGGTTAAGATGTCATCATGCCACCATGCCCCCAAATCCCACAGCCGCCGTGTAGTCGACACGTGACCTCCAAAGCAGTGTGGGGGGGGGGGGCTCTGCCCATCAGGGGCAGCTTACAGTCTGATATCAACAACAAAAACACACACAAGTGTATAACAAACATTTAACTACGTTTTTTTCCCCAGTCATTTGCCAGATTGCCCAATTTTCTCCTTTCGTTGACGATGAAGATGTCGTTGAAAATATTGATATATTAACGTACAAAAAAAATTGCATCTGACAAAATGTCAAAAGTCCATTATGGATGTGAATCGGGTCCCCGTGTCCACGCGAAGCTAATGCCCTGCTCGATGGTTGCTCGGCGCAGTGAACGATCATCGAGATGTGCCCTGGAGAATAAACGTTGGGCGCTTTATTATATTGAATGAAATAAAATAAAAAGTATCATCGCTTGACTTTGTGTTGACGTTTCACCCGTGCGGCACAATTCCCACGGGCAACAACTGCCTGTAGATGAATCACCGCGTCCGCTCCACGAGGTTTGGAAGCTGCCTGCCATTGCGGAAATAATAAACACGAAAAAAAATCAGGAAACATTTCAACGTTTGGTGAACGTCGCTCGCGTGGTTGGAAACGTTTGATCAACGCCCGACCCAAAGTTGGCCCTACAGTTCTAGATTTGAAGCTTTCGTGACTGCAAGGAATCATCTTCTTAGGTTTTTTCGGTAAAGTCACGTAGGTAAAACATCAAAATGAATGAAAATAAAATAAAATAAAATAAAAAATCACGACGTTTCGGAGGCAACACAAGTCCCACCTGATGACGGAGACTTGTGTTGCCTCCGAAACGACGTGATTTTTTTTTTTTTTTTTTTTTTTTATTTTATTTTCATTCATTTTGATGTTTTACCTACGTGACTTTACCGAAAAAACCTAAGAAGAAGTTGGCCCTACAGCTCCATGTTTACTGGCACAACAATGGCACGTGTGGCTGGCTTTGAAATGCCACGATTGGACACAGGCCCAAAGCGCCGAGCGGCCACCAAAGACTCTTTGAGGTGTGAGGGTCGACGCGTTTCGTGAATTGATCGAGCTCGTTACGAGAAGTCCGGGGGAAGGGCCAACGATGGGAGGAGGAAACTCCAGAGTGGAGCAAATTGCGAGGGACGCTTCTGGCTGCTGGCCATCGAACAAAGACTGTCACCGCATCGCGCACGTTCAGATGCACTTCGGCGGCCGTCTGGAACGCTCTTCCCTTCCGATATTAGGAATACACTTGGGAGCTAATGCACTTTTAAATCATCGAGATTGAAAACTCACTTCTTGAGAACTGCTAGTTCGTTGTCCCTCCCCCGCAGCTCAGATTAGCACGGTTGGCTACGTACGGTGCGAAACAAGTTCAACATTCATACGCACGTACACGTGGCAAGGGGGGAATGTCTCGTTGCATCAATGCGATTAACATCACTGGGTGTGTGCGCATGGGCAGCTCTTGACACATTGCCCCCGAGGCGTCAGCCTGCAGCAGGCTGCTGGTGGGAGTCTGTTGTGGCGTTCGGCGGGTCGGCTTCCCTCGCGTTCTGCCCAACGACACGGCGGCAGCTTTGGGTGTCCAGACACCGCCCCCCCACCCACAACCACCACCCCCCTCCCCCAATTGTTCAGGGATGGCTAAGAGAAACTCGCAACATTTTGGACGAAATTCACGGTGGGGGAATTGTCGTTTGTTTCTATCCCTTGTCGCAAAGGCGTCGTGAATGCCGCCGATGCCGATGACGACATCTTTCAATGTGCAGCAGTGGCACGAACCGTGTGCTCGGCGTCTCGCCCATGCTTTGGTTCAAGTTGCAAGTTCACTTTGTTCAACCAGGATAGTCCTTCTTTGCGAGAGTGACATGGGGCATTCGTGCGCCAGTAGGGGCAATGATTGCTATGCGGGCAAAGTCCAAATTGGGTAACTTGCGGTGTAGATTTCGCATGTTGCAAAATTTGGACGCACGATGGCCTACTCGTTTCGAATGACGTCAGGGGGTCTTTAACGTGCACTGTGAAGCAGACAGTGTGTCGCCTTGTTGCGGTTATCGCACATGTAGCACTAAAATATAGTTTTTTATTTAACCAGGTAAAGCCCACTGAGCTGTATAGCTCTGTTCTCAGAAGCGACATGACCACGAACGATAGCCCGACGAAGTGGCTTATCACGTGGAAATTTACAGCAGCCAAATATTCAAAGGGCATCATAACAACAACAATAATAATAACCGGGGTGGCCGCTGGATTCGAACCGCCTCGCCGCCGGCCCCTCTGGGGGAGCGCGGGGAGGATGGTGGCCTCACCGCGTCACTGCACGAGACCCCCCCCACCCCCACCCCCCTGGGGAGGGGTGGGGGGAGGCGCGGCGTGCGTGGTGATTGTCGCCGGCGTGAGCGATGTGAAATGTAACGAGGGCGCTTTGGAGAAATTGTTATTCTTGATGGTCTTGAGCCTAAAGGTGAATTAATGAAAGCAAGCGGGGGGGTGGGGGGAGTGGGGGTCATGGTCGTGTTTGTTTGTGCTCGGGGGTTAGCAGCGGCGGGGCGGTTCACGCGAGTTCACTTCCCACTCGCGGGCCAACATCGGCGACGAACGTCAGAATCGTCCCCGGGTCTCCGAGACGTCGAATGAGAACCCGGTGCGGTGCGGTGCGTCAACATCAGCACGGCGCTGTCCACTGCCTCGCGTGCCGCGCCTGCCTTCGTCGCTGCTCATTGACAGCAAATTCCTCCGACGGTCTGTTCAACGCTACACGTGGGCATCTTGATTCGCTCGGTCGTGGTTTCTAACTCATCGCCATCATCATTGCCATCATCGGTTGCGCTCAATCCTCCGCTGGACGGATACTCACCGTCCACGTGGCCGCAATGCTTCACGGTTTTTCACGATGCGACAGATCGCCCGGCGAGCCGGACACGAGACGGTGTCGGGGCCACGTCCCTCTCCGCGATGGACGCCCTCCACTCAGCGCCTTTTCCTCCTGTGGCTGTCACCTCGCCCACCGGACATCGAGACCACTTCATTGTGCTAATCTACCTATATTGTTGTTCACCAGTGGCAAAATATAGTAGTATGTTTTTACCCTTTCAACTGGTACCAGTTGAAAGGGTATACACCTACTACTATATTGTTGTTGTTGCTGTTTTGTTAATGTTGCTGTTGTTGCAAACAAAGCGCAGATGCTTTTAATGTTGCCGTCACTTTGACCCCACCACCACCACCCGCGTGACCTGACGATCGACTTTCCCACGCGCTGCGGACGAAATGTCCCCTCGCGGAGTCTCGGCTGCCGCCACGGCCACGGAAGGAATCCAATCAAGACCCGCGACCTCGTGAAATGGTCGAGTTTCAGTTGCGCTCATCATCACCCCACAGCGGCAGCGTGCCGACACCGCAAACTAAAAATACATTGGAATGGGCACCCCCCCCCTACCTCTCCCACTCCCCCCTCTCCCACTCCCCCCTCTCCCACCTCTCCCACTCCCCCCTCTCCCACTCCCCCCTCTCCCACCTCTCCCACTCCCCCCTCTCCCACTCCCCCCTCTCCCCCTCTCCCCCTCCCCCCTCCCCCCTCTCCCACCCCCCTTGGCTATGAACCGTTTCGCTGTCTCTGCGAACGTCGGTGCCCGTGTCGCGTGCCCCGTGCCCTTGTCAGTGGAAATGTCAGCCTGGAGTTTGAGGCCAATAATGATTTTCCACGTCGCGTTTGTGCGTTTTCAATGTTTAATTACCCTGCTCCGCGCAGCCGTGGAGGGCTCGCGTTTGTATCGTGCGTGTGTCGTGTTCGAAAATAAAAATAAAAATAAGCACGAGACGTTCCCCCCAATAAAAACAAAAAAACTCAATATGATTCACATGTAAATATTTAATAACTGCAGTTTAATAAAAACACAGAGGGAGACCTGCGTGATGCGTGAACAATGCAGAAATGCCATGCATATATAGAGAGAGAAATGCCGAGATTGGTGTATCAGCCATCTGCTGTTACACAGTGCACTTTGACAATCAAATTTGTGCTTCTTGGATTGATTTTTCTTTCTCTCTCCTGGTACATCATTTAAAAAGATTTACACCACAGCTGTTATCACATTAAGCAGCCTCAGGGTTTGTAATCATTTTTAAAGCAAACGCCCCTTATCTTAAATGGAACATCAGTCACGTCCCGACTCTTCAGAAGAACATCTACTTCATCAATGGGAAATGCAAGGCAAGCCAGAAGGCGGCTCTCAGCCATGCAACCCAAACTGTGGACCATATCGTCATCCACTGCAGCCTGCGCTCCTTCATAAAGAAGAAAAGCAAAATGACACCAACCCTCTGCCGAAACTCTCTCCACGTTGGCATGTAGCTCCTGACACATTGCCATGAGCACGACGAGAATAGAAGTACCATTTTGCTTCTTTATTCTTTCGCACGGCTGATGTGGATGCAGAGTAAACGACTTACAATATCACATGCGGGTGATCAAGCCCAGATACTCGCGTCAGGAGCAGTGGCGGAGTGTATCGCTGCGATGTCTCCGTATTTGTGGATCGGGGCATTGCCTCGTTATGTAAGTTGCACGGTCCCTGCTCTGGATGACCACAGTCGCACAGTGCTGGAGATTGTTTTAATTTTCCATTTTGTGCCTCAGGTACCCGCATCGACAGCCACGGTTTGTGCAGGGGGTGCGGTCTAGGGTGGACCGTGAGCTTCGTGAAGATCAAACCTCAGGGGTTCTTCTGCGTTGGGTCTTTCTATGTTGCTGCTCGAAGCTGATCCACCAGCGTGGTCTGCATCTAGCTCAGGGGTTGGCAACCCACATAACAAGAGGAGCAATTTGTGTTCCTTAGAATTCGGTACGAAACTCAACATTCGAAGAGCCGCGATGCGCGCGCATGAACACAACACGCGCACTCCGTGACAAAGCAGTCCGTGCAGATGCACATACGACTCCGGACAGATTCAGGTTGCCGTCCTCCGGGATCGAGCTAACGTTGGAGAAGGTAAAGGGGCAGCCCTGCAATTGCTTGTTCACGCCACTGCTGCAGGAAGTGCGCCCACTGGCGGAAGCTCTCAAGAGGCCCCTGTCGAAGATGCCACGATCATCGACAAGTCCCTCTCGATTGTGGCATCGTCATCAACATCGGCCTCCTCTTTCATTCTGACCAAACATCTTGGAAATGGTGATAGTAACCTTCACGTTACTCCCATCACACAGTCGCGCTTTGCCTTGTACATCTTACGCAACAAAAAAACAATCCAACGGCATTTGTTTTCACGGGCTAAACAATGCTGACGAGGCACGTGTGTGTGTACCGTGATTATGCTGAACTTCTTTTGCACCGTAGGTAGCCAGCCGTGCTCATCGGAGGTGCGGGGGGGGGGGAGAACATCAAATTAAACACAAAAATCGGTTTTAAAGAAATACGTTTTCAACCTAGCACAGAGAGATTGAAGCCGGTTCAGGGCTGTCACTGCTGAATAACATCCTAATAGCAAACATTGCCTCTCAATGCTCATTGGTCGATGGACTGCTAAAATTAGATATATTTTCGCGAATCTTGGCAATGAAATAAATGCTTATCCATTCATACGTCATCTTACTCGTGTAAAGTGACGTTAGTTTTCACTTCTAGCCACCAAACATTGTTTAAGCTCACGCATACTGTGTTTTTAAACGTAGCTTTATGTAAATTATACTTTGTTACGTATCTTTATACAGATTATACAATGAAGCAATATGTGTATAGATGTGTGAAGGAGTTCCAGCCCGTGTGAGTCTTGAACTTGATCTGTATTCTGTCTTCCGCACAGCGCGTCACCCACCAGGGAATCGTTCCGTTCAGGCACGAACCCGAACCCCCTCTCCATCCCTCCTGTTACCCTCTGCCCCATCCTTTCCCGAACTTTCCACGACTCTCCACCAATCCCATTCATTTCGCCCAATCAACGGTCTCCCAACCGACTCCTCGCTTTTATTTCGTCTGCCCTGACCACCAATCCGATGTGAAGGGGCTCTCCATCTTCGCCGTAGATTGGGTGCCCCCCAGTGTCAGTTCCCCCTATGATAGCCCCTCGACAACGAGAGTCGAGCGCGTAATTCGATCTCACAGGGAGCCGTTAGACTCGGCGAGTGTATATCCATGTATTCATTTACTAATCGGGGATTGCCTCTCGACATCCCTGACAGATATAGCTACTGCCTATCTATATCCAGGAGAGCCTCAACCATTCTCGAGAATCATTGTTAGCATTTTGAAAACTTGGCCAGCAGCGTTGGTGGGTGTTGAACTTCACGTGGGAGGAAAGTTGAGAAACCCCATCGTAAATACAAGGGGGTTAACGCTCGATGCTTCGCGCAGATAGATTGAATCCACAGGCTCAATTCAGTGAGCGGATCAAACCTCTGAGGACCGCACCCAATGCGCTTGTGCGATCTTCCGGTAGCTCACAGCCCTCTGTGCACCACGCCTCCAACACCTGGCAAGCGCTGGTGGGTGCGAAGCCAAAGCAGCGCTGTCTGGACAGGATCCAGCCTGCTTAGCTTACAAGCTCCAACGGTGATGGGGGGCATTTAATGAGATGTCCTCAATGACGACAGCAGTAACGATAATAACTCAACTATCTATCTTTAAACTTGTTTTTATATTGCTAGGTAAGGCCCACTGAGCTGTATAGCTTTTTTTAGAAGCGACCTGGACACAAATAATAGGTAAAAAAAGTGGCTTATCACGTGGAATTCTGCAGCAGCTAAATACTCGAAACGCGTGATGTCGATTCTAAATGTGGAGGGAAAAAAACCCGCAGGATTCGGAGAAAAATCGACGCGACCACAGGGAGAGAGAGAGACAAGCAAACTCCAAATATACAGCAGCAGACGTCAGGGTCGGGATCGAACCCACCGCCTCCTGTATACCAGGCGAGGTAGTTAACATCTCATAGCCACCGTAGCGCCCAACAACAACAACAACGACGACAACGACACCTCTCGTAATCTCTTCTGTGTTCAGTGAATATTTATTTTTTACGAGCGCGAAACGAATTCAGCAACGACACCGAAAACGAGAGACACAAAAAAAGCCACGGCTAGGGGCACAGAGCGAGAGAGCGACATCGGGGGAGCACCGGGGCACGAGCGTAGCCATCGAGTGCACAGGCTGTGCAATTGCACCAAAGCAGTCCATGCGCCGGGGTTGCCAAGGGAAGCGATGATTGACCCGTCCATACTGGACATGTGCAAAAAAAATGAGCTTAATAGCTAATCGGATTGCTTCTCGAGTCGAGAAAAAGATTCTGATTTCATGGTCCATGCGGCACGCTACACCACGCGCCCTCTCCTCCTGCATCTCGGCGTGATTGCAGGCACGCACCTCTGCACGCTTCCGATTTTCGTCTTTCGCGATTGCCATGCCAACCGTGATCGCCCCGTGCTGGTGGGTAGCACTGGGGGTGACGAGGTTGGCAACATGAATTGCGGCAGTACGGTGAAGTGGGGTATGTATGTATGTATGTTATGTTGAACTTCTTTCGCACCGTACGTAGCAAACCGTGCTCATCGCCGGTGCTCCCCCATACCCAGCAGTGAGTTCCTTTTGCTCCACGTGGTCACTTCTTGCGTCTCGAGCATCCCAGAATGCACCGGAGTACCGTTCACAAAGACACAGATACCCTGTGTAGCCTTAACACACTGTTGGTGCCATAGCTGTTAGCGAGCACCTATGAAGGGCAGAACTATACACGAGAGGCTGCTTGGCCGGCACCACGCCCGACCGCCTTTGTCTCCCCAATAGCGATGCTTACGCACCGCTCCACACACACCCGAGTAGTATTTGATTTGCACTTTGACTCACAACAACATAAGCAACAGCCACCATTCGACACGGAGCGACGGTGATATCAACCACGGCGATTGTGCCAGGCTAGGTGCGCCTTGAGGCTACGTGAAGTGTGGAAGGTTCGCTGCTGGCAGGAGATCACGGGACAGACCCAGGTGCCATCTGTTGACTACCTGAGATGACTGACTAATGCGCCGTCCGCGTGTGACACACACATACACATGCACGGTAAATAAACACACACACACACCGCAACGCTTTTAAGCTTTCGCAGATTAATGCAGTAGGCTTGCGCAAGCAACACAATGAATGACATTTAAATATTTAGTTTTGATGATTAAATGTCACGTTAGTTGCCCAGTCTTGCTCGACGTACATGCAGCGTCGTGACGGCGATTCCATTGGGAAGAGACGCGTCCGTGAAATATTCCCTGGCCAACAACGCACTGACGCGACTCCGATTTGACCTCTGGCGGTATAAAGCGTAGTGGTGACATCTTATTCTTTTGGCGCTCAACACGCCCATTCATTCTCCGGATTGTGAAGAAGGCCGTGAGCCCGAAACGTCGCCCTTTTTATCTACTTGTTCCCTTTTTTTTCCAAGTCAGCGTTTGTTGTCGAGAGCGTGTCGAGCTCGCTCCGGTCGCGTGGCGGTGGGGGCGTTGACGATGGAGGCTCCGTCCCCCTCATCTCGACCTCAAAGTCACGCGCACAACCTTTGCGAGCGTCACGCGCACCTCCGATTAGCACGGTTGGCTACGTACGGTGCGAAAGAAGTTCAACCACACGCACATACACCCACATACAATGGAATTGAGCAAAAAACATCTCATGTGTATATATATATATAAGATCGTCCTGAATCATCTTGAATCAATATCACAGCTGGCATTAATTTCACATGAATCGGTGATGTGTCGCACGTGTGTGTGTGCGTGTAACGGCGGTGTGACGTTCTTGCGCGCTGCCTTGGCTGTCTCTCCCCGTGTTCTCGTCGTATCTGGCGAGGTATAAACGCGCACTCTACACGATGTAGATTGTTTTTTTAATGCGTGTGTGGGTGGCCATCGCTTGATTGCTACGCATGCGTCACTTGAGACACAGTCGGAGACCAGATGTTCCATCTCGAGGGATTATCTTGTTGAAATATTTTGATTAAAAGATCTCTTTTCCCGTGTAGGGCTGATTGAGGCTGACACATTACCAGCGCTTTCGAAGTCATCACATACCCACGTGTCTAATATCCAGGTGCGGCGTAAAACAAAAAAAACCGTTACGATAACCGGAGATTCATTTTCAACCGGGGTTTGTCGGCGAGCCGGAACAAAATATTCTCGCACCCGGAAAACACCACATCGAGTATAACCCTGCCACTGTGTTAAATTGTCAAGTGCAGTAACACCCGGTTTACGTCGGGGATGCGTTCCGGAAGGGCGCGACGGCGAATATCGAAACGGCGTCAACGAAAACGATGTAAAGGGCTGTGGGTAGAGGCAATGGATGAGAGACGATGGATAACGGGAACAGACGGACGATGCTTAAGTCAGCGATGTAAGTGTGGGGGTCGAGGCGACGCGAATCGGGTAACGGCGGTGTGAATGATAGAGTGACGACGTGTTTGCGAAACGACGACAAAGCGGGGAGACTAAAATCGGGGTGTTACTGCACCACGCAATCCAAGTGTAATTGTATCGACGTACGACAGGGGGAACGATTAAATGATCCCGTGAGAGATGTAGGCCTGGTTATATCCGTCTGATCGGGATGTGGCCCGTCTGCCAGCAGTGGCGTGAGCGAAACAGTTGCAGGGCTGCGCCTTTCCCTTGGTTGAGTGTCAGAGCAAGAACGGTTGCCGCGAAGTGGTGGCAGGGGAGGAGGGAGGAGGAAGAAGGAGGAGGGAGGAGGAGGGAGGGAGGAGGAGGGAGGGAGGAAGGAGGGAGAAGGAGGGAGGGATGAGGGAGGGAGAAGGAGGGAGGGAGGAGGAGGGAGGGAGGGAGGAAGAGGAGGAGGAGGAAGAGGAGGTGGAGGAAGAGGAGGAGGAGGGAGTAGCAAGAGGGAGGAAGGAGGAGTGAGGGAGGGAGAAGTGAGGGAGGGAGGAAGAGGGGGATGAAGAGGGGGAGGCTTCCCAAAAAGTGAATCTTTGAAGTCCCTATCGAGTTGGTGAGTGAGCGGGTCCAACCACACGAGCAGAACACGATGTTTACATGAAGTATATATATATACACTGTACCGTATTCTGGTTATAAGACGCACTCCCTTCATGTTTTGAACGTACACGTTGTGCGTGCGTCTTAAAATCCGATGTGTGTGTGTGTGACCAGATCCCGATCCTCCGATTGGCACTGTTGGCTATGTACGATGCGCAAGCAGTTCGACATTGCACCGCACACGTTTGTATCCCATTACTGACACACGGCAACACGTCCGTCTTACTTTCCGGAGCGTCTGGAGAATACGGTATGCTATATATATACTTGTTATATGGAGATGCTGAAGGGGAGGTGACTTATCACCTACATAACCATAAACGCTCCCCTCTCGAGCGATATGAGATTCTGTATCACATCATCTTGAGTTGACATTGTCGAGATGGGAGTGCCGCTTACCAATAACGTCGCCTAGACGAGCACTATTTGATGAATGGGCGCCCGACACTGCTGATGAGTCACAGGGAGATCGAATCTTGGGGCAGAGTTTTTGCGTGTTTACACAAGTGGCTGCTGGCGGAAATGGGCAGGATTGTCCCGATGATTATTATTGTAAGATTAAGACGTTGCGGAGATTTAGACGTTGCGGAAAGTAAGACTCACCCACAACTTACGCTCGGTACCAATACAGTTTATACAGCTCTACTCTAACACACGCACACACACGCACACATGCACGCACACACCGGATTATAAGACGCACGCCCTAACTTTCGCTTTAGAATACTGCACCAGGAAAAAGCGAGTCTTATAATCCGTAAGCATGCGGACATTCCTGGAAGGCCAATCGGCCAATAGACTAAAATATACTTACATTTTATGTTAATAAAAAGGATCATGAACTGATTTATTTTACCTAACTTATGCACGTAACTACTTCATATATAAACTCTATCAACAACAAAACAATTATTCTTACCACGCGGGAAGGGGGCTGTGACGCACACCCAGCTTTAGATCAACCATCGATCAATACATCTCAACATCCTCACGATCGTCGCGCGCGACCCCTAATTGGGACGCTCGTCGAGAGTGAATCGATGTTGACGGCCCTCCACGTGGCCGCCAGCACACGTGACCGAGCGCGGGGAAACGCTCGTGGCGACTGACTGCCCATCAAGCGCAGCGTTGTCAACATCACACGGACGGGGAGCAGGGGGGGGGGGTTGTTGTCGGCATCGACCCTTGCTGATCGCACCATCAAAGGTGTCTGCCGCCAATTACGCGTTGCTCACAATGCCATGTTGTGGGGGGGGGGGGGGTAGGCGCTTGAGCGGTGGAAGCAGTAGTCGGCGTTCTTGCGGCGAGTCGATATCTGGACATGGCAAAGTGCCGGCTCCCACACCGCGCCTCCTCCAACCCACCCCATTCACGACGAACCTGTAGCCGCACTGACCAGCCCGGTGAAGTATGGCCTACCAACAGCCACGGCCGATGCGAAGTGGGGGAAGAGAGGCCTTCATCCCTAAGTGGATTGACAACGGACTGGGAGTCATCATTATCATCATCATCACTATTATTATAACAGCGGCGTGAGCTTGAAGCCGTACATTACGCGTTTAACTTTCTTTTCGTCACAGTCGCATTACAGCTGTGCTCTTGGCGTCAATCGCGTCACGAGACGGAGACAGCTCAACGATTTACGACCTCTCGCAAAGCGAACAGTGCACCACCCTACGCCAAGGCAATGACGACCCGGGGAATACAGAGGACGCCACGGGTTGGATTGCCGAAAAGGTGCGCACTGCAATGATTGCCCGTTGGCCTCTTGGTGTTTGTCGCCAAGGTTGTCGCGTCGTGCGCACGAGACGAGGGGACTGCCAAATCAGCGCCTCCTGCCACGGACACCTGCGAGACTTTCGCTTTCTTCTGGATCCGGCCGAGGGCGGCGTTGGACCAGCGTGGGCTCCGTCTCTCGATCACCACGCCAACCCCTCCCCCCCCCCTCGATCACCCCCCCACCCCCCGGCTCCTCCGTCTCTCTCACGACGCCTCCTTGCACTCGGAAATCTTCTTGAAGCTCTTGCGGAAGCTGTCGTCGAGGAAGGCGTAGAGGAAAGGGTTGAGGCAGCTGTTGGCGTAGCTGAGGCTCGTAATGAAGTAGGAGAGGCCGACGATGAACGGCGTCTGCTGCACGTCGGTGGTGAAGGCCACAATGATCGCCAGGTGGTAGGGCGTCCAGCAGAAGAGGCACACGGTGATGACCACGAACACCATGACCGTGACGCGCTTCTTCGCCTTGTCCAGCGCCTGCGCGTGCGAGTTGAGGCGCATGCTGCGCAGACGGTAGAGCATGGCGCTGTAGAGGACGCAGATGGTAGACACCGGGATGACGAAGCCGAGGAGGAGGGCGTAGAGGCGGCTCGCCTTGTGCCAGAACTTCTCCGGATCGGGGAAGTCGAGCCAGCAGCTCGTCCTGTGCAGCTCGTCCGTGTAGGTGGTGGCGAAGACGGCGAAGGGCAGCACGATGAGCGTGACGAGCATCCACACGCACAAGGACACGATCTTGGCGGCGCGGTAGGTTCGCCGAGGCAGCTTCTGAGACTTGACCGTGGCCACCACCACCAGGTAGCGGTCGATGCTCATGACGGTGAGGAAGAAGATGCTCGTGAACATGTTGAACTGGTCGATGGCGATGATGAGCTTGCACATGACCTCGCCGAAGGGCCAGTTGAGGAGCAGGTGGTTCGCGATGTTGATGGGCAGCACCAGCGTGAAGAGCTCGTCGGCGATTGCCAGGTTGAGGATGAACACGTTGGTCACCGTCTTCATCTTGGGGCCCTTGAGCACCACGTAGATGACGGCGCTGTTGCCCGTGAGCCCGATGGCGCAGATGATGGAGTAGATGATGGGCATGGTGATGTAGAAGTCGGAGCAGTAAGGCGGCGTCGCGCAGCCGAAGAAGGTGGAATTGCCCGCGTCGGCGTAGTCGTCCGAGCTGCAGTTGCTCCCGTTCGTGGGGACGCAGTCGAGGGCCGCTGGTCCTTGCATCTCGGTCCCCATTCTGCAGAGACGTTGTTAGTTTATCCGCATCCCCCACACGCCCCACCCCCGAACACGCTACCGCCTCCTCCCCTCTCCTCCACCAACAACGAGTTTTCTCGCCAAAATCCAATGCAAGTTCTGTCAATTACGAGGGTGACCATTAAGCGCGCGCCGGGAAACGTCTTGGGGTCGAGATGGATCGTGCGTGCATTGGTTGACCGACGTAAGTTGAGCTTCTTTCGCACCGTACGTAGCCCAACCGCGCTAATCGGAGGTGCGGGGGTGTAAGGACAACAAACTAAACACACGGAGCAGTGCTAACGAAATGAGTTAGTCAATCTGGACGATGTGAAAGTGCGTAGCTCCAGTGGCTTCCTAATATCGGAAGGAAAGAGCGTTCCAGACGTCCGCAGAAGCGCATCTGAAAGCGCGCGATGATCACGCGGTGACCGTCGTCTTCATTCGACAGCGAGCCAAAAGCCGCCGCTGCTACTGCTGCTGCCGCTGCTGCTACTGCTGCTGCTACGAGGACGACCACCGGAGTTGGCGTGGTTGATGGTCTACGCTCCTTGACGAGACCAGCGAGGCATCGTGGTTTATCGCCGCGTCACTGGGCCGAGTGCTCCACCTTAATAACGAGCAGCGGATCGTGAAGAGACTCCTTGGTCGTATCCCTGATGAGTGGCCTAAGGAGACAAAGGGGCGTTAATTGCAAATAGCGAGCGGTTAATGACGCCGGGCGATGCGCGATTCGTCACAAATTAACCAGGTGTCAGTCACGCGGGGCCTGCGTATCGGTGCGATGAATCTTGTGCATTTCCTGTAACGGACTGTTGCGCAAGTGCTGTTAGCGAGCACCTATGAAGCCTGGCACGGCACACGTGGGGGTGGGTGGCCAACACCACGCCCCGGCCGTCTTTGTTTCCCCAATGCTGATAATTACACACCGCACCAGATACTCATTTGAGGCTGAGTCGGCCTAGGGGAGACTCAGGACCGGTTCATTCGTCGCGAGCGTGAAATCGAACTCTGATGGCTGGATTCGTAGCGCAGTGCGCTAATCACTGCGCCACCGCTCCCCAGTCACGCACGCGCGCGCGCCCTCACGCAGCGTTGCATTACAACGGATGCGACAACGGAGACGCGAAAATGAGTAAATAACTACACGTCCCTTTGGCCAAAAATGTATGAACCGCAAGTGAAGTATGCGCCTACATCGTGGATAATTTTGCGGACAAAATCGGCAACTCCTCCGAACTTTGTTTTTCAAACGCGAAACTGTTGCGCGCGCGTCAAATGTTCCAAAATGCGTAAACATCGTTCTTGAAAGAACCCATCCGCCGCGCTGTGCAAAGCTCTGCGATGAATTGCCGGGTTCCCACCGCGCGTTGCTCCGGCACGATGTCCGACGTTTCGCTGACGGGAATGCTCACCGGCACGTGGAGCGAAACGTGGGACATCAAGACCGAGCAAAGCACGCGGCACGACCCGAACACACGAGTCGATGTTTTTTTTTTATTAAGCTAATTATTGTTGCACTAAGCAAACGACATAGAAAGCGACAACGCAAACAGCAAAGCAAATAAAGGATGGTGCTCCGCGGGTCATTGTTGTAAACGAGCTTGGGACTGAATGTTTCTTACCCAGCGTAAACAAATACAACCAATCACAAAACAACACTGAGACGGGGGTTATTGAACTCGAGTGTGAATCCTTACCGAGGTGTGGACTTAGCAGCGGGATGATGCGAAGGGGCCAGGCTGGAGCGAGAGGAAAGAGGCAGACTGGAGCGAGAGGATAGAGAGAGAGGCTGGAGAGAGAGAGGACAGATGACGGGGAGCTCTGCGTGCTGATATGAGCTACCCGTCGGAGGCCGTCGGACTGCGAGAAGGGCTGCGTGCAGAACGAGAGAGAGCGAGAGAGTGGCCGAGAGAGTGAGCGAGAGAGTGAGCGAGAGAGTGAGAGAGAGGTGGGGGTTTACATAAAGCAAAGTAAAAAAAAAATTACGAAATGATGAACGAAGCAAAGTGCCGACTACATCGAGCATCGTCTTGTTTCCACTGATCGTAAAAAAGAAAGGAGAGAGAGGGGGGCTGCAGAGAGAGAGAGAGGCAGGCTGGAGCGAGAGGAGAGAGACGGAGGCTGGAACGAGAGGAGAGAGACGGAGGAGAGAGAGGGAGACTGCAGAGGCGGAGTCGCAGCTCTGAGCGCGCCTCTTCCGAGTTGGAGTCCTCAATGCGGAGCTCCCCGCCCCCGCAATTCCACCGTGTAGGGGAGGGGGGGGGGTACCTGGTGTAGCGGTGTGTAGTCAACGTCGTCACTCGGGAGACAAAGGCGGCCGGGCGTGGTGCTGGCCACCCACCCCCTCGTGTGCAGTGCCGGTCTTGCTAGGTGCTACTCGCTAACAGCACTTGCCCCTACAGTCTGTTGAGGCTTCCAGGGGGATCTTTGTCTTTGTTGTGCGACACGATCTCAGCTACGATACCCGGTCGTGCACGAGAATTACTCACAGCCCGCTGTCAATCCACTGCTGGATGAAGCCTCCCCCCCCCACGCCGTATTGGTTTATGCAGAGGACGGAATACATCATTAGGACGGTTTACATAATTAGGACGGTTTACATAATCACAACACAAAGGGAAATCACCGGCTCGGAAGGTCGGTGATGATTTGGCCCCGTGCAGGCTGTGTTGAGTAAATGCATCATAGTGCGTCCACTTCTGTTCTAATTTGAGGGTTTCTATCTCACGTCTTGTCCCCCTCCTGGTTACAGGCGTGTCGATAAGGAGCTCTGCTCTGTTCACACGGAAGACGTCAGGTCCCACAATTTTCTCATCTCCCCCCCCCACCTCCAACTCGTGAAGCCACAGAGCCCAGCGTGGGAGAGGGGGGCGGGGGGTAGCCTACGCGGAGATGGAGTGATGGAATTGCCGCGGTGGCTAGGAGATGTTAACTACCTCGCCTGGTATACAGGAGGTTGTGGGTTCGGTTCCGACCCTGACGCGTGGTGTTTATTTGGAGTGTACGTGTCTCTCTCTCCCCGTGGCCGCGTGAATTTTTCTCTGATTCCTTCGGTTTTTTTGCCTCCACATGTGTAAACATGCGTTTAGAGTTTTTGGCTGATGCTTTACATTTTCACCGTGGTAAGCCACTTCGTTGAGCTATCATTTGTGGCCAAGTCACTTCTGAAAAAAGAGTCATATATAGCTCAGTGGGCCTTGCCTGGTAAAATTGAATAAAACCATGTTATTGTTTCGTGAGTGTAGTTTATATCAGCTCGTGCGCACGGAGCTCGACGGCTTGTTGCATCTGGAGAGCTTGCGAGTGGGGGATTCATCCAGCAGTGGAATAATAGACGACACAAGACTCGAATTCGGTGGAGCTCAAGAGCAACTTCTCAGCTTTTCAAAGGGGTGTTTTGTTCCCAGCTGGGCCCTTAACGCATCACCCAATTTATTCCGCCAACGTCGCTGCAACATGATGCCCCCTCCGTGAACGAGTCTCGTCTGTGCGCGGCAACGAACAGTGGCATTTACGAGTCAAATTATTTCAGCTTCACACCGAGCCCGGCACTTCTTTGATCTAAATATCAGCACGACTATGACCGATCATTTGTAGAAACTGTGTTCTTACATCTTTCACCGCATTCATTCCCCCCCCCCCCAGACTTATTGATGCCCAAGTGGTGTACGGTCATGGTTAGCACATCAGACTTGCGATCCAGGCGTTCTGGGTTCGATCCATAGGATTTTTGGAACAGAGTTTTCCATCAGAGTGTTTATTGTGGGGAAACCCTGGACCTGTTAGATTCCACCCGTTGTTTCCCCACTCATTCTGCATATGCGAGTGAAGCTTGACACATGCTAGTGAAACTGATATATTTTTATTCTCACAGAGCTAGAATTTAAACGAAGTGTGTGCTCATGTTTTTTATTGTTTGTGCAGTCATTGGGAACCGAGCTGAGGCCACCAACTCATGACAAAGACGACCACCGCATCGCGCGACGCTTTCAGATGCGGTTTTGCGGCCGTCTGGAACGCTCTTCCTTTCCGATATTAGGAAGCCACTGGAGCCATGCACCTTTAAATCATCTACATTGACAAACTCATTCCTTTAAAACTGCTTTTTGTGTGTTCGTTTAATGTCCTTCCCACCAGACCTCCGACCCGCGCGGTTGGCTGCGGAGTCTGCTTGATGATGATTGATGCTTTTTGAAGAGAACAGCAAGGTACTGCGGTTCATTTGTGACAAGTACGGTGCGAAAGAAGTTCGACACACATACACACGCACATGCGCACGTACACAGCGAGGTCTTGGTTGACTCGCACGTGGTGGCCGCCCGCGATTCTCGAGCCCAGGACTCGAGCGACGTGAATGTGTGGGCCAATCGGCCAGCTCCACACGTGGCCGTCATCACAGCCGCGCGGCTCTTCCCTCCGGCAGTAATCGCGCACACGGTGGGGGTGGACGTTGCGGTGACGCCACCGCAACAACAACAACAACAGCAACAACAAAGTACCCCCGCAATTTTCTTGAGGATTGGAGCCATCACATCACTCGGCGTACGATGTGAATAATTATTAGCAAAATGCCACGCTAAAAGCCCTTCTCTTGTGCAATACCGATCCATCACTGCACCCTTAAGCAATGAGCTTTGATTTACGTCGAAACAAGAAAGTGCCTTCTGACAATAAATTTACCGATTTCATAGGCCCTAATTGCACGTGTCCATTCCCTGTGGCTGTGCACCCGCGGTTATTTAGTGGCGTTTTAAGGACACCTGAGGCAACTAATGGGTCTCCCATAAAGTTTGTGGCGAAAAAGGAGAGATATGCGCGCTCAGGGCGCCTGACGCTTGCAATAAATGTGACGGGAACCTTGGTAATAAAACAAATTAATCCATACACTTTTACAAAAAAGCAAGCTTGTTGATAGTGTATTAAGCTAATTAATGCGACAAAATAAATAGGCAGACGTAACGCCTCATTGCCGTGTTTGTAATTTCATATGATAAAATATTATTTTTGTCCCCACATCCCATCGGCTGCACAGCATTCTGGGAGTACATTTTGTCAACGGCAAATGCAAGCGAACTCTCCACTGGCTTCGATATTGAACGTCGCATCAGCAGATTTCGTGAACTGCGCGATGTCCATAGGCGTGGACCCTGTTTGTTCGATATGGGTAGGAGTTTGACTTAAAACCGTATCACACGTAACACATGGGCTTTAAACCACATGCATAATCATCAGCCAGGATCAATCCACTGCTGGACGAAGGCCTCCCCAAGCAGTCACCATCTCAACAATGACTGTCTAAGCCAGACCGTCAACATATGCTGTAGACGTATTAGCACCAATGGATAAATCCCCCCCCCACCCCTCCCCAACATAAAAAGTAACGTCAAAATCACGTAGACATACGGCTATAACGTTTCACAAATCGCACAGCTCTAAATGATGACTGGAAGAACATTTGACATTTCCTTGTATCCGTACTATAAAGCGTTACATTTATCGCTGCCTCCGTCTGAAAGACGCCGCTCTTCAATAAAGAATGGCTCTCTGAAAGGCGGGAGGAGCGCGGCTCTCAGAAAGCAACACGTGGCGTTGACAGGTCTCATCCCCGCAGCACAGCCCTGAGCCCAGGGCTAATTTGTTATGCGTCGAGATGTCGGGGAAAAAGGAGGAGAATGAGGAATTCATTACCTGCAGCTCTTTGTTGCCAATAGTGACACATCATTTTGAAACCGTGTCAATTATGCATCTCTAGAGGCTCATAAAACGGCTTTGCTCGTCGAAGTGCATCAATTGAATTTGTCCGCACACTTTGTGCTGATTGTTCTGAAGAATAGGCAGACTAATTTCTGACATTGTATTAAAAAAAAATCTAAGTACGTGCAAGGCATCATTTTGGTTGTTGTGGTTTCCCCCCCCCTCCGATTCCTGAGAGCAAATCCCGCAACAAAAAACACCCCTCGCGTCCCCTGCTCAAAGCGTCCCTCCATCTCGGTGGACAGAGTCCCGCTCATGAAAGCGGAACGCGCGTTCGGCGTCGGCCGTAACACAGTGACGCGTGTGCGCCGCGCCAAGATGCGAATACAGATTTGTTTACATTATTTATTGACCGAGAAAAGCTGTGCCCTTATTGAATCCAAAATAAAAAGCCGATAAATCCAGCGGGGAAAAAATAATAAAAAATAATATATATAAAGGGAAGTGGCGTCGCGCCGAGGAATAATGGGGGGGGGAAAGATTGGACCGCTGATGGTATATCTGTCTTGGTCCAGCAATTGTCGAGTGTCCGAGTCGCGTGCGTACTCGAAGCCAAAAGTGCGACATGAACGTTCGAAACCGCAGTCGGGCAGCGATATTGTCCACTGAGTGTCCCTTGTGGGGCAAGTACATCATCACTGGACATAAGCTCGCTCGCATTTCTGAGCCCCGAAAATAGACTCGGTTATCAGGGTTGCTTCTGATTTGAAAGGGGGGGGGGGGTGGGGGCAATTTTGCGGCACATATTGGATGGGCCTTGGGGGGGGGGGGGCAGGTGGAATTTCGTGACACGAGGACGGTGGCTGCTTGCGAGGTTGGCTTTTTGCTGCTCGCGCTGGAGATGATGTCGAGTGAGGACACGACGCATCTCAATGCGCTCTTCGCGCAAGCAGCTCGTCACAAGCATGTGCTAAGGGCCCCCTCAAAGTGACTGAATACGCAATCATAAAGGGGCGTGGGAGGTGGCAGCGGCATGGCGAGGCCTTCATCTGGCAGTGGATTGACCATAGCTGGTGATGACGTAGCTTCATGATGACGTAAATTGTCCAAATATAATGTCTCATGGCCCCAGTACTTGGGGCCCAGTACGTAGGGCCCAGTACTTGGGGCCCAGTACTCATGGCCCCATTACTAATGTCCCTCAGTACTTAGGGCACCGCTTCAGTGGCTCCTCTTTGTGCAAGGTGTAAGCTTTACTTATTGATTTACTAATTTCTAAACAAACAAACAAACAATCCCATCGTCGTGACGTCGACGGGGCTGCCCACCGTCATCGCAAGAATGGCGGCGGACCCACGTGACTTCTGGGAGCGGCGGGCGGCAAATTGTGGAGGCATTGAAACTGCGAGGCTTTGTGTTACGGGGTTCGCCAGAAACGAGTAGCGTTCCTCAAAGTGTCGACAGCCACTGTTGGGAGACCTTTCCAAGGCACTGTCAGTAGCAGCAGCAGCAACAGCAGCAGCAGCCAGCAATGTTCCTAACGTCCAGGGTTAAGAATTAAGAGGCACGGTTAAAGAAAAAGGTTGTTGTAGCTGTCAGTCTCTGACATCCCACTGTTCGTCAGAGCGACCGCTGTATATGTTCAACTACCACACTGCAGGTCAACATACTTCTCGCGTATGGTATGGGGGATGGGGGTGGGAAGCATCAGTTCTTATGGATGATGTCACAGTTGAATGTTAAGGTGCTTCAACCAATCCAAGGCGGCAGTAGACGTTGTTGGGATCGCAGCGATAACGATGAGGTTGTGTGCGGTGTGGATGGAGCGCTTTGTTGGTGATGCGTTTGATGGTTTGGGCTTTTACAAAAAAAGATGTTTTCTGCTTCTCTCGCACCGATCGGCTTGGGATTTCCCCACCCATCGTTTTGTGTTGTTGTTATCGTTGTCCAAAGTTGGTGATTGAAAATCCATTTCTTTAAAACAGCTTGTTGCGTTTTAGTTTGTTGTCCTTCCCCCGCATCTCCGATCAGCACGGTTGGCTACGTACGGTGCGAAAGAAGTTTCAACGTGCGCACACACACACGTGTTGTCACTGGTGTCACTCAGCAACTTCCCACTGCTGGACAAAGGCCCCCCCCCCCCCCATTCCTCTCCCTCCCCACACCCCCAGCGCCCCGTTGCTCCCGCGGCCTCTGAGCCCCGTGGCTGTCGTCTCGTTGCCGCGGTCATTTCCGCCGTCTCCCCTCCCGCGCCTCGCTTTGTCTCCACTCGGCCTCCTCTCCTCGCGATGTGGCCTGCCTCTAATTGCCCTTTTCGACTTCTTTCGCATTAACCGCGGTTAACTGTTTCCGTTAAAAGTTTACACGAGTCTTCGCCTGCCTTCCGCTTTTATTCCATTATTGCATCTTTTCGCACGATTGGCCACTTTTGTAATTTTTCGGAGTAGTTTGATTCTAACGAATGCACACTGTGGCTTACTTTTGAAGAGGATGGTACCCCAGGGTCTTCAACATGTTTTCATCTCGCAGAGAGAACGTTTTATTAATTTCCCACCAAAGAAATCCAATCTGCGACTCCAAGAATAGTGGCCAATTGATCGGCGTTTCACTGGAATTCACTTTATTATTAACTACCTCGCCTGGTATACAGGAGGTAGTGGGATCGATCCCGACCCTGACGCCTGCTGTATATCTGGAGTGTGCGTGTTCTCCCCGTGGTCGCGTGGATTTTTCTCCGGGTCCTCCGGTTTTTTCCTCCACATCTAGAAACACACGTTTAGAGTATTTGGTTGCTATGAATGTCAACATGATAAGCCACTTCGTTGAGCTATCATTGTGATAGCCAGGTCGCTTCTGATAAAAGAGCTACATAGCTCAGTGGGCCTTACCTCGTAAAATAAAAATGGCTTAGTTTAATGTGGTCACCAGGCCAGCGAAGAATTCGCGACCTGTTGAATTCTTCTTCCCTCCTTGCTCAAATGCGAGGCAGCCGCAGAGAGTGGACAATTTTGTGCAAATCCGTAGCAATACCAGCAGACGGTACAGGCTGTAGGGCTCACAAGGTTGGCATCAGAGGACGTTGTACAGTTCACTATCTATGCTCCCCTTCGCCGACTTGCGATTGATTAATTACCATTGTGGTTTCGGTGTTGACATACCCCCCTCAACCTGACACGGATTGCGGGAGACCCTCATCCAACAAGGTGGGCAATATCTCTTGTGACCCACAATTAATTGGCATTTGCTTTCTTTCTTTGCATATTCATTTATGTTTTAAACAAACCTTTAAATGGGGTTCACAAGACATCAGGACCACCCTGTACACGTGGACGGAGGCGTAATAATGATCTACGGCCGCCGTGCGTTCGACACCGTCGCAACACTCTCCGCTAACGCTCGTCGCCCTGCGCCACAGTCAGTTGTCTTGCACGTGCTTCGCTCCTGGCTGTGTGTGATCGCCTCGTGTGGCTTGCTGATGGCAAGCGGCGACAGAGTTCCTGCTCGCAGCATGCTCGAACAATGTCGCACCGTGATATCTTCGCTTCGTTTTAATTCCTCCCGTGCCCATTGTCTTGACACTTCGTGTCAGCAGGAGCTGTCCAGCGCTGAGCTCCGGCAAATTTTTCGCCGCCTGTTGCTTAGGTTATTGAGAGCGGGGATGGGGGCAGTAGTGGCGGAGCGGTATTGACGTGGCGAGCGCGCTGCGCTACAAACCCGGCGACCCCAGTTCGTCTCCCCTAGGTCGATTCAGCCTCAAATGAGTCCCTGGTGTCGTGTGTAAACATCTCCACTGGGCAAAACAAAGGCGGCCGGGCGTGGTGTTGACTACTCACACCGTCGTGTGTCGTTCTGGCCTTCATAGGTGCTCGCTAACAGCACTTGCCCCAACAATATGTTAAGGCTATACGGTGTGGGGGGCGGGGGGTGCAGAGCCGTTCCCTATGGCGACCGCCCCGAGCCCCGCGCTTTGGGTGGCCCCGCGATTCAACATCACGGTGTGAGATGGCCACGGTACTTACAGGGCCCCAGTCGACGGCCCTGGGTGGGACATGCAAAATATGGATTGGGAAATGAATCCCTTGGCTGTGCCAACTGATATCAATTGACTGCATTCCACGGTCAAAATGAAACAACAAACATGTCATTCTCCCTATGCACAGAGCTCTAATGAGATATTATATAAGTCGTGGAGGGAGCTGCGATTGTTACTCTTGTGTATATCGTGTAACCTGCTGGCGGAAGGCCACGTGGTGATGTGTGGCTGTGGGGGTGGCGACATGACCTTGCCCTCTGCCAGGAGCTTTCCCTTTATAAAACCTACAACTAATGCATGAGTGTGTCTTTGTATTCGTATGTGCAAATACGTGTGTGTTTGTGCCTACGTGTGTGTGTGTGCATATGTGGGGGAGCGGTGGCGCAATGGTTAGCGCGCTGCGCTGCGAACGCGGTGACACGAGTTAGATTCTCGCTCACGGCCAACACCAGTGACGGATAATCTGAACCGTTCCTGGCCCTTCCCTAGGTCGACTCAGCCTCAAATGAGTACACAGTGCAATTTGTAAACATTGCAACTCGGGAGACAAAGGCGGCCGGGCGTGGTGCTGGCCACCCACCCTCTCGTAGGCCATGCCGGCCTTCATAGGTGGTCGCTAACTGCACTTGCCCCAAAAGTATATTCAGTCCATATGGGGGATCTTTGTCTTTATTTGTGTGTATGTAAGCGCGTGTGCACATCTTGTCTGCATATTTGTGCGCATATACGCGCACGGTTAACCCGGCAACTTGAGTTTGATTCCCGCTCACGGTCAACAGTGACAATTATTTGAACAGGTCCTGGACCTCCCCGAGGTCGACTTAGCCTTGAATTAATAACTGGTGCGGTTTATGCAATCATCGGCACTGTGGAGACGAAGGCGGCCTGGTGTGGTGCTGGCAAACCCACCCCCTTGTGTGTCGTGCCGGCTTTCATTTAAGTGTGTTTTGCCGAAATAGTCTGTTGTTCAAGGTCGTTTGTTGGTTTTTGACTTTCGATGTGTGTGTTTTAGTTATTGTGATTGGCAGGATTGCCAAAATGGTGAAATTGAACATATTTTTTTCAATACGTAATTATTGTTTCCAACTTGTGTGGAAATTGCGTTCACATATTTCTCTAGATTTAGTGTGTGTGTGTGTCCTGGGACATCCATTAAAAGCTTTAAAATTGAGTTGTGAAAGGCAATGTTCGCGATGGCATTCCTTGAAACTCCAGTGATCGGGGAAATTGCGAATCAGATCAAATCTGCGCAATTAAGGGAACAGCACGAGATGGAGATGTCTAATGGGCATTTAAAAATAAAATCCACTCAGCATGTGCCGCTTTGACGTATAATTTTTGTGCCAAGAAATTTTGAGCAGAAGTGTCCGAGACGCGCTTCGTAATTGTTCATTATGACCGTCAATCATGGTCAATCCACTGCTGGATGAAAGCGGCGACCATCTCCCATGGTCCTGTGATTAAATAATAATCCAGCGTGCATCATCTGCGCAACGAGCCGACTCAATCGCTCCAAATGATAATTGCTCACATCCGATGAATTCACAGCCCCGTATTTGAGTAGCGTGGACGCTGCTGCTGTGCAATGGTTTTTTCATTGAAATCCAGAGTGTCGCCGGTTCGATCTCCAGGCGCGGCAGTTGGTACAATAGGCAAGTTTCTAAAATCCTACCGCCTCTGTCCCCAAACATCAGTAGAAGTGTGTGGCACAACAGAAACGGGCATACCCAATTATTTACGTTTGTAGTAATACTGGTAGGAGCCTCCTGGTTACACCAGCCCACAGGGGATTATTGTGTCCGTCCGTCGTGCATCCAAAAATGGGAGGGGTGGGGCTGGGTGGAGAGGGGAGGGTGGGGAAGGGCTGGGTGGGGAGGGGCAAGGTGGGGAGGGGAGGGTGGGGAGGGGCTGTGTGGGGAGGGTGGGGCTGGATGGGGAGGGGCTGGTCACCCTGTGGTGCTCTTATAAAACTCAACGTTTAACCTAATCACGACGGCTTGTGCCCGCCCTCACAGTCGGGCATATTTGCGGAATGCACCACGCCGCCGTTGACCCTGGCCATTGACCGAGCAACCCAACGTTCCTACCAGCTCCCTCCGCAGGAATGTGTTATCCCGTGTAACTACATGGGCGGTTAATACTGACTCCGACCAGTAAGTGGCTGGCAGAGTTCCTGAGTAACTTGGTAGCGCATCCCAGCCACATGTATATTGGTAATTGACTTATGTGTCCAGGAAAGGCACACCTGTTTAGGTTTACGGTATTGCATTTGTTACAGGGGTGATTCCGTTTAGCCAGTTACCCGGCTCTTTTACAAGGGAGATCCGTGGTGCGTGAGCACAGCAACAACAAAGCAAAAACGAAAAAATATCGACATTGCAAATAACGAGTAACAGGGTACAGGGTTCTTCAGGGCGCTGTACACTGTGGGACTCTTTTTAGGGAATATTCCTGCATTGATTTTTATTCAAGGAGGTTTTCAGCCAATCATCGATGATAGTTGTATACACGCAGGAGGGTAACCGGAGCAGTCAGAGAAACCAACTTTCCTCCCAACACGCGCGAGGGAGCAACACTCAATCCCCGCACAGATGGAAGGAGATGGCGTTGAGTCCCCTCGCTGCGCCGCCTTCTCCCGGCGAGCCAGGCCATGGCACCTCCTCGACGCCCACTGGAAGGGAGCTTCACGACATTTGTGTGATCTCTTGCCAGGTAGAAAGGTAAAAAACCAATTATCATATTTTTTCTACTGTCAAATGAGGTTCCAACGGTGTAAATGCTTACCCCGAGCTCTCGTACTCTGATGGTGCATTGTCTTTGAGTTGTGCGCCTTTTGGCGTCATCTGGTCCAACACCAGTGGAGACTGGGCTCTAAGAAAAGCTGTCTCGGGTGTGGACCAATCAACTTCAAGGACAGTGCTTATCATCAGAGTTGTTTCTTTTTGTTTGCATTTTGACTGCAGGTGTTGTGGTTATTGCAAACATGATGCCTTGTATAAAGGTGTCAATTTTTTGTACCAGTTGAAAGGGTAAAAACCTATTACTATATTTGTGTGATCCACTAACCCCCCCCCCCCACTTGCCACGTGCGTATCCACCTCCGCCTGACTAATGGAGGCCCGATGCAGACCTGCTCAGGTGTGCGACGCGTATCGAGGCCTTTCACAGACATTCAAATGAAATGCGTTGCCATCGATCCGGCGCCAGGCGTCTCTTCGTTTTGAACGCGCAAACAATGGGGGTCGCACCGCAGCTATGCGATCGGTAGGTCACGCGTGGTGGCGTAAAGTGTGCGTAACTGCGATCGCTTCCAAGACGTCTGACCAGCATGGAAGAGTAGGCCAAAAGACCCTTGAGAGGAGCTCTCTGTTCGGGGTGGTCCTTTCACTAAGCAGTGGAATGAGAAAGCAATTGCAGGGCTGCACCTTTCTCCTGGTTTCGCAAGACGAGTTCACATCGTTCTCTGCATCTATCACAACCCGGCCAGCACGGCACGCGGTTGGGTCACGACCGACAGAGATTGTTCCAAGAGGTGTCATGCGATTAGCACCATTGGCTACGGACAATGCGAAAGAAGTTCAACATAGTAGGTACGCACAGCTCGAATTCATTCCATATGAGCCGGCGGTGTGTGCCACGCGTAGTGCGGGCCACCCACTTCCTCGTGTGCCGTGCCAGCCTTCAGAGGTGCTCGCTAACAGCACTTGCCCCAACAGTCTGTGAAGGCTACCACGGGGGATCCTTGTCTGTGTTTGTGTGACAGAGGTGTGATGATTCATGTGTGTGATTGGTGTGATGTCCACGTACCGTGTGTGGTGTAATGTGCATGCGTGTGACCACGGGGTAATGTTCATGTGTGTGACTGCGGTGTAATGTTCATGCGTGTGACCATGGGGTAATGTTCACGTGTGTGACCACGGGGTAATGTTCATGTGTGTGACTGCGGGGTAATGTTCATGCGTGTACACGCGCCAAGCGCCGCCGCTGCTGTCGCCGGCATCCATCGGACGAGCATCGCTCTCAAAAGGAGCGCAGCGCTGGGCAGAAGCGGAGCGAGGTGTGAGAGGTGGAACGCGTCTCGCTCCCAAGTCCCCGTCTCGCTCCCAAGTCCCCGTCTCACTCCCAAGTCCCCGTCTCGCTCCCAAGTCCCCGTCTCGCTCCCAAGACCCCGTCTCGCTCCCAAGTCCCCGTCTCGCTCCCAAGTCCCCGTCTCGCTCCCAAGTCCCCGTCTCGCTCCCAAGTCCCCGTCTCGCTCCCAAGTCCCCGTCTCGCTCCCAAGTCCCCGTCTCGCTCCCAAGTCCCCGTCTCGCTCCCAAGACCCCGTCTCACTCCCAAGTCCCCGTCTCGCTCCCAAGACCCCGTCTCGCTCCCAAGTCCCCGTCTCACTCCCAAGACCCCGTCTCACTCCCAAGTCCCCGTCTCGCTCCCAAGACCCCGTCTCACTCCCAAGTCCCCGTCTCGCTCCCAAGACCCCGTCTCACTCCCAAGACCCCGTCTCACTCCCAAGTCCCCGTCTCACTCCCAAGACCCCGTCTCGCTCCCAAGACCCCGTCTCACTCCCAAGACCCCGTCTCACTCCCAAGTCCCCGTCTCACTCCCAAGTCCCCGTCTCACTCCCAAGACCCCGTCTCGCTCCCAAGACCCCGTCTCGCTCCCAAGACCCCGTCTCACTCCAAAGACCCCGTCTCGCTCCCAAGACCCCGTCTCACTCCCAAGTCCCCGTCTCACTCCAAAGACCCCGTCTCACTCCCAAGACCCCGAGCGGTGAGGATGTGTCGACCCCTGGAGCGTCGCGACCGCGTTTACGAGAAGGGGACGCAGTGGCCACGCGTACCCACGCCCACAGCACACAGCCCAATGTCGCATAATTTGAAAACGAATGTTAAATGCTAAAATGGAACAATTAAACGGTGTTATCTAGGAATGATGATTTTTTTGGGATGAACACGTTTATCGGATTTTTAAGTAAAATTTCAGATGAATATATATTTATTTATTAAACCTATTTCCTTCGTGTACGAATGTCGGCCGTCTTCGTGCCCAACACAACGAAGATGTCATCCGATGCCACATGACAACACTTTTCTTTAATGGGCAAAGGTGCCGATGTGACATCATATCAGCGACGTCGCTTCACAGTTTTTATGCGACGACTCCAAAATAAAAAAAATTCTCTTCGGTTAGAATTATCTGACTTGTTGTGTCGAGGCCTGATTTCCACTTTATTTTGGATTAGCGTGACAATCGAGAGAGCATTTCTCGTGACCTGTGATTGTGTTCAGTTAATTCTGCCCCAGCTCTCACCCCCTACGAATGTGAGGCAAGGCTGCAAAGCCCAGAGCTTAATTGGATTTATAAATGGGGCTGACCCATCGGTGGGTGAGGGGGGGGTATTTTGCCTGCTAATTCCTCGCTTGGCAGACGTCTATAAGGATACGGAATTACTCACACGTTATCCCACCACACGAGATCTGTGGTTTGGGGTGTGGGGGGGTAGGGCGAGAGGGGGGATTGAAGAAACTCGCACCAATATTTAAACTCCCACGCAGTGCCGGATTATCCTAGCAGCAAAAGTTGCTTCACATATAGTAGCTACATATGTAGCTACTACATATGTAGCTACTACATATGTAGTAGCTACATATGTAGTAGCTACGGGCCCCGCACTTTCAAGTGCCCCGCGATAAATGCTTTCAAGCTATCAATTCCGGTTCAGTGATTATGCTCTTGCTCTATTACTATAGTACTATACTGCCTTCAACTTTTACGAACGACTGGGTGTTTAAGGTTAGCGATTTGTCGTATTATCTGGCTGTATAGCAAATAAAAAAATACAATTACTTTATTATGCAAGTAAAAAAATTGTGTTTTAATGTGTAAGTGTTATTTATTTTATTTAGGGCCCCTTTATAACATCATATACTACAGGCCCCGCACTAGCTTCATCCGGCACTGATCACACGCCGGGAGGTCGGATTGAACCGGCCCCAGTTCACTGCGTAACGAGCGTTGGGGGGTAGGGGGTACCTTGCAACCCCCCCACCCCCCGTGGCCAAGGCAACCACCATGAGAATTGTTTTCAACAACAGCGTAATAGAACAAAAACTGATGTAATGATGCGATTCGGCAAGAGGAGCCGCGAACGTATAATAGCCTCGGCGCGAGCGTGCGAGACAAATCCGCGTGTTGGGGTCCCGCCTCACCGCGTGCCGCACCCTCCTGAGCCGGTAATGTCCGCCACTGCTACGCCACTGCGTCTGTGGCACTGCGGTCTCTCGCTGTCCCCTCCTCGCTGCCTCGCTGTGCCGCTGACTCTCATCAGACGCCACCCTCCCGCTGATGTATTTATTTGGGCATCATCGTACGTATATTCTTAGGTTTTTTTCTCGGTAAAGTCACGTAGGTAAAACATCAAAATTAATAAAAGTAAAAAAAAAAATCTGGAATCATCGTACGTAGCCAACCGTGCTTATCGGAGGACAATAAACTCAACACAAAACGCAGTTCAAAAGAAATTCGTTTTCCATCTACATTATGATTTTAAAGCGGATGGCTCCTGTTGCTTCCTTTATATCGGAAGGAAGAGCGTTCCAGACGGCCGCAGAAGCGCATCTGAAAGCGCCGCGTGAAGCGGTGAACACGGCTTTTGTTCGATGGCCAGCCCAAAGCCGCTGCTGCGAGGATGAGCGGAGTTCATAACCATCATCATCAGCAGCAGCAGCCATGGTCAATCTACTTCTGGATCAATTCTAGATTTGAAGCTTTTGTGACTTCTGGATCAATGTCTCGCCAATCCGCCGTCACTTCCAAACACCTTCTAGAGCGACCCTCTAGAGCTCCCTCTATCGGGAGTGCTTTCATCAGCAGTGGCATGAGCAAGAAAATGCAAGGCTGAACCTTTTCCTTCAAACTAAGCAATAGCACAGTGAAGGCGACGCACCCAGTTCTTGGGACATCGCTATACACGGCTATAGAATGTTGTTAAATGGAATGCACGCATGTATATGTCCATACGCACACGCATTACACAGCACGCAGGTACAATACATTAACCGCTGCACCTCAGTGGGAGTTTGGATCTCTACTGAATTTCCATTTGGTACCTGTTTGTTTGGTTGTTTGTTCATGGTTGGGCATTGTCCCAGGAGGCGATGCAATGCCAAGCCACATTTCCAAATGGCATTACGTCCTCCGTTGAGAGTGCTCGAAGCTTTTAAGGAAATTGGAAAATGCACAAACCCAATGGGAGGGCGGAATAGGGAAATTTGATTCCTTTCATACTTTGTTACGTAATCCTCGTTTCACCAAGGCTGTCAGCGTTCACATTGTCTGCCGTTTTGTGATTTAGCTGAGGGTGTGATCGTTGAGAGGAATGTTTCTTTTTTTTACTGCGTTCCTGGGAACGTGGGGCAAAGCGACGCGGCGCCAGCCAACGCGGCGTGATGTGCCACTCGCTGATTGAGAGGACGGGTAGCCCTTGTTGCGGAGAAACTCAGACACGTTCGAACCTGTGACTGAAATGATGCACAGGAACGAGACGGCATCTTCAATGATGGAGTACGGATACATTCCGTTTCCTCCTTTCCCTGTCCTCTTCGTGTCTTGTCTTCGATTCGGTTAGATTTCGCACCGGTGTAGCACGTACACTGACCGTTGTGTAACGTCAGTTCATTCATCTTCAATACAAATGAAAAACAAGATTTGTGTGAGAGGTGGCCGGGGTCGCTTGGAGGTCAGAGCTGTGAGCTGACACCGCTGAGATCCTGGGCGTTGATCTCAGCTGACGGTCACCGATATGACTTCCCACAAAACGAACCCTCAACGTTAATATTTGCATCCTTGGTGAAATTCTGGCTCAGGGGGGAATGAACATGTCGGTTCGACCGACACGGGACAATACACAGAGCCCGTTGGACGCGCGCTGTCCCCCTGCTCCAGCGTGGAAGAGACGCGCGCTGATGCGGTTTTACAGGTGGCGTTGTGGTGTCCGTGGGCTCTTCTCGAACACAAAGGATTGCCCTGTTGACTTTTGAGAGATCCGAACGGATACTTCGTCTCATGAAGTGACATCGACAGCAATAAGGATGGGGGAGGGGTGGAAAATACCAAACATAAGACTGAGCAGTGGCTACGTCTTCAATGTAAACAAACGCAGTTGCCGGAGGTGAACAACTCTCATGCGCTGGACCAGAGGTCGGCGAACCTGTGGATCCAGAGTCGCATGCGGCGGCTCTTTAAAGGCCTGGCTTGGCGACACGTGACTTATTAAGGACCCACCGCCGGCTCCTGTTCACCACACACAGCGCACTTGCGACTCTTGAAATATTTACGTGGTTTTTGTTGTTGTTGTTTTTTTGTTTCATACCGAGCTCGAGAAAAACGTCTCTTCTTGTTATTTTGGGGGCCGACTCCAGTGCTGGAGGATCGTCCTCTCCGGGGTGGGGGTGAGGGGGGGGGGGGGTTCGTGGCCTTTTATTTTTCTCTCTCGCATTGAGCCGCGTCCAAAATAAACCCAAGTTTTCTTGTTGCTGTTGTTGTTGTTTGTGTATTATCCCATGAATAATTGAGCCGTTCACTCCGTAGTTGGCCACTGGGAGGGGGGTGGTGGGGGGGGTGTAACGGAACGTAATTAAAATGCATTCGGCGCGAGCTCGGCACGTAGCAGGCGCTCGGTGGCTTTCGCTCTCGCCCGCGCCCTCGGCTAATTTGCGGCAGTGGCGGCGGTGGCGGTAGCAGCAGCAGCAGCAGGAGGAGGAGGAGGCGGAGACAATGGCCTCGGTTGGAGGCCTTCCCGCGTCGCGCACCGTCGCCCCGCTGCGGCTCGGCGGGCGGACTGCCCGCTTCGTGCCCCGCGGTGGTGGCCTGCGGGGTTGTTGACAACCTGGCCGCCTCGTTACGGGGGGAGCGCGGGTTCGAGCCCGACCCTGGCGCCTGTTGCACTGGAGATCTGTAAAAACAAACTGGGCATCTGTGAAAAAAGAGCTTTATAAAGCATCGGATTCTTCCAGTATAAATGCACATTCTGATTCTGTGTATTTGGAGTTTGCGTCTCTCTCTCTCTCTCCCCGTAGTCGCGTGGGTTTTTCTCTGGGTCCTTCGGTTATTCACACCACATTTAGAATCAACATCACGCGTTTCGAGTATTTGGCTGCTATACATTTTCACACTATGATGATAAGCCACTTCGTTGAGCTATCATTTGCGGCCAGGACGTTTCTGATTTAAAAACAAAGCGCAACACAGCTCAATGGGTCCTGCCTGAGAGTTGGTTTCTGCAGTAATTGTACAACAGGGCCCCGCGTCGTTTGGCAAGCAGCTCCGTGCCGGGCTGTGAGCTGCGCGAAGCTGGTCAGCATTTTGATATTTTGATACTCGGTCTACCGGGACCGACTCGTTAAATCCCACCCACGCTACTGTGTCCAAACTAGCGCACTGCAGCTCGCAACAAAGCAGACACTCGCCCCACGCACTCGCTCACTCACGCTGACTTTTTTTCGTGTGCTGCTCACTTATTTGTCAGGTAAGTCACGCAGAGTCACGAGGGGCCTGCATTTGGTGCTATAGCATTGATTTAAAGATGCCCTCAGTCGGTTGGCGAGTGTTCATACGCGCGGACGGAAACCGGAGCGGCCACGGGTGCGAGGGGGCAGCGCTCAATCTCCGTACGGATGGACACAGATGGCGATGACTCCTCTCTCTGTACTGCCTTCTGGCGAGCCACGGCATGGCACCTCGATGCCAATTAAGCATTTGTGGTGGCTTCCTCAGTGGGCTGCTGTCTCTTAACAACAAATGAAGCCTCTTCTTGGTTCTTTCGGTAAAGTCACGTAGAAGGGAAATAATAAAATAATAAAAATAAAACGTAATAAAATACAATTTTCACGACGTTTCGGCCACAACGCAAGCAGCCGTCCTCAGGTGAAAAACAGGGCTGTCGGACTCTGTCTCTCCGACAGCCCTATTCTTCACATGAGGACGGCTGCTTGCGTTGTGGCCGAAACGTCGTCAGAATTGTATTTTATTACGTTTCATTTTTTATTATTTTATTATTTCCCTTCTACGTGACTTTACCGAAAAAAACCAAGAAGATGAATCCCTGCAGTCACGAAAGCTTTAAATCGAAACAAATGAAGCATACAATGACGGAATGGTAAAGAATAATACAGTGACGGAGTGGCAGCCAATGAGCGGAAAGGATCGAGAGATGACGTCTACTGAGGAGCCGGAGTGATTACATCAGGACGCGTCCCAGGTGCTGGGTGCATTATTACATCGCAAGAGCATAAGAAGTGGCGGTGGCTTAGAGAGGCCTTCATCCAGCAGTGGCTGATGATAGCGATGATGAGATGACTATGCTTAGTATTCTTCTTCTTGTTAGTGGCTTCTTCTTCACGTATCGAGCGGTTGTTGGTGCTCCTGCTGATGCATTTGGGCTCCTTCTCCCTGCCCGGCTAGACAATGATTCACTCTGGAATCCTGTAATGCGTTATTGATCTTTATTAGATAGTGCATCGAATGCACGTTATACATTTTCGGCCCTTTCTCAATCCACTGCTAGATGGAAGCCTCCCCCACAGTCTGTCACGATGGCTGTGTGACCATGCCCCACCACGTTGGTGAGTGTGGGTTGGTGAAGGGGTGGCCCAGGACCAGTTGGAACGACACTCGCTGCTCGCGATAGACCTGTGCAGCTCTCTATCTCTGATACGTTTTATGCTCCCAGCATATGGAGCGAAACGTCGGACAATGTGCCGCACAACTAGCGGTACAACCCAGAGAGACTCGCCGCTGATGTGAGTCGTGGCCAGGAATCAAACTCAGGTCCTCCCCACTCGAATTTGTCGTGCAGTGTGCTAACGACTGCGCCACTACTCCATCTCTAAACGCATGTCATGCAGCACTCTGGCTGTGGTTGTGAGCCTGTAAAGTCCCAGTGCTGGACAACGCCGGCCATACCTGCACACAGAACCTGCCATACTGTAGGAATCCCACTCCGACTTACGGGGAGCAAATAGCCCTGTGGGGGTGAAGTCGGCCTGATTAATATTTGTAGAGCAGTCTTGCCACTTGTAAATAAATGAGACGGACATCCCCCCAGGAGCCAGGAATCATAGAGCCCCCCCGTCAGTTATTACATTTATCACAGAATGTAACTCAAGCGCGTTCATGCGTGGACACAGACACACACGTACACAGCGCACGTGCTGCTGCAGGTAATAGTATCATCTCTTCCCTGCGGGGAACGAGTGGATGGAATTTGCATTTGTCGAACGAAGACAATCAGCAACGTGGAGTGAGGACCTGTATGGCCATGTGAACTCTTCGCTTGCTGTGGCAAGCATTCAGGCAGAGTTGATCGTTGTATCTAATCGATGTAAAAACAAACAAACAAACGCGTTTCATAGAACATCACGGCATGAATTGCGTTGTTTATCGTGGCCAAATGTGGCGTAAAAATCCCGACACATTTGGCGTTTCCGATGCGTTTTCTGGCTGCGCCTACGCAACGCTCGGCATGATGTATGTATGTATGTTGACCTTATTTCGCTCCGTACGTAGCCAACCGTGCTAATCGGAGATGCCCCGACATTTCGCTCCACGCGCTGGGAGATACTTCGGGAAGTGTATTGTGCATAAATAATTCAGTTCTTGACGGAGTTCGCAGCGTGAACCATGATCAATTCACCCACTACTGCACAATGCCAAAAGAAGAACCCTGCTCATGGAGCGCGCATGGAGCAATTTGTTTTCTTTCCGATGTACCTCTTGCTGTTTTAGCGCGATGTCAGACGTTTCAGCGCGATACCCAACATTTATCTCTACATGTTGAGATCTTCTTCATGAGTCCTGAATAATTCAGTTCCCGAGGAAGCTCTCACCACGTGCAGCGAAACGTCGGACATCGTGCCAAATAACACGCGGTACGGCTCGAAACACACCGAGGAGAGTTTGTAAAAGGGCATTTCAGGCGCTGGCAGGGGAACTCCAAAACAGGGTTCGTTGTACGCTTCTTATTTATAACTCAGGCTCACATCATCATTATCATCATCATCATCCATTGCATGATCATGATAAGGAGCATCATCAGGAGCAGCAATACACATCCACAACTTACTGCCCTCCTCTCCCCTCTAACTAACTATCAACTATCAAACTAACTATTTGTATTTCGATTTAAAGCTTTCGTGACTGCAGGGATTCATCTTCTTGGATCTTTCGGTAAAGTCACGTAGAAGGGAAGTAATAAAATAATAAAAATAAAACATAATAAAATAATATAATATAATAAAATAAAATAATATAATAAAATAATATATTATATTATTATTTTATTATGTTTTATTTTTATTATTTTATTACTTCCCTTCTACGTGACTTTACCGAAAGAACCAAGAAGATAACTATTTGTATTTACCAGGTAAGGCTATTTGAGGTATATAGCTTTTTTTCAGAAGCGAACTGGACACAAATGATAGCTCAACAAAGTGGCTTATCATGTAGAAATGTACAGCGGAAAAATACTCTAAATGCCGTTCCCAAGGGTACGGCGAATCGGGGCGACCGCCCCGGGCCCCGCGTTTTGGGGAGGCGCCCCACACTCCCCTGCTATGGACGGCCCCTGTCCATCGGAAATAATTCGCATTTTAGCGATGGTGTCCGGCCAAAGTCCACTGCACGTGAGCACGAGAGAACACGCAGACTCCAAATATACAGGTGTCAGGGTCGGGATCGAACCCACGACCTCCTCCATACCAGGCGAGGTAGTTAACGTGTTGCTACCGTGGCACCAACTGATCACGTAGTAGGTGCTCCTCCATAACGGTACAGAGCCCAACAGCACAACCGCAAAACCAAACAAACAAACAAAAAACACCGCGACGCAGCCGGTGAATTATTCAGACGCCGATGGGCCGCATTTTAATTCGCGCTACGCAGACCAACGAATGTGACGGATCGCGTGGCACTGCCGCCGTGTCGCCCACGCAGTCTCCCACCGCCCCCCCACCCCTCGACCGGGAGCGGGCAGCGTGACCCCCACCAGAGAGGCGCCCTCGCGCGCGACATCGCGGGGTCGAGGCAGGCAGGCAGGCGGCGTCACGGAACGCACTCGCGCTCACCCGTCCTGCTGTTAATTGCTTGATAGCGAAAGCCGTGTGCAGTCGCTGACATCGGTGTGGTGGCTTTTCTGGTGTTGGTGGTCTTCATACAGCAGTGGATTGACATCGGCTACTGATGGTGATGATGATGATGACGGTTCGGAAATACTGGGGTCGTTATGCAGCGATGAAATCAGCTCGTGCGCAGGTGCAAGATGGGGTTCATTTTCTTGGTTCTTTCGGTAAAGTCACGTAGAAGGGAAATAAAATAATAAAAATAAAACATAATAAAATACAATTCTCACGACGTTTCGGCCACAACGCAAGCAGCCGTCCTCAGGTGAAGAACAGGTCTGTCGGAAAGACAGCGTCTGAATGAACACCACCAAGCTTGGCAGCGTATTTTTAAGCTGGGTTAGAGGAGGAAGGGCGCCTTGACAAAGGAATTTGCATATCAACAGATTAATTTATAATGTTTTATTTTAATTATTTTATTATTTCCCTTCTACGTGACTTTACCGAAAGAACCAAGAAGATGAATCCCTGCAGTCACGAAAGCTTTAAATCGACAATTCAAGATGTGGTTGTTGCCTCGTAACATCGCGACAGATGTGCGACGACGCCGTCCTCCCGCAGTGGTGGACAATGATCGTGATTCTGAACAAAAAAAACCCAAACAAAAACACATCAACATTGGTACCTCATTTGCCAGTAAAAAAATATGATAATTGTTTTTTTACCCTTTTATCTGGCAACAAAACTGACACCTTTTTTTTACAAGGAGTCATGTTTGCATAGACCACAATACCTGCAGTCATAATGCAAACAGAAAACATAACTCTGATAATGTATGCACTGTCCTTGAAGTTGATTGGTCCACACCCGAAACAGCTTTTCTTAGAGCCTAGTCTCATATGGGTTGGACCAGATGACGCTAAAAGGCGCACAACTCAAAGACAATGTACCATCGGAGTATGAGAGCTCGGGGTAAGCATTTACACCATTGGCACCTCATTTGCCAGTAAGATAAAAGGGTAAAAAAACAATGATCAAAAACCCATCAACACTAAAATGCAGAACACGATCTGTTTGCGTGTGTGTCATCTCTAAATCTGATACTCGATGCAGAGGGGGCCCATGAAGGCAGCCTCGCCAAGACTGCCCGCCCCGATGTTTCCCGCTGGCCTTGTATCTTGCCACGTGACATGAGCGACGTTTGCCGTGACAGCACCAATGCGCGCGGAGAACCACTGCTTGCAGCACGCTGGATCGGAACGCAGCAGGCACCGTGCATTTGCATGTCCCGTTATTCGATAGTTATACCCAACGCACGCGGGCATTTTTCCAAGTGTAATATTAAGAAATAAATAATTCGGGGGAAATTCGCTGCCAATATTTACGAGCGCGGCGGTGTTTGCAATCGGCTCGCGAGAGAACGCAGGGCGTCACGTGTTCCCGAACATCGCTGGATCATTGTCCAAAGCGCCCCATCACAAATCGATGTCACATCGAGCTCTGTGGTGAGATCCATCGCACCTTCCAAAGCCTGGCTCATTCTCTCCCGCAGATGCTTTGGATTCTGGCTGCGCAGAAGGTGGCGTCGATGCTGTCGGGCAATGTTGAACATATTTCGCAACGATAGCTCCCATGGGTTAAGATTGCCTTAATTTCCAGTGGCGATGAGGCCTGCGTAAGTCTTGCGCGGTGCAATCTTCAGAAAAGAAACGCTCAACGCGTGGCTTAGCGCGGAAACTGGCGTGTTTCATGATGGCTCATATCTCGCCAAAAAATGCGCTACCTTCACCAAACCCGCACTGACCGGTGTGGTGAAGTATGGTCAGACAAGATCCCCCACCCCCCCACGACGTACGGATCCAAAAAAACACGGTGGAGGCTTGACGCAAAAAAATTGAACAGAAAAGCCGAAATGTGCGCAGCGAATCGTGGAGAGATGCACGCCTTGAGCTACACCGAGAGACGCGCAGACCCGGAGCAGGTGGCCCAGGGAACAAACACAAACGAGACACGTGACTGTTTCGGTAAAATCGCAGTGGACTTCGGCCGGATACCATCGCTAAAATGCGAATTATTTCCGATGGACAGGGGCCGTCCATAAGCAGGGGGGTGTGGGGGCGCCCCCAAAAGCGCGGGGCCCGGGGCTGTCGCCACCGATTCGCCGTACCCTCGGGAACGGCTCTGCCCATGGACGAGAGAGGAGTGTCGCGTCCGAGAGGACGACCACCGCGGAGAAGGAGCGGATGGTAGCTGGTAGCACCTGGATCGCGGACGGATACTGAAAGCATCGGGAAGCCTTCATCCAGCAGTGGATGGATCAATGCTAATGTTGATACTGAGGATATATACATATATATTAAAGTTTCACGACAAGTAGTCATTACTTATTTAGTCGGAAGAGCCGCACTGAGTCGGAATTATGCTTTATTGACGAGTTGTCCTGCTGCTCTGAATGTTGTTATTTTGGGAGGAAACTGTAGAATCCGGAGGAAACTCGTGCATAACAAGGTGAGAACACACAGACTGCACAGAGAAGGGCAGCCGGGGCGTGAATCGAACCCAGGGCCATCTTCCTGTTAATCCACAAGTGTTACCACTGTGAACCCGGCCGCCCAATCACGATGATGATCACGATATAAATTACCCATAACTTTACAAATAGCATTTCTCAATTGTGTTGCATTGCCTTTGCTTTACTGTACTTCCAGAACAAATACGGATTAATGTATAAGTTATTGAACTGCAGTTCACTCAGCATAATGCTTACTATAATGTTTTACTGGTAGGATCCTCTTGGTTACACCAGCCCACGGGGGATTATTGTGTCCGTCCGTCCGTCGTGCATCCAAAAATAGGAGGGGTGGGGTTGGGTGGAGAGGGGAGGGTGGGGAGGGGCTGGGTGGGGAGGGTGGGGAGGGGCTAGGTGGGGAGGGGCTGGTCACCCGTGGTGCCCTTATAAAACTCAACGTTTAACCTACTCACGCCGGCTTGTGCCCGCCCTCAAAGTCGGCCATATTTGCGGAATACACCACGCCGCCGTTGACCCTGGCCATTGACCGAGCAACCCAACGTTCCTACCAGCTCCCTCCGCAGGAGGAATGTGTTTATAATCATTGCGAATTTATAATCTAAAATTCACGTGCCGCCACCCACCAAAAACAAGTATAAAGTAATCGTTAAATAATTATACGAACTTTGAAAATAATGAGGTCCCACATGTAAACACTTCATTAATTGGTCGATAACACCTCGATATGAAGAGGACCGCAGATGCCGGGGGGGGGGGGGGGTGTGGCCAACGCACCACGTGGCTGCTGCTGCCCTCCCACTCGTACGTGCTTCCTTCCCGTGCCTCTTTGTCGTTCTCTCTCTCTGAGTCGTTTTCTCTATCTCAGTCGTTCTCTCTCTCGGAGTCGTTCTCTCTCTGAGTCATTCTCCCTCTCAGTCGTTCTCTCTCTCTCTGAGTCGTTCTCTCTATCTCTCTGTCGTTCTCTCTCTCTGAGTCATTCTCTCTCTCAGTCGTTCTCTCTCTCGGAGTCGTTCTCTCGATCTCAGTCGTTCTCTATCTCTGAGTCGTTCTCCCTCTCAGTCGTTCTCTCTCTCTGAGTCGTTCTCTCTATCTCTCTGTCGTTCTCTCTCTCGGAGTCGTTCTCTCTCTCTCTGAGTCATTCTCTCTCTCAGTCGTTCTCTCTCTCGGAGTCGTTCTCTCGATCTCAGTCGTTCTCTATCTCTGAGTCGTTCTCCCTCTCAGTCGTTCTCTCTCTCTGAGTCGTTCGCTCTCTCTCGTAGAGTCGTTCTCTCTCGATTTGAGTCGTTCTCTCTCTGAGTCGTTCTCTCTCTCTCTTTCGCAGAGTCGTTCTCTCTATCTCTCGTATAGTCGTTCTCTCTCTCTGAGAGTCGTTCTCTTTCACTCTTTCTTCGCGAGCGAGCGAGTACTGTGCGGTCTCCTGTTACGAGTTGAAATGACCATTATAATTTATCAGCATAGATATCGACGGAACTTCATTTCTCACGTGATATTTTATTGATCGCTGATAGGCCAGATTGGAGTAGGGCTTATCATCGTCAGGCACTACCACCAAATAAATAAAGCACTGCTAGGAATTCCCAATGAAAGTGCAGCCGCAGCAACAACAGCAACAGCAGCAGCAACAGCAGCAGGAGCAGCAGCAGCAGGAGCAGCAGCAGCAACAGCAGCAGGAGCAGCAGCTGCAGCAGTAGCAGCAGCAGGAGCAGCAGCAGTAGCAGCAGCAGAACCAGCAACAGCAGTAGCAGCAGCAGTAGCAGCAGGAGCAGCAGCAGCAATAGTAGCAGCAGCAGGAGCAGCAGTAGCAGCAGTAGCAGCAGCAGTAGCAGCAGGAGCAGCAACAGCAGCAGCAGCAGCAGTAGCAGCAGGAGCAGCAGCAGCAATAGTAGCAGCAGCAGGAGCAGCAGTAGCAGCAGTAGCAGCAGCAGTAGCAGCAGGAGCAGCAACAGCAGCAGCAGCAGTAGCAGCAGGAGCAGCAGCAGCAGTAGCAGGAGCAGCAGTAGCAGCAGTAGCAGCAGGAGCAGCAGCAGCAGTAGCAGCAGCAGGAGCAGCAGCAGCAGTAGCAGCAGCAGCAGCAGTAGCAGCAGGAGCAGCAGCAGCAGTAGCAGCAGGAGCAGCAGCAGCAGTAGCAGGAGCAGCAGTAGCAGCAGTAGCAGCAGGAGCAGCAGCAGCAGTAGCAGCAGCAGGAGCAGCAGCAGCAGTAGCAGCAGCAGTAGCAGCAGTAGCAGCAGTAGCAGGAGCAGCAGCAGCAGCAGTAGCAGCAGGAGCAGCAGCAGCAGTAGCAGCAGCAGGAGCAGCAGTAGCAGCAGTAGCAGCAGCAGGAGCAGCAGCAGCAGTAGCAGCAGCAGGAGCAGCAGTAGCAGCAGTAGCAGCAGTAGCAGCAGCAGTAGCAGCAGTAGCAGCAGGAGCAGCAGCAGCAGTAGCAGCAGCAGGAGCAGCAGTAGCAGCAGTAGCAGCAGGAGCAGCAGCAGTAGCAGCAGGAGCAGCAGTAGCTGCTGCGCAGAGACCCCGAGGAACAACTGGAATTCCGCGGATGCTCGGTGGGAGGAGCACACAAGGAGAGGGCTTCCCGCGTTTGTGAATCTCCCAGATTTGTACTCAGAGTCCCTGGGATGCGTGGCCAAAACAAAGAGGTCGATTATTAATCCTCCACCTTCCACCCACCTCCCCTCGCCCTCCCTCCCTCCCTCCACACGAGCAGTGTGCTTGCCGTGCTGCACAAGAGCTTAACACTCACCCAGCTTGGAAAGTGGAACACCGGGTATTTTGTTGACATGTAATTCTCTCCGCTTCGTGTCGCAAGCATGAATAAGGAAACACCGTTGGCTCGCTCTTTTCTCCGGAGTGCGCAGAGCACGAGGGCTCGAAGCTGCTCTCAAAAGAGAAAGCCATCACCGGCGTCAGAAAACGTGCTCTGCTGCTACCTTTAATGTTGTATTCCACCCCGATCGTGCAGCCTACAGGCTCAAAAGGCGAAACGTGCAAAATCGCGAGCGACAAACAGTTCTGTTAAGGTATTAATAGATACGAGTCAACACGATTCTTCAGTTGAGCAACTTTATCATACAAAAAAATCGGGAAAACCGACGAAGGTATGGAATTCCAAAGTGGAGCAGTGCGAGCGAAGAAGAAGAAAGAGAAGAGACAGGGTGGTGAGTGGGTAGGTGAGTGGGTGAGTCAGCGAGTGAGTTGGTGAGTGGGTAGGTGGGTGGGTGAGTGGGCAGGTGAGTGGGTGGGTGAGTGGGTAGGTGAGTGGGTGAGTCAGCGAGTGAGTTGGTGAGTGGGTAGGTGGGTGGGTGAGTGGGCAGGTGAGTGGGTGGGTGAGTGGGTAGGTGAGTGGGTGAGTCAGCGAGTGGGTGGGTGAGTGGTTTAGTGAGTGGGTAGGTGAGTGGGTGAGTCAAGCGAGTGGTTGGGTGAGTGAGTGGGTGAGTGAGTGACCGAGTGGGTGGATGGGCGAATACGTGCGAGTGATTGTGACCTGCAGTGTGGTGCTGGTTGAACGGAGCGTGGGTGAGACGAAACAGTCTGTCCGGTAGACCGAGTCCACGACACGGGTAGAGGAATTAATGAGCGAATTTCCCTGGAACGATCGCCATGGTAGTAGCCAGCGAAGAGTGATCGGAGACGAGTTCCTGGTGGGAATCGGTGAATGCTCGATGGTCAATCAACATGACTGCTTCTCCTCTGAATTCTATCAAGTAGGACTTCAGATGGGATGGCGGGGGAGAGAGGGGGGGGGTCACAAAGGTCATGGGATTTATGTGAGTGCTTTCGCTCAGACTCGTGTCGCCTTGCATCACGTCAGCGCGGGTGGGAGGGGGAGAGGCATCGTAAGCGTGCTTGATGCGCCGTGGTAGAACGCTCCCTCGTTTTCGCTGGACCTGGCCACCACCACCACCGCCACCACCGCGTGAACTTCGCCTCAATCGACGGCAGAGCCATGCGGGGAGCGAAGGGTTGAGTGTAGGAGTGTAGTTTCGTGGGGTTTGAACACGTAGGGTTGCCGCTCTGCGATTTTGTTTCTCGATGCGATGTTTAATTTTTTTTTACAACATGAGTGATATTGCTTCGCAGGAGCGTGAGAGGTGGTGGCGGTGACCTTCATGCAGCTGTAGGGCCTTCATCCAGCAGTGGATATGAGTGTTGCACAGCTTTTCGCATCTTCTTGGTTCTTTCGGTAAAGGCACGTAGAAGGGAAGTAATAAAATAATACAAATAAAACATAATAAAATAATTTAATCATGTTTTATTTTTATTATTTTATCTTTCGGTAAAGTCACGTAGAAGGGAAGTAATAAAATAATAAAAATAAACATAATACAATTATTTTATTATGTTTTATTTGTAAAATTATGTTATTATGTTTTATTTTTTATTATTTTATTACTTCCCTTCTACGTGACTTTACCAAAAGAACCAAGAAGATGAATCCCTGCAGTCACGAAAGCTTTAAATTGAAACATTTCGCAACTGTTGTTTTTGCGAAGGTTATGGCATCGCGTCGTTGCATTGTTGCTACTTCCAGTACGGATAAAGGTGAACTTAAAAATGTTTCAGCTGCAGTTCACTCAACGCATCGCCTGCCCTAAGTGTTTGTTGTTCTGAGCTTGTGTGTCCTCGACGTTCATGATTTTCCTCCCTACCTGAATCTTTACAATTCCAACCCAGATCTATAGTACTCTTTCAGTGACCAAAAGCCACACGTTTAAAGGGCTTAACGTATTCTCCAGAATGCGGCACAATCAAATACAAAAACAAACAAAAATCATTTTTCCAGTTGGTCTGAAGTGGGACGAGAGCGTGGCTGTGATGTGCACGGGGAAGTCAGCCCGGGCGACTGTGTCAATGGCTTTAGAGAGCGCGTCTGTGTCACCCTCTTGTGCCATGCAATGTGCGAAAGGAAAGCGTTGCCAGATATTCTTAGGTATTTTCTTCGGTAAAGTCACGTAGGTAAAAAAATTAAATTAATAGAATAAAAAGAAAATCACGACGTTTCGGAGGCAACACAAGCTTCCGTCTTCAGGTGGAACCGTCACAGCACGATAGCTGTATCAAGTGAGAGAAATTCCAAGAAACAGTATTTGTATATATACTGGTTGAGGGTGGGAGGAGCCAAGGTAGGCCCTGAATATTTTTTTTGTGAGGTTCGGTGCGGCTGAAGCACGCTGTCGCACAAGAGCAGCTTCATGGCACGTCTTTTCTTTTTGTTTAAGGTGGACGATGCTTTTTTTTTTAAACCGCCCTCGGTTTTTTGTTTCACATCGCCACTAGCGTATTCTGAATTGTCACCCAATCATTGCACAAGGAGCGGCTTTTATTGAGCAATACATTTCAGACCTGGGCCGACACACTGTTATTTCCAGTTAATTGCACGGACGGTTGCGTCTCGGCTGAATTGGAAATTTTTCGGCGTTGGAAACTCTCAGATTCTCACCTCAAGTCACACTGCACTCAAACGTTTAACTCTGGAGTCGTAGCCAGAAGGAATGTACAATTCTCCGAGAGGATATGCACTTTAGGATGATGTAGCGGCGATGATCGCCACACGTGTGCGGGCGGTGCTGAGTGGGCTGTCGCATCGTAGGATCGTGAGAGGTGCGGGCGGTGGGTTGGGGAGGTTTTCATCCAGTAGTGGATTGATCGCGGCTGGTGATGATGATTATGTTGTTTCCCTAGGTCAGTAATTGACAGGGATCGAAGCTATGAATGATAGAGGTGGACGAGAGGAGGTTGAAGTAATTCAACAAAAAAATGCTAATGAAAGTATTATATCAATGTGCAGCGCATATTACCGGCTATGACATGACTCAGAAGTGGCATTTTGGAAAATAAAAATAGCTGAGTAATAGCTCAAAATGTGCAAAGAAGTATGTTGACGTTTATGCAGAAGGAGTAACTCATGACATCGAGACATCCCGCTGATGTTTCGCCCGAGCAAGAATCACTCTGTTGATGAGACACTGCATTGTCGAAACGGATGCAGAGTTTGCTTGCATATAAACAATGCTGCTGAAATGATGCACTCACTGCCAGAAGGCCGTGTGGACAATAATACTAATGGGTTGTGCACGCAATAGTTTAATTTGTGTTGCCTGGAGGGGGCACGTATGTTAGGGGAGGCATATTGTCGGCCAGCTGTCTTGTTACCTTTCTTCTCCACAATGACTCGGATTATGTTGTATCCTCAGACGAGTAAGACAAGCGAGTCGGCTTGGGTGAGACGCGTCCTTAGGAGGGATGATGGCCGGCAAGATGACGAACCATCAGCCAAAAGGAGGACACGCAGCTAGCTCAGGGGAGGCCGAATGTTGAGATGGAGCCATGAAATCGGTAACGTGTTGGTGCTAGATGGATCGTTGGCAATGGATTGGGAAGGCCTTCATCCAGCGGTGGACTTGATCATGGCTGACCACGATTATGACCGTCTCGTTTCCACAGAGTGAGGACAGGACGGGCAGTGACGTCGGCGTGAAACTCGTTGCCTCGTGCCAATTGTGCTGCTACTGCTGCTGCTGCGTGGTGACGACTCATGTACGATGTCATTCACACGCGCGTGGCAGCAAGCAGGACGCAAGAGAGAGACAACGTGGTGGAGGGTGGCTCTGGGTATATTCGCCATCTGCATGAACCGAGTTTGCCACAGAAAGAGAGGCGGATCCATCGGCGAGGTTACTTGCCATGCCTTCCATACCATAATCTCAGGTTTCATAATACAACTTGTAACGAGCACGGTATTCGCTCGCTCTCGGAGGGAGTGAAAACGACTCATAGGTCCGAGGAGGAAACCCAGACGAGCAGGAAGGCAATACAGGCGGTCAGCAGGTGCCACCAAACAATTGCCCAAGCTCTGCAGTCCTCCATATATGATGGTGAGCGCTCACGTGCGGGAGGAAATCGGAGCACCTGGAGAAACCCCACGCGTGCGAGAGAGAAACGCTATATCCCGTGCAAAACTTGTTCGGCGTGGTCCAATTTTGTTTGCTGTACTGCACTGCCGTCTCCCGGCGAGCCAGGGTATGGCACGTCCGCGACACCTGTGTGTGAGGACCACCAACCCTTGCTGCCTTCCACTGTGTCGGGGTTACGGGGCCGCGCGCATAGCCACCACCACCGCCCCGGTCACCTTCCTCCGTGCGTGGCTGACGCTGAGGCGGGCAAGGGCAGCCACGTGGGCGATCTGTGCGCCCACATTAATGCAGCATCCGTGCAGTACATGACAACAGTACATGACAACAGTACATGACAACAAATATTAATGCAGTGGGCAGCTGCTGGGTTAAAGGTTAGTTTGTTTGGGGCCGTTGCTGGTCCTCTTTACTTGAAGATGTTTTTTGTTCATGTTTTTGTTTTGTTGCGGTTGCACCCGAGTCAAGAGCCGCATGGCTCACAGGGTTATATACCTAATAAATGAAACTGAAATAAATAAATGAAACTCTCTCCAAACGTAAATACAAGCACACGTCTTAGCTCATCAGCCTATTTTTTTTTATCCACTGCTACAGAATAGTTTTTAAAATCAGAATCTATTCATCCTGGAGGAATCCGATGAGCCGTTGAAGCTCATTTTCACAGATGCCCAGTAGGGGGCCGATGACCAAGTGACAAACTGCACTTGCTGCCAAGCTGCATTGCTGTTTCCAACGCCCGGTTCAGCAGTGACCCCTGGCGAGTGAATATCTCAGCAGCAAGAACAACAACAACAACAACCGCATCAACACCATCGGTCACAATAACACCGTGGCGGCGGCCTTAAAAAGAAAATAATATAACAGTCGACGTTTCGGGCAATGGCCCTTTTATTGATATCACATAAATAGAGAGGCCAGAGAGATAGAGTAGATAGTCAGAGTTGGAGGCTGCACTTGCACGGTTGGCTACGTACGGTGCGAAAGAAGTTCAACATACATACCACGAGGCCTGATGACAATTGCACCAATGCACTTTTTTTCATGACCACCTTTTGTTTAAATTGGTATGCTTCCTATAGTGGAAATGTGTCGCTACTAAATGCACTAATTTGTGTTCAAAGTAAGATGATAACATGTTGCTGGCACATTGCCCCACACTCACTCACTCACCAGGGCTACCTTGAAGCACCGATGAATCAATTTGATGCATTCTTGAAAATAAAGTAAGTAGAAAGTAACTCTCTGTATCCGCTGTGATGCGGGGGGACGAACGACGCAGATTATATTATCCGCAGGGTTATCCGCACATTTACTACACTTATAATCTGCGGTCAAACAAAACATCCTGGATAATCAGGGACAATAGCAAAATTGTGGCCACGGATAATAATCGAAGTTGTATTATGACTGGACCGTACATCTCCCACGGAGTCGCGGGTATTCGGGTTGTGGGTGGGTGAGAGGAGGCGTTCTGCTACAGTTGCCGGGCATGGTGCGTTTCAAAAAGTAACACAATTTATGACCCAACTTGAGTTGCACGAGTGCTGAGTCCATTAATCTGATGGCAAGACCAGGGAATCAATGACGGGGGGGGGGGGGGGGGGGGTGGAAACTTTACTTATAAAGAACACTCACTGCACCAAGAACATAACCGGCATCACCGCCGTGCACAAGGACGAGCGTGTGAGCTCCGCTCGTGAAGGACATGAGCTCAGATCTCCATTCACGCCGATATTCATCATCACCATCATCGCCCTTGGTCTGTCGACCCCTAAATAAAGGACCCCCTACCACCCCCCAAACCATCGGCATCGCTCAAGGTCATAATAATAATGATGATGATCGACAGCTGTTAGGCGCATTTCATCCGTAGATCCCACCAATTCGCCACTGTGTATGTGTAGTGGGTAAACAGGGAGAGCGAGACTTGCTGGAGGCAACACGTTTATTATGACACTAATAGAACGTAACACAAAGGGGTAACGGCCCCTTCCGCCCGATACACTAGGGAGGTATCTCCTCAGACTGTCGTGCCCTCACACTGGTCAAGCTTTAACCCAACACTGGTCAAGCTTTAACCCTACACCGGTTGACCTTCAGCCCGACCCTAGCCAGGGGTTCGGGTTCTGCCCTTCGGGCTCTTCTCTTCGGGTCTTCAGTTGGCAGCTCCAGGCCTTCAAGTGTTCAACAGCAGCCGGAACCGTTCAGTTTTCCGGCTTTTATATCCAGTCCCGGCTCTCTCTGCCTCTGGCCACGCCCACCTTCTAGATCCTTCGAGAAGGTCCTGGGCTGGCCGTACGTCATCCCCCAGCCCCCCTCTCGGGGGCCTGGGGTCCGCATCTCCGGCCACGACCCCCCTTGGGTTCAACCGGAGTGCCACGGCCCGGCCTGCTCAGGGCACTCTTCCACTCCTTGTTGACTGGGGGCTGTCATTGCACTCAGGTAGCAGTGGCATCGCCCCGTCATGCCACTGCATCTGGAAATCAGGAGGTAAACATAACCTGCAGGGTAAACGGGCAGAACTGGGGGGTAGAGGCCACTTTTAAGAGGTGAGTGATCTAGACGGACTTAAACATACCAAACGACTCTGGTTGTCGTATTAGCAGAGACGAAGCGTCGTTCCAAAGCTTGGCAGCTGCACCCAGAAACAGAGCCTGGACCTCGGAGTGCTTGGAAGAAGGCGATCTGAAGACCTCAGGGACGTCGTTTGGAGTATAAACATGGGTGAGTTCCAGGGAATATTGCAGGGCTACCCCGTCGAGTGCCTTGCGGGTCAGCAGCAGTGTCTCATAGTCCACTCGGAGCTCCACTGGTAGCCAGTGCAGAGACAAGACGGCAGGTGTGTGATGTGTGCCCTCGAGCAGATGCATCCGATGTCATCGTTACACCTCCCTGCAGCGAATGTCGCCTCCAGGCGCGCTCCGACCTTTGACCGCCACTCCGACGTTAGTCTCGACCACCGGCCCTCATCCCTCCGAGCTCAGCGCTCAAGCCGCCACTTGCGTTTGTCAACAGGCAACGTGACCTCTCCAACTTGCGTACTCCTCTCGATCCACGTGTTCGTCCCGCAACCCCCATCCGATTAGCACGGTTGGCGACGTACGGCGCGAAAGAAGTTCAACGTACGGCGGTACGGACGTACGTCCGAAGGTGTGTCGCTGATGTTTTTTTCTTTCGACTTTCCATTTGAACCTTCGACTGTACGCAGCCTTTGCCGCTAGGTGGCGCCGTGTGCGTTTCAGACGACACTCGCTGGCTCAGGTTCAAGCTCACACTATGGGACACTGCTGCTGATAAACCCGAGCACTACAATGTACACATGCACATCCGTCAGTTTGACACGTAGGCTTTCGCGAACAATATTATCCATAATGAAAGTGTTTTGGGTTCGATAGCGTGTCGTTACTCGCCACCACCCAAAATACAGCCAATTGGTGAGGTTTATCTTGTAAACAAAACGTGCCAATTAGTAAATTGCAAACGTTATCGGTCTTAATGTTCTATTTCTTTCAGATGGCAAGGTTACATTTGCAACATTATATATGTGTTTCTAATCAAGGTTATCAAACCATTAGGAGGCTTGGGGTGGAGATTTATGTGTGGTTTTGTCCGCGAATTGGCGGTGCAATAATGGAGGCAGTGATGGATGAGTTGACCGTTAATTGATTCGGGATGAGTTGATCCATGGACCGGTTCTGGTTGAGTCAATATGTGAATTGATTCTGTACGAGTTGATCCGTGGACTGGTTCTGGATGAGTAAATCTGTGAATTGGTTATGGACGAGTTGATCCGTGGATTGGTTCTCGGCAGGAATTTAGGGCTGACCACTGTTTCCTGGGTTAGGGGTCGGCAAACCAAAATAACAATGACAACCATTTTTTATTTATTCGGTTAAAAAAACCACACCTCAATATTTCAAGAGCCACAACGCACTGTGCGGGGAATCCGAGACGGTGGTGGCCTTAAATGAACGTCACAAAACAGTCGTTGAAGAGACGCGTGCGGCTGGTTTGCCGAACGCTGTACTATGCTATCTTTGGATGTGTGTTGAACTTCTTTCGCACCGCACGTCGCAAACCGTGTTAGTCAGAGGTCCGGTGGGCAGGACAACAAACGAAACAACAAAAAGCAACTTTAAAGAAAATGTTTTTAAATCTCAAATGAGTTTTCAATCAAATATTGAACCCTTAATTGCAAGATGCACATTACTGTAAAGTGTTTTCCCATGTTTTCCCATGCATTGGGTGCATATTATCAAGGCTTGAAAGGCACTTAAAGACTTGACTTAAAGCTTTTGGGACTGCAGGAATTCATATTCTTGGGTCTGTCGGTAAAGTCACGTGGATAGGTTGTTGTTTTCTTTGAGCTTATCTACGTGACTTTACCGACAGACCCAATAACATAGAGATAAAGATCCCCCGTATAGCCTTAACAGACTGTCGGGGCAAGTGCTGTTAGCGAGCACCTATGAAGGCCGGCACGGCACACGAGGGGGTGGGTGGCCAACACACACGCCCGGCCGCCTTTGTCTCCCTAGCGGCGATGTTTACACACCGCACCAGGTACTCATTTGAGGCTGAGTCGACCTAGGGAAGGCCCAGGACCGGTTCAGATAATCGTCACCGGTGTTTGCCGTGAGCGGGAATCGAACCCGGTCCGCCAGGTTCGTAGCGCAGCGTGGCGCTAACCGCTACACCACCGCTCCCCACTGAAAGACCGGCACACAGGGAGAGTTTAACGAGCGGATTAAGGAATGAATCGCGGGGGTGCCTGAAGTGTGGCAGTTAAGAAGAGCGCCCATCGACGATTGCCCCAGCGGCCCACTCAGTTGCGCCGGGGAAAATGTCAACTCTGAGATTCAATTTGCCGTCGTAAAAAAAAAACGAGGGAAAGACAGAGAATGGGCCGGGTCAAGGGGTCACAGCATCTCCCCTCGATGGGGGTGGGGTGGGGTGTAGGAACCCACAGCGTCTCCAGGAGCTACTTCTATCGCAACGAGAAAACCCACGCTTGACTTTATATCGCGCCCGTAACTTCACTTCCATTCAATGCTGATATGCGACGTGAAATTTCCGTTTCGCCCGTTACCCGTATTTATGTATGTAAGTTGAACTTATTTTGTACCACACAAATAGCCAACCGGAGGTGCGGTGGAAGTACAACAAATTAAACACAAAAATCAGTTCTAAACAAAAGAGTTTTCAATCGATATGATGATGATGATTATTATTTAAAAGTGCCTATCTCCCGGTGGCTTCCTAATACCGGCAGGAAGAGAGCGTTCCAGACGGTCGCAGAAGCGCATCTGAAAGCGCGCGATGCGGTGTCCGTCTTTGTTCGGTTGTTAGCGCAGTTTCTTTGGCCTAGGGGGCCCCCTAATGGCAGCTTGCTGCTGGCGGCCAGACACAAGACACGTGTCCACTGGCCACAGAGCACGGCACCGTGTCCCCGACCACCGTGATAGAAGATTAAAGCCCGCAGGAGTCACCGCACTCATCGCGATGGACATTTCTGTGAGACGCTGTGGAAGTGCGAATACGGAATATCCAAATATTTGCGCAATGTCACGACAATGAGCTGCAATGATATTTGTTTCATGTACTCGATCATCATCACCAGTCACGATCAATTCACTGCTGGGTGAAGACCCCCCCCCCCAACTCGCACGATCTTGCGAGGCAACAATCCCACCTACGAGCGCCCTCCACACGAACCGATGTCATCGCTCCATCTCTCCCCCGATGGACGTCCCCATCTGACGCGCTCAGTCACTCCGTCATGAAAGCTTTGACCATGTGCCATTCAACCCGTCTGGCCGTGCCCAGTCGTGCCCAAGCCGGGCTCGCTCTTTCGTCACCGTCTCGTTGTGTTCGCTATTCCCACGTGCTCCTCTTTCTCTCAGCATGTATTCTGAGCATGCGCCGTCTCCACTCTTCTTTGTGACCTTCCTCAGTGTGTGTGTGTGTGTGTGACACTTGCGCGTGCGCGTGTGCGTGCGTGTTAATGAACCGTGTGTCGGCGCAATGAGTACGCGTGGGTTAATGAGGTGTTCATCGGGCACACTGGCATGTTGCTCGCCACTGTCAAGTTCAGGCTTGTGTGTTCGCGCACCGACGCCAAGACAAACGAATTGACGAATTCCGTTGCGCGGACGAGCGGAGGAGGCGCCTTTCGTGAGCACGTCCTGAACGCGAGCCTCCTCGACGGCAAACCACGCGGCCGTCGACAAATCCCTCGCTGGCGGAAGGGTTCCCCGCCGTAGAGAGCTCCCTCTCGAGGGTGTTTGGCCTTCTCTTCTTTTACAGTTGGCCCGTCAAACCGAGGGAGAGGTGGGAGTGACCCACACGTCAACCCCACCGCACGAGGCCTGCCGAACGACTGACTCTGCCGTACCCGCTCACGCTGCTTGCGTGGACGAAGGAGGTCCGGGGGGGGGGTGGGAGATTTAATAAACTTGCCCCATTGTTACCGACTGCCGCGCCGGGAGGTCAAATCGAACCGGCCACACTCTGGATCGCACGTGCGGTGTGCTTCGCGATGTGCATCGTCGTCAGTAATAACGCCGCAAGACAGAGGTGTTTTGGCCTGGCTTTTTTTTCAAAATTAAATCTTCTTCTAACACTTTAAATTCTATGAAACACCTCGGCACACTAAACCTTAATAACAACGACAAAATGTATTGTTCTATCAGCACAGAAGAGATCTTTAAAAAAAATCATTATTTCTCACGAACGCCATGAAATATAATGAGGCGCACACTCTCAAATTCGCGTTCCCTCTCGCGCGCCACGGTTTCCAGGAATGCGTGTGGGAGATCAAGGTTTTAGCACAGAGAGAGGCTATTGTGTAATGTGCCCGAGGACCGATTTGATTTAATTTCATTTTCCTATTCTCCTCCTCTTCCTCTGACGGCGACGATTGCACGCGTCCCGCTACGCCGCGCGCAATTAAACAACAACCCGCTCGGTACAAACGCCTCCTTCCTCGTAAGCAACATTGTTTGGAAGTTTTCGGCACATGGAGCATGCCACCATCTCATTGCAGACGCACCTGGAAGAATGAGTGAAACGCGACGCAGATCGGGTTGATGTAACGCACACGTACAACCTTGAGACGCAGCGCAGAGACGAGAGCTGGCGTGTTTGTTGAGTGGGGCTTGTGCGGCGGTCTCGACACTGTAGGGAGACTCAAGGGGATTTTTATTTTACATAGAGAGAGGGGGGGAGGAGGGACATTCAGTCGTACAGGGTGAAGAGAAGTCTTGAGTCAGGATTTAAACAGGGGCAAGCGGTCTAAATGCAACGCCATCTCAAGGCGCTTAAACAACAACAGCGGCGTAATTGTGTTATAGAGAGAGGCGGGAAGTCATTGGCATACCCTGAACAGTGGCGATCAGTCATTGGCAAACATCACGGATAGCTGGGGGAAGGGAGCTCCAAACTATGGGGGCAGCAGAGGAAAACACGTGACATCCCACTGACAGAAGGTTGATTGGGGCCTTCAACAGAAAAGTATTAAGTGCTAGAGTGGAGAGTGTGTGGAGGAGGGTAGAGTGAGATGAGAGGGGAGGGGAGAGGTAGGAGGGCCTGTGGAGGGGAGTAGAGAGAGATGAGAGGGTAGAGTCAGCAGTGTAGACGGGAGTGGAGTGAGAGGGGAGATGTCGGAAAGTTTGTGGAGGTAAGTCTAGAGAGATGAGACGGGAGAGTCAGGAGAGTGTGTAGAGAGGGGAGTAGAGTGAAATGAGAGGGGAGAGGTGAGAGAGTGTGTGGCGGGATTCATGGCGGTGAAGTGCACGGCGCGTAATTACGGTTAATCCACGTGCAGTATTAACCAGGGCGGCTGCTGGGTTCCAACCGCGAACCTCTGCAAACGAGCGGGCACCGCGCGACCGCTGTGCCAGGTCACGGGCCCCACGCGTGGCACAGGCAAGTGTCAGGCAGTGCCGCCACCGGAGCCTTGACTCACGGAGGTCAAAGGTTGCCGCAGCTGGCCCTGGTATCACCAAATGTCGCGTCGTCAACTGTGCGTGGAATGCTGGCGCAGCGGTTCGCACACTGCTCCGTGAACCTGGTAGCCCTCTGAGTTGGATACGCGGTCAACAATTCTGGTCAAATTGCCCGATGATGCTGGATGTAATTGCTAGCGAAACGTCGGACTCAAATGGTAAATGTTGTGGATTTAGTCTCCACGTTTTTTTTACGTTGCAAACCTCACTAATTGGCTGTGTCGGGTGGTGGCGGGCTAACGACACATATATTTAGGCGATCTAACAAGAAAAACGTTGTTAATAATGAGAACGTTTTTTTTCAGAAAAGCTGGCTTCTTATGAAGCGCATGTTTATAGGGTTTTTGTATGTATATACCTTTTAGTCACTTAATGTGTTAGTTTTCACAATAAAAATGTGAATATGTATGTATACAGCACAAGTTATATAATGGCAAATACATATATGGGTATTAAAAATGTCATATTTGAAACCCACGGTGAATTGTATCACATTGGATAAACATCAAGGTGCATACATATCCCAGAATGCAATTTCTGTTGTCTCGGTTTTTAATAGGCACAGGTGCAGCCTTGCGATGTCTTGCTCATGCCACTGCTGGTGAAGAACGTTCACTCGAGGGTATTTGTGCCTCAACTTCTACGCTGGCCATGCGTCTTGGAAGAGGTAGGAGTACCCACACTTTACCCCACCGCACGAGACTTAATAAGGCTGTTGGGGGAATAAACAAAAACCTGCAACGTCGTTTCAACGACTGCGCTGGGAGATTGAATGAATTGGCGACTTCTGGGTTGCAAGTGCGGTGCGCTGACCGTTACACCACTCTGGCAGCATCAATCCCAGTTTTTTTTTATATTGATAGATAAAGGATTGTTGAAAAAACATCTTTATACATAATGCATATGGATACAAGTCAAGAAAACATTGGTATTCAATGTATGTATCCGCCTTGCAGGCATTCCTGCGCAGCTGCATAATTCTTCAATAAATCTAAAAAAACTGAACCATAATATGCAATAAAAAAAACGATATATTTAATTTATCTTTTACAGCGCGCATATTTGTTTGACAAACCGTCATTATCCTTAAAGCAATATTCCATCTAAGACCTATTTCATCATGCGCTGTGATTTGCTCATGTCAACTTGGGTGAACATTTGCCTTCGCTTTTAAACTCTATCTCTGGAAGTGCAATCACCGAGAACAACACTAATTAATACACTTAAACTTCCAGCGCTTGCATCGGTAACGACCACAGTTTCTCAGCAGACTTATCAACACAGGCGAGAATTCGTTTAAATGGCCAGATGGTCTCAGGCAGTGGTTTCTAATCTTTATGGAGCCGTGGACCAATGCCAACCCTCATTATATTATTATTGGGATGCTTCCACGGGGGAATGGTTTGCAGAGTGGAGTCACACTCCATACGCCGTTGCTTCGATCTGCCAGTGTGGCAGTCGACACTATTGCCGGCTTTTTAAAGTCTCCCCCCTGAGAAGCGGTTAACAGATAGGACAGATTTTTTTTATTTAAAGCTTTCGTGACTGCAGGGATTCATATTCTTGGTTCTTTCGGTAAAGTCACGTAGACGGGAGATAATAAAATAATATAAATATAAAACAATAAAAAAAATAAAAATTCTCACGACGTTTCGACTGCAACACAAGCAATCGTCATCAGGTGTGAAATCCACATCAAGAAAATTGGAAAAAAGATAGGACAGGATGCAGTTACCCAGTACTGACAATGTCAATTAATCCTACATCCAATTCAGGAAGAAGTTACATCTTCATTCGGTCTTTCGCTAAAGTCACGTAGAAAGGTTCAAAGAAAATAACCAAAAACAACCTTTGAACCTTTCTACGTGACTTTACCGAAAGACCCAAAGAAAATGAATTTCTCTTGCGATGCAGCAATCCATCGAGCACCTTCGTAATTACCGATCCCATCGCTCCATCTCCCGAGTGGAAGTCCTCTCGGGGGTGTTCTCTCCTTTGACTGCCGTTCGGTTATTAATCTCGACCACTGGGTATCATCCCTTCAGGCGAAGTGTCCTGCATACATCGACTCGAACTTTTACAGCCTGAAACAATCACTCGTGTCATTGTGGAGAACTTAAATAACTCAAAAGAGCAGCCTATGCCTCTTCCCTTATCCATCTCTCCACCAAAGCAATAGAAGTACTGTTTTATCTTACACACACACACAGCATCTCTGATGAGTCGCTCTGATGAGATGCTGTTTGTCGAAACCGCTCCAGTGTCTTGCTTGTCTTGAGACGATTCTGCTGGAAGTATGCACTCCCTAGAAGGTCGTCCGGCTGATGGGCTGGGAAAGAAATCCCTTTATTCTTATTTTAATCGGAGAGATGGATTATATACTTTAAGGAGACGTATTGCCTGCTTATTCATTTGTGACTTTTATTGAGTAATTATCGTCTCTATAACTTAGATTTGCTTCCCGTGTGCGAGCGTATCTCAAACGTGGCCTTTTTTCTGCTTCTTTGTCCCAGTTTCAGCACTTTTTTCACCCAATATTCGTTGTCAAGGTCCACGTTCCTGATCCACGTCACAGGAAATGCACCCTGATTCGTAACAGAATGCACATTGGAAGCGGATTCAGACAAAGAGACGCGATTTCATCAACGTTTATTTTCACAGCGACGTTTAGTAAACGTTTTGCGATCAATGGAATTGGAGCAATGAAGAAGAATGCGAAGTGGGGCTCCGAGTAAATATGACCAAAACAAAGAGGCACCTGCTACAAGTCCTCTAAACAATTGCGGACGTTTGGTCAGAGAGACTCAACTGGACATCCCGGGAGACGGAGCGCGTGTGTGTCGCCTTGTTTTCTGTCACAGCTGTTAACGCACTGTCCCACTAACCTGGTGAGCCGAGTTCGATTCCCGCTCACGGACAACACCAGTGACGATTATTTAAACCGGTCCTGGGTCTCCCCAAGGTCGTCTCAGCCTCAAATGAGTATCTGGTGTGGTGTGTAGACGTCATCGCTAGGGAGGCAAAGGCGGCCGGCCGTGGTGCTGGCCACCCACCCCTTCGTGTGCCGTGCCGGTATTGATCGGTGCTACTCGCTAACAGCACTTGCCCCAACAGTCTGTTGAGGCTATACGGGGGTCTTTGTATTTGTACGTTGAGCAATTATTGAAGGCGGCCGGGGATCGAACTGATGGCATTAAGAGCAGGCTGTTGGAGTTATTTTGGAAAACTGAAGTTGGTAATTAAAACGAACAAACCAATTGCCGAAAGATCAAATGTTTTTTTACGTTTCTATTTTCTCAGCAAAACATAATGAGCGCGTGTACTTTGGACTTTGTTAAATACGCAGCCCAAATTTTACGTTGCGACATCTGAAACCCACGGGCCGCTTTGGGAGTCAAATCGTCGAGAGCGCAAATTGGCACAGTGCCTTTCCATTACCGAAATGCGACCGCTGCGAGTAAGATAATACCGAAATAAGTTGGGAGCGCATCGATGCGCGATTGTGGCAAAAAGATGGGCCGCCCCATTTGCATGTCGCCACGTTGTGATGTATATGTTTCAATTAGCGGCTGCCGCATTACGCTCGCATGATAAATATTTACTGATTAAGAAATGTTATCTTCGCAAAGAGCACGCGAAAAAGTAACGTTTGTTTGACTCTTTCCCATATACACGTACGTAATTACTTCCTATCTTTGTAATAAAATAAAAAAAAAAGTAATTACCCATTGGACTAATTGATATGACGCTTCTAAGTAGCAATGGTGTAATGGTGACCCACGCAAAATGTGCGACCGAGAGTGTGGGACAAATGTATTAAATGCCCCCCAGCCCTCCCCCCACCTCTATTCACTCTGGACACATCACAGTTTACCGATCGGGCAGCTCGCTTGTGGTGGGTAAAAGTGTGAGTACTCCCACCCCTTCCAAAATGTCTTTGGTCACCGTGGAAGAGTAGGCCGAATTACCCTCTCGGTGAGCTCTCCAGAGCTCCCTCGAGCTAGTGGAGGCTCTTTTCTGTGCAGCAGTGACATGGGCAAGAAATTGTCGCCTAAAACATTTACCTTTTATAGATAAAGAGGTGTCAAAACCCATGATTTATTCTACGAGATAAAACATTCGGTGCTGGATATGATGGCGACGGTTTTGGGGAGGCCTTCATCCAGCAGTGGATTGGCCGTGACTGATGATCATGAGATTATATGTGACGAAACAGCTGTATTAGTTACATAATGATGAAAAAAAATGCATGAATGAAAATACTTGCTGGAGAGCATAAATGTTGAAGGTTAAATAACAAGTGATTGAACAATGTTGTAAACGTCCATGTAGATGTTTTTTTAAATCAATAATTTGTTAGAAAATATTTTGGGAAGCTCATAGAGACTGATTCAGCCGTTATATCTCCAGTCTAATCAATGCCCACTAAATGATAAAACATTTTATGACTCAGCATCGATCAATAAATTAGTCGATAAATCCGTCGGAGCCACGTGTCTGATCTGATGAGCGTGCATTAACAATGTTTCCATCACCTGGGCCCTCCTTAGCTCGGGTACATCATTGTTGTAGCCAATCCGATCAAGTTTTCACGTGGGCAAATACGCTAATTAATATGGGCTTTCAGTTTAAGTTGTTTTACAAGTGGAACATTGCTTTTTAATATTCGGGCTTTTTCCCACGGCATTGGGTTAACTATTTTTGCCGGGTGTTGGAGGGTTTTAGTAAAAAAAAAAGAAAAACGATATTCTACCTACACGACGATTGAACCCAAAAGAAATGCATTATGGGTCGTAACATTGGTCGTGAAAGCCTACATGTAAAATATTGGTCGTGAGAGCCTACATATAAAATGCAGCGACATCGTCCGCATTAGATGGAGCTTCTTGCGAGCCGAGCGTGACCATTTGAGATGAACACCAGAAAAAAAAAGGACCCAATTGCTGGAAAACATTCAATCGACTGGAGGGAGAGGATAGCAATTAACGGATGGATTTAAATGATTGAATTTAATGTTTAATGACGATTGTGTTTTGCCCTCAGCCATCTGCTCCGTGTCACTTTTCCCGCGTGAAAAGAAAAACACAGATCTTGCACAAAAAATCTCCCTTGCTTAGACGAGTTAGTGGGCACACGCTGCACCTTCATTCAATATTCATTCGGATTCAGGGGACAGCAATCATTTTAATGAATATTAATATATTTTCATCAACATCAACATACTGCACAGAAAAGCACAGAACCAGGGTACATGACGTGTATGTGCTAATCGGAGGCGCGGAAAAGGACAACAAACTAAACGCAAAAAAGTTGTTCAGTTTGTAGGCATCGCACGTTTGGCTAAGCACGATGCGAAAGAACGGATATGTCACGTGACATCAAGCCAATCAGCACATGAAGGCACAGCACAATAACGGTCCAGGGTAATGATGTGGAAAACAACAGAAAGGCAATGAAGAGGACAGAGAACGAGACAACGAAGAACAGGAGGAGACGGAACAGGAAAAGAATCACAATCAGAATCTTTATTTATAGTCGAAGAATCCGATGAGCTATGAAGCTCTTCTGCACATATGTCCAGTACGGTCAGGTACAAACGTTACAATTACCAACAGTACAACAACACGATAGCAGTGCAAAGCATTGGAATGGTCAAAATAAAATACTTAAAAATATACAAATAAAACGCTTTTTTTTAAATCTTACTAGGTAAATCCCTGTGGGCTATTAACTTATTGTTCAGTAGCGTCCTGGCTATCACAAATGATAGCTCAACAAAGTGGCTTACCATCACGTGGGAATTTACAGCGTGAACGGGAGACGGATGAGCGTTGGATAGAATTAGGAATGAGTCGACAAGAGGAGACGAGAGCTGGCGATGAACATCTCTCGCATCGGATTCAGGCGGTGTTTGCCTGTGGGCAGCTCGTTCATCCTTCCGTTGCCCGAGCTGGAAAGGGTCAAAGGGCACTGGAAAAGTAAATTCTCAACCGTGTCGCCATCTCACACCAACATCGATGCCGGCACACTTCTTGGACAAGAGGGTCCACCGATGTGTCGACTGCATCATTTTTTTTTTATTATTAACAAAGTTTCCGGACAAGATTTTTTTAATCCAGGATATTGCCCCCAGAGGTGTGGACTCGAGTCATGTGACTTGGACTCGAGTCAGACTCGAGTCATGAATTTGATGACTTGCGACTCGACTTGGACTTGCATAACAATGACTTTGTCCCACCTATGAGATGTGGACTCGAGTCATGTGACTTGGACTCGAGTCAGACTCGAGTCATGAATTTGATGACTTGCGACTCGACTTGGACTTGCATAACAATGACTTTGTCCCACCTATGAGATGTGGACTCGAGTCATGTGACTTGGACTCGAGTCAGACTCGAGTCATGAATTTGATGACTTGCGACTCGACTTGGACTTGCATAACAATGACTTTGTCCCACCTATGAGATGTGGACTCGAGTCATGTGACTTGGACTCGAGTCAGACTCGAGTCATGAATTTGATGACTTGCGACTCGACTTGGACTTGCATAACAATGACTTTGTCCCACCTATGAGATGTGGACTCGAGTCATGTGACTTGGACTCGAGTCAGACTCGAGTCATGAATTTGATGACTTGCGACTCGACTTGGACTTGCATAACAATGACTTTGTCCCACCTATGAGATGTGGACTCGAGTCATGTGACTTGGACTCGAGTCAGACTCGAGTCATGAATTTGATGACTTGCGACTCGACTTGGACTTGCATAACAATGACTTTGTCCCACCTATGAGATGTGGACTCGAGTCATGTGACTTGGACTCGAGTCAGACTCGAGTCATGAATTTGATGACTTGCGACTCGACTTGGACTTGCATAACAATGACTTTGTCCCACCTATGAGATGTGGACTCGAGTCATGTGACTTGGACTCGAGTCAGACTCGAGTCATGAATTTGATGACTTGCGACTCGACTTGGACTTGCATAACAATGACTTTGTCCCACCTATGAGATGTGGACTCGAGTCATGTGACTTGGACTCGAGTCAGACTCGAGTCATGAATTTGATGACTTGCGACTCGACTTGGACTTGCATAACAATGACTTTGTCCCACCTATGAGATGTGGACTCGAGTCATGTGACTTGGACTCGAGTCAGACTCGAGTCATGAATTTGATGACTTGCGACTCGACTTGGACTTGTATAACAATGACTTTGTCCCACCTATGAGATGTGGACTCGAGTCATGTGACTTGGACTCGAGTCAGACTCGAGTCATGAATTTGATGACTTGCGACTCGACTTGGACTTGCATAACAATGACTTTGTCCCACCTATGAGATGTGGACTCGAGTCATGTGACTTGGACTCGAGTCAGACTCGAGTCATGAATTTGATGACTTGCGACTCGACTTGGACTTGCATAACAATGACTTTGTCCCACCTATGAGATGTGGACTCGAGTCATGTGACTTGGACTCGAGTCAGACTCGAGTCATGAATTTGATGACTTGCGACTCGACTTGGACTTGCATAACAATGACTTTGTCCCACCTATGAGATGTGGACTCGAGTCATGTGACTTGGACTCGAGTCAGACTCGAGTCATGAATTTGATGACTTGCGACTCGACTTGGACTTGCATAACAATGACTTTGTCCCACCTATGAGATGTGGACTCGAGTCATGTGACTTGGACTCGAGTCAGACTCGAGTCATGAATTTGATGACTTGCGACTCGACTTGGACTTGCATAACAATGACTTTGTCCCACCTATGAGATGTGGACTCGAGTCATGTGACTTGGACTCGAGTCAGACTCGAGTCATGAATTTGATGACTTGCGACTCGACTTGGACTTGCATAACAATGACTTTGTCCCACCTATGAGATGTGGACTCGAGTCATGTGACTTGGACTCGAGTCAGACTCGAGTCATGAATTTGATGACTTGCGACTCGACTTGGACTTGCATAACAATGACTTTGTCCCACCTATGAGATGTGGACTCGAGTCATGTGACTTGGACTCGAGTCAGACTCGAGTCATGAATTTGATGACTTGCGACTCGACTTGGACTTGCATAACAATGACTTTGTCCCACCTATGAGATGTGGACTCGAGTCATGTGACTTGGACTCGAGTCAGACTCGAGTCATGAATTTGATGACTTGCGACTCGACTTGGACTTGCATAACAATGACTTTGTCCCACCTATGAGATGTGGACTCGAGTCATGTGACTTGGACTCGAGTCAGACTCGAGTCATGAATTTGATGACTTGCGACTCGACTTGGACTTGCATAACAATGACTTTGTCCCACCTATGAGATGTGGACTCGAGTCATGTGACTTGGACTCGAGTCAGACTCGAGTCATGAATTTGATGACTTGCGACTCGACTTGGACTTGCATAACAATGACTTTGTCCCACCTATGAGATGTGGACTCGAGTCATGTGACTTGGACTCGAGTCAGACTCGAGTCATGAATTTGATGACTTGCGACTCGACTTGGACTTGCATAACAATGACTTTGTCCCACCTATGAGATGTGGACTCGAGTCATGTGACTTGGACTCGAGTCAGACTCGAGTCATGAATTTGATGACTTGCGACTCGACTTGGACTTGCATAACAATGACTTTGTCCCACCTATGAGATGTGGACTCGAGTCATGTGACTTGGACTCGAGTCAGACTCGAGTCATGAATTTGATGACTTGCGACTCGACTTGGACTTGCATAACAATGACTTTGTCCCACCTATGAGATGTGGACTCGAGTCATGTGACTTGGACTCGAGTCAGACTCGAGTCATGAATTTGATGACTTGCGACTCGACTTGGACTTGCATAACAATGACTTTGTCCCACCTATGAGATGTGGACTCGAGTCATGTGACTTGGACTCGAGTCAGACTCGAGTCATGAATTTGATGACTTGCGACTCGACTTGGACTTGCATAACAATGACTTTGTCCCACCTATGAGATGTGGACTCGAGTCATGTGACTTGGACTCGAGTCAGACTCGAGTCATGAATTTGATGACTTGCGACTCGACTTGGACTTGCATAACAATGACTTTGTCCCACCTATGAGATGTGGACTCGAGTCATGTGACTTGGACTCGAGTCAGACTCGAGTCATGAATTTGATGACTTGCGACTCGACTTGGACTTGCATAACAATGACTTTGTCCCACCTATGAGATGTGGACTCGAGTCATGTGACTTGGACTCGAGTCAGACTCGAGTCATGAATTTGATGACTTGCGACTCGACTTGGACTTGCATAACAATGACTTTGTCCCACCTATGAGATGTGGACTCGAGTCATGTGACTTGGACTCGAGTCAGACTCGAGTCATGAATTTGATGACTTGCGACTCGACTTGGACTTGCATAACAATGACTTTGTCCCACCTATGAGATGTGGACTCGAGTCATGTGACTTGGACTCGAGTCAGACTCGAGTCATGAATTTGATGACTTGCGACTCGACTTGGACTTGCATAACAATGACTTTGTCCCACCTATGAGATGTGGACTCGAGTCATGTGACTTGGACTCGAGTCAGACTCGAGTCATGAATTTGATGACTTGCGACTCGACTTGGACTTGCATAACAATGACTTTGTCCCACCTCTGATTGCCCCTGCTCGTAAAATGCTCCATCGCGCATCACTTTCGCTGTGGGTCCGTGAGCACAGGATGACAAATGCTCACAATGATTTTCATTAAGTATTTTATCTTTAGATTATATATATATTACATCATAGCACGTTCGTTGTGATAAGCTTTTTTCATGAAAAAAGTGTGTGAAGCATCTGGGATATATGAAAATGAATCGTAAGTGTCGAATATAACAGGCAGTATATGCGCCAAGATTTCTGCTCATGGTTCTATTCTACTCTTGCATATGATGACAAAACGTTCATAAGCTAGTTGCCAATGTTGAGGTCTGCTAGACACGACAGGGCTTCATGAGAGGGAGAGTTCGTGTCATTTTCCTGTTCCTCCTCCTTCATTGAAGAAGTGCAGACCACAGTGGTTCACGATATGGTCAATAGTTTGGGTTGCATGGGCACAATCGCACAATTATGTGGCTTTAATTTTGGCTTCAATTTTCTGCTCATAGTGGACACTGCCCATGGTGGGCACTGCTGGGCATCCCCCTGGTGGTACCAACCAATCGCTCTAGCTCATGCGGATATGTAGTACTCCATGAGCCACGTGCAGCGCATCAATTGCTGTTTTTATGAAAAATAAAAAACATAAAATAAAGATTTAAGTTAGCAAAGAGGTCCTGCATAAACTAAACTATCAAAACTTTACTTTTTTTTACCAGGTAAGGCCCACTCATTTATGTAGCTTTTTTCCAGAAGCGACCTGGCCACAAATGATAGCTCAACGAAGTGGCTTACGGCGTGGAAATTTATAGCAGCCAAATAATCTAAACACACGTTTCTGAATGTGGAGAGGAAAACCCGGAGGACCCAGAGAAAAAAATCCACGCGACCACGGAGCGAGAGAGAGCGAGAGAGACACGCAAACTCCAAATATACAGCTGGCGTCATGGTCGAGATCGAATCCACGACTTCCTGCATACCAGGCGAGGGAGTTAACATCTCCTAGCCAACGTGATGATGATGAGAGAGACACGCAAACTCCAAATATACAGCAGCAGGCATCAGGGTCGGGATCGAACCCACGACCTCCTGGATACCAGGCGAGGGAGTTAACATCTCCTAGCAACCTCCTGGATACCAGGCGAGGGAGTTAACATCTCCTAGCAACCTCCTGCATACCAGGCGAGGTAGTTAACATCTCCTAGCAACCTCCTGCATACCAGGCGAGGGAGTTAACATCTCCTAGCAACCTCCTGCATACCAGGCGAGGGAGTTAACATCTCCTAGCAACCTCCTGCATACCAGGCGAGGGAGTTAACATCTCCTAGCAACCTCCTGCATACCAGGCGAGGGAGTTAACATCTCCTAGCAACCTCCTGCATACCAGGCGAGGGAGTTAACATCTCCTAGCAACCTCCTGCATACCACGCGAGGGAGTTAACATCTCCTAGCAACCTCCTGTATACTAGGCGAGGTAGTTAACTTCTCCTAGCAACCTCCTGCATACCAGGCGAGGGAGTTAACATCTCCTAGCAACCTCCTGCATACCAGACGAGGGAGTTAACATCTCCTAGCAACCTCCTGCATACCAGGCGAGGGAGTTAACATCTCCTAGCAACCGCGATGCCCATGATGCACAACAGACCAGCTCACGCCTCGCCGCCTCCTAATCGGACTCCGCAGATTTCTAATTAAAACGTCAGCGCTCACCTGCGACGTCCAACCAGGACGCCCCGGCGCGTCTCAGCGGACCGTGAATACGTTTTTGGCGTAAATGTGTTTAATTCAATCCTCGCTATGGCAACGCTCTTGTGATTATTTATGGCGCGGTTGTATTTCTGCGCGCCGCCTGCCCCGTTTCGCCCGGCCACGGAAACTTGCAATGACGCAGATCAGCACAGGAGTCATTGTGCACGACACAAGCAAATACATGAATACATCTAATTGCGTTCGCATTTGCGAATGTGTCCCCTTGATGACCACGGTGGGCCGGCCATGTCAGCAATGTGAGATGTGTACGGTAACAAGGCATGCGAGAAAATGCAGTGTCCAAGACAAACTTGAACGCAGACTAACTCGTAGGCTTTCGCGACCAAATTCATCCAGAATTAAGGTTTTTTGGGGGGTTAGATCGCGTAAATGTTGTACTAGTAACGAATTGGCACGTTCTGTTTGCGTGACAACCCTTACTAATTGGCTGTGTCGGGTGGTGGCGGGTTAAACGCCACATTTATATTTAGGCGATCTCACCCCTCCCAAAAAAACTTTATTATGGATAAACGCAGACCCCTGCGCTCCGCTCGTTGACAAACACACACAAACACAGACACACACACACACACAAACACACACACACAAACACACACACACAAACACACACACACAAACACACACACACAACCACACACACACACAAACACACACACACACAAACACACACACACAAACACACACACACAGACACACACACACACACAAACACACACACACACAAACACACACACACAACCACACACACACAAACACACAACAACCGCCATTCGCCACTAAGTGGCGGTGACGTCACCACGACGCTTGTGCCAGGCCATGTGCACCTTGAGGCCACGTGAAGTGTCGAACGCCCGCTGGCAGGAGGTCACGGGGCAGACCCAGGTGCCACGGGTCGACTGACCGAGATGACCGAGATGACTGGCTGATGCACCACCTGTGCCCCCTACTGTGCCAACTTGCTGTGCTTTAGCCACACGGCGCTCCACTCGTTGTTGTGAGCGTCGCTCCTCCGCCCTCCGTTGTTGTTGGAGGGCGACTGCCTCCAACTGCCCAGTAGCGTCCTTCACGAGCCTCCTCCACTGAGGCCGATCTTGACACCGCTGGTACCAGTCATCGGCAAGTCCACTCAGCTCCACGTCCTCCTGTACCACATCACTCCATCTCTTCTCTAGCCCGTGCCGCGCCCGTTTAGCCCCCTCGATCCGGCCGAACAAAAGCTGTTTAGGCATGCGGTGGCTGGGCATGCGGGCTACATGACCCAGCCAACGCAGCCTTGCCTGCCGGAGGAGCTCACTGATGGGACTTTGCCCAGATCTTTCAAGGACTTGTGAGCTCCTCACACAATCCAGCCTGGTTAAACCCAGGATGGATCGTAGGCAGGCCAGCCTAAATGTTTCCAACCGGCGAAGATGCTCCACTAGGGGGGTCCACGTTTCGCAAGCATAGAGAAGGGAGGGAATGACCGTGGCCGAGAAGACCTGAAGCTTCGTGCGGAGCGACAGACCAGGTAGCTTCCACACAGCGTTACGCAATCGATGAAAAGATATTGCCGCTCGACTGATTCGGAGTGAGACCTCTGCTGATAAACTGGAGCCGGTCATGAGCACACTGCCCAGGTATGGGAAACTCTCTACTCTCTCCACAACTGCCCCATCACCGATTGGGAGTTGTGGGGGCGGAGTGCCCGATGGTACAAAATACCCAGGCAGGTGCTTAGTTTTGGTGGGGCTGATGGTAAGGCCCCACCTCTTAGTGGCACGCTCCAGTCTCAGCAGCAGCGTCTCCAACTCATCTTCTGAATGAGCAGCTATTACCAAATCATCGGCATACATAACGTGGTTGACCAATAGGGAGCCATCCCTTGATCGCACCCGGGCGTCGATCAGCCTCCCATTATATCTGTACCAAATGGTAATTCCCCCGGTACAGCTATTGAAGGCTTCACGAACTACGCAGTCGAAATAGATGTTAAATAATGTGGGAGCCAGAGGACATCCCTGTCGCACCCCAAGGTGTACAGGGAAAGGCTCCGACTCCCGGCCACGTAGTTTTACCCGGGCCCGCTCACCATCATGAAAAAAAAAACACACACACAAACACACACACACAAACACACACACAAACACACACACACAGACACACACACACACAAACACACACACACACAAACACACACACACAAACACACACACAAACACACACACACAGACACACACACACACAAACACACACACAAACACACACACAGACACACACACACACAACCACACACACACACAAACACACACACACAAACACACACACACAGACACACACACACACAAACACACACACACACAAACACACACGCACAGACAAAAACACACACACAGACACAAGCAAAGACAAACACTCACGCAAAGGATCCCCCCATTTAGCCTGAACAGACTGTAGGGACAAGTGCTGTTAGCGAGTGGCACCTATGAAGGCCGGCACGGCACACGAGGGTGTGGGTGGCCAGCACCACGCCCGACCGCCTTTGTCTCCCTCGTGGCGATATTCACACACGGCACCGGGTACTTATTTGAGGCTGAATCCACCTAGGGGAGGCCCAAAACCGATTCAGATAATCATTACTGGCGTTGGGTTTTGAGCTGGTAACACACATACACACAAAGACAAACACAAACAACAACACCCGCCACTCGTCACTAAGTGGCAGTGGCGTCACCACGTCGCCTGTGCCAGGCCAGGTGCACTCTGAGGCCGCCACGTGAAGTGGTGACGGCTCGTTGACAGGAGGGTCACGGGACAGACCCAGGCGCCATGGGTTGACTGACTGAGATGACCGGCAGATCAGCACCACCTGTGGCCCCTACCGTGCTACCACACCGAGGTTAACTTGCGTGGCTTCAGAGGCAACGAGACGAGGGAGACGGAGGGTCCCCATCGCCGCTGCGAGCTTGGCGATTTGCCCAAAATCATTGGCCCAAAATCAGCAATGGAACTCAGCACTTTGAGGCCGCACGAAGAGAGTTGATAGCCAGGAAAAGAGCACGCCGCAAAGCAGAACACGCCAGAGACGGAGACAACAACGAGTGTGAGCTCCAGGATGGACCATCCCTGCCCCCACTGGGTCAAGATCTACAGGTCACGGATTGACCTATGTCAACCATCTGTCAGCCAGGCCCACCTCACAACACGGACAAGCGGCACCTGGAGGGAAATCATTCGTCGACCACGAGGGATCCCAGAAGAAGATGCAGCGGCCAGGGCTCGCGCGTGTCTTGGCGTCGGCGGGGCCTGGATCCGCTGTACAGGTCGCGGGTTACCTGGGGCGCATTTTCCCCGCACCATCTTTTGCCGCCCCGGGTCGCCAGACCCCCCCCCCCCCCAGCTCGCTGACGATGGCCTCCACCACTCCGGTCCGCTCGGTTTGCTTTTTTTCATTCGTGCCGCCTCCTCCTCCGCGGGCCACCACTGCAGCCGCTCGCGCAACTAAAGATTTGCTCGGGAAATGATGTAAACCACAGAACACCTTATCAATAGTATCTCGCTGAATTACACACGTCCGAGTGAGCGCCTGGGAATATTTCCACGAGAGGAGTCAAGGCGACCTGAATTTAATTTACTGCCCGGCATTCATCAACGTGTTCGTGCTTAGATTAGAATTAAGAGTGGGGAAATCATGTGAGCGACCAATCGGTGAATGGAAGGTTCCTAGGTACAAGGACATCGTAATAGGAAAGAGACAAAGGGCAGCATTGCATTAATCTTCATTACAACTAAGCAAGGCTTATAAAAATGAATTAACCTCACATCTGCCGTCTGAACCCATCTCATCTGTAGTAGCATTGCATTGCCCTTGATTATGAACGTTTCAATTTGATTGATCTGCGCAGGCCATGATGCTGTTTACGGTTATTAAAAAGAGCCTTAGCCGGGTGTACTAATATTCTGAAGGTAAGCGGAGGCACACTTAGACGGTTGGCTACGTGTCGAGGGGAGACATAGAATGAGCAATTAGTGGGGCTGTGACCAATGGACTCACACAGTCCCATGAAACTAAATTTTTCGGGGAACTTCTCTCCTTTGGCTACCATTCCATAACCAGCCTCGTCCCTTCTGCTATAATTCACGGGATCCAGTTCTGTCCCCCCCCCCCACTCAATTCACAGACCATGGATCACGTGATCCAGCACTGCCCCCCCCCATCACCGATTCACAGGCCATGGATTAACCGTCAACAGATCCCATGTTTTCCTCTTGATGTGTCTCTGTGTAATTCTGAGCATGCATCTCCCCATGCGTTTTTAATTCACTTGTGAGCTTTTTCTCCATTCGACCAGTCGGATTGCTTGTTACTGATCCGGAATACTTCGTTCGCAATGATTGATATTTCTCTTTCTCATCGCCACGTACAAGCATTGTGTGCACTTATTAATATTGCTTTCACGCACGGCTTAAAAAAGCACAGTCGTAAAAAATGGTATTCACTTTCCCACCACTTTGCGGGGCACCTTGTACGATGCATAAAAATAATTATAGTGTGAAACTTTTAAAGAAAGAAATAATTAATGTGAAGGTTACCAAAAAAAATCTTAAAGGCATTTAGATAATGAGATGAGTATATTGTGCATGTTATTTAATTTAATAACCTGGGTGTAAAACATTGGTAAAGGTGCAGCCCTGCAATTGCTTGCTCACGTCACCGCTGGTGGAGGGCCCGCCACTAGAGGGAGCTCCACACAGCCCCTCCAGAGGATGTTTGCCCGACTCTTACTCCTTCATAACGGGCCAGACCATCTTGGAAGAGTTGGGAGTACCCACACGTGATCTCACCACACGTGACCTGCCGATTGACCAACCGCATCTCTACTGCCAGGCGTCTAAGAGGCCTTGGAGTTGGCGGCGAGTCAAAACATTTGCACCGTTCTTTCAACTGGCGCACTGGGAGGTCGAAAGGACGCGTTGCTCTCTGGATTGGAAGTCCAGTGAGGCTGCTAACCGTTATAACACGGCAACACCCTCCCCCAATGGAGAAAACAAATCTCGAAACAATATTCTAAAAGGATGTTTTGAAATTCACGTTGATCATTCAGTCTACGTGTAATCAATAATTCACACGCAAAAGTTCGATTACAATAGTTTTTTTTTAACGGCGATGTAAGCATTCAGCAGGATACATTCGCGAAGGTAATAATACGAATACCAATAGAGGACGGCCAGATGTACATTTTTAGTATTTGCCTGCTATAAATTCGCGCATGATGAGCCACTTCGTTGAGCTATCATTTGTGGCCAGGTCACTTCTGAAAAAGTTTTACACAGCTAAAATAAAAAATTATTGTTTATAGTTGCAAATGAGATTGGAGTCAAGGTAACAGCAGAGCACAGTCTGCACTCGCTCTGAAAACAAACCTCGCACTCGCAAAATGCCAAGAGTAGAACATCTCGTCAAACATGCAGAGGGCATCATTATTATTATAAATGATTAAATTATATATGGGGTTGGGTGTCTACAGCCGCCGCTCACAGATGACGCGTGGTGGGGGTGGGGGGGTCACAAAGGCGACGTTTAAAATGCGGCGCGGCGCTCGGTAATCGGAGGCCAAAAATTCCAATTTACCTTCCGAGAAGCGTGCGGTAATTTTGCTAATAAATGCCGAGTGATGTGCACCAATTAACCCTTGCGACTGTGTTTATAAAAAAAAACAAGAATAATTATGGGTTTACTTGGAGGTGGTTGGGGAATTAATCGCTGCATTTTTTTTAATAGACCGCTAATCACCAGGATTGGATGGGAACAGGTTTTTATTTGTTTGTTGGTCCTGAAATAATAATTTAAGTATGTATATGTGTTACAGCCTCGGGAATCATTACAGAAAATATTCACGTATACGTAATGTTGTAGGGATACACACTGAAATGTGCTGCAAGGAAACAGTTACGGTGCTACAGTATTTAAAGCTATTAAACAAAAATCTATTCAATGCCATGGTTTGTGACCCATTGCGCAGATGTGTAGGCGCGCCAAGTACGGTTTAACATTTTCACTTTCAGCTCCCTCCGAGGTTGATCTCCGTCTCTCACCCGAAGGATCGTGACAAATGTGTAGAATGGGTCACTGAAAATTAGGCGAAATAAATTCACTTAAAAGTGCTCTCAAAATGCAAGTTTCACTCTCAGCTTCTTTAAACTCAGAACTCAAGCCAGCCCCAATAACATCGATTCTGTCACCCGAATGCTGCCATAAATGTTTAGTGCGTTGTCCTTCCCCGAACCTCCGATTAGCACGGTTGGTTACGTACGGTGCGAAAGAAGTTCAACATACATACATACAAATGATCCATCACATTACTTGTGCCGTTTTTTTACTGTTGTAAAGCTGTCCACCTCTCCAATGTGGTTTTATGTTTTAACCTTCGACCTTAGAGGGATGATGGGGCTGAGTCAACCCCCACCCCAACCAGGATTTGAACTCGCAGCCTTCAGATTGCGAGCCGCTCCCTCTACCACTGAGCGAGCTGGGAAAATATTATATACACACACGGCACTGTATGTGTGTTCCTGCTGCTACTGTGGCGGCGGTAGCTGAGTGGACACATGATGGGAAGAAATAAATCGCACAATACCAGGTGAAGGGGAGAACTGCATGTACATGCACTTCCAGATGGCAACGTGAAATGTGGAACATTATTTGTGTGTGGATCGAGGTCATTCAGCCATTCAGTCGCTTATATGGAGGCTTGGTGGATATCGGTGATATATCCCACTATTCAGCGGTGCGGGCAATGCTGAATCACGTGGTTCATGTCCTTTGAATCAGTGGTAGGGGGCAGTGCTGGATCACGTGATGCATGGCCTGTGAATCGGTGGTAGGGGCAGTGCTGGATCACGTGATGCATGGCCTGTCAATCGGTGGTAGGGGCAGTGCTGGATCACGTGATGCATGGCCTGTGAATCGGTGGTAGGGGCAGTACTGGATCACGTGATGTATGGCCTGTGAATCGGTGGTAGGGGGCAGTGCTGGATCACGTGATGCATGGCCTGTGAATCAGTGGTAGGGGGCAGTGCTGGATCACGTGATGCATGGCCTGTGAATCTGTGGTAGGGGCAGTGCTGGATCACGTGGTCCATGTCCTGTCAATCGGTGGTAGGGGCAGTGCTGGATCACGTGATGCATGGCCTGTCAATCGGTGGTAGGGGCAGTGCTGGATCACGTGGTCCATGGCCTGTCAATCGGTAGTAGGGGCAGTGCTGGATCACGTGATGCATGGCCTGTCAATCGGTGGTAGGGGCAGTGCTGGATCACGTGATGCATGGCCTGTCAATCGGTGGTAGGGGCAGTGCTGGATCACGTGATGCATGGCCTGTGAATCGGTGGTAGGGGCAGTGCTGGATCACGTGATGCATGGCCTGTGAATCGGTGGTAGGGGGCAGTGCTGGATCTCATGGTCGATGGTCTCGCTCTGTGTGACCGCAGCAGGCACATTGCCGACCGTTCTTCATATTCCATCGATTAAGGAGCTGACCACACTCTGCCACGCACGCCCTGTCCGTCTCGAGCGGTGTTACTATTTGACGCAACTGAACAGCAACAAAAGCAACGCAGGACCTTTAATCTAACCGAAAGACTTACTACAGATCGATCCAGGATGGCAGTTCCATCAAAAATGAAGACCAGCTTGGCCAAAAGCTAGTGCAGGTGGCAACCCTAGACCATCTCCTTTCACTTGGGGAATTAGAAAGGTTCACAGCAGCAGGGAGGATTGTCAGCTCACCGTGAAACGTGTGTGTGTGTTGTAATCTGAACCACGAGGCCATTGTGGTTTTATATTCAACATCGTCACGTCAGACACGTCTACACATGTATGTTACCCTCGAGTTCCGAGCGACGGTTACATACACGTTGGTACAGTCATAGCCTATTCAAATCACAAATAATAATCATGATAAATATGCAACAACAAAAATCATAAATATTGATTGCTGGTGAAGAGCGATGAATATGAGAGTTGGAATTTAGCCTAAGCAAGTGCTGAAACACAATGAAATGTGATGATTTGTTTGTGCGCATTCATTGGTGACCGGGCTGAGACCATGAACTCGCTACACTTTACTCTTTGGTTCTTTCGGTAAAGTCACGTAGGTATAAAATAAATTAAATCACGACGTTTCGGGCGCAACACAAGCGTCCGTCATCAGCAATTGCTGAAGTGGTTGTCCCACCTGATGACGGACGCTTGTGTTGCGCCCGAAACGTCATGATTTAATTTATTTTATTTTATACCTACTTGACTTTACCGAAAGAACCAAAGAGTATGGTTCCGTGCAGTCACGAAAACTTCAAATCTAGATCGCTACACTTAAGCTCCCAGTTTGACCACAGGCCTGGACTTGAACCCAGGCCCTCAGCGGTGACAAGCTGAGCGCTCTGACCTCCTAGCCAGCCGTGCACGGCGCTCTCGCGAACGGTTCGGTATTGCGTGCTCACAACGAGATCAAACTCCAGCAAACAGGAGGCGTTCACGTCATCGTTCTCCGCACGCGAGTTACTTTAACGCAGCGGAGAGCTGAAACGACATTTCCAGCGGGCAGACGGCGAGCGACGACGGGAGGAGAGCGACTTGAGGGTGCTGCTGTTCGTCGGTTCCACATCTCGATGCGATTTTCACGAACGCTCGAGAGAGAGCCCGAACACAAGTTTCAAGTTCAAGTTTCATGTATTAGGTGTAGCCCTGTGAGCCATTCGGCTCTTGAATCGGGTGCAACCGCAACAAACAAAAAACTAAAACATGAACAAAAAACATCTTAAAGTGAATACACCAGCTCACGCCCGAGAAACTGGATACGCTGCCGCCTCGATCGCCGTCGTCTTCTGGCGCGGAAGACACCCGGACTCAGCGTGAGACGGAAGGGCCACGGTCACGTGGAAGCGCCGTGGAAGCGCAGCGGACGAGCAGCGCGCTGGGGGGGGGGGGATCCCAGCGCGCTGCTCCCCGTGGCCCTTCAGTGTGTGCCGCTGCTGGGCGCTACGGCAACTTGGGTGGGTGGGGAGCTGCGTTATCTCGGGAGAGCAGACGGCGGTTTCGGCAGGAGAGGAGAGGTCCCCCCCCGCCTCCTCACCCCGGAGTCGCCACTGACCCGAGCTCCGCACGAACTGCGACGCCTCCACCGCCGAGTCTGCCGTGCCCGAACCAACACCACCCGCTAGCCACCATCTGCCGCACGGCTCCGTGGCTCGATGCCGGACGTGTGTTATTTTACTGAAAGACAAAAAATGCAACAACAACAACAAAAAACTATGATAATTGGTTCTTTACCCTTCTATCTGGCAACAAAACTGACACCTTTTTACAAGGAGTCATGTTTGCATAGACCGCAATACCTGCAGTCATAATGCAAACAAATGAACATAACTCTGATAATGTGAAGGGTAAAGAACCAATTATCATATTTTTACTGGCAAATGAGGTTCCCATAGTGTAGATCCTTGCCCCGAGCTCTCATACTCTGATGGTGCATTGTCTTTGAGTTGTGCGCCTTTTGGCGTCATCTGGTCCAACCCATATGAGACTAGGCTCTAAGGAAAGCTGTCTCGGGTGTGGATCAATCAACTTTAAGGACAGTGCACATTATCAGAGTTATGTTCTTTTGTTTGCATTATGACTGCAGGTATTGCGGTCTATGCAAACATGACTCCTTGTAAAAAGGTGTCAGTTTTGTTGCCAGATAGAAGGGTAAAGAACCAATTATCGTATTTTTACTGGCAAATGAGGTTCCCATAGTGTAGATGCTTGCCCCGAGCTCTCATACTCTGATGGTGCATTGTCTTTGAGTTGTGCGCCTTTTGGCGTCATCTGGTCCAACCCATATGAGACTAGGCTCTAAGGAAAGCTGTCTCGGGTGTGGATCAATCAACTTTAAGGACAGTGCACATTATCAGAGTTATGTTCTTTTGTTTGCATTATGACTGCAGGTATTGCGGTCTATGCAAACATGACTCCTTGTAAAAAGGTGTCAGTTTTGTTGCCAGATAGAAGGGTAAAGAACCAATTATCATATTTTTACTGGCAAATGAGGTTCCCATAGAACAAAAAACTACTTTCTGTGACAGGTAAAAGGCGCAGGCGCTGTAGTTGTTTGCTCACGTCACTGCTGGGCTGAAAGGTCTCCGCGAGACGGAGCTCTTAGGGAAGGTATTGGGCCTACTCTGCCACGCGGGCCACATGTCTTGGAAGAGAGGGTAGTAGCCACTCAACGCGTGACCTGCCGATCGACTCACTGTGGCGTGCCCATGTTTCTAGTCCGGTGCGCTTCTTAAACTCCAGTTCTCGCGGCCCAGCATGCGACGTCTTTACCAATGTACTCTGCCCATTCAAATACAAAATAACTCATCCCGCGCTGCACACGCCCAATGATTGTTAAACACGGCCCACGTGACGCGCTGAGCAATTAACGTTGTCTGCGTCACGTGGAACACGTGCGCGCGCACACGTACACGCGCATTGAGGTCGTAATGTTAATTCTAGATTTGAAGCTTTCGTGACTGCAAGGATTCATACTCTTAGGTTTTTTCGGTAAAGTCACGTAGGTAAAAATAAAGAATAAAAATCAATAATAATAAAATTATAGAAATAAAATGATTATTTTTTAATAAATTATAAAAAATAAATAGTAATAAATAATAGAAAAATAATAGGATTTTTTTTAATACTATTATTTATCTAATTAATATTTTTTTTATTATTATTTTTTTTTTAACTACGTGACATTACCGAAAAAAACCTAAGAGTATGTCGTAATGTTAATTTGAATCGGCGCTGCATACATGCATCGGCACGCGTCTCCGCGTGTCGATGTATGCGCGCTGAACTTCTTTCGCACTGTACGTAGCCAGCCGTGCTGATCGGAGGCGCGGGTGAAGGACCAGTTTCGCACGCGCGTCTCTCGGTGTTACGTAAGCTGGCCACGCTCGTTCGATCGTTCGCTCGCACCCACCGATCACAGACCTCCCGACTGCACAAACTCAAAATTGCTGCTGTCCCTGCGATCTGCCACCGCACTCGGTAAACACCTAGAGCCGGCACTGCCAGGGCCACCCATCCAAGCGTCTCTCCGAAGCACCGTGCCCTGATCACCTCTGATCTGTGTGTATTGGTGCAGAGTCGTGACATCTGGGGTTTGTGGACGTTCTTTTTTTGCTATCAAGACTTACATTTATACATAAATATTCCTCCACAAGTTTTATGATAATGCCTCTAAGGGCCTCTAAGGACTATGATTTGTGATTTTAGTTTTTTTGTCAGGTCAGGTAACTCAGCGGTAGAACGAGCAATCGGAAGGTCTGGGGGTTGTCTGCGCCCATCATCCCATCCGGGTCGATAAAATAAGTAACACTTTACAAGGAAGTCCACAGTGGTTGCCCTAGAGATAGGTTGCCCTAGAGATAGATAAACGGGAGATGAGTACAGACTTGATGCAGGAAGTGACTGACTCTTTTCTTCCTACTTTCATGCTCCCATTGCTAAATAAACATCAGCCTACATCCCCCGCTATCACACCAGTCACAAACAGGGCCAACTGACAAAGGAAATGGGACAAGAGCTGAAGGGTACACAGGGGGACATAAAGAGACGCCACGCTTTGAGTTGCAATGGGAGACAGCACGAGGAACACGTGGATTCGAGGACGAGCAACAATTCACATAGATCATCGTGGCTCTTCGTGAAAGTAAAATAGCCTTGGGCAGATCACGTCGCTCGAAGGGATGATGGGCCAAGGGGCAAAACCGTGTCGGAACGGCAGCCGAGGGAGGGATCGCGCTTGAGAGGGCATGCGCCGTGGATACGGAGCGATGGAATCAGCTCGCGTGTAAGAGACAGACGGATGGTGGCATCGCACGATCACGGGGAGTAGTGGTGGACAACATGAGGACACCTTCATCCAGCAGTGGCTAAAGCATGAACATATCGAATGGCGATCAGGATGGCATTTCTAAATATAGTTCTTTGAACTGAGTAGGCACTCCAGTACTATATTGTACTCATAGGTGCATGCCCAAATACCTCACTTGGCAATGAATTGCATTAGGCAACATGTTCAAAAAAATCCACAACATAGTTTGTTGAACGCGGCATGCAAATGTGCTGAGGACATCGCTTGAGCAGCTGAGAACTGTAGTTGTTCTTTAAGTGGCACCGTTGTGCCTGTAGATGTGTCCTCTTTAATTCAGAGGCAACCGCGTGCGGCCTTCGTGACAGAGTGGACGTGTCAGGCCTCTCTGGAGCTGAGCGACGCCCTTTGAGAAGTCGCCTCTCGTGGCCGCACACGTGACGAGCTGGCAGCCCGAGGTCCCGCCGGCATGAAACGCGAACTGGTGGAGCTCGCTGACATGAGAATGCCCCCGCCGAGCTGAGATGACGTCACAACAGATAGGTGTTTGTTTACAGTAGAGCTTAGTGAGCACCCGTGTTAACGACTAATCACTTAGCCACGGGCCAACATGCAGCCCAATGTGTCGTGCATAGTGTAGTAGTAGTGTATAGCAGTGTCGTGTATAGTAGTGTATAGTGTAGTGTATAGTAGTGTAGAGCAGTATAGTAGTGTAGTGTATAGTAGTGTATGTTATGCATAGTGTAGTGTATAGTAGTAGTGTATTGTAGTGTTGTGTATAGTCGTGCATAGTGTAGTGTAAAGTAGTGTATAGTGTACTGTATACTGTATACAGCAAGATTAACAAATGCAGATTTCAGTCTGAATGTGCAAGTGTGTGGGTGCCTCTCTCATCTCATCCCACTCTACGCCCCTCCGCACCACTCTCCCACCTCTCTCCTCCCAAAATAGTCTCCATTGGATAGACGGTTACAGATCCACACTTTGCATTGCAACGGGAATGGTGAGTGGTTAATCACTTCTGGTCATACTCGGCGGTGCCAGACGAGGGCATCGCGGTTGCTTTGCCAACTTCCAAATGGCTCGGTGAGACGGCTCTCACTCAGCCTTTTACCACTCTTGACGGTCCAGCAGAACTCAATGGCAACTCACCGGTGCATTGAGCATCGTGTTATCGTCATCATCGCCGTCAGCCGCGGTGAATGCACTCTGGAAAATTGTAATTATAAATAATACAGAAATGTAGTGTACTCTAGAGTCTAGACTGCATAGCCATGTGTCAATCTACTGCTGGATGAAGGCTTCTCCACTTGGGGTGCCACCTGTTTGGGTGCCACGCGGACAGGTAGCATCAGTGCTCGGATGGCAGGAACTTATTTGCATGGATATCTGGTGGTAAATGTTCTGAACTTCATAGCAATAGCGAGCTCACGAGAGCTGGTGCTGACTGAAGGTGGTAAACCCTCCTCCCCGTGACGATTTGGTCACGGGGGCTGTGTGACCATACTTCACCGTGCTGGTCAGTGCGCATTTGTGAAGGGGGAGGAAGGGTAGATGTGGGGCGGACCACGACCGCTTCAAATATTACTCACCGCTGATGTGAGCCGTGGCCAGGAATCGAACTCGGGTCACAAGTCACAGCCGTTCCACCCTCTGGCGTAAAACGAAATTTGTCGTCAATAGTTCTAGCATATTTTCTTCATGGCATGTTATGCACATGTGCTTTTATGGCTATTAATACCAGTGTGCAACAATGGGGCGTATCATTATTATTGCTTTACGGATGTTCATAGATGGGATAAGCCTGATTGCACTCCTTGGTCAAAAGTTCCCAGCCAATAATTGAGGGGCCTCAGCACAAAAGTGTCTCCGGGAATGTTCCGTGTGATCGAGTCTAATACGCTGCCTCACTCTCTCATTTGACACCGCACATTATTCCCAGAAATGCCCTTCTCGAAATTTGGCCATTTCTAGTGCGCGCGCTCTTAGCCTCCGCCCAGCTGAGATCCAGGTAATGCGGACACATTTTCCATTACGTGAATGGGCCGACTTGAACAAGTAACGGGAGATTGGATGGAAATAAAAAAAAACACACGAGTATCTCTCTGTTCAGGGAAGATTTGTTTTCTCCCTTTTCAAACATTTTCGTGGGCCTAAAGGCACAGTCCTGCAATTCCTTGCTGACACCATTGCTAACAGAAGGGCCTCCACTCGAGAGAATTTAAGAAAGCCCCTCGAGAGAGAGAGAGAGAGGGTATTTTGACCCACTCACCTGCTGATCGACTAAATGTGGCATACCCATTCTTACCTCTGGGTGGGCAGAGTTGGAGTGGAGTAGTTTAATAAACGATTGTTTCTACTGCCGTGCCTGAAAATGGAAACGAATCAGCAACCTCAGACATTGCCAGTCTGTTGCTAGCCATTGCAACACGGCAGCACACTGTATGAATCCAAATTATCCATTGGAATTGCAAATTATAAAAGGGTTTTGCCAGACGGTTGGCTTGTTTTAACCAGTCGGCTTTCGCGACCAATATCATTCGTAACACAGGTGTTTTGTGTTGGAAAGGTCATACTCGAATTGTAAATGCTGCGGGTTTACTCTCCAATACACCGGTGTGTCGCGCTAGTAACAATTGCACGTTTTATTTAGGTGACAAACCTTACTATTTGGCTGTGTCGGGTGGTGGAGGGTTTAACAACACGCCATTTATATTTACGCTATCTAACCCAACAAAAGCCTCTGTTCTGGTTTTGCTTGATGACGGCGGGGGCCGGCAAGTGGGCGATGCACGACACTGGCTAAGGGATATTTGGAGTGACTCCCGCCTGGCCCAACAGGCGTTGGGGTCTCACGCCGTGTTCCCACGGACATGAGAGAAGGTGCAGATTCAGCACCGGCAGAGACCCAGCAACCACCCCCACAGCGCCCCTGCCCCCCCACAGCAATAACAGCAAAAGGCAAGGGGGGAGAATGATAGGGGAAATCGTTGAGGTTGCGGGTCGACTGCGTTAAGCGTTTGTGCACATGACAATTAATTTGTTTTGGCCCTGTTGGGTGGTGGAGGGTTCGTAATGACATAGATTTGGTGGTCAGGTCATTACGTGACCTGACCCTGAAATCAATTATGAATCAATCTAGCCAGTGATGCTTTTCTTCTACTCTCTCTGAAAAAAAATACTTACTCTGGATAGCACCTGCTATCCAGAGGTCGCCGGTGCCTTTCGATCTCCCGGGAAAGGCAGCTGAAACAATGGTGGCAATGATTTTTTTAATTCCCACCACCTCTGTCTAAGTGTCTGGGAAGTCTAGCTCGCGTGGAAAAGTATGCACCGAAAAACCCAAAGAATATGAATTCCTGCAGTCACGAAAGCTTTAAGTCAAGATTTTGCAGAAGGCACACTTTACTGACTGATTGCAGCAGAATGTTTATTTCGCCCACGGAGTTAATGGGTTAACGTGAGATTGTTGTTTGTTTACAAAGGTAATATAACAAATATATATATGTGAAGGTGAAACCTTGCACGTGCTTGCTTACGCCACTGCTGACGGAAGGGCCTCCACTCCATTGAAGTGAGGGCTTAGAGATCCCCCTCGGGACCGTATTCTTGGCCTACTCTTCCACGCTGGCTTCACGTTTTGGAAGGAGATGAAAGTATCCCCGCGCCATGTGCACCCCACACGCGGCCTGCTGATCAGCTGACTGTGGTTGTACCCATTCATTTGAGCTGTTGGGTGAGCAAAGGTGGATTGAGATACAAAAAAAAACTCGCCCCGTTGTATCAGCTGCCACGCCGGGAGATGGAATCGGCGACGTCTCGGAATGCAAGTCCAGGACGCTGCTGCTCATCGCGACCACGAATGCATCCCTGCTGCGGTTTGTTGGAGATATTTGGATTTGGATTCTTAGGTTTTTTCGGTAAAGTCACGTAGGTAAAACATTAAAATTAATAAAAGTAAAATAAAACTCACGACGTTTCGGAGGCAACACAAGCTTCCGTCTTCAGGTGGAACCGTCACAGCCCGACAGCTGTAATTTTTTACCTACGTGACTTTACCGAAAAAACCTAAGAATGTGAATTCTTGCAGTCACGAAAGCTTCAAATCTAGAATATTTGGATTTTGTTATTTGAATTCACACGTGGACGTGGTGGTGTGTGGTGGTGTGTGGTGGTGGGGGGGGGGATGCGTAAATGCAACGTAGCAGCATTTTGGCTAAAACAACGCAATTTGCTCAAACAAGCGCGGCGACCGTTTGTAAGGTGCGCGTCGCAGACGCAACCACGCGTGACGCGCTGCACTTGACACACATCTGCAGCGGGCTCCATTGCGGTAATGTGCCCACTAACGATTACACGTCTCCACTTTAATGAGAAATTACGTGGCATTTTTTATTCTTCAGGAGCACAACAAACAAACAATAACCTCAACACCACTTTCCGCGCTTGGATGAGGAAATATTTGTTTTAAAATGAAAGTCAATGATGTGTTTCTCCGTTACTTTATAAACAAAACAATCCACAGCTCCGTCCATTCAGCTGTGTGTGTGTGCTGTTGGCGGTAGACCACCCTCTGAGTCACTGACTGCAGGCGAAACACTCGCCATGTGCAGGGGCAATTCATCGCGACCGTGAATTCTTGACGCAATGAAAGAGCTCACAATGTTTCGCCACGAAAGGAAATAATCCAAGGGTCTTTTCGCAGCGTTGTGCCTTTACCAAACGCGATGTTCACAACGCACCGCCGATTAGCACGGATGGCTACGTACGGCGCGAAAGAAGTTCAGGATACATACAAATAATAATATAATCGGATGATGATAATAATGTAGAGCACCTTTCGAGATTTAAGGCCACTTTACACAAGTGAAGATAAAATGAAACATTTACAGACACATCCTATATATATAACAAACAAACAAAAACCTCATAAAATAATAAAATGCACATCCAAAGGCATAAAACACTAATATAATCATAAGATGTCCGAATAACCTCATAAGGCTAAATTATACAAACGTCCCGAGCCTCGATTTAAAAGAAGCATCTGTGAAGCGTAGAATCTCTGATGCGGTCGGGTAGGAAGCACAAAGACAAATGCGAGCAAGGAGGCTGCTGCCACGATGATTTATTCGCCCCTATTGCATTTCCCGCGTGGCCTTTCTTTCACAGAAACCACAGTTGCCAACCCTGGGCGCTTCTGCAAAGCGGTGCCAAACGTCCCGCACCTCCGATTAGCACGGTGTGAAAGAAGTGCAACGCAACGCACACAACCGCACGCACCTTCACGCAACGCCCCACCATGATGGGGCGTTGCGTGGCTCGGGGTTATTGCCGACGATGATGACGCACGGGGCTTGGTGTCTCCTGCCCGGTCCTGGTCGCCTCGAGACGAAGTACCTCGTGCGCCTTGTGCACATGACAATTAATTTGTCATGTGCACAGTCGTCGGCGCATTAGGACGGCGCCACTGGGCACGTCACATTCACGGCCTAGATTTGAAGTTTTCGTGTACTGCAAGGATCCATACTCTTTGGTTCTTTCGGTAAAGTCACGTAGGTAAAAAATTAAAATTAAAATAGAAATAAAAAATCAATAAAAGTAAATTAAATCACGACGTTTGCAACACAAGCAATCGAAACGTTGGATAATTTACTTTTATTTATTTTTTATTTCTCTGTTTTATGTTTTATTTTTATTTTTCATCTACGTGACTTTACCGAAAGAACCAGAGAGTACATTTACGGTCATCATCAATCGTGGTCAATCCGCTGCTGAATGAAGACCTACCCAAGCAGCCACCTCCCCTGTTGTTGTTGTTGTTATTATTGTCGTGCGATGGAACAATCCTCACAGCACCCTGCGCGCCGACTGAATTCGCCGCTCCATCTCCGCGGGGGGTTTCCTCTCCGACGCGTTGCGTTCTGTGGCTACCACTGCGACATCATTGCTTCGAGCTGTGACGTGTCCTGACCCAAGGCTGCCCCCACAGCTTGATTGGTCGAATTGACTTTGCCTCTTCCCCGGTCTCTCAGTAGATACAAATGCAGGGATAGAAATATATATATACATTAATGGACATATTTATATATTTTTATTGCATTGTTTTCGTCATTCAATGTTTTCGCATTGCAATGGATAAGTGATTGCAGGTTGGAAAAGGAAATGATCGTTAAGCAATTTGGAGAATGCTCTCCAGTGTCCAGTAATTTGGCGACTCCATCTCATAGGTCGATACGGTCGATGTTGGTTCACACTCTAAATGTCTGCATATATATGTAGTATTCATATATATTTTATTCTAAAATGTCACTAAGTGCAACCAGCCTCATCACACGCATATTCCTTGGAAACGTTGGCTAGGTATGGTGCGAAAAAAGTTCAACATACATACATCAATGATGACGATGATGATACACGCAGAGAACATTTATTGTGAAACGTCCCCGTGAAATAGCGATTACCTAGCTGGGAGTTGAGAAGATGTGTTGAGCTCGGCTCAGCGTGTGGGAGAGGCAGAAAAATGCTGTGACGGCAGAGAATTGCTAACGAAGCCGCTTTAGGGACGAATCAATTAACCCCCTCGTCACCTTCAAATTGCTTTCGCTTATTGTCTCCCCCGTCCGAGTGCTGACTTTTTCTCTTTAATATTTAATTCCTGGGAATTGAAATCTGGGTTTGTTAATGGCGAAACTGTCTGGTCAACTTATGCTCGCGCTATGTCTGCCCAATGCATCCGAGGTCACCTCGTAATTGGAGAAAGTCTGACGACAAAAATGTTCTCATAATTTATGCACGTTTATTTTCTTTGGATATGATCAGGGCTTGCGATTGCACTCGATGTATTACGGAACGCTGCTGGGCTAGTTTGCGGTAGTCATTAAATGGAATAATGCACTACCAATCGGGTATGAGGTGCCATTGTCCATAATAATCCTATATTATTTCACCATATATTCCTGTGATCCTGTGATTATCTTTAGTTGTAAAAAAAAAACATGAGATGCATAGACACACATAGTCGTCGTCAGTGTCTTTTTAAGTCATGAAAATAATTCCTGGACGAAATGAAACGCTGAACTTCATTTATAATCAGGAGAGAGCCCATTGAGTCTAAATTACTCTTTTCAAGGCAAACAGGATCCTGAGATGCAAGTGACAGTAACGTCACAAATTAGTCAGCATCCCAACATCGGTCTTGTGCAGCCACATTGAGAACGATGCATGTGCAGGAAGTGCACAAAAAGGACAGCGGCAGAATGAGAAGCCGGAGACGAACAAAGCCAATTCGAATACAAGTTGTGTTACAAAACATACGATTTTTTGTTGTTGTTTTAGTCGGGGCCTTAAAGATAGCAACACCGTCCAGGGACCGAGGTGGAGGTGTACGCAGAGGGGGTACCTGCGCGAAGGTTTATTTTTTTTGAAGATGTTCGTAATCGGTGACCAGAAAGTTAAGAGAAACAATTAAAAACGCGAGCCATCCCTGAGGCAACGCTTCCCTGAACAGGAATTGAATGATAGACAACGTTTCAGGCAACGGCCCTACTTCACGGCAGAGAGGTTATAGGAGGCCAGAAAGATTGCCCGAGGAACAATTGAGGACTGCACGATACGCCATGAGGGCAATGATATAAATGTAATCAAAGAATGCTTCTTGATGAACACCCTTGGACTGAGCCGTGTTAATCTTTGGGTCTCTAAGTATATGGGTGATCTCGTCATCGATTACGGTCGACTCATCGCCCCGGCTCTAACGAGTACATTTGGGGCAATTTCTACAGTTGTCCGCGTTACGCATGAACAATTGTAATACGTAAATAAATAAAACTCACTGTTATGAAACCGCGGAGCACACTTTCCACATCAATTTAGCTGACTAGCCTTGAGAATGAGGGGCGGTCTACAACATAATGGATGCGTTTAAAAAGACGCCATTATCTACAGCGCTACATCCACTCTGGCAGCAGCCACTTGACAGAGCTATTGTGCACATCGGGATATTTCTCATTGTGTGCTTGGTTCGTGCAGCAACGTGCACACACTTTTGCTCGGAACATCGCACGTACACGCACATGCACACGCACGAACACACACGCATACACACAAAGACCCCCCGTATAGCCTTAACAGACTCTAGGGGCAAGTGCTGTTAGCGAGGACCTATGAAGGGTACACGAGGGGGTGGGTGGCCAGCACCACGCCCGACCGCCTTTCGGCCTTTGTCTCCCTAGTGGCGATGTTTACTACATACCGCACCAGCTACTCATTTGAGGCTGAGTTGATCTCGGGGAGGCCCAGGACAGGTTCAGATAATCGACACTGGTGTTGACCGTGAGCAGGAATCGAACCCGGGTGGCCGGGTTCGTAGCGCATCGCACTAACCGCTACACTACCGCTCCCCACGCACGCGCACACGCACGCACACTCTCCACTACAACGCCTCTGTGTGCCAGTTGCAAGACCCCCCTCACGCATTATTACTGTGCCAGATGTTTGGGAATGTCACGATAAGTAAAGCACGGCTGAGGAGCGACGGTTCGATCGAGCTGGTCAACATCTTCACTCTGCAGGGAGAATGCTGCAGAGATGTATTCTGTACATCGCTACGCAATTCTGTGCTTATTTTTTATCATCTATCGGATTTTCAAATATATAGCCGAGCATTTGCCCGAATCTGATTTTATATATATTTAAAAATATCGATTTACATTTAGCGAATATTGTTACCTCTGGCGTGGTGGCGCGATGACTATCACACTGCGTCATGAACCCAGTGACCTAAAGTCTGGGGGTGCAGGCGGTACAACTGCACCGTGATCACAAGCCAAGAGGGATCCAGGCATTGGGGCTACGAAGACGGGATAGCTTTGGGAATTGGGCAAAGAGAGCACGCGGTTTATTCCGTGCACCAGGGCTCAATGCCAACGGCGTGCCACCACTGATTCCCGGCCACGTGTCAACTGGGCCTGAGTATAAACAACCCCACGGCCCACACAGAGCAGGGAGGGCCTTCATCCAGCAGTGGATTTGCAAAGAGCCCGTGAAATTAACTTGAATTCCTAATGTGTCAATTCCACTGATTTATCTCGCGCTACCTTGCGGGTTTCTCCGTCGTGACGCGTCCTTGGGTTGTAACACGGCCTGTTCCGCATGACATCCAGCACTTCTAGACAATCAGCATCGGCAAATCGGCAACGCCGGCAGAAGACGGCGGCAACGTTAATAGCGATCGAGCGTGAAAGCGATAATCTCGCTCGTATCAAAACCTGGTGCATGTACGTACGTCTGCTTGAACTTCTTTCTCACCGTACGTAGCCAACCGTGCTTAATCGCGTCACGTTCCTCTTCCGGAACGTGACGCGAAACGTCACCCGGAATGAACACACGGCATGGTCCCTCGACAGCGCATCGCAGAGGCTGCACGGCGCAAACGCGAAAAAAATAAAACCCCCCCACGCCTGTGGCTCTAATCGCAACCACAACGAAGTGCCGTCGAGCTGCTGCACACCTCCACGTGGCAAGCGCCTCTCTGCCCTCCGCGTTGCGCTTCGTCAGCGGCGGAGCAGCGGACGCGCTATGCCACCCACGCGCTGTGCCACCCACGCGCTATGCCACCCACGCGCTATGCCACCCACGCGCTTGCCGATGCCCTTGCACCGCGCGTGCTTCGCGGGGTTCACGCGCGCCCGGTGCACGTGGTCCATGGGGACGAGGCGCGCGTGACGTGCAGCATGCGACGTCTCTGTGACGTCACGAGCGAGCCGCCAATCAGAGGCGACCCAAGGCGCGAGCCCCGACAACGGCTGACCTTTGCGATGGGGGGTGGGGGCAGCCAGCCAGCCAGCGCATAATTTATTAAAATGTGATTTTTATTTACCGGTACATGTAATAATCTTTATTTCCTCGGCAGTAAATTAAATGTCCCCATGGGTGTTATTAAACGTGAACTATTTTTTTTTAGTAATAGTTTCCCAGCGCTTGCTTTCATGGCAAATTAATAGTACGTTCATTGGCCAATAAATTACGTTGGCTACTTGGCCATGTAAACACAGGAAATATTATTGGTATTATTAGTTTCTCTTTCATGTGAGGGAATGCTGCCACTGCCCTCTAACGCTTAGCAGCAGACCGGACTCTCAATCCAGCGGGCGATGGATGGATTCGAATCTCCCCGGCACGGCAGTCGGAACGATGGCGCGAGTTCCTTCAATCCGTCACATCGCCTCCGTCCACCCAGCCGGGCACAAATGGGGTGCACCGCGGTTAGCCAACCGATAGGCACGGTTGGCTTCGTACGGTGCGAAAGAAAGTTCAGCGCACGCGTGCATGCACAGAGTGTGTGAGCGGTAGTGTAGCGGTTAGCACGCTGCGATTATCTGAACCGGTGCTGGGCCTCCCCTAGGTCGACTCAGTCTCAAATGAGTACCTGGTGCAATGTGTAAACATCGCCACTGGGGAGACAAAGGCGGCCTGGCGTGATGTTGGCCACCCACCCCCTCGTGTGCCTTGCCGGCCTTTATAGGTGCTCGCTAACAGCACTTGCCCCTACTGTCTGTTAAGGTTATACGGTGGATTTTTGTCTTTGTCTCCCACCTCTTCCAGCGGGGAAGAGTAGGCCAAAATTCCCTATGGCGGAACCCTCTATAGCCCGCTCTGCAGTGCCTCTGAGGCCCTTCTGCCGACAGTGTCGAGCGCAAGGCCGTTTCCAGCGCTGCTCCTCTACACGTGTAAGGGGCAGCAATCGTGGGAGCTGCCAATGCACCGCCGAACGCTCCAGTGCATAGATATGAGAGCAACGGCGTCAAATCAACACGCGGACTCCGCCTCCATTCGCGACGGCGCAATCGTTGCATTGCATATGCGTCATTGGTAAATCTTTCCTCTAAGCGATGTGGTGTGCCTTCAAGGGGTAGAGTTAATGGACTGCGGAACCACGGTTCAATACATTCACGGCTGGGCTTGGAGATAATTTGTTGCTTGGATTGGAGCAATGCAGCTTTCGTCTGGCGTGTGAAACATTTCATTTCTTCCTCCGAGAAATATATTTTTTTTTTTACAAAAGTTGCGCCCCACCTTTCGTCAATGATGTTCCTGTACTCCCAACTTCACGGGTTCATTATATATTATTATTGTTATGATTATGTAACTGAGGCCTATGTTCAAATCTCAGGGGGCGACCACCAGATGTAACAGGTGCTGTAGCCATTGTCACCAGCAAAGGGCAGTGCAGCATAGTCCATTGCTGTTCTATTTTTCGACTATCAGCGCCGACCAGCGTGGTGAAGTATGGTCAAATAACCCTCACCATCTCGCGTGGCATAGGAAGGCCCTAATCAGCAGTGGATTAACGATAGAACAACACTATTAAACTATTTCATCGGGTAAGGCCCACTGAGCTATTAATAATTCAGAAGCGCCCTGGCCACAAATATAGCTCAACGAAGTGGCTTATCGCGTGGTCATGTACAGAGGCAGCCAAATATTCTAAAAAGGCATGTTTCTTTACACAGGTATCCATGTTAATGTAACTGGGGTGCTGAGGGGCGGGAGTGGTCGCGCAGTGATTGCGCATTGATGCGTGATTACACCAGCAACCACCCGAGTTCGATGCATACATCAGCGGCAAAAAGTCTGAATCAGTCCTGTCGCCCCTACCACGACACCACCGACCTGACCTGCTTAACTGCTGCGATCAGAATACTGACGTCAAACAGCACCCCTGACTGACACGGTGTGGGGATGACATTGTCATTCAGTGGATTGGCATGGGATGAACATTGCAGGGTGCTTCAAAAACAATGTGAACACTTCTGAGAATTTGTAACAAGACCATACGAAATGTGCCTCCGGGCTCTGGAGACCACCTGGAGAAGATTCCAGGCAATGTGTTGACAATGATGGCGAACAAGCGGAGACTCTTTGACCTTTTGAAGCTATTAACATAAATTTGTTATCATGTAACAGTGTCTTTTTCGCCCTTTTTCCATTTAAAACGTTCGTCCCATGTAAGTGGTAAAACAAATGTTGAAGCACCCTATATTTTACATAATTGAGTTTGATGGAGCGATGGAGATGGAGCAGTGAAATCGGCTGGCGTGGAGCTGTGACGTGGATCATTAAATTGTAGGATTGTGAGAAACGGCGACAGTCGGGTGAGACATTCATCCAGCAGTAGATTGGCCAAGACTGAAACCGATAATGCTGAATTGAGTTAGGCCGTGCCGAAATATATATAGCACTGTAATATTTGTCGGTGTGTTTAATATCCCTGGCTGCTGTGACTTCCATTGTCGCCGTTACATGCGCCACATATAAATATGCATACACCTGTGCATGCGTGTCATGTATAATGTATTGGAGAATGCCGTGTCTCCTTTTCTCAGAATTTTTCACAGCAGCCACTCATGCATACCGTGTGGTAGTGCACCAGCTGTGTAGGGCACATGCTCCTCACCAATGCAGCACGCGTTGCTTGGTAGGGCGACCTGCGGGTTTGGTTGCACAAGACAACTTAAGTGAAAGTCACTTAGGTTTACCACACACACACACAAAATCGATGCAAACGAAGGGACGGCCCCGCTTCACGATGTTTTACGCAACGAGCCGCAGACCTCTCTCTCTGGCAGCAGATGCACGTGGGTCATGTGCACGGCGCATCTCTTCTGCTTTGGCTTTCATACGAAGCATTCATTCACATATTCAGTTTCCCCAGATAATGTCACGGGAGGAGATCAAGGAATAGCGCATTGTATATTATATATGTAGAGGTGTAATTGTGTATGGGCGCGGATGGCTAACAAACACAAGGGGCGTGGTTATGGCCGTACACAGAGGAGGTGCTTACACCGACGTCCGCACATGCATCCCCCACGGGCCCCTCCCGGGGGCCGAGTACTATAAAAGGTGGTGAGCCGGAGGGCTCGAGGTCGAGTATCAGCTTAAACCAGCGAAGACTGAAGACCAGCTAGAATAGGCCCCGGAGCTCCCCTGGCTCGCTGTCCTTGTCAGGGCCGACCAGGGCAAGCCGGTGGCGTGGCCCCGAGAGCCCAGACTGACGAGCCAGTCTGGAGACTCAGGGTGCCGGGATCCCAGCTTGACCAGGGCTGGGATAGGTAGCCTCCCCTAGCTCCGTAGTGGAGGACTTGGGCGTAGGTTAGCGGGGTTAGATGTTGTGTCTCCCTGTTAGCCGAGTGAAGGGGACGATACCCCCTTGAGTACTGTGTGTACCCGTTACTGTGCACAAGTTGGTGTTAATAAATAAGTGTGCCTCCGATCCCGTCGTCAAAGCCTCCTGAATACTTACTACATATATATACTTTATACATATAAATGAAGTCCAACCGTTGTCAATTCACCAATGGATTAAGGACACCCCCCCCCCCCCATGCCGTGTAGGTCATGGGGATTATTATGACCGTACTTCACCTTTCTGGTCAGAGCGGCGTTTGTGCGGAACAGGGAGTGCAGCGGTTCCCGCTCACGGCCAACACCAGTGGCAATTATCTGAACCGGTCCTGGGCCTCCCAGAGGTCGACTAAGCCTCAAATGAGTACCTCTGGTGCGATGTGTAAAACATAAGCACTTGAGAGACAAAGGCGGCCGGGCGTGGTTCTGCTCGCTAAAAGCACTTGCCCCGACAGTTTGTTGAGGCTAAAGGGGGATCTTTGTCTTTGTACAGGGAGCAGAGCAGGGACTGGTTCCCAAATTACTTCATACTGACGCTCCCCATGGCCGGAAATTGCACTCGGGGTCATTGGGATCACGCTAACAACAGGACCACCGCTCCAAAGTGCTCGTATGATTTGTATTATGATTTCATTGTGCCCTGGCAGCTCAGTCTCATCATCAGCGTCGTTGCTCATTTTCTATCCACTGCTGGATGAAGGCCTCTCCTAAGCCATTGCCATCCCTCGATGGTCCCGCGACGCCTTCGTCCATTTTTGCTCTGAGACTCCATCTCCACGGCGGGCGCCCCCCTCCCGGGGCATAATCCCTCCTTCGGCTGCCACTCCATCACCGCTCTCCTCCCATCAGCCGCTGTACAGCGACGTGCCCGGGCCCAAAGCCCACTGAACTCTTCTTCAACAGTCAACGTGGATGTCTTCTCGTTTGTTGCGTTTGTTTTCGTTTGTCCCGAGCATGAGTTCTCCCCCCCGCCAGCCCTCCTCTCCGTGCTGTCATTCCAAACAAAATCATCTCTTTCCGCGGCTGCTCCGAGCACTGGGAACGTTCATTTCCTTTTATTCTGCATCGGTGTCGGCGCCTCCGATTTGTACGTCGCAGCGGGTAAAATGCGGCGCAGATTGAAAACGTTCCCAGGCATGTCGGCGTGAAAATTCACTCTTCTGAATGCAATCCAATATGCTCTTGTTCGCTTTTTAATAACCTTGGCAATATAGTTCCCAAACTCTGCTGAACACATGAAAAGAAAATGCTCTCGCAGCTCTGGACAAGAAATTAAAAACATTAAAGATTTTTGAAAGCTCTGTCAAATTGTTACGATCGTATCACGCTTCGAAAATTTATACATAGACGTAAAATGCATTTTACTTGACTTAAAGCTTTCGTGACTGCAGGAATTCATGTTCTTTGGGTCTCTCGGTAAAGTCACGTAGATAGGTTCAAATAAAATAAAATAACAAAAAGATTGTTTTGTTATTTTTAGTTATTATCTTTGAATCTTTCTGACTTTACCGATAGCCCAAAATAATATATTGAACTGTCTTTTTTTGTTTTTTACTTCGGCACCCAAGATTAATAGTTCTATTTGGTCCCAGAGTGCTCACCACCGCAAGGCACGAGGAGTGATTAATCCTCCGTGCCGGTATTAATTTTATTCACGAAGTGAGTGATAGCAAACCATGAAAGTAACGCATCTGAGAGGACGTCACACTCACCCCCCTCACCCACCCAACGCCCTCACCCAACGCACCCACCCAACGCCCCCACCCACCCAACGCACCCACCCACCCAACGCACCCACCCAACGCACCCACCCAATGCCCCCACCCAACGCACCCACCCACCCAACGCGCCCACCCACCCAACGCCCTCACCAACGCACCCACCCAACGCACCCACCCAACGCACCAACCCACCCAACGCCCTCACCCAACGCACCGACCCAAAGCACCCACCCACCAACGCACCCACCCAACGCACCCACCCACCCAACGCACCCACATAACGCACCCACCCAACGCACCCACCCAACGCACCGACCCAACGCACCCACCCACCAACGCACCCACCCAACGCACCCACCCACCCAACGCACCCACCCACTAAACGCACCCACCCACCCAACGCACCCGCAGATGAGCTGTTTGGCTCTCCGATGCGTTTTCGGGTTGTGCCGTGCATTGTTTGGCACGATGTCTGACATTTTGCTCCATGTACTCGGAGCTTCTTCAGGAATTGAATTAAATGAATTAATTCCCGAAGCAACTGTACGTATGTTGAACTTCTTTCGCACCGTATGTAGCCAACCGTGAAAATCGGAGGTGCGGGGCGAGGAATATTTAGTTCCTGGAGAAGCTCTGTTCTCTTTTGCCCGCGTGTTCACGACGGGTTCGTCTCGCTCACGCAGCCTTTCCAGCGCCGGGCCTCTCGTCCCCCGTGACATTACCATGGTCCCCGAAACACTCTCACCTCCACGCCCTTCTCCGGTCACTTTCATTTTCTGCAATCTTCGCGCCTCAACGGTCAACGTTAATTCTCATTCCAGATAAGTTAAGCAACAATTCTGGGAAATGAATTCCCCCCCCCCCCCGTGGTGTAATGTGTGTTGATTTTATTTTTCATCAGCGGTGGCGCAGTGGTCGGCCCATTGAACGCCCTCTGGACGCGGGCCACCAGAGTTTGAGTCCCGAGGTCATGGCTGTCCCCACCGGCAATTATCTCAACTGGTCCCTGGGCTCTTCCCTAGATTCACTCGGCCTCAAATGTGTACCTGGTGCAGTTGCGCAAACACATCTCGAGTTGGGGAGACAATGGCGGCTGGGTGTGGTGCTGGCCACACTACCACCCCCCCCCCCCCTCGAGTGCCATCTCGGCCTTCATCGGTGCCCATTAACAGAGCTCGCCCCGACAGTCCGTGTGGTCTACACGGGGGGACCCTCTGTCTTGGTTTTTAATCTATTATATGCACAATTCAAATATCAAAGCCGTAGGCTCCAAGGCAGTTTCAGATTGTTTTGGTTTAAACAAATGCAAATGTTTCCAGACGCTGTAGAATGCCCTTTCATCTCCATCTGTTAAGTGAGAGGATAGGAGATGTGGAGTGGTTAAATGCAGTGCATAGTCGTGAATGATGGCGTGTGCATTTAAACAAATTGCTTGGGGAATATTTACTTCCCTGCTTGGCCTGAAGAGCTTTCATGGCTGCACTACACCTGTTGAAATCATTTGTCGGCCGATCTTTAAAGAGCCCTTCCGGCATATTTAATTCATAAGCGTATATATGTATGTAATTTAGTGGAGGCTTTTGTAAACGAAGCATTCCGAAAAGGGGTCCCATTTTACTCCGCTGCAATACAACAGGCATGGCTGTACACACGCCCCAGACTCATCCGTCTCACTCAATCGGCAAGACGACCACCACCCGGGTAATGTTCAGGGGCTGCGTTTTAGGTTCGCAACGGAAATTTCGCCGTCAATCACAGCGGTAGCACAAGGAATGAATAAACCAAGCACAGGCTCAAAGACCCAAGTAGCTCAAGGTATCCCACCAACCCGCCGCCCCCCCACCTTCTCCCCAGATTCATGGAATTAAAGTAAAAAATGCACCACAATCATCAACATCATCATCAGTAATCCATAATAGAAGTTTTGGGTTAGATCACACTACACAATTGTGTTTAATCTCCAAAACATCGGTGTGCTCAACCAGTAACGAATTGCCATGTTTTGATTCCGTGACAACCCTTTCTAATTGGCTGTGTCGGGTGGTGGCAGGTTTAACGACACATTTATATTTACGCTCTATTATGGATAATATTGGTCGCGATAACCGTCTCGCACTGGCCATACGGTGCAATAATCCACCGAGGACTCGCACGCGAGGCGATGCCATCGCTCCGTCTCCTTTGCGGGCGAGTCCCGGGATGCTAAACACCACCGCTGGACATTCCGATCGCGCGCCAAACTGCGCAGAGTTGTCGTGAACAACTCTGCCGTGAACAACTCTGCCGTGAACAACTCTGCCGTGAACAAATCTGCCGTGAACAAATCTGCCGTGAACAACTCTGCCGTGAACGAATCTGCCGTGAACGGCTCTGCCGTGAACGGCTCTGCCGTGAACCGCTCTGCCGTGAACGGCTCTGCCGTGAACGACTCTGCCGTGAACGACTCTGCCGTGAACGACTCTGTCGTGAACAACTCTGCGCTGGCAACGGCATCACGAGACCGACCGCGCGAATGCAAACCGCATTGGCGAGCGTACAGACATCCGCCCACCGTTCACGCATTCAGAGTCATCGGCTCTCACGGCGGTAGCGGCAACGCGGTGAATTCACATCAGGCAAAGGGGGGTGAAGCGATCGCTCACTGAAGGCTCTCCGAGAAAGGAACGGATTTGTGTATTTTTTTTACTTTGTGTTTTTCCACTGTCCACCGCCAAAAATTTAAATACGTGATTGTGAAGAGTGATGCATATAGCTCGCTTGCGATTGACCAACGGGAGAATCTACATTTACGGTAATCATCATCATAAAATAAGAGCTATTTCCTGATAAACGGAGCATTAATGAATTGGTGTTTGTCTCCTGCTTGCAGCGTTGAATCAATGGTGGAAATTCTACATTCCTATGGCACGGGGCGAGTCTATCCATAGGACAACCACTGTTGACTTTTCAACAAAGCGGTACTCATTTTATCGACACCGTGAGCATGATGGAGCTGCGTCAATCCCCCGACCAGGATTCGAACCCGCAACCTTTTCTATCGCGAGCCCCTCGCTCTACCTCTGAGCCATCTGCCCGGATAAATATCAATGAGACACATCAGCAGAAACACAGACGCGTTCAACGTTAGGTCACGCGTCCCGATCTAACGATTGGTGCAGTGTAATGTAAGCGAACTATCAGGAGCATATGCTGCGTTATAGAGGTAACGATGACACGTTGTCCCTCCGCGCACACGCCGACAGATGTTCCTCATTTACCCATCGTCTCCATGTAGGCGTGGATGCTGCATCAATAAACTCTACGCGTCTCGAAGTTAGTACGTCACAAATTGCACGTCTGAACCAGGGAGGTATGAGTCACGGAACATTGGGATGTTTCTAAAAATATATATATTTTTATATTTACATATTGTTTTCTCCCAAATTATAGTCCGATATCAGTGGCACGTCATCATATAAAGAGATGTCAATTGGGAACTCTGATAGCTGGCAACGCACTGGCAGTTGACCGGCACATCATAACTACTTCTGGCGTCACTTGAAATGGGTCTCTCTTGTCTCCCGTAGGGTGCAGCCGCTCATAATAACCCTGGGAAGAGATCAATCACGGCTTGCCAATCAAAGTGACGCTCGAATTCTCCGTGCTGGAATGCGAAAAGCCCGTGGAGGCCATGAGCACTAGACAATCAGAGGGTTTGCTTTTAAAAGCAATTACAATCCAAATTCAATATATGTATAACTGGCCAATGTGCTGGACACGGGCTAGAATCAAGAGCTATGTGGGTAAAAGTGTGAAAGAAAAGACATCGGCCATAATATTAGTCTGTGATATATTTTAAAAAATCCATTTTAATCCACTGCTGGATGAGGGCCTCCGCACGCCATGTCGGCCATGAGGGTTGCTGAACTTACGGATCACCTCACCGTGGTCAGACCCAAGGCGACCTAAGTAATCATTGGAAAGATGTTATTAACCATGCAAAAAAGATTTAACTACACACATTTGGACCATCTTACTTGACAGGTACTATTCTTTAGTTACCGTACAGTTTACTAATAGACAGCCAGTTTTGTTTTATTATGTTTAGCTTTTTTTTTCACACGCTGGTTGCCTGCCTTGAGTTTTACCCACCTAGCAGCATAGCAAGGGACTGCTTTGTCCTGACTTGCTTTTCTGCTTCTGCCATCTACATGACAAAGGCTCAGTCCCAGCAGCAGCAGCAGCAGCAGCCGCAGCCGTACTAACCATCTCACAACAACTTCTCTCCCGCGGCCCATCCCGGCTCCTGCCCCCTTAACCAGTATATATACAAGGTCGGGTCTCTTGGCAATTCTCTCTTTACTTGATACAGCAATTGTGCTGTGACGGTTCCACCTGAAGACGGAAACTTGTGTTGCCTCCGAAACGTCGTGATTTATTATTTTATTTCTATTATTTCTTCTATTATTTATTATTTCTTTTTATTATTTATTTTTTACCGACGTGACTTTACCGAAAAAACCTAGGAGTATGAATCCTTGCAGTCACGAAAGCTTCAAATCTAAAGGGAATGCATATAGTCAGATGTTTGAAAAATGCAAGGCTTGTATCTGCCGTTTAAATCTCCTGCATCACCTTGCCATTGCGTTCAAATAATACTCAGCACATTGTAGAAGGCGTAAAGTGAGTCATCGAAAATCGCTCGTCCGTCCGATTCTGGGCTCCATAAGCAGTTGCGATCACTCTGTGTGGACCGTGTTCCTCCTGGCAGCGTGTCCTTGAGACAGGAAAACATTCAATCGAGCCGCTAACACAATCATATCAACACACCGCTGCACAACTACTGCTACCCTCAGTCATCAGCCGAAGCAGCCTTTTGGCGTCCTCTGGTCTGACACTGGTGGTGTGACGAGGCCAAACAGAAGGCGGGCTGTCTCTGGTGTAGGTCAAACAGTACCAAAGACAAACTCTTTGGTTCTTTCGGTAAAGTCACGTAGGTATGAAATAAAATAAATCATGACGTTTCGGGCGCAACACAAGCGTCCGTCATGAGGTGGGAAAGCATGGTCTGGATTCTGGATTCCTGCAGTCACGAAAGCTTCAAATCAAGATTGGACCAAAGACAATGCATATATTAATAATTATCATTATAGGAAGCACGTTTGTTTGCATGTCCACCACAAGTGCGTGTGGTTAATGCAGACTTGACTCCTTGCAAAAGGTGTCTATTTATAGTTTGAACATCCTAACACCTAAATTTCGATTTAAAAACCAAGAAGATGAATCCTAACACCTGTTTTATTGTACATTCAAACCGCTGCTAAGGCTACACGAAATTTCTGGGGAGGCTTCAGCTGAGAGACGTGGCGAGATGGGAAAGCCCCTCCTTCTGCCTCCCTCAGCCCCCGCCCACTTTGCACATAACCACGCCCACTCGTTCGCTAGCCTCCCCCACACACGGTGAGCGTGCCGTTCGTTCTGACTGGGGGAGATTCCGGTGACAAAATTACGTTGAATTATCACTTGAGCGGTCACATAGGTTCGGAACTGAGCCGAGTTTCACTTAAATAGTATTTAAAATATGATTCAATATTATTGTTATAGTGTTTCATATTAAATAGTATTGTTATATTGCAATGGAAGTCTTGTTTGTTGGCATGAAGTGGGGCCGGTGGGGGAGACGAGCTTTGCTGATGCTCTCCGTGAGCTGACCAATAACAACTGGGAGCCCTTCGCTTGTCGGGCAGCTCGCAACGGACCACGGGGCGGCTACGCTTTGGCCCGGTGGTGGGCAAAAGACTCGCGCTCGATTCTGAAACACCCTGACAGATGGAGCATCTGGTCACTGAATAATCAGAGGATGGAGAATCCAGAGGGAGTCGTTCAATCTCCCCGGTGCAGTGATATGAAAAAAACATAAATTGGTGTGTGTAAAAGCCCCACCTCTGTCTGCCCAGCGGCATAATCTGGTGCGCCACAGTGAGTCCTGATGACGACCGCTTGAGTTGCGATCGAAACGTCGTGGTTTTTTATTTATATAGTTTATTTATATTTTATTTGTATTATATTCAAATTACTGAAAGAACCAAGAATAAGTCTACATTATCGACTGCCAGTACGCTCACTCAGTTTAATAACCATTGCTACAGTTTACATCATAGACTGCCAATACGCCCACCAGCTTAAAAACCAGGCTACAGTTTACATTATAGACTGCCAGTACACTCACCAATCTCAATAACCAGGCTACAGTCTACATTATGACTGCCAGTACACTCACTCCGATTAAGAATCAGGCTACAGTCTACATGAGTGGTTTTTTGTTGTTTATTTTGATTACAAAAATTTTTTATTTATATTTTTATTAACTTTTGTATTATTCTTATTTTACTATCTACGTGACTTTACCGAAAGAACCAAAGAATGTACACGTAATACACACAATTATATGTTCTGTTTGTTTGCAGCTCAGAAGGTGGCAATCTTATCCAAGACATCCGGTCAGCGAGAAAGGGAAGGCCAGGCTACTCTCGAGAGGGGCTCTGAAAATCTGAATCTTTATTTATTCTGGAGGAATCCGATGAGCTATAAACCTTTTATTTTTTACAAATGTCCAATATATGACAGATGTCCAAAGCGGTGTGAGTCCTGTTGCGAGTAACTACAGGGCTACACCTTAATCCAGCGTGAGAGACAGAAAGAGAGTTAAACAAAGATTGTCTATTCAGAGAGAAAACTCTCACAGGTACGTGCGGCTGTAGATACACTTTGAGTAACAATGCAGCAGCACTTTAAATTTTGACTGTGAGGAATCCGAAGCTGGAGAAGCCACACAAACTAGCAGTTTTCAAGATGCAGAAATGCAACTGGGGAAACAGCAGAGGGAGTTCAAAGTAGGGGGGGGGGGGTTGGAGAGAGAGAGAGGAAAACAACACTGACAGCAAAACAGGAAGCTCAATCGTCTGCGTGTGGAACAACAACAACAACAAAGAACAGCAACTTGCAATGGCCGGCCGCCACACCTGGCTGTGGATTGGAGCAGCAGAGGCGGCGAATCGGACACTTTGATTGTAAACGGTTGTTTGTCTTCTATCGTTAAGAGGACACCGGGTGCTAGGGAGACATTGCGCCTTATCGGATGTCACGCGCCAAAGCAGCCGCGCATTTCGTTCTGAGATAATTAGGTCACTGCAGGAGCGAAACACTCGGCAACATTTTCACGGCCACCGATGCAATATTGGTAGGGGAGACTGCGCTTGTTCTCTGCAAGACTGGCGTTTTTGTTTTGCTGCTGCTGCTGCTGTGTTCTCCGCAGCACCACGAATCTCCCCCTCGTAAGATAGCCGGGCAGCCGGCTGGACGGCATCGTCCGCGTAACAAATAAAAATAAACGTAACATGACTGCGCCTCCAACACAACGTGGCATCGAACATCATCACGCACCAAGGTTAGGCAACAAGAAAGTACCTGTGAAGTGAGAAGGGCCCCGTCGAAGCAATGTGTGGCACACATGTTTCCACGAATAACACCGAGCTCGCCTTGTCCTATTTTGTTGTGCACTTGAAAAAATGTTCCTCCAAGTGTGGGTTCAAATACGTATTTTGTTTTCACTTCTGAGATGTGGGAAATTGATGAAAATATATTCAGGCAAGCTGGCAGGGCTGTCGGCGCTATGGGTGTTGCTGGTGTGTGACCTCCACCACCAAATGTCCCTTTGACATAATTACAACCGTCTGGTCCACAGGACGGGTTGTGCAGGATTGGAAGTATTCCCCGGTGGTCCCATTTCTTTTTTAAAAGAAGGGGGACCGCATTGATTGCAAATAACTCACCGGAGCAGTTCTCTCCCCCACTCTGCCGGGAATGGTCCTGGCAGGAGTTATACAACATTGCCTTGTCGAGCATGCGAGAGGCTTGCAGAGTCCCAGTGTGGTTTCAGATTGGGGAGTTCCTGCACAGATGCCATATTCTTTGTCTGTCTGCTACAGAAGAGAAATAAGGACGTTTAACAGGATCTAAATATATGCTTTATTTATACGGTAAAGGCCTACAATACAATCAATATGCCTTGTCTTTGGGTTATTCTTTGTGATTTTGGGGTTTCTGGTCTGATATTCTACTTGAAATTATTTAAGAACAATTCATTATGGTGGGCAGGCCCGGGTAAAGTTGCGTGGTCAGAAGGCAGAGACATTTCCTGTTCACTTTGGGGTGCGATGTATCCTCTGGCCCATACATTATTTAACATATTTTCAATCACTTAGTTGAAGAAGCTTGCCATGGCTGTTTCGGAGGAATTTCCAGATACAATGGGAGGCTAATCGATGCCTGGGTTGTGGTCAAGGGACGGCTCCCTCTTGGGCAATCATGTTTTGTATACTAATGATAAGGTAATTTCTGCTCATTGTGAGAAAATAGTTGGAGACTATTCTGAACCCGAAGTGTGCCGCTTAAGGGATGGAGGTAAAAACCCTACTTCACGCGGCCTCAAAGTACACCTAGCCTGGTACAAGCACCGTGATGATGTTACTTCCACAGCGGTGAATGGCAGCTGCCTTTGTTGTGTTTATAGTTCAGATCTACTTTGGGCATCAGCTCAGCCTTGTGGTGGAGTTTGCAGACAGCGGAGACAAGAATAAATGAATGCCTTAAAAATAAAAAAAAGTCAGGAATGTCAATGTTAAACCAGAGCATCAATACCTCATATTGAGACAGTTGTTACATAAATATAACCCGGTCTGAATAGGTGTCCAGCATGGAAATATGCCACGACATCGTTTACAATGTGAAATCTATATATTTTTGAAAGAACGTCTGTCACCTTGCCAATGGGTTTTTACCTTTATCTTGTATAGTTTGTGTGTTTTCACGTACTTCCAGTGCGAATGACGATTACTTAGAAGTTATTCAACTGCAGTTCACTTCATATGTTGTCTCATGTTCTGATAAATATAAACCTGCCAAAATAAATCTAACAATTGCGACGTTATGCTTCTAACACACGGTGGTGTCAGTTACACAAATATACTTAATCAAATAAAATCAATAATTAAAAGTAGCAAGACACGTAACTGAGATGCCATAAATTATTCCGGAAAACATTTTAGCAGACCTCTAACTTAATTGGTAATAGCTACACGTATATATTTGTAACCTTTATCATTGATTTTGTCACGTCATAAATATTTTATCGGTAGATTAAGTATTTAATAGAAGGAAAACGAGCAACACTCACCGTGTGAGAAACATTGAGCAAAATGGACGAGGCGAATATCGCGCATCTCGTATCATACGATACATCGCATCAGGAACGGTGCAATGGTTATCACACTGGACTTATACATCCTTCAATTAAAATCTTCCAGGCGATGCGGCAGTTGCAACGGGCAGCAGCACGGTTAGTCGACCGGCAAGTCACGTGCGGTAGCCGATGGGGGGGAGAGAATAAAGTGTGGGTAAGGCCACCTCTTCCGAGACGTCTGCCTATCGTGGAAGAGTAGACCAAATGCCCCGCACGGGGGTAGAAATCGCGGTGGAGAGATGTTGTCTGTCTCGCCTGGTATACAGCAGTCCGTGGGTTCGATCCCGACCCTGATGCCTGCTCAATATTTGGAGTTTGCGTGTTGCTCTCCGCGTGGTCGTGTGGATTTTTCTCCGGGTTTTCCCCTCCACGTTCATCAGTAGTTGGCTGCTCTTCATTTCCACGTGATCAGCCACTTCGTTGAGCTATCATTTGTGGCCAGGTCGCCTCCGAAAAAGAGCTAATAGGTCAGTGGGCCTTACCTTGGTATGAAAAAATTGTATAGGTGAGTTTTTATTACGTACATTTATAAACGTGCAACCCTTATAACATGGGTTTTCACGAGCGAGCAGTATTCACACATCGTCAGCTCTATTTCGATTTAAAGCTTTCGTGACTGCAGGGATTCATCTCCTTGGTTCTTTCGGTAAAGTCACGTAGAAGGGAAGTAATAAAATAATAAAAATAAAACATAATAAAATAATTCTCACGACGTTTCGGCCACAACGCAAGCAGCCGTCTTCAGGTGGAGAACAGGTCTGTCAAGTAGACAGAGTCTGAATGATTATGTTTTATTTTTATTATTTTATTACTTCCCTTCTACGTGACTTTACCGAAAGAACCAAGAAGATAAATCGTCAGCTCTGTCAAACAGCTCTGTCTTGCATTCCCTACTGAACTGGTCAAATGTCTGTGAAGAGTTTCTCTAGTGGAGGCCGTTCTGCCAGCAGGGGCGTGTGAGCAGCATTCTGCAGCGCTGCGCCTTCACCTCCATTGCTACTTCTCTCGGTTGTACTGCCGCCGTGATGCCGTGTCGCGGCAATGGTGTTTGCATTCAATACGGCCGGATGCACGGGGAGGTCACGAGGGCCCTCGGACACAATGAGTCACCCTGCTGGAAGAATACCGGCGGCCACGATCAATGGGACGCTTTGCAGAATGAGCCCGTGCATCGACAAACCTCTCTCCACTGCTCCTGGAGGGAATCATGGCTCACGCCATTATGTGTATGTAATCGACGGTGCGTGGGCATGCGTTCATATTGCTGTAGGCGAGCATGGGAGTGCATTATTATTATTATTACCATTGATCATGTTTCGAATCCATGTTCACACTAAATATGCCTGATTGGGTCAAGGCGACAGAGTTGTGCACGTAACTAAACGTAGCCGTGCGATGGCAATGCGTTGGAAGTTACCGCTCAGTAATTTGTACTGGTAGGAACCTCCTGGTTACACCAGCCCACAGGGGATTATTGTGTCCGTCGTGCAGGGAGGGGCTGGGTGGGGAGGGGAGGGTGGGGAGGGGCTGGGTTGGGAGGGTGGAGAGGGGCTGGGTGGGGAGGGGTGGGGCTGGGTGGGGTGGGGAGGGGATGGGTGGGTGGGGAGGGGCTGGTCACCCCGTGGTGCCCTTATAAAACGTTTAACCTACTCACGCCGGCTTGTGCCCGCCCTCACAGTCGGGCATATTTGCGGAATACACCACACCGCCGTTGACCCTGGCCATTGACCGAGCAACCCAACGTTCCTACCAGCTCCCTCCGCAGGAATGTGTTAATATTGGCGTCCACGTCGTCACGCGAGGAGCTCCGATCGTGATTGGCATCATTCGCGCGATTCCGCACACAATATCCTCTGGTGTTGATGCCCTGCGGACTCGTAAATTGACCACTGGTTGACTTTGAAATGCGACCGTTGTGAATGGGTGCAAACAAACGACCCAATGTCAATTGTGCCACATCCCAGGTTCTCTCGAGACAAAACAACAACTTAGGAACCGTGTTGACAGGCAGGCACAAGCATGATACAGAGAATGTCCTATTAGGTAGAGGTGCAGCCCTGCAATGGCTTGTTCGTACCACTGCTGGTGGAAGGGTCTTCACTAGGTGGAGCTCTATAGAGCCCCTCTAGAGGGTCTTTGGCCTACTCTTCTACGCTGGTCAGACGTCTTGGAAGTGGAGGGAGTTCGCCACACTTTACGCCACCACACGCGGACCTGACGATGGACGCAACTCTGTTGTACCAACTCACTCTGCTGGGTAGACAGCGGGGGCAGAGGGAAGGACACAATGGACTGGTACCATTCTTTAAAACTTTCGCGCTCAGAGATGGAGCAGGTGACCTCTAGATTGATATTCCCGGCGAGCTCACCGTTGCTCGACTATGCCCGTGCAAATGCATGTTCCTGTAACCAATGCGGCGGTCATGGTGAATGTGGCGAGTGGTTTATGTGGTCTACTTCTTGAGATGCGTGTAAATCTCTTCACTGGACATCTGCGACAACCCCACTGGACATCTTTGGGGGGGTGGGGGGGAAATGAGCTTTTTAACTCATCGGAATCCTCCATCCGAAACAAAGATTCCGAGAGAGATAACGGTTTGAGGCTCCACAGCCGCACCTCAGACCACAGATTGACCGGGGAATGGAGATTGCAGCGCCAGCATGAGGGGAGACAATGGGAACGGTTCCCCATTGTTATATCTCTACTTTTTTTTAAAAGGTCACCGATTTGAGCCGAAATTATATTACCTTCGATTACGCGGGACGGACACCACCACTGTGGAGGAGGAGGACGCGGAGGAGGATGAAGAGGAGGAGGACGAGGAGAAAAAAAAATCGACGCGACCACGGGGAGAACATACAAACTCCAAATATACAACAGGCGTCAGGTTCGGGATCGAACCCACGAACCTCTTGCATAGCAGGCGATGTTGTTAACATCTCACCACCATGGCTCCCCATCGTAGAGCCATGTGTGTGGTGGCTTCCCACACACATGGCTCAACTGCCCCCCCCCTTCTCCCTCCCCCCCCCATGCGAGAGGAGCTGGAGTCGGGCCTGGGTGCGGGAGAGTCAGCGAGAACTACAACTCAAACCGGTCGTCACGGTGAGCGGCTTGCAGCCCGCCGAGGGGAAAACTGCTTGAGACAAATCGACGCGACCACGTGGAGAGAGACACGCAAACTCCAAATATACAGCAGCAGGCGTCAGGGACGGTATCGAACCCACGACCTCCTGCGTACTCCGGCGCCCATCTCATTTGTATTAAGCTAAAGTTTGTTTTGTATCATTGTGTTCACTCCGTCAGCTTACACGCGAAAAATTACAGATTAAATAGCTTATCGTTTGTACATGTGCAGCCCTACAATTTATTAAGCCATTGTTGGCGGGATGTCCTCCACCAACCAAAGGGAGCTCTGGAGAGAATTCCCGTCTAGATGTTATGTTTGGCCTACTCTTCCATGCTGGCCAGAAGTCTTGGAAGAGGTGTGATTACCGACATACTACCCCGCCACACGCGGCCTGCCGATCGACTAACAGTACATTTTCCATCATTGGTGCGAACCAGAGAGAATTGATTATTTTTTGCACGATTCGATGTGAATGAACCTGTATAGTTGATAATCAAAATGGATTTCGATTTAAAGCTTTCGTGACTGCAGGGATTCATCTTCTTGGTTCTTTCGGTAAAGTCACGTAGAATGGAAATAATAAAAATAATGTTTTTTTTTTCCATTCTACGTGACTTTACCGAAAGAACCAAGAAGAATCAAAATGGAATATTACAACTTCATATTCAACTTGAGCTGTTCAATACATGCATCATCATCATCATCACCGTGAGCCATGATCTACCCACTGCTAGATGCCATCGCCATCTCCCTTGGTCTTGCATTGCAACAATCCGGAAAGCACGCGACTCCATTCCCTCCTCCCCCCATCTCCACAATCGGCATCGTCTCACTCCTTTGGCTGCGACTCAGCCGTCAGTCTTGACAAACAGCTATTATCCCTGCTGAAGCCCACTTTCTTAACCGTCAAAATTATGTCTCGCGTACATGCCACGTGCCCCTGCTATAAAAAAAAAACACAAAGATGACAGTAAAAGCTGTGGCTGGCAATAAGTTGGGGAATGGAAACTTTTTGACATTTCATGGGTGAATAATGCGCACTCCGTTCGAAGCAAATGGGAACGGCTGCGTGGTGCCTGCAATGTAACATCGCTTGGCTTGCAGGCGACGCACAGTGGCTGCGCGATCCGCAAAGCCCATGATCGTGTGTTGCTCATGAACCACAAGCAGTGCAATACCCTCGCGAAAAGAATGGGAGTGGAATTTACCCCATAGGTGGCACGCAGCTTTGGGAATAGGCTTTCTTTCGGCAGCGGATTGCCCACGACTGATGCTGCTGCTGCTGCTGATGACAATGATATGAAGGAAGAACGAGTTACAAACTGATGTGCAGCCCATTCAGTCGTGCGGTCAACAGATATCGGAGGGCGCACTGTGTGAATTGTGTCCGCGCTGTTGCCCCTTTGGGATGTCCCCCCCCCCCAACCTCGTCTCGTTTATTTTTCCTCCTCGGTCGCTAGGGGAGAAATTGGTTGTCGACGATATTTCGGAAGGACCACGGGGGAAGCGCCGTTTACGAAATCGATCGCGGCTGCACGAGAATATCGGCCCGCCCCACGTGACACGGAGGCCATTGCGACATACACACGCGCTCTCGTTTATTGTTAGACGAACAATGAACACGTGGCGCATTCCAACAGTCGTTCAAGAAAGAAGCGGGCGGTTTGTTTTTCAGATCAACGTGAATCATTTTAGCAATTCAACCAAAATATATAAATATATATTGACGTGGCAAACGACAACAGAATGCCCGTGCACATCTCTTGACAAACGCACTTGCCAGAGATGCCCAAAGGTACAACAACAGTTGGAAAACACTGAATGTTTGTTTCCTGGAACACCTATGCTTGATCGTGGGTGTGTACGCACACACATACACAACAACAACCGCCATACGCCACTAAGTGGCGGTGACGTCACCACGACGCTTGTGCACCTTGAGGCCACGTGAAGTGTCGAACGCCCGCACACACACATACACACACACGCCCAACCAATAAATCCACGAACAGCCAATTCAAAACAAATTATAGAAAGTGTCCCTCAGCTGACGACTTTGAAGATTTGCAACCTCCGAAAGTGAAAGACGGGCGCGTTTTAACGTTTGCCTTTGCCGATGGGCCATCGGTGCCTTCACGGAATGTTTTTCCTTATTTTTTCTTTTACGTCGCACACAGAGAGAGAGAGGGGGGAGGCGATCCGAGGGGCGAGGAATTGCGACTATTTTTTGGCTGCCTATCGCGCACAAAGATCGTGGGGGTCACCGCATCGCAGCCGCGCTTCTGCGGCCGTCTGGAACGCTCTTCCTTCCGATATTAGGAAGCCACTGTGGAGCTTCGCACTTTCAAATTTTCTAGCTTTAAAACTCGTTTCTTTAGAGCCGCTTTTAGCGTTTAGCTCGCTGTCCTTTCCCCGCAAACTCCAATTATCACGCTTGGCTACGTACGGTGCGAAAGAAGTTCAACGTACAGTAACATACATCCCGAGGTCCTTCGACTGTCTCGGAGCTTGATATTGAGAAGACAAGCACAAAAACACAAAAAGCTCAAAACAATCGTCAATAACACTGCCCTAATAGGGAAAAAAATCCCGATAGATAAATAACCGGCCGTGTTCCAGGCAATGGATCTTCTTCACAGCAGAGATGTGAAGCAGGGATCATTGCCCGCAACTTCACCGATTATGTATCGTCCCCTGTTATACATATTGACGAATGTGTTGAGTATTTGTTCTTTCGTATCAATATCGGGAAACTTACATAAGCCGCTCTCACGGCTTGCACAATCACACGCAGTGCAGCCCGGTGGTGGTGGTGGTGCTTCATCTTCTGCTTCTTCACCTGGGGTGCACGCGCTCCCTGGGGGTGCGAGATGCCCTTTCTGGGGGTGCGAGACGTGGCCAGGTTTTGTTTTAGAGGGTAAATAATCGAAGCACGTACGTAAAACTACTTTGTTTCATCAAACCCTATGTGTCTATTAACATTAAACAATGTTTTTTTCTTTTTACGATTGAAGAATCACTGGTCCAGCCGAACGGATCTCGCTCCCTCGTTATCTCGCTCTGCCGCGCCATCTCAAGCGAGGCTCCCCCATCCCCCCTCCCTCCCCGTGAGTGGGAATCTTTATTTAGACCGCAGGAATCCGATGAGCTACTGAAGCTCCCCTTCTTTTCAGACCGTCCAGCGGGACGCTAACGTCCGCCCAGCCGGCGGTCAGCACCCGACAACCGCGACTCCGTGCCGATTTCCATCGCGCGCCGATACGCGAGCGCATCTCAACGCGCTGTGCGGAAACAGCGGGGGGGGGGGGGGAGGCGGTCGGGCACAGGCAGAGGAATTTAAAGAGACGTCTTGAACCTAGACTTAAACAGGGGTAGGTTCGGGAGCTGATAATCATGGATGGCTGCTGGGGTGGGGGGGATACGGCTGATTGGGGTAGCAGAGGAGAAGGAGTGACCTCCGTTGGATCATCTGCGCTGCTGGGAGATGGACGCAAATAACTGCGGGGCAGATGCTGAGAGAAGGCGACAAGAGACGAGCAAGTAAGCGGAGAGATGACTTTAATGAGTTCAGAGGCCACCACTGGGCAGGAGGAACCTAGGAACGGAAGGCTTTGGAGATAATGGGGGACGCCGTTGTTGCAGGCAGGGGGAAGTTACAGGATGGCAGCGCACAATAGCTGCTGACTAGGATCAAGACCTTCCCTCTCCTCCTCTGCCTTTGAGCGCCTCTCCCGTCACGCCACGCCGAGGACGCGGGCGTGTCAGATTTGCACCACGATGGATCTGCCACTTCACAGAAACCCTTAAATGCGCAAGCACAGTGGTGAAACACCGAAGCAGAGATGGCATCTGTTAGATGTGTACTTGGCCAATGCACAGTTAACAAACGCGGCAATTCTAATACAAGTAATCTCCAATATGCACACACAAAAGTAATGTCACATGCATAATAACTCTACCGATAATTCATTTCATCAACAGATCGTAAAAGAAATGTGTTGACATTTGTGCTTGAAGCATGACCATTCACAATACGGCAGATGCAGCATCTTGTTCCAAGCAGGCAATAACGTGGTTATACGGGCACACGGGAACTTAAGTATAACAATTATAATCCCGTGTATTTTCTGTAGCGTTATTCTCCGCAGCAAACTCACAGGGCTTGTGGAGAGGCAGGGAACGGTGGGGGAAGTGACGGCCGATATCAAAACGGGTCCAGCTAACCCACGTGTTTTCGGGTCGTACCACGTGTTGTTCGGCACGATGTCCGACGTTTCGCTACACGTTCTGGGGGCTTCTTCAGGAACCGAATTGAACAGTTCACGCTCCACCTTGATGTACTGTATATTGTATTCGCTGCTGCTGCTGTTGTTGGTTCCTGATGCTAATCAGCTCAACTCTCTGTCTGCATCATGGCGCCACGGTTGCTAGGAGATGTTAACTACCTCGCCTGGTATACAGGAGGTCGTGGGTTCAATCCCGACCCTGACGCCTGCTGTATATTTGGAGTTTGCGTGTCTCTGTCTCGCTCTCCCCGTGGTCGCGTGGATTTTTATCCGTGTCCTCCGGTGTTTAACCTCCACATTTAGAATCAACGTGCGTTTAAAGTATTTGGCTGCTATAAATGTCCACGTGATAAGGCACCTCGTTGAGCTCTCATTTGTGACTGCCAAGTCGCTTCTGAAATAAAGAGCTATAAGGCTCAGTGGGCCTAACCTAGTAAAATAACAAAACAAAGTTTAACTAACTTTTTTAGTTTAGTTTTTCTGGGAGCAAACTGCGATACCAACAACATCAGCAGCCAGCGACGCTATATCATTATGGGAGAACGTGAGCTGCTCAGTCCAGTTCCTGATGAAGGTCCTAAGCACGTGGAGCGAAACGTCGGACAAAACTCTCCGACGTGTTTTGTTTTCCGGTAGTACCGCACGTTGTTTGGGCCGAGATGCCCGACCCGACAACACTTGGGGAGAGTTACGCAGCACAAACCACGAAACCCCTACATAGTCGTGTGAAGACAGCTGTGTTGTGTGCACTTTGGGGAGCGGTAGTGTCGTGGTTAGCCCACTGAGCGACGAACCCGGCGACCCGAGTTCGATTTCAAGCTCACAGCCGCCAACACCTAATGGCAATTATCTGAACCGGTCCTGGGCCTCCCCGAGGTCAACCCAGCTTCAACAGAGTACCTGGTGCGGTGTGTAAATATCGCTACTTGGGATACAAAGACGGTTATGCGTGGTGCTTGCCACCAACCCCATCGTGTTGCAGCGCCAGTTAACCGAGAAGAGCTAACTCACTTTTATACTTTTCCATGCCCCAAATTTGTATATATATATAAATAGTATGCTCTTTCCATTACATTAACCTGAAAAGTAATTACAAAAGGCCATTTGCATTTATATTTGACTATGTACAAACGAAAATTGTTTCTTTATAAAACAAAGCAATGAGTTTCCGACGGGAGAAATATAATTAAGGTGCCAATTGAGGAATCAGAGCATTTTGTTAAACAACTAAATCATCAAAGTGGAAATGGTTGATGAAAAATTACCAGCCTGTTGCTAAATTGCATTATTAAAAACTATTGTCATTTTAATCAGGACGTGTCTTTTCATATTCTCTACATATTGCGTGGTGGGCCAATATAGCTTGAGAAACGGTGTCATAGAAATTTGGAGAGCAATTTAAAAGTAAGGAAAATTAGTAATTGGTACCTATTAAATGGTGACGACAAAGTAGACTTGAATTTATATTTGATTTTCATACAAGTTCTGCAATTGTCTACGTTTTTTTTAGCAAATGAAATATATTTCTATTACATAACGAATGCTTAAATGACAAATATGCGTCAATAATGTATTATACATGTTTATGTCTTAACTTTGTTGATTAAAATTAGCGAAAAAAAGTACACGTGTTATCTGGGGAATTTGCATGAATATGCAACGTTTTTAGGCATGTTCCTGGCAATACATATCTGGCCTTCAATTATAGCGAGAACAAAGCACATTTGGCTGAGTAATGAACGGTGTAAATTACTATTTTGGCTGTGCATCATAAACATTCCTAGCATGGACCAGGGGATGGCCGATTGCAAGATGTGCAATATTTCTTAGGATTTGAGTCGACTCCGTTTAGGGATTGATTTCGTAACGTCTCTCCAGACGACATCGAGAATCGATTCTTCTGGGAAGGGCTCCAACATCTCCGCGACCATGTAGCAAAGCCCCGCTGTTTGTGTGCGTCGTTCGTGCGAAATACAGCACAGCGTCGCATATCCGACTCGGCAGATATAGGCGAGTTTGTTACAAGGCCAGATACGTGAACATCCATCCAGAACTAGGTTACTGGACACAACTAAAAGCGTTAAACACAGGACCATGCTTCTGTGTGTGTGAAAATGTCGGATGTGTGAATTTCTGTAGATAAATGACAGACGAAGCACATATAGTCCCCCTGGGTGTGGACAGCTCATTGGTCCATGCGAATATGTCACGTGATGGTCGTTTTTGATAATTATTTTCCTTTGACAGTCATTGAAAAATGTACCTTTAAGTATAGGTAATTCGGTTATAATGCATTAGGTACTTAAAGCATACCTTTAAAATGCTACACCAATGTGCCAAGGACAAGCCGCGATGGTTAAACACCACGGGTGCCTTCAATGGGCAGAGTGCTCCAGAGAGCGCATTTCTCATTGGACAACAACAACAACAACAACCAGAGCGCATCGTCGTAACGGGAAGCTTACAACGGTCTGAGAAGCGGAGCGTGTCAAAATCTAGCTAATCGGAGGCCACCGTTCCATTCCCGCGAAACTTCTCGGCTCGCGGACGCAAGGCGCCGCACTCATTGGCTGACCCGTGTGCGTGACGTCACAACGCTGTCAATGGAGAGCTTCACATCCGCCTCGCCAATGGCACGACGCTCACGACACAATAACCACATTCATATATTGAGCATTTGTCGTTATTTAGACAACAGTAGAAAAAAACACCAATATTGTTTATGCCAACTGTTTATCAGCATACACGTTATCTACATGCCCTGTTCCCCTTTATAAAAGCATTCTCTTAATCGAGATGAGGATGAAAATGCACGCGGTTTGATTCTGGAATTGTTTTTCAGTCAAATATCCACGAGTATTTTTAAGCATGAAATAACGAGTCATCTTTACCGCTTCCCTTTGTCGCACGGTATAACAGCACCCTCGGAAATTCTCGAATAGAACGTTCTGTAAATCGTGATTGAGATGGCAATCGATCTAACGACACGCGGTGGCGGTGTGCTCGCAGTGTAAACTATTCAACTATTTCAACTTTTTTTTACCAGGTAAGGTCCACTGAGCTGTGTATATATCTTTTTCAGAAGCGACCTGGCCACATATGATAGCTCAGCGAAGTGGCTAATCACGTGATAATTTATAGCAGCCAAATACTCTCAACGCATGTTTCTAAATGTGGAGGGAAAAACCGGAGGACCATGAGAAAAATCCACGCGACCACAGGGAGATATGACGTGAAAAGTCCAAATATACAGGTGTCAGGTCTGGGTTGAAACCTACGACCTCCTGTATACCAGGCAAGGTAGTTAACATCTGGCCACCGTAAGGCACGGCACCCAACATGTCGTCCTTGCATGTCACGTGACCACCACGTTGCACGTACAATGATCTCAGCCTTGCACGCATTTGCCTGCTGCTGCGATGATGATGGCCTTGTCATTTACAGAAAGTGTTGGAATTGATTTAAAGCAAAAACACGTCGATCAAATGTGTAAGTGACTAGGAAGTCCCATGTGTAATAAACAACAACAACAATAATTACAGGCTGCATAACCGTAAGTTTAAAACAAGGCCGCAAAAATCGTAATCACCATCGATATACATTTTTAGCAAATTTGAACAACTGACAGTTGCTGTGATGCAGCGTTAGGGGACCACAATGCACGGATTCAGGAAATGCCGATGTTTTTTTTTAGTGCATACGCACAATGGCTGTGCGCATTTCACACATTTTTTTACGTCTTGTTCGGAACTTAAAAAGCAGCGCCGAGTGGGCGGCGGGGAGGATGGGGGGTGGGGTGCGGAACGTCAAGACCATGATCCAGGGATGATATTTTCTCAATACTACCATGGTTTTGTGGGACATCAACAGCGGGGTCAGTTGTTTGCAAAACGACCGGTATTTGGCACGAGGACAAGAGCAAACGAGGCCAACAGGCGTGTGGCAGCGCTGCAAGTCGTTTAACATCCATCAGAACACACAAAATCCTCAACACCCGTGTGGAATATGAATACCTAGCAAAAGCAAATTACAACATGGAACGGTAGTCTCAGACACATATATAAATATATGCAACCCACCGCAAATAAACCCAACATCCGTAGACACATTCTACGATCCTATGGCAGTATATATTGGAGTATGCATTCAAGTGCATTGAAAGAGGAAACACACGGATCACGTGAATGGGATGGGGCAGGACGTGTCGCTCATGAGGATGATGGGTTAAGATGAATAACGGAGTGGCAGCCGGTAATGAATTAAAATGCGTCCGAAGAGGGCATCTGCCAAGCAGATGGAGCCATGGGTTCGGCTTGTCTGCAGATAACAGAGCATTTTAACAAATGCAACGTTAATTAACAAAAACGTATGCCTCTGTTAAATGGAAAAAAATAATAAAAATAATTAAACCGACAGTGGAGCATACTCACACATAATAAATAACCCACTGGTCGCGAATGCCGCTTTATTATAGTCTGGGCATGAGTGGTGACGCCGTGGTTAGCGCACTACTTTATGAACCCAGAAATCGGAGTTTGATTCCCAATCTGAATTGGTCCTGGGCAACCAACCTTCACCCTCACCGACCAGCGTGATGAAACAACTCCCATGAGCGACACTTGCGTGGGCTGGCCTTCATCCAGCAGCGGATGGACAAAGGGCGGTAACTGTAATAGTCTGACGCTTCACATTTGTGAGGATACATACCACGAATATTTTGCTGCGTCAGTGGCAAACGTGAACGTGTTTTTAGCGTGTTGTGACCCGCCCGGTGTGTATATATATATTACTGTCATTGCCGTGGACGGGTATTAGCGCTCTTAACGTTGCCTGCGAATGTTCACTCTCGTTCACAGTGAACGCGTACACCATCGTGCAGCGCGATTGCGTAACCTGCATCTGTAGAGCAGTGGCCGCAGACACGTGGAGCATTTACGAACGACACGAATGTGGATTCATTCCCGTCGCAACCAAAAAAAGTAAAAATAAATATGTTTTGCCGTTGCCGCGGTTATTTTTTGTTTTTTTTGTAAAAAAAAAATCCCGGCGGTGCGTGGGGCTGCTACAGATGCACGCGGAATGGTCCCGCAGGTTGGGAGAGAGAGGGCCCTCTGATTAATAGGCTTGCCACTCGACGGTGACGTTATGATTTATTGTACGACGCGCGCTCCGCGAAAAAGCGTATCGTCCGTCGTTACAAAATACGGTTACGCTGCGCTTCGCGTTTTTTATTCGTCTCAAACAATGAATTTGCTGCTGAAATATTCAAGGCAATAACAAAATCAACAAATAATATTGTGAACAAAACTCTTTAGTATTACCCATTATAAATTAGAGTACCGGACAGGATGGAAGTTACATGCCATCACTTGCGTTTCAATCATTTTTTGCATTATCGACAGCATGTGCGTTATAAGCGTTATAGATGGCATCGATTAAAAAGACTGACAGAAAGCTGATGTTGAATGAAAAGCAGTTGAAAACCTTTAAATAATCTTACTCGTGCAACAAACCACGAAAAGAATAACATTTCAATCAGAATTAAAATTATAAAGCGATAAAGTGATAGTTGTCAAACCGTGTTATTGAGATATTGTATCATGCTACTGAAATGATATCGCGGTGACCCTGCTGATGGTCCCAAGCTCCAACAGCCCTTTTGTGTTTTGGGCAGCCTCAAGGTTTGTCCAGGAGTGTGCCACCTGTCAGAGCAAAGCATCGTCAAGGTCACGAGCATTTCGTAACGACGACTTCGCCGGATTTTTGCGGTTTCGCCGTGCAGCTCTGCCACGTGTAATAGGTTTCTGAAAAATCTGCCAGCGCGTGGAAAGAAACGTCGGACATCATGGTGCGACCCGAAATCACTGCGGAGAGCCGTACGGCGCAACCGTGAACACCTACTCGGTAGTTTTAAGATGTTTTACCTCTAGCGGCAACCGTCGCAAGTTATGCATCGGCAAAACACGGCACCTCGTTCAATCTACCGAAACACGTAGGTCAGCGAAGGGCGACTAACGGCGATCACCGTATGGAAATAAAAAAAAACTGTTCCAGTTGAAAATGTCAACCTTGCTGCTCGCGACGCTGCGGAGCAGACGCGACCAAGCACGAGTGCAGCATCCATTCCCACTCGCGGAGTCAAATTAAATTCCAAGGTCCTGCCCGACACGGTGGATCGACGTGCAGGGAGCCAAAAGTTTCAAAGTGCCCGCAGTGCCAACTATTCAAACCCGAAGAAGCTCCCAGCAAATGGGAGCGAAACGACGGACACCGTGCCGAACGACGCGCGGTGCGACCCTCAAGCAGACATCGGGATGACACAACCGCGAACAGCGACCGTCGGACAAACCCTACAACGCTCATCGGTTTCCCACCACGAGAGGAGGGTGCTCTTAAAAAAGTACACGACGACACTCAATCCGTCTAATCGCTAATAATAACAATCGTGATAACTGTGCCGATGGGAACAATCGTTGCTCAGTGAAGACACGGTAACGTGTTCTTTATCCTTCTCCTAAACGAGCTGCGAGGGAGCCACCGTCGCGGGCTCATGGCCGCTGCCTCCATCCTGTCCGTGGCGCTCAGAAGGAATCAGCGGCAGCTCTCGGGGGGGCGGGGGGCGAAGCGACCATTCATTCGCTCCGTTTAAAGCACCTCCGTCAAAACCCGCTGGCATTATTCCATGCACTTTGGATCGATTGGGTTTTTATTCTCTTACACGACTTGGAAACTGAAAAAGAGCAAGTGGTGAAGGTGCAGCTGTTGGCGCTGCTGGTTGAAGGGACTCACCACCAGTGGGATCTCTAGATGGCCCACCCTCACTAGAGGCTACTTTGGCCTACTCTTTCACATTGGCCAGATGTCGTTAGGAGAGGTGTGCGCAGCCACACTTTACCACACCACCAGACAAGACTTGCCGATCCACTAACTGTTGGTATTATAATATTAATTTATACGGCAGAAATCCGATGAGAGGAATCCGATTAGCGACAAAGCTTTTCTGCACAGATGTCCAGTAGGGTTGACGGAGGTGACGGAGGAGATTTAAGAAACTTGCCTCATTATTCCCGAGGAATCGAATTGAGCCGGTGGACCGAAGGATTGCGAGTGCAACCACGACCCCGTGGCAGCGCCAGGTGGTGGGCGAAAATATACACAGCCCCCTACACAGAGGGCCATTACTTTTTTTTTTTATAGATTTTAAGTGATAATTTTAACAAGTAGGCGGCCAAAACGGCCGAACAAATCGCTCAACTGCGACGCTCACAGCCCACCGTGCTGGCGCGCGCCGGGTTTGAGCCAAGTCACAGAAAAGTGAATCGCGAAACGAACATCGCCAAATTGGCAAAAGTGAATCACCGCGCTCCATTGCCGGCGCAAGCAGCAGCAGCAGCCGCAACGACGTGCATCATCGGCATCGTCGTCATCATCGTCGTCATCATCGTCGTCGGCGGTGCTCACTCAGCGCGCTCGCAGGGGCCGTGTCGGCACTTCGATCGCGCTCGTTGTTGACAAAGCGTTCGAATCAGATTGCCGCTCGATATTTGTTTTGTTATTCTGAGATCTAGAACGAAAAGTGTGCGCGATCCAGATAGGCGGCCGCTATGTGCCCCCTGTCAAATCTTCGCAATCGCGGCCGAGGGGCGAGATGGGGGTGCCATGGTAACAGTCCCATGTTTTTCAAGCTGCTTTGGAAACTCGGTAAGACATCGCCGGGGCTCAAGCAAAGCGGCCGTGCATTGATTTCGTGTCTCCCGCGGCCACGGCAGTCCACCTGAGCACCTTACCGCCGCCACCACCACCGCCGTTGACGGCCATGCGGCGGTGGATGGCGACCCCTTCGCACGTGGTCATTCCTCGCTGGCTGCAGAGCGACCGGCGGTGTCACAAGCACGGCAGGAACGCAGGCGTGACGGACGCCCAAGCCGTCGCGGCCACTTGTACACTTCAACTCGTTTGTGGAGCGCCTTGACGCAGTCCGTTGGGGGCGTGACGTCAGTCGAGGTATTTAGGGCGCGTCTGAAAAGACGTCAATCTTCTCTTGCGTATCCGCCTTGGGTGGGGTTGTTTTTCTCTCAGGTTTAACGTTAAAAGTTGTTTTTCTTTATACTGGGATTGTGTTGTAAAGCGCGCTGAGGCCTTGTGTGAATGGCGCTATATATATATGTAAAAACTCGAGTTTTGCTTACTTACAACTCTTGAAGGTTCTTCGCTCGGAGCGCTCGTCGCTTGTCACGGGAGACGGCGGAGGGGGCAGATCCGATGCGGGCGGTGCGCGTGAAGAGCCGTGCCGGAGCAGGAGCTCGCGGCGGCATTGCGGCGCGTGGCAAACATTCGTGACGGATTCGACGTTGAACTGAAGCGGCATTTGTCTTTGAGAGAAGCGTCACCGTTATCGATCGCGGGAGATTTCGAAGAGCTCGCGACTGTCGTTTGAAAGGAGGGTGTGGGGAAGTAATTGGCGGTTAATATGCGAAGGGATGTTTCCATTCTTGAAGTGCATCGTCAGTCATGGAGCCGCGCTTGAGACTTTGATTAATTACGTTGTTCGCCTGATGGGAAAAGGAGGAATACATTGTGCAGTTCTGCTTCGTGTCCTTCTCTTCCTCTTCCTCCTCCTCCTCCTCCAGGCTCCCTTGCGACCCCCCCCCCCCCCCCGGCCTTTAACCTCTTCGCAATTCCCAATCACACGACCCCGCTAGCCGCCTCTGATTTCAAATCAATCGCCGCGATCTCCACCTTTGTCCCTCGTAATTTTGTAAATAGCGCGACCGCGACCCTTCAGCACAGCCCCATGTGCTGTTTGTAAAAAAAAAAATCCATACGCGGCTGATGAATTGTGGAGGGGGGGGGGAGGGCAAATCCGAGGGAGACAAGTGGTGAAAGATCTAAAAAGAGAGGAGAGGAAGGGAGGTGCTGGGATGGTTCTTAGGTGAGAGCCACTGAGCTGGTATCCAATTAGATTCTAGATTTAAATCCAGGTTTGCGGACGCCCGTCATTAGACCGGGTTCTCAAGGTTCTAGTGAGTTGATGGTCTCAGCCGGGTCACTGACAACTCGCTCGTAAAATTTTGATACCACAGAAAGAAAGAAAGACATCTTCTTGTCACGCGATAATCGTTACAGTCATTTGCAGCATGGGCGCGAAAGTGCCGACCCTCTAACACGTGAACCAGAGGTCAGCTCGAACGGATCTCAGAGAAATTTCCATGATATCTGCTTCCGCGGGGCCATTTCCCAACACGGAGGGTCTCGCCGCTCCGCGAGAGATCTAAACGGTTTCTTGATCTCACGTTCTGACGGCCACAGCACAACTGAAAGCAATGAAAGCACGCCACATTAGAGCACGCAAGCGGAGTGACGCTGCCCCTGCGCGCTCCGGGCAGCCCCGCCACCATCACCACCACCACCGCTGGCACTCGAGGGCACCGCCCCGAGGCCGGGAACGCCGGGCCCAGGCCGCGCCGGCCCTGCCGGCAGGGGGGACAGCTCCACGACTAGTCAGGTCTGCGCCGTGCTCTGCTCCTCTTGCGGGGACGGCGGCTGGCGGCGCGCCAGGCTCATGACGCGCGTCGTGGTGCCGATCTTGAGCTTGCACAGCGGCGGCACGGAGCAGAACTCGCGGAAGCAGCGCTTGAAGTTCTCGTCGAGGAAGGCGTAGAGCACGGGGTTGAGGCAGCTGTTGGCGTAGCCGAGCGCGATGCAGAAGTGCCAGCTGGCGCGCACCGTCGGCGAGTCCGCGATGGACACGAGCGCACGCAGGATCACGTAGATGTGGATGGGCGTCCAGCACACGATGAAGACGGCCACGACGATGAGCACCATGCGCGTGATGCGGCGCAGGTTGCGGTCCTTCTCCTTGGAGCCCGACAGCATCCGCACGCTGCGCAGCCGCAGGATCATGAGGCCGTAGCACACGGTGATGATGCACACGGGCACGATGTAGGCGAAGACGAACACGCAGATCTTCAGCAGGTTGTCCCAGTACCAGTGCGGGCGCGGGAACTGGACGACGCAGTCGAGGTCGCCTGCGACGACGGGAGGGAGGGAGGAAGGAAGAGAGGGAGGGACAAAAAAAATCTCACGGAATTGTAACCGATGATGTTCGTAATGGACTTCTTGCCTTGGGAATCTGAGATGATTAAACGCGTGCGTGTGCATGTGTGTGTGACAAGGAGGCTGATTGGCGATGAAATGGTTCTGCGTCGTATATCAAAGCGCCTGTTGTTGACCGCGTGAAAAGCCACCGGCTGCGTAAATTTGCGGCGAGAAATGAAACATGTGGCGGCAGACTGAGTAGAATCAAACAAAAGGATTTGCAAGGCGGGATGCGGCCAGCGCCTCCAACCCAATCCCATTCTTAGACAGGGGTCACAGGGGTTTGAGAATAAAACACGGGATGAGGGCGGCTGGCTCGGTAGGAGTTCGAGGTTCGAGTTGCCAACCGCTGAGATCCTGGATTCCTATTCGGGCACCCGTCCGGTTGTTATAATCGAGTTCTCGAGTCCAGTGAGTTGATTGTGTCACAGCCCGATCAGCAATGACTTTCAAAATAAAAAAAATCCATCCCATTCAAATTGGTTCTGCACTTACTTTGGCTAAATTCCAGCTCTGAGGATATTAAATATCGCCTCTGATTGTCATGCAATGAAATTTAGCATCAGTGGCAGCGTGGGTGGGAACATTCCACCCCCTACGATTGGATGTCAGAATTAGTTGTGATATATTCACTTCTGTGGGCTGCGGTCTAACATGAAGGGTTGCTCTGCTCTGCAAGAAATTCAGTTGGATGCTTTGTCTCATGATGTGACGTTGATAGCACAATTGGAAAATTGGGCGAAAGATATATATTCCTTAAAGAAGACAAATATGTTGGCTTTGACTCATGTAAAGCACCGTCGCACAGGCCAGACAGCAGTTGAAGAGCCACGCTTCACTTTGTAATATATTTAATTCCTTGGGCAGTATTTTATTTCACTGATATATCGCATCTGTCAAGACGATGTAAATTATTCCTGTAACAGGATCATATTTTAACCACTCCCTTGAAATATGTTCAACAGTGGAGATAAAATAAACTGTAGAATAGTGATCTCTAATTTACGTATCCTTACATTTCACAACTATTTTTTTTTACATTTCTTTTCCATCAGTCATGAATTTATTGCACACTATAGGACTTTCAGCGTAAGTTTCATGCAGGAATTATTTAATATTTTTCACTTCCACTGGAGCATTACAATTGAGGCCAGGCAGTTACCAAGAGATGTTCACATTGTGTGTGCCCAGAGACGCAAGCTTCTGCATGAGACACAACCTTAGATACAAGGTCGAATCTAAATACAAGGTTGTATTTAAGGTCGCGTCTCTTAGAGTTCTCATCGCTTGATACAGTCATTTTGCTGTGACTGTTCCACCTGAAGACGGAAGCTTGTGTTGCCTCCGAAACGTCGTGATTTTATTTATTTGTTTTCTTTTTACCTACGTGACTTTACCGAAAAAAACAAAGAGCATGGATCCTTGCAGTCACGAAAACTACAAATCTAGAATTAATCCACCTAGAACATTCACGTGAATATATGTCATCTGCTATCTCCACGGATGAAGCTCCTCCGATTAACACGGTTGGCTACGAACGGTGCAAAAGAAGTTCAACATGCAGACTACTTCCTCTATGACGTGCTCCGTTCCTTGGCTGCCACACCACGTGTTAATCTGGACCGTGGGCCATCTGTCCTCTGTAGTCATGATGCCTCCTGTCCAAGGCCACTTACTTTTCTTCGTCGTTTAAGGGACGTCATTTAACCTGCACAATATCTCACAATCCATCATCTTCCCTCTCTCTGTCTCTCAATGCAGTTCCGAAAGTACATCGCTCCGTGCACTTGATTGAAGATAAGATTACAGAAAAACCGCACGGGTCACCAGTCATCTACTGGGAGATTACTCACGATCGCGGAATAGCAAAGCATCCGTTACCTACCTCGGGTCTTAGTGCGAGATGGGAATTTGTCAGTAAATAGTGGGGGTGTGGAAGCACAGATACATCACTGATTCCCCAAAACTTGTGTGTGTGTGTGTGTGGAAAGCACAAAGACAAAGACCCTCCCTCGAGTCTCAATGACTTCAGGAGTAAGCGCTTCTTAGCCAGCAAGTCAAGTCTGCCACGTGAAGTCTGCTATGAAGGTTGCCACGGTCGTGAGATGTTAGATACACCGCCTGGTATGCAGTAGCGCGTGGGTTCGATCCCGACCCTGACGCCTGCTGTATATTTGGAGTTTGCGTGTTTCCCCTCGTGGTTGTGTGGATTTTGTCTCCGGGTCCTCCGGTTTTTCCCCTCCACAATTTAGAATCAACACACGTTTAGAGTGTTTGGCTGCTATAAATGTCCACACGATAAGCCACTTGGTTGAGCTATCATTTGTGACAACCACGTCGCCTCTGACAAAGAGCTATACATAGCTCGGCTGGGCCTTACCTGATAAGTAAATTAAAACAAAAAAATGTCGATTTAAAGCTTTCTTGGTTCTTTCGGTAAAGTCACGTAGAATGGAAATAATAAAATAATAAAAATGAAACATAATAAAATAATTCTCACGACGTTTCGGCCACAACGCAAGCAGCCGTCCTCAGGTGAAGACCAGGTCTGTCGAGAAGACAGAGTCTCATTCAGACTCTGTCTCCTTCAGACTCTGTCTTCTCAACAGACCTGTTCTTCACCTGAGGACGGCTGATTGCGTTGTGGCCGAAACGTCGTGAGAATTATTTTATTGTGTTTTATTTTTATTATTTTATTATTTCCATTCTACGTGACTTTACCGAAAGAACCAAGAAGATAAAACAAAAAAAAGAAATAAAAAAAAACAAAAAAATCCACAGTTTTCTCACCTTTCTTGTTGTACTGCGTGCCCGCCATGATGATGACCGGCAGCCCCACGGTGGAGGAGAGTAGCCAGATGCACACGTTGATGAGCTTGGCGTTGCGCGGCGTGCGGAAGTCCAGGGCCCTGACCGGGTGGCACACGGCGATGTAGCGGTCCACGCTCATCATGGTGAGCGTCAGGATGCTGGTGAACATGTTGTAGTAGTCGATGGAGATGACGAGCTTGCACAGGATCTGGCCGAAGGGCCACGTGTCCAGCATGTAGTTGGTGCTCTGGAAGGGCATGGTGCTGGTGGCGAGGGCGTCTGCCAGCGCCAGGTTGAAGATGTAGATGTTGGTAGCGGTCTTCATCTTGGTGTACCTGCGAAGACGGTCACGTGGAGGGGGTGGGGGGGCGAGAGTGATTTTTCTAAGTCGTGAAGACGCGAGCAGTGTTGTTGTTGTTGTTTGAGTGTTTTTTGCAATCAAATAAGGTGAAGAGGTAAATGTGCAGCCCTGCAATTGCCAGCTAATGCTACTGCCTCGCCAAAGGGCCTCCAATAAGAGAGAGTTCTATAGACACCCCCCCCACCCCCTCCAGACGCCATTTTTGGCCTACTCTTCCATGCTGGCCTAGACGCCGTGGAAGGGATGGAAGCACCCCGCACTTTACCCCACCGCTCGCGACCTGCCGATCCTCTAACCGTGGCGTGCCCGTCGATGCCGCCCGGCGTTCAGAGGCGACGGAGAGGGGAGGGGAGAAGGAGGCGTTTAAGAGACGTTACATCGTCGTTTTAGCCGCCGCGCCCGGAGATGTAATTGAACCTCCCGACCTCTGGGTGGCAAGTTCGTTCGTTAATCCTCTTCATCCCCTATGGGACATAAGGCTGCTCTGGATTGCAAGTGCAGTGTGCTAAACCAGTGCATGACGGCAGAATCCCTTGGTCTTGAATGTAATTTTCCGCTATTTGTACAACGCTGGGCAGTGTGCAAAGACCATTTTGCATAAATTGTCTCCTCACGGACCACACCAGAGCATGATCCTGTCATTATTTTTCTTTCTGTTCGTAGCGTGTGCCAGTCTTTATGGAACGATGACGTTTTCAAAAGCTTCTGCGAGTGAAGAATGAACCCCGAATGCGTTCGATGAATGGAAAAAAATCACGAACGGCTGATATTCCACGGACCCTGATGGACCGTACTTCACCACGCTGGACAGTGTGGGGGTTGGCGAATGTGCGGGACAACCCGGGACCGGTTCACATACATCACTCGGGCAAGCGGGTTTAAAAGCGTGGCGCGATGACAACGCTTCGCCCCCACAAGCCAGAATACAACGCGATATGAAAACGTTGGGAGGCAATGAATGTGCGACACACTGTCACGTGGCAAAATAAATGAAGATCGGCCATTGTGTGCAGGCTGGGCAGCCTGTTCCTTCCTCTCTCGAGGTCATCTGCTGAACGAATACATTACAAGGTCGCGCTCATTGCACACAGAGTGCTTTCCACTAATGAACCACAATACCTCGCTGATCTCGTCTATGAGCATAAACCACCATCACGCGAACTCCGCTCGTCCTCGCAGCAGCGGATTTTGGCGAACCTTTGAACAAAGGCGTTTACTGCATTGCTCGCTTTCAGATGTATTTCTGCGGCCGTCTGGAACGCTCTTTCTTCCGATATTAGGGGAAGCTACTGGAGCTACGTGCTTTTAAATCTAAATTGAAAACGCATTTGTTTAGGACTGCTTTGTGTGTTTAGTTTGTTGTCCTTCGATTGGCACGGTTGGACACGTGCGGTGCGAAAGAAGTTCACCGTGCGTACGTACATCTGCTGCTTTTGAATCCTCAGTGGAACGTTGCGTTTGATGGAGAACGTCAATGCTTATTATGCCACCGCTGGAGCAATGGCACATACATTTGCAGGTGCGGTAGAACCCCTCTGAACCACAGTTATTGGTTTCACAAAACCGGTCGTTAAGTGATTTGGTCATTAAGCGAGTATAGGAAATACACGTTAAAGGCTTAATTAGTTCCGATAGCATCGGGAGTTACCTTGTTCCACCGGAAAAGCGTACTTCATGATATTTAAAACAATGGACATTAATACATACTCTTTGGTTCTTTCGGTAAAGTCACGTAGGTATAAAATAAACTAAATTAAATCACGACGTTTCGATTGCAACACAAGCAATCATCATCAGGTGAGAAAACCACAGCAATTTTTTTTCAAATCTAGAATGGATATTAATACATAAACATACTAACAACATTATAAACGCATAATATTAAAATAAACATGGTTATTCCATGCATTAATTCATGTTTACTGTAGCTACAACAGCCCATCGTTAACAGGGGAATGTCGGTAAACGAACACATTGGGCTCTATGGAGGCACTACACTATACACTACACTATACACTACACTATACACTACACTATACACTACTATACTATACACTATACACTACACTATACACTACACTATACACTACACTATACACTACACTATACACTACACTATACACTACACTATACACTACACTATACACTACACTATACACTACACTATACACTACACTATACACTACACTATACACTACTATACTATACACTATACACTACACTATACACTACACTATACACTACACTATACACTACACTATACACTACACTATACACTACACTATACACTACACTATACACTACACTATACACTACACTATACACTACACTATACACTACACTATACACTACTACACTATACACTATACACTACACTATACACTACACTATACACTACACTATACACTACACTATACACTACACTATACACTACACTATACACTACACTATACACTACACTATACACTACTACACTATACACTATACACTACTACACTATACACTACACACTACACTATACACTACACTACACACTATACACTACACTATACACTACACTACACACTACACTATACACTACACTATACACTACACTACACACTATACACTACACTATACACTACACTATACACTACACTATACACTACACGATACACTACACTATAGACTACACATTGGGCTCTATGGAGGCCCGTCTTTAAGCGATGAGTCGTTAATAGGGGTGGTCGGTAGGAGGGGTTCTACTGTACACACTTCAGAATATATCAACAAAAACGAAAAGGAAAACGTGATGCATTTCACGGAGTGCATTTCAGACATTTAACTGTGCATTTTTAGAGCCGAGTTTTAGCATTTTCTCATAAAATTACCCAACAGGAAACTATTTCTCAAGGTACCATGTTTATCCGAGCGCACAATCACTGTGACTTTGTAAAGTCGAGCAAGGAGGAGGCAGGGGAGCTGGTGGGCAATGCAAATGATCTCAGAGTGATTTCAAGCTTTCGTGACTGCAGGGATTAATCTTCTTGGTTCTTTCGGTAAAGTCACGTAGAAGGGAAGTAATAAAATAATAAAAATGAAACATAATAAAATATGATTATATTATTATATTATATTATTAAGTAATAAAATAATAAAAATAAAACATAATAAAATATTATTATATTATTATATTATTTTATTATGTTTTCTTTTATTATTTTATTACTTCCCTTCTACGTGACTTTACCGAAAGAACCAAGAAGATCTCAGAGTGAGGAAGGCCGACACAGCCAGAAACAACCACACACCAACGATGAAATAAATGTAATCCTGTGAAAAAATATATAATAATAATATGGATACCTTTGCATGGTTAGGAAATGCGTGATGATATCGGTAAGATTTGGTTGGATTATCAACTTCAGTCATGTTCTATCCACTGCTGGATGAAGAACTCCCCCCGCGTTGTGGCCATCCCGTCACGGTCCTGAAATGGCCACAATCCGTCTGGCTTCTGCGTTCTGATCCAATCGCTCCATCTCCGTGTTTGTAGTGCCCTTGGTCGTCTTCCCCTACTTTGGCTGCCATTCCATCACCGATTGCGTCCATTTTTCTTCGTCCCTTCCAGCGACGAGTCCTGCTCAAAGCCAACTTACTCTTTATTGTCAAGATCATGTCTCCAATTATCATTTGTTGACGGATATATTGTTTAATTTTAGTTTTTTTTATACTTGTGACCTAGGTCATGGATGAATACAATTCTCATTTGAAATTACTGTATATACTTATTCAATCAATACATTTCCTTCAAGGCTCACCAAAAAACAGCCAAGTTTCATTGATATTACGCTAAAGGCAGCATTGCAGTGGGAAGGGCGGCAGGGTGGCACAGTGCTAATGCTCGTGCCACATGGCATCGAAGTTCCCGAGTTCGATTCCTGACTTGGGAGCCTGTCTGTGAAGAGTATGTATTTTTCCCCCAGTTCTGCTTTGGGTTCTTCTAGGTTATCTAATTTCCTCCCATGGCTAAAGCAAAAAAACATAGTAACCGGTTAGTGCTCAAAACATCAAAATGCTGAAATAAATCCTGCAAATTACTCAATTGGTATTTCACACAGGAGCAACACTGCAGAACCTTGGCTCGATCATCCTGAAAAAGAGTGCTGAGAATCAGGCGTGGATTGTTTTCCTGGATAAGCAAGTCTAAATAAATACATTCAGTAAAAAATGCAGACAGCTATGGATTTTACGATTTTGAACTGGGATTAAATGTTGATGGGAGCAGCGGTGCAGCAAAGTAGCACACTGCACCATGAACCCGGGTGACCCGAGTCCCCCAGTTATGGGTCAGAGTTACATCAGTGGCACGTGATATCTAAGCGGGCCCTGGGCCTCTCCTTCACCGACCCACTCTGACCAGCGAGATCAAGTACAGCCAAACAACCTGCATGACTTGGCACAGCGCGGGAGTGGCCTTTTTCCAGGAGTTGGATGGACAAAGTCCCGTAAATTGTCATTGTGACCTCGGATGTTGGAATCTGTCTTAAGTGTGCAATTTAAAGTTGACCTTTTTCAACACACAATTTCATAACATACGTTGTTACCTTCATTTGCCATTGAGGCGGTGATAACCTGATCACAGCCTTGAATTCGCCATTCCTCTGGCGGGGGTGAGTCTATCCATCCGACAGCCACTGTTGACTTCACCGCAAAGTGGAACTACTCATTTACAATGGTCCCAGGTGCATGATGAGCTCAGTCAACCCACCTCCCACAATCTAGGATGTAAACCTTTTGATTGCCAACTAATATGTTGCAAGATTAAAATTTCTGTCGATTGAGAAGGATAGCAGAACTCAGCACCATCAGCTGGCGAGCTCCTCTTAGCTAAGAGGATGACTTTACACGTTCTGAACGAGTGCAGTAACGGATGCACAAAATCACATTAAGCAATTTCCAAAACCCAGGAGGTAAAATGAAAGAACATTCATCCTCACATGCTGGTGTCAGCTGCCAATGAGCCTGACATTTCCCAACTGGAGGTTGCTAATGGTCGCGGGGACAATGGTGGCAATTTACTCCAATTTAAACTCACCCTGTGTTAGCTTGAAAAGGCCACCAGCCCTTAATGAGCACACCATAAATTACATCAGACGCCATAAACGTATTGGCAGAGAAGGCTACATTAGCGGTGGTCCGTTGCCAATGCAGTATAACTAAATGAGTTGTGCAGGATTTCATTCTAAACGGTGGTGATTTGTGGTCCAAGATATTTATGAAGCGTTAATCGCTTCACTTTTAGTGGTGGCAGTGCGGGTAAGTGGACCTCGAGCTCCACTGTGAACCTGGTGACCCGAGTTCAATTCCATGGCCCTGGATAACATCAGCGGTGAGCGATATCTGAACTGGTTCTGGGTTCTCCTGTAACCCTATGTAAAGGAGAGCCGACACAAGGTTGCAGGGGGTTCGTCTTTTAATCATTTTCTCCCATCCACACCTGTCCCCAGCCGTCCCAATCTCGTTCCTGCCAAAGGCCCCTTCTTTCCGCCCGTTCTCCCCTTATACTCTATCTCCTCGATTACCCCTCCCACTAACTCTCCTATTGGTGGGAATCCTTCCCCTGACACCCCTACATCTACATCGACCCACACTGCCCAACCCCAGTGTAGGGAGACCTTCATCCAGCAGTGGAGTTATATAATAAATATCATTTACTCATATTTACTGACTTGCTTTGCCATTTTCTCGATATTGCACTCCTATCGTTTTTTGTACGGTTTGATGTTGTAAATTGCTGTGCTGCCGATACTGGACATCTGCGAACAGAGCTTCTTAGCTCATCGGATTCCGACTGGAGCATAAATAAAGATTCCGATTCGGAGTGACAAAAAGTATCCATCAACTGATCACGTTTTTCTTCTTCTTCCATTTTGTGTATTTGGGTCCATTCTTCACACAATGAAGTGGTGGACCGAGACTTACAAACAGAAGAACAACGAGTGATTGCACGGGTGACCAGCGTGGGTGTGGTAGAGACATGGTGAGCAGTACAGGGCTTATACAGAAACATCCATGATTAGTTTAACACGTATGCTCTCGCGACCAATATCATCCATTCGAGGTTTTTTGGTTTAGGTCGCGTAAATCTAAAAATGTGTCGTTAAACCCACCACTACCACCACCCGGCACAGCCAATTAGTAAGGTTTGTCACGTAAACAGAACCTGCCAATTCGTCACTAGTACAGCACACCGGTGTGTTGGAGAGCAAAGCCACAACATTTACAATCTGAGTACTGCCAGTAATTACAACCAGCTTCATCAGGCGACAGCCAGATTAGTGGAGAAATCCTCCTGTTTCGTTCCTTAAATAGAGGTGTAGATGTGATGACGACACTTGTGAGCACTTCTTGAGAGACGTGGGGGGGGGGTATTCATGAATGCACATGAATGATGATGGGTATCCATTACCTGTTGAGTTATTTATTTGGCAATCAATGTACATTATGCATGCACATTTTGCAAGCCCATCGTGGATTACAAAAATGTAATCCACCATTGTTCTACACTGGTGCTCCTTTGCAACAAGCCCCATGGATTGACAAAGGGCCGTAGATTATTATTGTTTTGTAGGGGATGATGGAGCGTTGTGTTCTAGTCGCCGGTGACCCAGCGATGGCAGTGAAAAGTCCCGTGAATCCAATTCATGAATCTGCAAATGGTATTTCAATTCGTGCTGGTGGCACACATTTCCACATTTAAAATTAAAATGTACCAGTAAAAAAATAACTAAGTTACAGTGACCTAAAAACCCAAATCCGAGAGAAATAATTTAATTTTTTTTTAAAAGCTCATGAACAGTGAGCTCATCGTCAGCAGCCATGATCACTCCACTGCTGGATTAAAGCCTTCCCCAAACCGCCGCCATCTCTCAAGATCTTGCGATGAAGCAACTCCGCTGCACACGAGCTGACGCGTTGCTCCATCTGCACGGGGTCCCACCCCTGCAGCTCCGCTCTCAGTCTCGACCGTCCGCCACGGACCCTTCTGGTTGTGAAGTGTGCTGCCCACTCACTCACTATCTCTCTTCTCAGCACTTTGAGTCACGTCTATAACCTGCCTATTTCCTCGAATCCACGCACTCCTCTGTATGGCGAGGCGGTAATCCGGTTTCTAAATCAATCTAACTGCAGCAGAAGCATTCGACGCGATGGCATGCTGTTAAATGCACTTCATTACACACGCAGTGTTCTGTCTTCACCAAACGTAAAACAAATGAACGGCGCGGCTCACTAATGTCCTGCTCACGCCACTGCTGTCAAGAGGGTCCTCTACCAGTTTGAGCTCTCGAGAGCCCCACCCAGAGAGTATTTGGCCTACATCTCCACGCTGTTCACGCCAAGAGATCAGCTCGAGCCGGTGACCGCTGGATTGCAACTTTAGTGTGCTGCTAACTGTTGTTACACGACGCCTGTGAAGCCGCAGTGCGCTCCACCACTGTTACACGTTTAAATGCGGCTCCGTTGTTTAAACAGCTGCTCTAAGATGCATTTAAAATCTCCGCAAAGGTAATTGAAGTGACGGTTTTTACAGGAGGCGAATAAATTGCATATGCTGCAGACATTGCTCTGCTTAGAAATTGGTCTATGAAAACAAATCCATGCATTTAAGCGGCCAAATGAATCTGTAATAAGTGCAAGCTCTTGCTGCGTATGTAATTATTGGCGCGTGAGGAAAACGTGGGCTAGATAACGTGGGCTGCTAGGTTACACGATGCCTAGAAACGTGGGCATTGACACAAATGTAATTTGAATAAAAAAAATTCTGAAAATTGTGCAAAGACTCATGGGGAGGTGTGTCGGCACAAAAACAAACGGAAAAAAATTACCGGATGGATTCACCAGCATTAGGGAGTCAGAGACACAAACGTGGATTGGGCAGGCAAAGCCGCTGAGAGCCATAATGGGCGGTGGTCGAGACTAGTGGTGGAGTAGCAGCCAAGGCAGAGAGCCGAGAGGAGATGGAGCGATGGAATGAGCTCGTGGGCAGGTGGTGCTCGGTGAAATGTAGCATTGGAAGACTGTGAGGGATGGACACGGCTTGGGGAGGGCTTCTTAAAGCAGTGGATTGATCATTGCTGATGTAGATCATTGTTGTTATTGCAATAACAATAGTAACCGAGCGCATCTTTAAGGAGGTTACGGAGCAATTGTGGGGCATGCCCGTGACCACACAGCACCAACCTTCGTGTGCCCACAATTTCCGGGGATCACTCAACATTGGCAGATATTTTGATGTAAAGCTTTCGTGACTGCAGGGATTCATATTCTTGGTTCTTTCGGTAAAGTCACGTAGAAGGGAAACAATAAAAGAATAAAAACCGCCACTTTTTTCAAATTTTCTAGCTGTGGATTTCACACCTGATGATGATTGCTTGTGTTGCAGTCGAAACGTCGTGATAATTTTATTGATTTATATTTTTATTATTTTATTGTTTCCCTTCTACGTGACTTTACCGAAAGAACCAAAAATATTGGCAGATGTGTTTAGGCCGAGTCGACCCAAAGGACGGACATAGGGACCACGCCAGGTAGTAGGCAGGGGCGCAGCTAAGTGGCTACGGAGTTGATTACAAACATTCTGATCAGTTTGTCATATCCACGTCGCCACGGATTGCTCAGAGGGAGTCCTGCTGCACTCGAATTATATTGAATCTACGCAGGCCTTAAACTTCAGCTGGAGCTGTCCGATGCTGAGTTCTGGGGAAATATTTTCTCCGAGAAATTGCGGCCTGAGTCTCGCCACAACGACTGGCCACTTGACTCGGTTCTGAGCCTACGATTAACCTGGGAGCAGCACAGTCCACAAGCACACGTGCCTCTGTCACCATGTTGATGGGACAAAAACGTGGACTGTATAAATTGTAGGACATATGTCCAAAATGTCGTGGGGTGTCTCCGTACCAACATCCAGCGCCCGGGGATTCATGTTGTTTTCTCAATATAGAGCTGAGCCCCAGACAGCTCCGGCTGGTTGTCGGACACCCATCACACCCACTAGGTAGCAAGTAGGTAGGTTTTCAGTTTCAGTTTCATTTATTTGGTATAGCCCTGTGAGCCATTCGGCTCTTGAATCGGGTGCAACGGCAACAAACACAAAACAAAAACATGAACAAGAAAACATCTTAAAGTGAATATGTGACAACAGAAAAATCCAAGAAAAGACAGCAAAATATTGCAGAAAAAGCACCGTACACCATCGCTGCGTGCAAAAATCCCAGTGGGATTCAAGTCAAACAACAACAACAACCACAAGACAACTTAGATTAAGGCCGTCAGTCTAACTCCATACTACAACAAACAAACATGGCCAAACCAAAAAAAGTTTGCGAAATCACAAAGATAAAGCCATAAGCAATGTAACAGTGATCATAGGAACTGTGACCGAATTTTCACAATAAACTACATAAATAACATGTACCACCAAACCCTGCAGCCATAGCTGGCTGCATGAGTCACTCCACAACAGCAGGTAAGTATCTTTTTGGTTCTTTCGGTAAAGTCACGTAGAAAGGAAATAATAAAATAATACAAATAAAACATAATAAAATACATTTCTCACGACGTTTCGGGCACAACGCGTGTTTGAATGGACACTGTCTTTCCGACAGACCTGTTCTTCACCTGAGGACGGCTGCTTGCATTGTGGCCGAAACGTCGTGAGAATTGTATTTTATTATGTTTTATTTTTATTAGTTTATTATTTCCCTTCTACGCGACTTTACCGAAAGAACCAAGAAGATGAATCCCTGCAGTCACGAAAGCTTTAAATCGAAATTTAGCAGGTAAGCAAACAAGGCAGTAGGAGTTCGGTAGGTGCAGAGAGGTCGGGACTGCGGGCGGCGCTCCTTACCGCAGGATGACGAACATCACGAGCAGGTTACCCGACACGCCGAGCACGCACACGATCGAGTAGACGGTCGTGATGATGATGGGCATGGCGGAGAGCGGTTGCTGGATGGAGCTCGCGTTGGTCACGGAGAGGTTGAGGCCGATCCTCTCGGCCAGCCACACCGCGGCGTCCACGCAGCCCTGGCTGGCGTTGTTGTTGTTGTTGTTGCCGCCGAGGTGGACCGGGGAGTCATCGTCCATGGGCTGAACCTTGAACACCTCCATGGTCTCGCCCTAACACGCGTCCTAGAACACGTCGGGGTAAGGTAAAGGTACAGCCCCTGCAATCGCTCGCTCACACCACTGCTGGCGGCGTGGTCCCCAGCTCGAGAGAGTTCGAGGAGGGGAAATCCCCTCTGGGCGGGGGGGGCGTATTTTGACTAACTCTGCTGGCCACACATCTTGGGAGGGCCCACACTTTGCCCCACCGTACGCGTGAGCTGCCGATCGAGTCGCGGTTTATATTTATATATGCTGCTGCGAGGACGGATGGGGTGGGTGTGGGCGGGGTGGGGAGGGCTATAAGAAATGTGCCCATTGTGTAAAATGCCGCACCGGGAGATAGAATCCAACCGGCGACGTTTGCAATTGCAAGTCTTCTTTTTTGGGGGTGGGGGGGGGGTCTCTGACCCGGACAGACCCCGGCTGAAATTAAGCGCCCTGGGTCATAAATGACAAAGCACGAGTCCTTCAAGGAGACGTTTTCATTCGTCAATCTGCCAACTGCTCGTTTGGCTCGCTCACAAATGCAAACTTCCTAGGCACGCTGAACATGCGATGCGTTCTTGAAGTCGCCTCTTACTTTGACAAAACGTGCGCACGGAAGATGCCATCAAATTCGCACTCACGACGTGGAGCCAAACGCGAGGTCGTTCCCCCGCCTCCTCCTCCTCACCACCACCACGTGAACGTGTGCGGGCGTGGCTTTGTCATTTTATAGGGGTGGCTGAAAGTGCACGTAGCCTGGCACGAGCGCCTTGGCGACGTCACCGCCGCTTCGTGGCGAATGGAGGTTGTTGTTGTCGTAGTGCGAGCGTAGGTGTGGCTTGGCCGTCGGAGGTGCTCGCGAACAGCACTTGCTCCTACAGTCTGCTAAGGCGAAACGGGGGGCATCTTTATAGGTGTGGCTATGTGCGTGCAGGTGCGACTACGTGCGTGTTCCATTCCCACTCACGGCCAACACCAGCGACGCCGATCTGAACCGGTCCTGGGCCTCCCCTAGGTCGACTCAGCCTTAATTGAGTACCTGGTGCGGTGCGTAAACATCGCCACTGGTGAGACAACGGCGGCCGAGCGTGGTGCTGGCCACCCACCCCCTCGTGTTCCGTGCCGGTCTTCATCGGAGCTACTCGTTAGCAGCACTTGCCCCAACAGCTTGTTAAGGCTATACGCGGGATCTTTGTCTGTGTACCTGTGTTAGTACGTGTTGAAGGTCTTTGGAGGCATATCTCTACGTGCAAGGTGTGCCTTTAAATCAGTGTCGGCTCGCGGCGCCGATTTGTCCAGGCAAATTATGTCCCCTCGGGATTTCCAGTCTCAGGTGATAACGCGTGCGGATGCAGGCCTCGTTGATAAGACAGAGGCATCGTGTGATGGAGGTGGTGGTGGTGGTCGTTATGCCCCTCGTGCTGGGTCGGGCGGGGGGGGCTGTGTGCGTCTGTCTGCTGACGATGAAGCCACTTGCCCAGTGCATTCCAGTTTAGCTGTGGGTCTTCCTTGCGTTGCGCCTATGAGTGGGGAGCGGTAGTGTAGCGGTTAGCGCGCTTCGCCGAGAACCCGACGACCCGAGTTCGATTCCTGCTCACGGCCAACACCGGTGACGATTATCTGAACCGGTCCCTGGGCCTCCCCTAGGTTGACTCAGCCTCAAATGGATACCTTCTGCGATGTGTAAACATTACCACGAGGGGCCGGGTGTGGGGCTGGCTATGGGGGATCTTTGTCTTTATTTATGAATACATAGGTCTACGAGGATGTATGCGAGTCTATGGGTCTCTATGTTAATCTATGGGTCTCTATGTTAATATCTGGGTCTCTGTGTTAGTCTATGGGTACCTGTCTTAGTCGATGTGTCTCTGTGAATCTATGAGTAGCTGTGTTAGTCTATGGGTCTCTGTGTTAGTCTATGGGTCTCTGTGAATCTATGAGTAGCTGTGTTAGTCTATGGGTCTCTGTATTAGTCTATGGGTATCTGTGTTAGTACAGTATATGGGTCTCTGTGAATATGTGGGTATCTATGTTAGTCTACGGGTCTCTGTGTTAGTCTATGGGTCTCTGTGAATCTATAGGTCTCTGTGTTAGTCTGTGGGTCTCTGTGTTAGTATATGGGTATCTGTGTCAGTCTATGGGTCTCTGTGAATCTGTGGATACCTGTTAGTCTATGGGTCTCTGTGTTAGTCTGTGGGTCTCTGTGTTAGTCTATGGGCAGCTGTGTAAGTCTATGGGTCTCTGTGAATCTATGGGTCTCTGTGTTAGTCTGTGGGTCTCTGTGTTAGTATATGGGTATTTGTGTTAGTCTATGGGTCTCTGTGTTAGTCTATGGGTCTCTGTGTTAGTCTATGGGTATCTGTGAATATATGGGTCTCTGTGTTAGTCTGTGGGTTTCTGTGTTACTCTATGGGTAATATGTGAATCTATGGGTCTCTGTGTTAGTCTATGGGTCTCTGTGAATCTATGGGTCTCTGTGTTAGTCTGTGCGTCTCTGTGTTAGTCTATGGGTTCCTGTGTTAGTCTATGGGTATCTGTGTTAGTCTCTGGATATCTGTGTTAGTCTGTAGGTCTCTGTGTTAGTATATGGGTCTCTGTGTTAGTCTATGGGTTTCTGTGTTAGTCTCTGGGTCTCTGAGAAAACTATGCCACACATTCGAGTTGCAGTATCTTGATGAGCCCAGAAGCTGTTGCCGCGTCATCGACTCGAGCTACGCACCGCCGACTGCTGCACAGCATCTGCTGTCCGTGCATGCGTAGGCGCACATGTACGTGCAGCGACGCCTGCACGAATGAGTTCACGTGTTATCGCAGTTGTGTGTGCGTGCAGCGGTGAGTGTATCCGCGCGTGCGACAGAGTGCAACGGCGAGTCTAAGCCGTACGTGCAGCAGTGCGTGTATGGGGTTGTGCAGCGGTGTGCGCAACAGATGGTGCATTTGTGTGCAGCAGTGAGTGTAAGCTACGTTCAGCAGTGAGCGCATCTGGACGTACAGCAGGGTGTCTGATTGTGCAGCAGCGAGTGCATATAGGCGTGCAGCAAGTGGGTGCAACAGTTGGTGCATCTGTGTGTGTGCGACAGTATTTGTAAGCGCTACAGTGAGTGTAACTTACCTGCAGCAGTGAGTGTGTATGCGAGTGCATCAGTGCCTGTGTCTAAGTATGCGACACGGTGCAGCAGTATCTGTGGGAGCAGCAGTGCGCTCTCGTGCCCATGGGGATGTGTGTCAGTGTATGAGTGCAGCGGTTTGCGCGCCGCGCTACGAACCTGGCTACGCGGGTTTCATTCCCGCTCACGGCCAACACCATTGACGATTATCTGAACTGGGCCTCCCCTAGAGCGACTCAGCCTCAAATGAGTACCTGGTGTGATGTGTAAACATCGCCACGAGGGAGACAAAGTCGGCCGAGCGCGGCGTTGGCCACCCACTCCCTCGTGTGCCGTGCCAGCCTTCATAGGTGCTACTCCCTAAGAGCGCTTGCCCCAACAGTTTGTTAAGGCTATACCGGGGAACTTTGTCTTTGTGCGCAGCAGCAGTCAGCAGTGGTGCGTGTACTCGTGGGCGCCCAGGTAAGTGAATCTGTTCGTGCACTTCTGTGTGCAGCAGCAGCAACAGCGAGTGAGTGTACGCGCGCGCGCACACACGCGCAGACGCACGGACGCAGCGTTCCTCATCTCCCCGGGAGGAGCACCCACCTCGATCGCCTCGCGCCGTGTCCTCTCCGCTGCTTGCAGCTCCGCGTCCACCACCCGCCTCCCCCTCGCCCTGCAGATCGCGCCTGAGCGGCACCGACGCGCGCGCGCACGTGCCGTCTGCCGTGCTCGTCAATTCATGAGTACGACGATTGACTATTTACTACTGCAGCTGCTGATGATGATGCTGCTGTGGCGTCAGCTACTCTCTTGCTCGACGATCGAGCAGAGAGTCGTTGAGAGGAGAGATCGGCGGTGGCGCCGTTCGGTGAGAAGCGAGCAGAGGCGAACGTCTCGATAACAACAAAAACAACAACAACATTAAGGCGACTCCACCGAAACCCGGTGCCGCGGTTTCAACCGAGAAATCCTTCGCTTTGACAGTTCGACTCGAGGACACGGTCCCTAAACGGCGCAGCGGTGTTCGCGTGTAGATAGCCCCCCCTTTTCTCGCGCCCGACGAAGAAAGAAGGCGAGGGATGGCGGGATTGGGGGTACTATATGGGAGGCAGCGGGTCTCCCCTCTCCGTCCCTCCCTCCCTCTCTCCCCTCCTCCCTCCCCCTCCCCCCATCGCTCTTCATTGGAAGCGCCCGCGCCGCGCAAAGAGCTCAACAACCAAAGACAAAGGTTCCCCCGTGTGGCCCTGGGGCAAGGGTGCTGTTCGCGAGCACCACCTATGAAGGCCGGCACGGCGCACGAGATGGTATGGGTGGTCAACACCACGGTATCGACCGCCTTTGTCTCCCCAGTGCTAATGTTTACACTCCCATAACAGGTTCTCATATAAGGCTGAGTCGACCTAGGGGAGGCGGGAGGTCTGGGACTGGCTCAAATATTCTCTACAATTTTGGTCGTACGTGGGAATAAAACTCGAGTCGCTGAGTTGGTAACGGAGTGCGCTCACCACTGCGCCACCGCTCCCCACCACCACCCTCCCCCACTCGCCCATCACGTGATTGACACCTGCACGACAGCGTGCCCTTTAATTAACGTCGTTAATTATTATTATTAGTCTTGCAGTCAGCGTTAATGCGAATTCGCTTCTCATATTAACGTGTGTACGAGTGCGCGTGCGTGACGACGCCCCACGTGCTAGCCGCATTCGGGGCCGCTGCTACTGCTGCTGCTGCACTGTGTTCTAGGTCGACTCAGCCTTGAAAGAGTACCTGTTGCGGTGTGTAAACATCGCCACTTAGGGAGACAAAGGCGGCCGGACGGGGTTCTGGTCACCCCCACCACCACGTGTGCCGTGCCGGCCTTCATAGGTTCTACTCGCTAACAGCTCTTGCCTCAATAGTCTGTTTGAGGCTATACGGAGGGTCTTTGTATTTGTGTGGTGTGGATGTGTGTGTGTAGTGTAACAGCCCCGGCTGGTGGACATACAAGCGCCGGTGAGGGCGTGCGAGGGGTGTAGGCGGAGGGAGGAGCTAGGGAAAGGCTCACGGAAGACCCCATCTGGAGGCCCCTAGAACCTTCTAGCGGGTTCGAGAAGGGAGCCGCGGGGGAAGGACAACCAACTAGAGACCCATTTCTAAAGACATTTCTCAAAGAAATGGGTCTCGATAGGAATATAAGTCTACGAACCTCAACGTGAGTTTATATCTTAAACTACCAACCACACGGGACTGCACGTGTGTCCCTGGGTGTCTATGTCCGTGGGTGTCTATGTGCAAAGCATGTGTCCGTGGTGTCGATGGGTGTATATGTGTCCGTGTGCGTTTGGTTCGTTTCAGCCGGAGTGGCCTCCGTTCCATGCGCTCCACGTCTTAATCGCGCGCAAGAAGGGCGACATTAATTATGATGAGGCGATAATCGCCGAGCTTAATGCACACAGCAAAGACAAAGATGCCCCGTATAGCCTTAACAGACTGTTAGGGCAAGTGCTGTTTGCGAGCACCTATGAAGGTCAGAACAGCACACGAAGCGGGTTGGGTAGCCAGCGCCACGCCCGACCGCCTGGTACTCATTTGAGTCTGAGTAGACCTAGGGGATGGCCCAGGACCGGTTCATATATTCGTCATCCGATGTTCGCCGTGGACGGGACTCGAACTGGGCAGCGCAGCGCTAACCGAGACGTTGCTCTGCAACCGCTCACGATGAGCATTCTGCGGAGACAATTGTCCATTGGTGACTGGGTGGCCTGCCGCACGCCGATATGACGGGGCCATGCGGGCAGCCAGAGGGCTTCAACCATTACCGCGTCGTCGTCGTCGTCAGCAGCGCTAACGCGCCGCTTGCGTATTCACGCACGGCTCTGCCCGTGCGGTCGAATTATTCTCGCACATGTGGACGTGCCTGCAAGGTTAGTCAATTTCGATTTAAAGCTTTCGTGATGGCAGGGATTAATCTTCTTGGTTCTTTCGGTAAAGTCACGTAGAAGGGAGATAATGAAATAATAAAAATAAAACATAATAAAATAAGACATTATTTTATAATATATTACTTTATTATGTTTTATAAAATAATTTAAAAAAATAATAAAATAATACATTATTTTATTATGTTTAATTTTTTATTATTTTATTATCTCCATTCTACGTGACTTTACCGAAAGAACCAAGAAGAGGAAACACATCATTATTCCCGCGACATGAAATGCGCAATATAGCAGGGCACCTTATTTGCACAGCCATTTATTTACATATAATCGGATGTGCACGCGTACGCTAAATCCTGGTTTACATTTGTGCATGCGTGGTGTGTTTGTGAAGGGTGTTTAAATCAGAGGTACAGGCGCAGCGCTGAAATGTTTCTCACGCCACTGCTCGCGGAAGGGCTTCCAGGAGAGGGCGCTCTAGAGAGCAGCCGTCTGTCCCGCTGTACCGCGTTGGCCAGACGTCTCGCATGTGACAATAGCGGTGAGACGTCACACCGTGTCTGTGTGTGTGTGGTTTGGTAGCGCGGTGGTTTGCGAGCTGCGCCACGAACCCCGGCTAACCAGGTTCGATTCCCACTCACGGCCGACACCAGTGACGATTATGAGTATCTGGCGCGGTGTATAAAGATCGTCACTGGGGAGACAAAGGCAGGTGGTGCTGCCCACCCGACTTCTGTTCTGCCGTGCCGGCCTTCATAGGTGCTGCTACTCGCTAACGGCGCTTACCCCAACAGCCTGTTAATGGGGGTCTTTGTATATGGGGGCAGCTTTGGCACAATGGTTAGCGCACTGTCCTATGACGCTGGCGACCTGGATTTTTTTCCCAGCCGTATCTAAGATCATTGGCGAGTGATAATTGAGTATCTCTATCGGTCATGGGCCTCCCATTGGGAGACAAAGGCAGTCAAAAGTGGTTATAGCCACACGACCTCGGTCACGTGCTGAGCTGGCCTTAATAGGTGCTCGTTCACAGCTTTTGTCCCAGTAGCCTATAAACGGCTATACGGGGGATCTTAGTCCTTTGCGAAGTATGTGAAGTCCCTCTACACGTTGAATTTAATTTGCCACAGCGATGAAAGGGTACTTACAATGTCCCATTAGCCCACGCAAATACCAATTTGGTTTTCTTAATGACTGTGTTGCCAAGCTGACGTGATGAAGGATGGCAACACTTCACATGCAGTGTTCTGGCTGATCACTAATGATATCTGCTCGGCGACGCAAGCGCCAACGAATGGCTCTGAGCAAGCGTCACCAACTGGGAGCATCGGAACATCGCGCGGCTAACTCCGACCCTGACGGACAATCGTGGGACCTGCGGTCTCAATTCTCGTAAGCATAAACCGCAGAGTAAGTCCATTGCCACCATTCGCTGACCGCATTCCACAGATGCTACTAGTGTCTATGCGAGTGTATGTTTTACGGTATGTATGCTGAACTTCTTTCGCGCCGTACGTAGCCAACGCAAAAAAAGTTAACAAATGGGTCTCTCTGTGTAAGTATATGAACCTCCACGCGAGTCGAAATCTTAAACGACAACCCACAGCATAACGGCCACTATGCCCGCTTCGATCATTCAGCATCACATATGCTCAACGTGAACATAAATGACGTCACGCGATTTTGGACGATTTTTGATCCCCCCCCCCCCCCTCCTAGTCACACGGCGTCACAAAAAGTCAGATTCCCCCCCCCTAAAATATGACGTCACAAAGCTCTGCCCCCCCCCCCCCCCAAATAAAACATGCTTCAAATCGCTTTCAACTATTGTCATTGTGGTGCGTATTTAATGTGGCGCTGCGCTCTGATATTGTAGGAGAAAACATTTACTAAAAAGTATATTTAATTAAGTAGAGCGTGTTGTCTACATTTATTTAAAGTTGCGAATTTTGATGTGACGTCACATTTCTCAAACCACTCCCCCCCCCATTCGTCACACATCGTCACAAATGTCTGACCCCCCCCCCCAGGTGCGTGACGTCATTTATGGACGGCCCCTAAGAACGTTGCTGATCAACTCCCCACCGCACAAAAGAGAAAACCAAGATAGAAGTTGATGTCATCTGCTGTGAATCGTTAATTGAATGCAAATCTGGGCACGGCAGAGTAAACTGTTGATGGTTGCCTGGAAGTGGAGACGGCACGGGCGATATGGGTGCGTGTCCCTGTGATGTCAGGTTTGAAATGCTATATGTTTTGCATCATCTGGAAGGACTTCAAAAGTGTAAGGAGAAAAAAAAAACTAAACATCGAAATCATAAATGTGGATAAAAGCGATCCTTGAGATAGCAGAGATAGCAAATAAATGTATTTTCATTGCGCCCTGCCCCAAAGAACAGACCTTTCGGTACGCATGGGAACTGTCACCAAGCTCAATGTAGTTGCTATTTACTTTATTATTTACCAGTGCCAAGCCCCCTGACCTCTAAGCTCTTATTTAGAGACAACGTGGCCACACACGGTCGTGGCTTTTATCGTCATCACAGTGGGGAATTACAGTGGCAGCCAAAACTAATCTAAACGCACACATCTCAATGTGGAGCGCAAAACCGGAGGACCCAGAGAAAAGGGCACGCGACCACAAACATACAAAGAGAGAACACGCGGCCTCCGAATCTACAAGAGACATCGCAGGGGTAGAGATCGAACCCACGTCCCCCTGCGTACCAGGAAAGGAACATTTTATTTCCACCAGGGGCGCCTCATTAATCGTTACGAATAATCTCGAAATAATAATAATGATCCAGATTATTGGCGAAGCCATGATGCAACGAAAGAAAACAGAAGAGGCTTTGAGAACATGACCACAGGAGAGCCGGCTGCTGTTACTGATCACTGTGACAAATGCGGTTATAAAGCATGACGACAACAACAACAACAAAACCTGTGTTCAAAATAAGCCCGAAGGGATGATGGCAGGTCAAGAATAATGACGAGTGGCAGCCGAGAACGAATGGAACGTGTCCGAGGAGACGTCATAGAAAACGAGGGAAGCCTTTTTTGCTCAGCAGTGAGAAGTTAGAGGCCTCACAACAGCGACGTCAACAGCAGCAGGCAGCAGCAGGCAGCAGCAGCAGCAGGCAGCAGCAGGCAGCAGCAGCAGCAGGCAGCAGCAGGCAGCAGCAGGCAACAGCAGCAGCAGGCAGCAGCAGGCAGCAGCAGGCAGCAGCAGCAGCAGGCAGCAGCAGGCAGCAGCAGCAGCAGGCAGCAGCAGGCAGCAGCAGGCAACAGCAGGCAGCAGGCAGCAGCAGGCAGCAGCAGGCAGCAGCAGCAGGCAGCAGCAGGCAGCAGCAGGCAATAGCAGGCAGCAGGCAGCAGCAGGCAGCAGCAGGCAGCAGCAGGCAGCAGCAGCAGGCAGCAGCAGGCAGCAGCAGCAGCAGGCAGCAGCAGACAGCAGCAGCAGGCAGCAGCAGCAGGCAGCAGCAGGCAGCAGCAGCAGGCAGCAGCAGCAGGCAGCAGCAGCAGGCAGCAGCAGCAGGCAGCAGCAGCAGGCAGCAGCAGGCAGCAGCAGCAGGCAGCAGCAGGCAGCAGCAGGCAGCAGCAGCAGCAGGCAGCAGCAGGCAGCAGCAGGCAGCAGCAGCAGGCAGCAGCAGGCAGCAGCAGCAGGCAGCAGCAGGCAGCAGCAGGCAGCAGCAGCAGCAGGCAGCAGCAGCAGCAGGCAGCAGCAGCAGGCAGCAGCAGGCAGCAGCAGCAGCAGGCAGCAGCAGGCAGCAGCAGCAGGCAACAGCAGCAGGCAGCAGCAGGCAGCAGCAGCAGCAGGCAACAGCAGCAGGCAGCAGGCAGCAGCAGGCAGCAGCAGGCAGCAGCAGCAGGCAGCAGCAGGCAGCAGCAGCAGGCAGCAGCAGGCAGCAGCAGGCAGCAGGCAGCAGCAGGCAGCAGCAGGCAACAGCAGCAGCAGCAGGCAGCAGCAGCAGGCAGCAGCAGGCAGCAGCAGGCAGCAGGCAGCAGCAGCAGGCAGCAGCAGCAGCAGGCAGCAGCAGGCAGCAGCAGGCAGCAGCAGCAGGCAGCAGGCAGCAGCAGCAGCAGGCAGCAGCAGCAGCAGGCAGCAGCAGCAGGCAGCAGCAGGCAGCAGGCCACGCCAGGGTACGAATGATGGAGCAAAAAACAGAGGTGGCTCTTTGTGGAATGTGCATCCCCATGACAAGGCCGGGAACATTTCTCCGTAGCCTCCCGAGCATCGAACAATGTACAAATAAAAGCACAGGATTCAACAACAATTTGTCCTTGTGCTGTTACCAAAAAAATGACGTTTTTTTTATATCGTACCGGGGAACAAACGCGCTTTGTATTCTGTATGGACAGCACGGGGACAACGTGTGTTTTTAACATATTCTGATCGCTCCTTTACAATTTCACTACCACTGTTATTGCTTTAAACTCATTAAAATGCTCACGAATCAACGCGTGCTGTCTCCCCGGTCTGTATTTTCTTTTCAATTGCCACCAAAATATGAACTGATAGGTAATTTCTCGATGTCCTGGTATCATCCGAAATTAGACAACAGCGTCTAGACACTGTTGATGGTCTACAGCGGGACTGAGAATCAAACCCCCACACACTGACCAAGCCGATTACACCCATCAATACGTTTTCGTGAAGAGCAGGGGTGACTGCGTGTCGCAAGCAGTGCGCACAATAACGTACTGGTCAATGACACAGCTGGCATTATAATGCACGCTTCGCCGTTAAAATGAGACGTTGACACGCCGTGTTTTGCAAGAGAGAGAAAAATGGCACGCTCCTTCGGATGCGTCGGCTAAGGTTCCCCCGTGCCTCTTGCGACGACTCAGCTGCTGTGCGTTTGAACACGCGACGGTGTCTGTTTGATAGTGCGCAGAGAGGATTCTAGTCGGAGTTGATGTGAGTACCAGGCGCTGGTTGGTACGAGTTTAGTGCCAGGCGCTGGTTGATGTGAGTGCCAGGCGCTGGTGAGTCTGCGCGTCTGTAACATAGACGCACTGTGGAGGCGAGGGTGAGGGTGGACCACACCCGTTTGTGAAACTCCCTCCTCACCCGTGGGCCTCGAGGTCACCATCTCCCATCTTACCAGGCTCTGGCAGTGCAGCAAGTGGACTGATGTCAATTCGTATGCGGATTAAGTGTTACCTGCCCCCCCCCACCCACCCACCCCCTTGCACGTATGGGCGTTCTCCAGTTATCGTGTTTTCTCCCACGTATAACAACAAAAAACTCATTGATGGAGTTTGGCAAAGACATTCAAATATAGGACTACAGAGCTCGGGCAATTATTGGTGGCGTCGGCGCTGGCTGCCTTCACAAGTGCTTGTCTGCGGTTTTCCCGCGCCTCCGTGCCACATTTGCGTCGAGTGCGGTTCGCAGGCTAATCCTGTTCGTGTCGAGGTGCATCATTATCATCATTAACTGGTAAGGCCCTCTGACTAATGTAGCTCTTTTTCAGAAGCGACCTGGCCACAAATGATGGCTCAACAAAGTGGCTTATATCGTGTGGAAATGTATAGCAGTCAAACGCTCTAAACGCACGTTGATACTAAATGCAGAGGGAAAACCCGGAGGGCCCGGAGAAAAATCCACGCTACCTCTGCCAGAGCGAGAGAGAGACAGACACGGAAAGTCCAAATATACAGCAGGCGTCAGGGTTGGGCTCGAACCCACGACCTCCTGGACACCAGGCGAAGTTGTTAACATCTCCTAGCCACCGTGATGATGATGAGAGAGAGAGAGACACGCAAACTCCAAATATACAGCAGCAGCAGGCGTCAGGGTTGGGCTCGAACCCACGACCTCCTGGACACCAGGCGAAGTTGTTAACATCTCCTAGCCACCGTGATGATGATGAGAGAGAGAGAGACACGCAAACTCCAAATATACAGCAGCAGCAGGCGTCAGGGTTGGGCTCGAACCCACGGCCTCCTGTGTACCAGGCGGGGTCGTCTCACAGTGGAGCCCACGAACGCGATCCATTCGCCCCACGGCCTCCTGTGTACCAGGCGGGGTCGTCTCACAGTGGAGCCCACGAACGCGATCCATTCGCCCCACGGCCTCCTGTGTACCAGGCGGGGTCGTCTCACAGTGGAGCCTACGAACGCGATCCATTCGCCCCACGGCCTCCTGTGTACCAGGCGGGGTCGTCTCACAGTGGAGCCCGCGAACGCGATCCATTCGCCCCACGGCCTCCTGTGTACCAGGCGGGGTCGTCTCACAGTGGAGCCTACGAACGCGATCCATTCGCCCCACGACCTCATGTGTACCAGGCGGGTCGTCTCACAGTGGAGCCCACGAACGCGATCCATTCGCCCCACGGCCTCCTGTGTACCAGGCGGGGTCGTCTCACAGTGGAGCCTACGAACGCGATCCATTCGCCCCACGACCTCATGTGTACCAGGCGGGTCGTCTCACAGTGGAGCCCACGAACGCGATCCATTCGCCCCACGGCCTCCTGTGTACCAGGCGGGGTCGTCTCACAGTGGAGCCCGCGAACGCGATCCATTCGCCCCACGACCTCCTGTGTACCAGGCGGGGTCGTCTCACAGTGGAGCCCACGAACGCGATCCATTCGCCCCACGGCCTCCTGTGTACCAGGCGGGGTCGTCTCACAGTGGAGCCTACGAACGCGATCCATTCGCCCCACGACCTCATGTGTACCAGGCGGGGTCGTCTCACAGTGGAGCCCACGAACGCGATCCATTCGCCCCACGGCCTCCTGTGTACCAGGCGGGGTCGTCTCACAGTGGAGCCCACGAACGCGATCCATTCGCCCCACGGCCTCCTGTGTACCAGGCGGGGTCGTCTCACAGTGGAGCCCACGAACGCGATCCATTCGCCCCACGGCCGCGTGTCAGCGAGCAGGAGAACCCGCCGTGCTCCGTGCCAGTGTTGAAATGCGGGGAACATCGCAAGCGGCTCTCTCCCTCTCTCGCTCTCTCGCTCGCTCGCTCACTCTCAGCCCGCTTTGAAAATTGTCTCACGTGCTGATCGACGGTTGGCGGGGACAGATTTGATTCAGGCGCTTCCGTGTGCAGGGAAACTCGGAGGGAATTCAACGTTGTGATGGTGCCACAGTGGGCCCGTGGTATGTGGATGGACGTGTATTTTTGGAACGTAAACATCCCGCGTTGGGAGTTCCTTTAAAAGAGAATGCACTGCCGTGTGTAAAGTACCCTGCAATATGACCCTCGAAGGAGAGTTAAGGCAAAGAGTGGAGACAATGTCGTGGGAATGGAGGCGCAGCGTTTAGCACGTTGCATTGTGAGTTCGATTCGCGGCCACGACTCACATCAGTGGCGAATGATATCTGATCTGTTCCGCAGTCGTTTTGCGAGAAAAACGCATTGGTGAGCGCTGTAACAGAACGATTTTAATCCGCAACAGAATGAATGATAAATTATGTTCATGTCCAGGGCAGCTAATGGTCGTGATTGGGCGAGCTAGCCAGCAAAAATGCCACAATGGGCTTTTTCACATCCACAAGTCGTGTGCGAGGAGTCATCATACCGATTTCTATTTTTAAAAATCGCCTCTGATCGATCACTGCTTGAATGTGTGTCTATGTGATCGAGCAGTGATCGAGCTTTGGATTCGTGCTGCTGCTGCTGCTGCTGAAAAGTCGGTATCGTTTCTGACGATTCCCCGTTCCGGTACAGTGGCTTATTTGGGCAATAATAACGCGTGGCCAAAATACTGTAACCGTCAAGTCCCAATCCCTCCATATACGGGCCTCAAAATGAAAGTCATAATGTATCATTCGACCGAGCCGTGCAACACACTAGGGGAGGTGATACAGATTGTCAACAGACTTGGCCGCTGGTGGCATCAACATCGAAGAGATCTTTATCCGGCAGAGAATTGGAAACATCATCATCATCATCATCAGCCGCGCTAGCTGACATGTGTTGTTGCGCAACAGCTTGGGGAGATAGAATCTAACAATATTTTTCTCCTTGGTCTGTTTTCTGACAAGCATGTATGCGTGTGGTTGGTTCATGCCCAATATCATGCCCAGGTTGCTGTCACTGACACCCTATCTGGACGGTGTTAGTTTAGAGGATGTCACCCTCCCTGGGCAATCGCCTGTCCCCCACGGTTCTGACGATGTGATGGGATTGGGAAAGTCCATAAGGGTGCGAAGGTGCACACACACAGCCTCTCGCGATATCGCCGTTAGATTTTTGCATAAATAGTAGTGACTAATCCCATATCTGCATTTTGCATAAATATGCTAAATTCCTCTGTTGATATGCAAATTCCTTTGTCAAGGCGCACTTCCTCCTCTAACCCAGCTTAAATATACGCTGCCAAGCTTGGTGGTGTTCATTCAGACGCTGTCTTTCCGACAGACCTGTTCTTCACCTGAGGACGGCTGCTTGCGTTGTGGCCGAAATGTCGTGAGAATTGTATTTTATTATGTTTTATTTTTATTATTTTATTATTTCCCTTCTACGTGACTTTACCGAAAAAACCAAGAAGACATAAATATTTGCTTTATCGCAATTAACGTTGCTATCAAACGACTTCAACTGGGCATGATATGCATCTGAATGGCGTCTTAATTTATCGTTACATGTAGGAGAGAGTAATGAATAATTTTCCGCATGAGAAACTGTTATGTACTTTTTTAAAAAAATGAAACAATATAACCTTGCATCGCCCTTTTTTCTAATTTACAGCCCTTCGTCAACCTTCTGCTGATTGAAGGCCTTCCCATTCCGTGTAAGTCATTGGGGGTTGTTTGACCATACTTCACCACGCGGGTTAGTGCGTGTTGGTGAAGGTGGAGTACGCTACAGGACCGGTTCAGACGTCACTCGCCGGTCACTGCTCCCCATCGACAAAATCGATGTTGATGCCACTGCACACAGACCACCGCCACTGCACCACCCCGATATATTCATGAATTTATTTGCCCTTTTTCCCTTTCAATTCTGCATATACCTCGCTGGTCTCGTCCAGGAGCATAAACCATCATCACGCCAACTTTGCTCATCCTCACAGCAGCGGCTCTTGGCTGGCCATCGAACAAAGGCGCGCTTTCAGATGCGCTTGTGTGGCCGTCTGGAACGCTCTTCCTTCCGATATTCCAAAGCCACTGGAGCTATACACTTCTTGATCTTGACTTGAAAACCAATTAATTTAGAACTGATTTTTGCGTCTAGTGTGTTGTCCCTTTCCCCCCGCACCTCCGATTCGCAAGCTTGACTACGTACGGTGCAAAAGAAGTTCAACATACACACATACAAATTTACGAACCAATACACATCGTCATTCATGTATATAAATTGTTATGACCGGCTCTCTGTAAAACATTTATCAGTTCGTTTAAGACGTGTCTTGCTCAATGTTGTATTTTTTAACAAGCTATGTAATTATACAAAGGTGGGGAAGGAGGGGGAGGAGACGGGTGGGAGCGGAGGAGGATGGCGGGGGGAGTCGGGGAGGGGGGCAACCCACGGTGGGTTCGGACATCTGCCTACATCGTGACGTCATCTTCACCGGGGGCGGGGGGGGGCTCTTAAAGGTGCCCTCCACATTGATGGAGATCCCTTTAAGAGTGAGGTCTAGCGGTACCACCTGTCCCAGACTCGGGGGAATTGGCGTGCGCTCGGCTGGCAAGAGTTGATTTGTGCCAAGGTCTGGTGAGCGGCGTTGCGTTGAACTCTATTTCAGGAGACTGCACAGTGTCGATGGACCCTGGTACCGGCTGAGAAATGCGCCTTTGAACAAAGTGGTTCGGTCCGTTGGAAAAGGTGGCGACCCTAGTTATGGGCCCAGGGTTGGCTTTCCACCACGACCATGATGAATTCGCAGTGGCTGACCTCGAGGCAATTAAATAAAGAATTGGAAATAGCTACGCTGGTGTGAGGATCAGATGAGGAATGAAGATGCGACGACAAAGACTGACTATGAGCACGGCGTACTGAGAAGGCTGATGAAGAATTGATTGAGGAAGGTGGCATATGCGGGACATCGCTTCAGAGGGTCACAGCTGCAGTGGAATAAATGGGGCCGCAAGGCCCCGGATCGCCGTGGTGGGAGTGAACATTTTAACCCGACTGCGTTCCGATAGGAATCAATGATTCATTTTTTTACTCATAGATAGACCCCTAGGCTAACACACAGACCTGCTCAGAGACCCACAGACACGCACAGGGACTCACAGACACGCACAGATACCCACATACGCGCACACAGACCCACAGACATGACCAGAGACTCACAGACACGCACAAGGGACCCACAAACACACACAGATATCCACAGACACGCACAGATACCCACAAACACACACAGAGATCCACAGACAGACACAGAGACCCACATACACACATATATACCCACACACACAAGAAATATCAGTGTACGGTCCAGATCTAGTGCACAGCTGGAGACACAGAGAATGTGATTTCTGCAGGGAATACAGACGGGAAGGTGGGAGAAGAAGGAAACGGATCTGTTGGTGGGACAGTTTGCGGTAGATGGACGATGAAGTCCGTAGAATATGGAAGCGTCTCTCATGGACATCAACCGTCAGTTGCGATGATGATGCGAGATAGACATGCAGTAGATATACCTCTCATTCTGTTACAAATTGGCCCCGTGTAAGCATAGGGAATTTCAGAACAGCAGGGCTTGGAAATATCCTCTGACTCTTGACTACGGGGGATATCTGAGGCTCTGATCTGTGACTGTAAGCCCCGGAGACTGAGAAAATGGCAATTCAAATCAGCATCTCGTACCAGGGATAGAGAAATTGATTTCTTTGTGTGGCCTTCAGAGAGATTGGTAACTGGCAGCTCTCCTGTGATCGTGATAATGGGGCTGGAAGAAGTTGCTTCATGACAATGACGCGTGTTACCAATGATGATTATGATTACTTGCCACACTGGTTCGAGTTGAGGTTTACTTGACAAGTCGAGATGATCGAGATACCACGGGATGTCTCATTTGCAAGCGTGACCTCGGTCAACAAAATGGGAAAAACTCAACAGAGCAACGAAGCAAAAAATACAATTAGAGCAAAGAATTATGATGGTAATGATGACGATGAATTGAGATGCACAAACGAGTCGTGGTATCCATAAAAGAGGCTTTTTTGGTCGCGAAAATACTGGTCGTGAGAAGCCTGCGTGTTAAACTGAGGAGTGATACGTGATGATGCTATCCCAACGATGATAGCGTGTGCCTGCGAGATGTTGCGATAATCACACGCATCGGCAGTGTCACTCACAGTGGCACTCACACATCGGCAGTGTCACTCACAGTGTCACTCACACATCGGCAGTGGCACTCACAGTGACACTCACACATCGCCAGTGTCACTCACACATCGCCAGTGTCACTCACGCATCGGCAGTGTCACTCACACATCGGCAGTGTCACTCACGCATCGGCAGTGCCACTCACACATCGGCAGTGTCACTCACGCATCGGCAGTGTCACTCACACATCGCCAGTGTCACTCACACATCGGCAGTGTCACTCACGCATCGGCAGTGTCACTCACACATCGCCAGTGTCACTCACAGTGTCACTCACACATCGCCAGTGTCACTCACACATCGGCAGTGTCACTCACAGTGTCACTCACACATCGGCAGTGTCACTCACAGTGTCACTCACACATCGGCAGTGTCACTCACAGTGTCACTCACACATCGCCAGTGTCACTCACAGTGTCACTCACACATCGCCAGTGTCACTCACACATCGGCAGTGTCACTCACAGTGTCACTCACACATCGGCAGTGTCACTCACAGTGACACTCACACATCGGCAGTGTCACTCACAGTGTCACTCACACATCGCCAGTGTCACTCACACATCGCCAGTGTCACTCACAGTGGCACTCACACATCGCCAGTGTCACTCACACATCGGCAGTGTGACTCACAGTGTCACTCACACATCGGCAGTGTCACTCACAGTGTCACTCACACATCGGCAGTGTCACTCACGCATCGGCAGTGTCACTCACACATCGGCAGTGTCACTCACAGTGTCACTCACACATCGCCAGTGTCACTCACGCATCGGCAGTGTCACTAACAGTGTCACTCACACATCGCCAGTGACACTCACACATCGGCAGTGTCACTCACACATCGCCAGTGTCACTCACGCATCGGCAGTGTCACTCACAGTGTCACTCACACATCGCCAGTGACACTCACGCATCGGCAGTGTCACTCACACATCGGCAGTGACACTCACAGTGGCACTCACACATCGGCAGTGTCACTCACACATCGCCAGTGTCACTCACAGTGGCACTCACACATCGGCAGTGTCACTCACACATCGGCAGTGTCACTCACAGTGTCACTCACACATCGCCAGTGACACTCACACATCGGCAGTGTCACTCACAGTGGCACTCACACATCGCCAGTGTCACTCACACATCGCCAGTGTCACTCACAGTGTCACTCACACATCGGCAGTGTCACTCACACATCGCCAGTGTCACTCACAGTGTCACTCACACATCGCCAGTGTCACTCACACATCGGCAGTGTCACTCACAGTGTCACTCACACATCGGCAGTGGCACTCACACATCGCCAGTGTCACTCACAGTGGCACTCACACATCGGCAGTGTCACTCACACATCGGCAGTGACACTCACAGTGGCACTCACACATCGGCAGTGGCACTCACACATCGCCAGTGTCACTCACAGTGGCACTCACACATCGCCAGTGGCACTCACACATCGGCAGTGTCACTCACAGTGGCACTCACACATCGCCAGTGTCACTCACAGTGGCACTCACACATCGCCAGTGTCACTCACACATCGGCAGTGTCACTCACGCATCGTATATTTGTGAATTGCGCAACGCTGAATCGACTGCATTGATCAGTGTGATATCATTTGCGTACGGTAATCGAGCAGTGAATATCAAGAAATGCCATTCCATCCCCCACCTTTCAATACGGTAGCCACGTACGTTTTACGTTGCCCTAGTTTATCATAAGGGGCACGATCCAGCGCATTGTAATGTTATTTTTAAAAAAAATGCAGATTGAAGCGGTCCTTTTTTTTCTGCACAGTTAAGGGCCGCTGTAATGGAAATGATCTTGGCTTATCAAGTCCCCGCTGATAATTGCAAAGAGGCTGCAAGAGCACTTTAATTTCTCACATGTCGAGCCGCCGTAACCACGATGTGAGCTGCCTGGCTTCGTACCTTTTCGTAACATCGTGGGAGAAATGTGCAACATGTAATGCGTAGGTTTTCACGCTTGTGCCGTATTGCCTCTCGATTGTGTGTTCACGACGTTTTGCATACGCAGTGCGACTTGCACATCGTGTGGATATTAATATATACACACAGTGGTCAAATTGGAAATGTAGAAGTCCCGGTATGAAACCTATTTATCCTGCAGCTCACGTTAACTTATGCTTCCCTGGTGCGGCTATTTTACACGGGAGATTCGTGGTGCTGCGTGAGCACAGCAGGAACAACAACAGCAATAATAATAACAACAACAAAGACCAAAACATCGACATTGCTGGAGAACGAAAACTGCGTCCTTCAGGAGAGAGACCGGAAGGGGGGGGGGGAAACACATGTATTTAGAGAAGATACACCGGTTAAAGGGATCACATTGTTCGCTCGTGAAAGTAAGTGGGCTTGAGCAAGGACACTCGAATCGACGGACGGTGACTCAGCGCTGCCGTGCGCCTGGAAATCTGCGCGCCTCTCTGGATGAGGTTTGGGCCCACGGCGCCTGCGACGGCCTTCAGGCACCACAGCCGCGTCGCCGAGTTGCGTGGAGATCTGCCAACACGTCATTTTACTCCCCCCGCGCTCATCGTGGCGGGTAAATAAATATCGTTCCATGGGTTCCCTTTTCCTAAATCGTAACATCTGTTGAAGCCACCAAATCTGTCATCTTCTCACCCGCCCTTTTGCACACTGCAATTTTTTTACGCGTTTTTTTTTCCAAAATACAATTGATATTATCAGATCCTCGTCATCTGCCTCCGGCGTAGTTACACGACCGGGGAGACCTTTAACAACGTTCACTGAAACTACGCCTGCGTGCCAGTGTTTCCATTCTCTGTGTCCGTACGTTACGCGCATTTTCACCAATTCCTTTCAGTCTGGTTTTGTGCCGTCTGCTTTAAAAAAAATGCAGCTAATCGCTCTGCTCGTTCAGCTGCAGCGGTCCGACGAGATGGGACACATTTAGAGCAATTTGACAAATGTAGGATAATTTGGTCGGATAAAATCATAACAGGACCAACATTCCCCCTGCCTGGCGAATATCTACCAAACTCCCCCCCCCCCCCCTCGGCAAATCGAGATGCTCGTTATTCCTGTGGAGTAATTTTCACAGCAGCGGAACTTCGTGTGACTTTTTGTCGTACGTGCAAATGAATAATGTTGCAAACACAGTCATCGCAACCGAACTTGCCGGTGTCGGCTGCTTGCGCTCTCGTGCCCCCTGCACAACGCGGGGAATTGTCCGACGCGTGATTCAAGCTCCGTCCGATACATCGTAAAATTAGGGAGGGAGGGGGGGGGGCCGCGGGGAACAACCAAAAATAGTTGCGGCCGTGTTCTCCTGATTTAAAGGCGCACATTTCCCCCCGTATTTGTCTTGGTGGTGACGCTCAAAGATCCTCACGGATAGCTCCAAGAACACATTGCTGTCTCCCGTTCAATACTAACCAGAGGCAAGCGTGCGCATGAGCTGATCTCATCCCTCTAAGTACTATTTGCGATTTGTCGATCAAGGGTTTCACAGTCATCAACATCTTTTTTTTTGGCCTTCGTGCTTCCGATGTTTGGAGAGACACCCGCCTTAATTCTTGGTGTTCCAAAATTGTAGTGTTTTATTGGGCATCTTCATCGATTTTTCATACCTCCTCTGAGTTTCTCGTGGCTTTTTGATAACTTTTCCCCTCCCACCCCCTATCGTCATCTTCATCATCAACAGCCATGGTCAACCCACTGCTGGATGAAGGTCTTCCTAAGGTTGCCACCATCTAACACGATCCCACTCAAATACATGTCGGGGGGGGGGGGGGGGATGTGCAATGCACAACAGGGAGGATCATGTTAGTAATTAAATTATCATTTGGGATTTTTTTTTTTTGGGACAAAACTATCAATCACTGTGCTCCAATGCTGTATTAATGCTCGTGGCTGGAAATTAGAGCAACAATACATTTTCAGCCTTAATGGTCATGTTTAAAATATACATATGTATTGTTATATTGACACAATAAGGGGATGTATTTAGCTTCACTGATGAGCAGCGGAAAAATATGTTTTACTATTAACAAATTGTCAGCAACAAATATAATACCGGAAAAAAAACATGCACCGAAACACATTCTGTTGTCTCCTTTGATTCGCACGCTCAACAACTAATATCATCATCAGCCATGGTCAACGCACGGCTGGATGAAGTCTTTCCTGAGCCGCCACCGCCTCAGACGACCTCACAATGGTTATAATCCACCCAGCACACACACGAACCTCATCGTCTCGTTCTGGACCACAGTATACCACTCTCATGCTTTGATAATTGACATTATTCAGAAAATGTGTTTTTCAAGGGGGGGGAGGATTATTGCTAATTTACCACATAGTACAAGCTAAACAAATAGGTGAGCCTTGTTGATGAATAATATTATTCTTTTGTGAGCAATGTCACACGGTGCGGTAATTCATAAATATAGGCATTAAATATTACAGTGAACTAAATTAGAGGCCAGCCAATTTATTTAAATCTGACAAAAACAATGGTTTGGAAGGCAACATTACTTTTAGGCATATCAATAAATTATCTCTGTCAATAATTAATAACGCTTTGGTGGAATTCCGTGATGAATGTTTATGTTAATCTGCCCTCAAAGACAATAGGGGTCTCTGCGCATAACCATGACAGATGTCCGTACCGTTGGGGATACCATTTATTTAGCGGTGTAGTGTTTAAAGCCGTCACAAGCGAACCTATGCAACTGACAGCATTAACCTTCCTGTAGACATCAGTGGCGTGTGATAGCCAGACACGCGAAGCCTCGTGACCTTTATTCACCCACGGCTGGAGGGAGCTCTACGGGTTATTTTGGCCTACTCTTCCTTAGATTGCCTCAGGAAAGAGGTGGGCGTACCACACAATTCACCCCACCACACGTCACCGCGAGATGTGGTGCACCCATTGCACGCTGCTGGCTTGAACTGCCAACCTCTGGGATTGCAAGTCTAGCATCTCTTCTTTTACCAGTGTGCTCACTCACGATCATGCATTGCGCATCCTCATTACATTGGACGAGTCACTCGGTCGCAAACGGTAACCATCTCCAAGGTATGAACGCATAAAACATGCACATTTATTTTGGGCTGAGCAAATAGCGCAGCTCTCCGACGTGCTTTGGGTTGTACTGCGCGTTGCTCGGCATGCTGTCTCTCCACGTGCAGTTGTTCTTCAGTGTCTGGGAGCGAAACGTCGGACATCGTGCCGAACAACATGCAGAAGATCGTGTAAATACACCGGAGAGCTGTAATTTGCAAACCGTGAAAACAAAGTGCAAACGTCGGATCGGTGCTTAATTTAATCCGCAATAGTCCTGAACGCGATAATGATCATTCATTTGATATTGCCACATCCACCGAGCTTTGTTTGAGTCCTACACCTGTTCATAGGATTTTAGGAATGTGGGGCACCGTTAGATATGATCATGGATAGGCGTATCTTGTAGTCGGCTGCTCGTGCATCATGATCATAATCCCTACTCCAAGCCAGCACAGCAGGCGTTAACGACAATATTGAGTGATGAATTAAGTCTTGAGTGGGAAGTATCTTATTTCAAGTAAGCACGATATGATATTTCAACAAATTTAATGCAGCGCTTTGGAGGAAAATGGGGAAGGAATTTTTTATTAAAATTGACATCTCTGAGCCGAACAAAGTGGCCCATGAATGATGTGGCCCTGGATGTGTGTTTGGCAAACGTACGGCGTGGAAGAAGTTCAACGAGGAGTCGGTTTAATCACACAGCATTTGCCTGGATTCGAAGCTGCGACCTCGGTAGTGCCAGTAAACACAACGAGCACTTCTAAAGACGTGAGTTTTCCTCTAATGTGGTGAGTTGATGGTTTGAACCCAGTCGTACCGTTAAATTAGGTTCTGCACTTACTTTGGTTAAATCTCACCTCTGAGAATTAAAATATAGTTTTGACTGCTCTCCAATGTAGAGTGGGTGGGAAAGTGCTGCCCTCTGCTGTGTGAGCCAGAGGTCACTCTATGTGATATCCACTTCAGTCGCCCATTCTCGAACACGAAAGGTCGCGCTGCTCTGCGAGATATCCGAATTGGACATTTCATCTCATGCCGTGACGCCAAAAGCGCAATTGGGATACAATTGTGGTAAAATGACAGCAAATATATACAGTAAAACCTTGGATTGCGAGCATAATTCGTTCCGGAAACGTGTTTGTAATCCAAAGCACTCGTATATCAAAGCACTCGTATATCAGTTGTGATCACGTGACGCTCAGCAGACAAAGTATATACGTACTACTCGTATTGCAAGACCTCGGTCGTTTATCAAATTAATATTTATTTAAAAAATTTGCTCGTCTTGCAAAACACTCGCAGACCAAGTTACTCGTAATCCAAGGTTTTACTGTATTTGTAAGTCACATTTCACTTAGCTTGATTGCAAATGTAAAGAAGGGGTACCTGAGATGCTGGGTCCCATGAGCAGAATGACATCACAAAGAAGCGCGTGTTACTGTAACCTTCAGGGATCACAGCGGCCGTAGCCACTGCTGTAGAGTTTGACCTTTGATATATTTGTGTATTTTTAGAAGGGTAGGACGGGAGCTTCCGAGTGGCGTGCGGGAAGGCCGAGTTGGCGGAGGCTAAGATTGGAGGTTGGGGGGGGGGGAGGTTAATAGTAGCAGCTGAGTGGCGCTGGAGGTGATGGCCGGAGAGGGAACGCTATCGCTCAGGGACCCGGTGGCCTCACCGGTGCGTCGGCCGTGATGGCGAACGCCGCGCGACACCCTCCCTCTAGGGTGGGCAGAATCTCTCTGGTGGTGGAGCCCCTCGCGACAAACAAAACACCACACAGATCCACCCTCGCCACCCTCGCCACCCTGGTGGGTGATGGCAGCACGGAGGGCCTTGACGCCGACCCCCCGTAGAGGTTGTTGTCTCCAAAGCGGCGCCTGCCGACGGCCCCGTTGATTTGTGGGAATATCCAATTGTACGTCACGTTTTTGTGTGCGCGCGTGTGGTTTTTGTTGTTGTTGTTCTAGGGTATGAAGCTTTTCAACATCGACGATTGTATGGGGGGGGGGGGGCACTGACGCTGCGTCATGGATAGTAGCCTAGTCGCCGTGTCCATCTCCCGGCGTGGCAGACGATGGTGCACGTTTCAAGTTACATTTATTAGGTATAGCCCTGTGAGCCATGCGGCTCTTGAGTCTTTTAAATCTCTCCCCCCTCCCACCGCACGCCCCCTCCCCCCCCGCACCCCCCCCTCCCGCCTCTGTCCACCCAGCGGTGTCGCGCGGCTTCACCGCGACCACTTCTTTGAGGACGTCTGGCCCGGCGTGAAACAGTTTGCCGACTTAGCTGGAGCTCCCTCGCGTGGGAAGTCACCCAGAGCAGTGGCGTGGACGCGCATTTCTCGTGCTGATCCTTCACCTATTTCAGCGCGACACGTGAGAAAAGTGAAGTCCACTGATCGGCCACTGTTAACATCAGCGCCGAGTGATGATATGAAACAGTTGTGCATCACGCCGCAGTTAACTCGGAAATACAAGGACATCTTTTTGCTGTGTGTAAACATCAGTACTCCGCCACCGTGCCGAGATGTTAACTACCGCGCAGGAGGTCGTGGGTTCTCCCCGTGGTCGCGTGAGTTTTTCCCCGGCTCGTCCGGGTTTCCCTCCACATTTAGAAACACGCGTTTAGAGTATTTTGCTGCTACACATATCCAAATGATTATAAGCCACTTCGTTGAGCTATCATTTTGGGCCAGGTCGCTTCTGAAAAAGAGCTATACAGCTCAGTGGACCTTACCTGGACGAATACAAATTAACCCGTAAAAACAAAGTTTTTCACTATAAATCCTTTGTATGCGTGGCATCGGTTTTATTTTATTATTCATTTCTGTTTTTCTTGAGTAAGAGTTTCAGTTTTATCACATTGGTATTTTAAATTAAATATGAAAAAAAAATCCTAAAAAGTGGAAAATTTTGGATTTTTTTTTCACGAAAATAAATTATCACGCACAACGAGTCTGTGTGCAAAATGTTAGCTCGATTGGATCACGGGAAGTGGGTTAAAAAACGACCGAAAGATTTGCACGGTCGCAAGCAAGCAAGTGAACTCGCTAACACCAGCGGCGAGCGGTATCTGAAATAGTCCTAGGCCTCTTCCTCACCAACGCTCACTGACCAGCGTGGTGAAGTATGGTCAAACAACCCCCGAGACTGACATGGTGGTGTTGTGGGGTATACATTTTGCCCAGCAGTGGATTGACAAAGGCCCTGTAAAATTGCAATTTTAATTTCTATTCCACGATATAAAGTATTCTGCCTATATATATGCTATATATATATATTGCTTTTTCTTCTTGTCCGATTGGACAAGTAAAACTTGGGATAACTTTTTGTACACCAAAAGCGCACGCACATTCAAAATTGACTCGTGAGTGCTCTTCGGTGGAATGGAAAGGAAACGACGGTGGATCGGAGCCCACCGAAGGCTCGAATGTCAAAGGCTGCAAAGGCGCAAAGGGGAACTGGGAAACGCGCTGCAAATACGAGCTGTTTTCCAGCGTCTCGCGTGCCGGTCATCGTGACGTGCCGATGGTGTTTCATCTCCCGTCGAAGCTCTCCTGCACGTACGACGGAACGTCGGACATCGTGCCGGACGACGCGTGGCGCCACCCGCGGACGTACGGTGGCGGACGCCGACCCCTACGCGGTCGCACTGCGGGCCAATTGTTTGTACGCTTGCACAAAAAATAATATTCCCTGGGCTAAAATATGCGGATAGATTAGCGTACTTAATGAACAGGCTATAAATGATGATAAATGTGTAGGCGTTGATAACCGAAATTAAACAGATAAATATTGGGTTATTGTTTATAGTATGATATTAATTAGTGTCACACGTATATCTTGTGATACTGAGTTGGTAGTTGTACATGGGCACGAATAACAAAACCTCAACACGTTTAACAACAACACCGCCTGGCAAGGAGACCGGAACGCATCCAGCGAAGAGACGGAACGATGGAATCCGTTTTTGGTGCAGGTGCTCGGTGGATATTTTGCATCGCAAGGTGATTAAAGGTGACGACGGATTGGCGAAGCCTTCATGCAGCAGTGGATTGACCACGGCTGCTACTGCTGCTGTTTACGATGATTATGATTATGATAATCACGATGATTAATCACATTTTTTTTGTATTATAGGCGGCGTTTCGAGCAGTTGCTGTTTGATGTTTCATCTTAGGGCAATGTGGCTGACGAATGTGCGCTGAGACTTTGTATCGCGCAACATCAACATGCAGCTGCAAGATTTAGCAGAGGCACAGAGGAGCTCTGCAATTCTGAATCTATCTTTAAAAAAATAAATGATGAAAGGGCGGTCGCCCATTGTGTACGGCCCTGTGAGTCTGACACGTGTTTTTGATTTTAGACAGGACGCGAATTGAACAAATCTTGAGAGGCGGTTGCGTTTACAAACGAAATGAACACAAACATGCTTAACCCGAATTTGTTTCATGCATCCAGACACTTGGAGCTCCACACGTGGTGCACGAACTCGTCACGTGGCAAATCGTGACGAGTAAAGGCGCAGGCCTGCAATTACGTTCACGCTTCCCGTCCTCGCGGCAGAAAGATCTTCACTTCGATTGAGCTCTGGAGAGGGCCCTCTGGTGGAGGGTATTTTGGCCTCCCCTTGCACGCTGGCCCAGAAGAAGTGGCAGCAACCACACTTCATCACACCACACGTGACCCGCCGATTTACTTGTGGTGAACACAGATTGCTGTGCCGCGCCGACGAGATGTTAATTACCTCGCCTGGTATGCAGGAGGTCGTGGGTTCGATCCCAACCCTGATTCGAAATGTGGAGGGAAAAACCGGAGAGCCCGGAGAAAAATACACGCGGCCACGGGGAGAGAGACAAGCAAACTCCAAATATATAGCAGCAGGCGTCAGAGTTGGTGTCGAAGCCATGACCTCCTGTATACCAGGCGAGGTAGTTAACATCTCGCCACCGTGGCGCCCAATATTTCATCACCATTCAATTGTCAGCCACTGCCTCAATTGTCACTCCAGATTGATGTATTCTGACAAGAAGAGTATTTTTTTTAGTTTTCAAACTCTCAAAAAGTTTAACATTGTGATATTAATTTTTTTTTCACACAGTTGCTAAGCACAGGCTCAAAGGCCCCAAGACGTCATACGGCCATGAACACAAAGCGCAATACGATGTCACACGTTTCTTGAATTGAGCAAGGGCATCATTTCAAGAGCTTTGCATGTTCGAAATTGCACATATCCAATGTTATGCATGCAGAGAAATTCACAGTCCAGCAAGGTAAGCGGGCTTGGGCAGGAAAGAGAGCCACAAGGGATGAGGGCCAACGGGTGAGATAGTCGACAGAATTACAGCTCAAGGAGGGAATTTCCCCGAGAGAATAATCCCTGTGTGTACAGAGCAATGAGATCAGCTCAGAAAGGCCTTGATCCAGTAGTGGATAGACTAAAGGCAATGATGAAGTATGCAGATAAGAAGTACGGTGAATGCACTTTCAAACTTTAATATACAAAATATTACAACCACTTTTTGGTAATTTGCACCCATTGTTTTGACACATTTAGGTGACACTTACTCACTTCAGTTGAGCATCAACGGCTTAATAGTTCCTCCGTGGAAAAATTCTCAGTTCTGTGTCCTCTCCTGCGCCGTCACTCATCCGTAGGCATCCGCCTCGCCAGCGTGGTGGTGGTGGTGGCACGGGCGAGGCGACGTGGGACAAAACGCGACAGCGGGGAAATGCCTCGGGGAGAACGGGGAGAGGCGACTCCTCCGGGAATGGGGGGAAAGGTCATATTCCATTGATCCATCCTGTCGATCGTCCCTTTGATGCCTCGCCCGCTCGCGTTGGGTTTAAATGAAGTCACACTTATTGTTTTCACCCCGATGTAATCTTTCAGTAACAAGGCTTGTGCGCCTTGAAGGCGTGAGCGTTTCTTCTCCATCACGTTCCAACGACGAACGGCCACAGTCCAGTCGCCACACACACACAAATAAAATACCTCAAGCAGTGTATTCAGCAAGCGATAACGGCCGTGTCAAATAACACCCAACATTTGCTGCGGCAGAACACCTCGACTCTCGTTCGCCACTGATGTTCGCGGTGCGTGAGTGCAAATTCTAACCGAGGGCGGGATTCACTTCGGAATCCACCAACTTGATTCACAACCGGGACATCGATCAGTGGCCGCTACTCAATTCATTATCCGCGCAAAGGAAGACATCTTTAGCAGGATAATGCAGCGTGAGCCTCACCACGTGCTGCGGTGTCCCCCTCGTGGATAAGTGCTTTGTGTATAACGCAAGTGTCAACACGTGCGTCGTTTGTTCGTGTGTGACGTCCCTCCCTCAAACGCACTGAGGTCGCCATAGCAACTCGAGCAAGCGCAGTGGCTTGCGCATTGGCCGTGCTGCCTCGCAGAATACAACCGGGCAGCTCTTGGGCTCGCGAGCGCCTCTCGACCACTGTGGCAAATCGTGATGCTGTGCTGGCCGTTTTTAGCCGACCAGGTGTTGTGGTTTTAACCTGCTGTGAAAGAAAGAGCTTCATAGCTCATCGGATTCATCCAGATACAGATTGTGATTGTGATGGAGGGCGAACCGCTCGCAATCGGAAGGTCGCGAGTTCAAATTCTGCTTGCGAGTTGGCTCGGTCATTCATGATGTCCAGGGTCGATAAAATCGGAATTACTTTGTTGGAAGTCAAGAGTGGTTGTCCTATTGTGTGGCCCCTTGCTATCGGACTTTGAAATTCCCACCACTGATTCAGGGCTGTAAACAGGGGATGAGCACCGCCTCGACACTCACTAGGGCGAGAAATCTCTGAATTTGTTTTATGTCCCTTCACCGTTCCACCATAACAATGGCAGGAGCCGTGGCTTTGTCCCCCTCTCGCCTCTTCTTTCTTCATTCTATGGATGACGAAAGCATAATTTAGTTGTTTTTTGGGTCATCTTGCCTTTACGCAATGAGCACTTCGTGTTCTGGCGGAATTCAACCACCGTGAGAGACGCGGGGCGTTGTTTTTCCCGGCAACATCTTGCGGGTCACTCGAAAAAAATGTCGAACCCAACTCGATTTTTGCGCCGTTCGGGAAGCCGTAACGTTGCGCGAAGGAGCAACATAGACATTCACCGCGGGCCGAAGCTGAACGCCCACACCAGGTCCTCGAACGGCGCGACACTAAAACATAAACAACTCCGTGCTGCGTGGCCGCTCCCTCGTTTGCGAGGGCATTGTGGGGGTCACAGGCTCGGCGAGGCGGCGTTGTGCGCGCTGATGATTTGAAGAGAGGTGGACCCGGTCTTTGCTGTCGCTCGCAGATCGACTTTGCCGAGGGTAGAGTTCAGCCGAGGGGCGGCAGCTAGATGGATTTGGTAAAAAAAAATTATGCTTAATCGGGGGGGGGGGGGGGCGGGGCTAGAGTTGGCGCTGGCTACATTTGCGGGGATGCCACTTTGAACAAAAAGAGGCAAGTGAAAGCTGCTGTCGATTTTATTCAAAATAACCTTCGAACCAATCTACGACCCCCCCCCTCGGTCGCTCCGCATCTCGCTATTGCGTGAGCTTATTCAAGCGTAGCTCTCTCGCTCTCTCTATAATTTTGTTTTCTAAAATATTACTCGCCGCCAATGTCAGACAAGCGTTGCACTACATCAAATCCAATTACTCACATCTCATGTTGGGCTTTTTTTCCATCAAAAACTTGGTCAAATGTTGTCAAATTGACCTTCCCCACCATGTAGTTATTCGTATACGCATTTGGAAATGTACGAAGAAAAAAAAAATTACTTTCTTAATGGAAAAAGTTTAAAAATACTCTTTGCCATTTCACCGACGAGATGGACTTTTTGGCAAGCGCCGACGACTAGTGGTCAAGGCTGTCACTGTTTAATACCCCATCAGACGCCCAGTACCTTCACCCCCGACAGAGTTGAATACTTTTTTCGTAGGTACTCATTTTTCACGATGTAAAACACTTGGGTTTCCACTGCTGTATGCCAGAGGAAATAAAGATGAAGAATACGCCGGGAGCCGTGCATCAGTCGCTGTGACCGTTGTATAGACAGCTGAGTGACGTTCCAATTGTCGCGACCGACTGAAGTAATTTTATTTTTCAATTTCGATACGCGTAAGTGTGCGGAAATTGGTCTCTTACGGCGATTGGATCGATGGTATTTATTCAGGACAACTGCTGACCATCAGCAGTTGAACGGTCGTGAAGACTTCCTGCTGTGGTCGTTGACGTCGGATTGACCTGCCGGTCTTGGCAGAGCTGCGACATTCAGCTACAGCCGGAGTGAAAAGGACTAATGTGCACACAGAGATTTGTCGCCTCGGTGGTGGCGCTCGCCCATGGGGCAGACATTACATTTGGTGCCCCCTTTCAATGCACAACGTCCTAAGCCAGTTCTCGATTTGAAGTTTTCGTGACTGCAAAGATTCATACTCTTTGGTTTTTTCGGTAAAGTCACGACGTTTCTGGACGCTTGTGTTGCGCCCGAAACGTCGTGATTTAATTTATTTTAATGTTAGTTCTTGCTCGCTTTGCTTTGTGTCTAGCGCGAGCAGCGCATTGCTTGATACCTCTCGTGGGTTTTTCAAAAAGTGTGGGCATATCTCAACAATCTCTGCACTTCTGTCTGGTCTCTGTGAAGTGTTTGTTGATATTTTGAGATAAAAAAAAAAATAAGCGGCTTCTATTTCCCCACTCAAAATTCACGTTTCTTATCTGAATTGTCCTTGAGACGACGTTGGCTACCTTGCCAACGTCAGTCGCGAGGAACCAGCCAGCATCCCTTCTGGCAACGATGTGTCCTTGCCCAAGCTTCGCAGTTTATCATTCTTCATAGTCAATGTGGTGACTCTAACTCGCAATCATTCTTTGATCCACCCGTTCTTATTTTCTGCCTCCCAGTATAATTTCCATAGCGTGCACCTCTCTTGGCGTGTTTGCTCGCATAAATGAAGACTGAACAAACAGACGAAAAGTAGAGATACGTTTCATTCACAGCACCTCACTTCATTTTCACATTTTCTGGAATCTCAAAGTTCAGTTTCAACTGGAATTCCCTTCGTAGGCTATTTGAAAAACAACATCGCAGACGCATCAACTTGCCCACGCATGATTCAGGCTGTTATGAGCCCTCGGTCTAAACGGCACGTGGGCAGCAGCAGATAACCCAGCGCCTCCACCAATGAGCAACGAATCAAGAGTGTCATTTGAGGTCACCCATTCATTTTGGGATTTAGCTGGTGGTGGTGGTGGCGGTGGTGGCATTGGTAGAGGCTACGGTTTAAGAGTTCAAGTGGCACAGTTAAGGAGCCAATGGAGAAGAAACATTACACCAACAACGAGCATTACAGATCACAATAGATGTTTGGGTTAGGACATGTAATGACCTAATTATCCAATGTATTTATCACGTGACCAAGTATTTAGCACGCCAATTATGATTGTTGAAGAGCGATTCTCGCGATAAAATTGATACACGTAAAACATTTTGCAATTTCCAGCTTGCCATACGGAAGAAAAATAGATACAACCAAGTGTAGCATTATAACTCTTGAAACTAAGTCAAACATGATCAGGACAAGACCTAGAAAGTAAAAAAAAAATCAACACAGGAAATCAGAAACAAACCGTGTCAACTGCCGCGGCTTCAAGAACACAAATTTGCTCAGATCATCAATTACGTGGCCTAGCCACGAAAGAAAAAAATATTATGACTGACAAACACTGGCAGGGAAAACGACGTACGCGCGTGCCGTCATTCCGACGCACGCTGACCTCCCTCCCCTCCCTCCGCCCCCTCCCGCCCCTCCCCTACTCTTCCCTCCCTCCCCTCCCCCCTCCGCCCCCTCCCTCCCCTCCCTTACCCTCCCTCCCCTCCCTCCCCTCCCTCCCTCGCCAGCGTGGTGGTGGCGGCACGGGCGAGGCGCGGTGAACGAAACGCGACAGCGGGGAAATGCCTCGGGGCGAACGGGGAGAGGCGACTCCTCCTGGAATGGAGGAAGGGTCATATTCCATTGATCCAACCTGTCGATCGTCGCTTTGATGCCTCGCCCGCTCGCGTTGGGTTTAAATTAAGTCACACTTATTGTTTTCACCCAGATGTAATCTTTCAATAACAAGACTTGTGCGCCTTGATGGATTTTCGATAAAAAAAAAAACATTTTTAATTTGGTACGCACGATAAAAAGAGGGCTTTTAGATCCATCAACCCGAATTTGTTTCTACCATTAGCGCTGTGCTCGATTGCTATCGATATATTTTAGTTTTGTACATGATACTGCATCGTGAATAGTCCACTGCAAAAAATCTGCTGCAGAGACTGATCTCAAGTTTACCTGCAATAGATTCAGCCTGAATGAACTACATCTGGTCATGTTTCGGAAGCTAAGCAGGTTCAAGGATGGTTTGTGCTTGGATGGATAACACAAGCAGTGGTGAGATGTAAACTTTACAGCTCATCGGATTCCTCCGGCATAAATATATATTTTGATTATGACCTACCTCGCCTGGCATACAGGAGGCTGTGAGTTCAATACTGACGCCTTTATACAGGGTGTTTGAAAAAGATGGACCCGATTTGTGAAATATACTGCTTTGAAATTGGGTACATCTTTTTCAAACACCCTGTATTTGGAGTGTGCGTGTTCTCCCCGTGGTCACGTGGGTTTTTCTCCGGGTCCCCTGGTTTTCGACTCCACATTTAGAATCAACATCGCGCGTTTAGAGTATTTGTCTGCTATAAATGTCCACACGATGAGCCACTTCGTTGAGCTATCATTTGTGACCAGGCGGCTTCTGAAACAGAGCAACATAGTTCAGTGGGCCTCACCTGGTAAAAAAAAAAAAAACAGTTGAGTTTAAATATTTTTTTGCATAACAGATGTTTGAGAAAAAAAAAAGATGTTTGAGACGTGAAGCCGGAAGCAAGCGTGACGACGGTCGACAACGCTGCGTCGCTGCGTCTCCCACACGCGCCTCGACTCGTTCACCGCGTGTGCCGTCGGCGGCACGGCACGGCTTCCGCAGTGGAAAACCAACCTGGCACCTGCTGCCCCGCGACCACCGGGGATGGCTCGGCACGGCTCGGTTGTTGCAGTGGAGAAGAGTTGCAATCCCACATGGGTCTTGTGGGATCCGTGCATCGGTGACCCTGGTACCCTCGTCCTCTCCACTGGGACTCATTTGCATCTCGTTAGCCCTCGGGTCAAGCGCCAAGTTGCCCTGTCTCTCTCTCTCTCTCTCGTGTGTCCCTATTCTTACCCCCGCTCCGTACGCGTTTGCAAGCTGTCAATCATTTTTGTTTTCTTGCTTCCCTGTTTATTGTCCCTACGTGTTGCCCGCTGCTTTGCACAGCCTCATTGCTCACGCTCTGTTGTTATTGTTGTTGTTGTTGTTGTTTTCGTCGTCTTCCCGCAAATTATTAAAAACTGATCATCGCAAACCGTTGACAATAATCACACGTCTTTATTTCCGACTGAGCTTCCGCAGGCAGAGGTTATATCCTGCACCGATTGAGGAAAGTGAACGTGAAGACATCCGCACGGGAAGTAACTCGTCACAGAGACCCGTAGACTCGAATGGCTATAGATATGCTGGTGCGGAGCAGAGGGAATAGTGGGAGACCGAGGATAAGATGGGAGGACAAGGTGGGATGAGGTATGAGGGCAGCGCACGTGACTCGAGATGGGGCACAGAATAGCAGCAGCTGAAGAAAGAAAATCCGAGCATCCAAGCCCATGATGCAATAATGGAGCTTCTAGCTTTGAAATGGGTGACTGTGGGACCCCATGTAAGTAATGGATCTCTATACAAGTCTATGGTGTAAATATATATGGGTCATGTAAGTGTATACGTGAGTCAAACGGATCTGTAAGTTTATCGATCCCTATATAAGGATAGTGGATGTGACTAAGAGAAGAGGCACAGAATAGCAGTACGGTACAAGGAGAGCCCATTCGACAATGGGACTCGTGGCTTCTAAGATGATGACCATTAAAGAGGTTGAAGGAAAGAAAAATCGACAGGGAAACCGACAGATACATTTACAGAGGCAACGATCTTCAATCTCGATATTTCACTCCACGAGTCAGAGGAGGTACTCGAACCGCCGTCACCAGGGCAGCAGTTTTGAAGGAGGACAGCCCCAGTCTCGTGCGGAGCTGCAGTGGTGGCGGTGGCAGCAACGGTGGTGGCGGTGGCGGTGACGGTCACGGTGGCGGCAACGGTGGTGGTTGGTGGTGGTGGTGGTGAGGGTGGTGGCGGTGGTGAGGGTAGTGGCGGTGGTGAGGGTGGTGGCGGTGGTGGCGGTGGTGGCGCTGTTCTAGCTCCGCGTGGGAACGGAGCCCTGCTGGCTCTGGAGTTGCTTTCCCAGGTACTCCCTGCAAGTGCAAAGAGCCAAAGGCGTGAGTCAACGGCGCAATTCACCCGAACTTGTCATCCACGCTGCTTTGCGCAGTCCTGTCCCTCTGATGCGATCAGTGTGTCGTGAGACCAAGAGATCCGTGCGGAATTCTTGCAGGGCGTAGCACCATTGTCTTTTCAGCCAAGTCTGCCATTATTTTGATTTAAAGCTTTCGTGACTGCAGGGATTCATATTCTTGGTTCTGTCGGTAAAGTCACGTAGAAGATAAATAATAAAATAAAATAATATAAATATAAAACAATACAAATTCTCACGACGTTTCGACTGCAACACAAGCAATCGTCATTAGGTGTGAAATCCACAGCAATAATTTTTTTTTAAAAGTGGCGGTTTGTCCTGACGTCAGCACCAAGGACAGCGATTTGGCAGTTTGCCAGATGGACGAGTCCATCTATGTTCGGAAAAGAGGAGGGGGGAGCAGAAAATGGAATAGCCTCATGAACGAACCTCTTCATGGTAGCCAGATGGCTTGCAATGAACCTCTGCCATTATTTGTCAGATGTCCCTTCGCCACGTACGTCGAGGCTGTGCCTCTTCTCTAGAACGGTCCGAGGAAGTAGATATCACAGAACTGCTTCCGAGATCACCTCGTGTGACCCGTTATCCACACTCGGCGGTGGCACTTAACCACCCGTCCTGCTACAGCGATTAATGTCCGTGCCCTGACAGTCAACCCAATATTATTCTTATTAATTTTCAGAGCCGAAATGTAGCCACACTAAGTGCAAACCCCAAGTTAATGCGTTTTTTCTCTCTCTTTCTGTGTTCAGTAATTGGTGGCTGTGCTGAAGACGACGAAGGCGCCACACTTGAGAGCCCAGACTTCATCGCAGGCTCTTAGAGACACCACTCATATTCATTTAGCGTTTATTTAAAACGTTTTTAAAACTTGACGGAAATATATTAGTCGCAGTGGCATTGCGGCAATTAGAGAAGAAGAAAAAACTGCTGATTATAGCCGACGAAACTAAATACACTTGAATTTAGCAAAGATATCGATTCGAATCAGCGTGGGCTTTTATGCCGCATCATTAGAGAATTATAACATTGTTAAGTGATCAACCACAACAGAAAACTAGAACAAATAGATTACACGTTAATTTGGGACAGGATCAAAGAAGACATTTAGATAAAAGTAAGAACGCACTGCAGCATCGATCGTGAGTAATTATCCCATACAGATTATACTCGCGAGCCCATTGATTGTTTGTCTGACACAAATCTGGACACGGTACATAACAAAGACAAAGAGCCCCCGTACAGCTTACCCAGGCTGTTGGGGCAAGTGCTGTTAGCGTGCACCTATGAAAGCCGGCACGGTACACGAGGGGGTGGGTGGCCAGCACCACGGCCGACCGCCTTTGTCTCCCTAGTGGCGATGTTTACACACCACACCAGGTACTCATTTAAGGCTCAGTTGACTTAGGGGAGGCCCAAGACCGGTTCAAATAATCGTCACTAGTTTTGGCCGTGAGCGAAAATCTTACTCGGGCCGCCGGGTTCTGAGCGTAGCGTAGCGCTAACCGCCACACTCTCGCTCTGCCCAACACTCGTACAGAAAATACAAAGATCCCCCATATAGCCTTAACAGACTATTGGGGGAAGTGCTGTTAGCAAGTAGCTATGAAGGCTGGAACGGCACACGACGGAGTGGGTAGCCAGCCCCACGCCCGACCGCCTTTGTCTGCCTAGTGGCAATGTTTACAGAACGCACTACGCACTCATTTGAGGCTGAATCTACCTAGGGGATGCCCAGGATAGGTTCAAATAATCGTCACCGGTGTTGGCCGTGAGCGAAAATCTAACTCGGGCCGCCGGTTTCGTAGCGCAGCGCAGTGCTAACCGCTCCATCACCCCGCACGCTCGCACGCACACACAAAGCGTGCGAGCGTGCGAGCGTTGAGTGTGACGACGATTTGACACCCGGCGATCGCCTCTCCTCCATGCGAGTCGCCGGCAATAGCCCAATGAAAGACGCTTCTCGAACGACTGTCACAAGTGTCCGGAACCGTCCAGATCACACGAACGTGTTTACTAATCGCCGAGTTTTATTATTTTTTCTCTCTCTCGATCGCACCGCGAATTAACACGGTGCGCGCTGCGTGATATTGTGCTGGCAAGCGGGGAACAGGCGTCAATTAAAACCTCGGCACGTTCATCAAAAACAGTGGAGCTCAATAGAAAACGTATCTATCTATAACACCATGATGATGTTTCAGCCGATTGCCGTTGATTTAACAGTGGGCTCTCGCTTGCGAATAAGATTGCTTTGGATCATTTCTGCTCCACGTGAGAGCAATTTGCATGTAGATTACGTCATTGCTATGGAGATTGCGCAGCGGTTGCTCCGGTGTTGTATAGCCCCGTCCATATGACAGAGACACGCGCGTGTGCGTTTGTGTGCGCGTGTGCGTGCGCGTACCTACATATGTATCGGCGCACTGTGAACGCTGATTTCTTATTTGGCGATATGCTGTGCGACATGATTGCAGGGGCAGCAGATCACTGTGGGCTTGCGGGCTTGTTGGGCCCTAATCATTGCTAACTTGCAACTGAGGCAGATCCAGAGAACAGCTGCCCAGGAAGACCCTGGGGAGAAGCACCCTGCTGCACCTTGCTGTGCATGCCCTCGCATATCGTCAATTGATTAAGATTCACAAATTAGCGGTGGCTTCTGTGGCCCACCAGCCGCTACTGCATTGGTCAATACGGAATTTAAAAATAAATAAGCTGCTGACATTTTGATAGAACTGAACTCAAAAAGTTCTCAACATTTGTTTAAATCTCCTTTAATTATTAAAGGGAAAAATGGCTTTGACTGCTGTAAATAAAAATCAATGCAGAAAAGCGAGACGAAGAGGGAATAGTAATGATGCAATAGCACCCAGATCCTTCTTAAAAACTTTCGTGAATTTTTTCTCCAAACTTTATTCCGATGCTGCATTCGGCGGCACGTCACAAGGCCGAGGCGAACCATCCATTCGGGTCTCTTGCAGGGCAACGTAGCCCTTCTTGTAAGAGAATGGCCCACGGAAGCGAATATCACAGAGCTACGTCCGAGAGCCCTTTCAGTGAGCTTAATCCTAACCGCACATGGGAAGATACAGATTTTTTTGCTGTGACAGTTTCACCTGAAGACGGAAGCTTGTGTTGCCTCCGAAACATCGTGATTTTTTTTTTATTAATTTTAATTTCATTTTTTACCTACGTGACTTTACCGAAAGAACTAAGAGTAAGTTACTCTTTGTGCCGTGTGCTCTGGAAAGATTTGGAAAAGCTGTCAAGTAATAAAAGTTTACTCGTTATTTTTTTATTACTTTCATGTTTTTGTTCAAGCTTCTAAATTATCCCGGTAGCTTCAAGTGGCACGCCCCGTGCTGCCGTGACCTTTTTGTGGGTTTATCAGAGACCCTTTGTACTGTTTCCCAAAGTCCTGGAAGCCAAAGCCTTTATAACCCCGTCCACCACAATGCCAGGCACACGCGCCTCGATGACATTTCGCTTATCAGAATTTAGCGAGGGCGCTCCGTTTTCTCACCTGGCGTCGTCCAAAGTGCAACAGCTTAGGCACAGAGTCACGAACGATAGGCACCATCCAGGGGAAAAAAATACTAGCATCAAACTGTATATATATAAAGTAGAATTTATATTTGGCTCAAATGTCACACTGGCCCGTAGTTCACAAGCTAAATAATCCCATAGGGTGACTGCAGGAGGATAAAAGGGGCCTCTTTTTTTGTTCAAAACAGCCATTTGGATCATTGTTGGCGCCCCACTTCTGTCACAGCAGGAGCTGACTCAGTGATGAGGCGAGCGCGATTTGAACTTCACCTGAGTTTTGCACAGAATGTTGATGAGTGTGAATTTTAATAATCGCCGTTTAAATGGGCGCTTGTTCCTTGAATGCCTTTTTGCCCTTTCTGGATATTCAAACAGCCCGTTTGCTCCACCAAACCGGCCACGCGGCTCGACAGCAGAGCGAGTGGCTCGCGGACAAAACGTTGCGTGTCAAAATCCTGGTTGGGGGTTTCGCTGAGCCCATCATCCCTCCGGGGTCGATAAAACTGGTACCATTTTGTGAGGAAGTCAACAGTGGTTGTCCGATGGACAGACTTGACCCCACTGTAGAATTGTGGAATGTCTACCACCGGCTCTGCAGGGCTGTAAACAGGAGGTGAGCAGCGATGCTTCAATGTTCATTGAGCAGGAAATCACTTTGGCTTTGCTCTACCACAAGCAACCGACGTCAACGGGAAGAACACCACAACCCCTGCCCCAATGCCGCCGCATAACCACGTGTTCCTCATTTACAGGTACATGTGATAGATGAATAATAGCGATCTTGTTACCGGCTAATGCGAACTAGGCTTTAGATTACATGTTACATGTACACAGTGACACCGTCATTAAAAAAACTATTTCAGGGAACCAGCAAAATGTGAAGGTGAGATGTGGGGAAATATTGAATCGGTAGAAGAATAACTCTAAAAAGGTAAAGGAGACACGTAATATTATCCGAAACAATTTGGATTAATACAGCATCTAAATGTGGCCGCATTTCAAGGGGCTGTATAGAAACAGCGAGAATAGATATTTTCAAGACAGAGGCAGCCCATCACAGGTCTCAATGTGAGTCTATGGGCCTCTTATACAAGTCTACGAATCTTCTTGGTTCTTTCGGTAAAGTCACGTAGAAGGAAAATAATAAAATAAGAAGATGAATCTCTGCAGCCACGAAAGCTTTAAATCGAAATTTAAGTCTACGAGTCTCCGTGCGAACCCACATCCTGACATGGGACCACGTGTCAGGATGGCTGTACAGAGACAGAGGACATGTTTGTTTTAGAGAGGGAGGCCGACGGTCATAGGCAGAAAAGGGGAAAGTGTTGAGCCTGGGCTTGAACAAGGGCCAGGAAGTCGACAGCCGAAATGGCTGTTTGAAGGCAATTTTAGACAATGAGGCAGCGGAGGAAAATTGGCAACCTCCCACTGATGTGAGACGGTAAGTCATTGGGAAAATGCACAAAGCTGGAATGGTGAGACAAAATTTAACCGCACTGTCTCATTCAAGAATCACATTAAAATTACAATTTAAGGGCGACTCATTTGTATAGTTTTAGTAATCATGCAACTGATAACCTCGATTTCCAGGGATATGAAAATGAGATGTGTGTGCAGTAAAAGATGAAATGTCACCGACGTTATCGCGATTAATCACACGAAAGCCCAATTACCACATTCGCAATCATCATCATCATCATCGTTGACAGCGCTTCCACCGTCACAGCCGTGAATTATAATAATGAAACATCTCGCTTCTTAAACATTGAAACATAAACACTTGAGAGTCCAGCTGGAAATCACGCAAGTCCGCGGAAAGCTGACGAGCGTTGAGTCTGCAGCTCCCTTACCCTCAGCCCTCCGCGCTGCCGGCTCGCTGGCCCTGTTCAATTCCAGGCTCCAAGACCTTGCACCTATCCTCTTGCCTACGCCTGATTGCCTCTTCAATCTCTCCAAACTACACGTGCACAATGTTGCATTCGATAGGAAATCCCAGCCTCATTTATAAAGAAGTTGTTGATACTTAATTTGGAGCTTTCGTGACTGCAGGAATTACTCTTGGGTTCTTTCGGTAAAGTCAAGTATAAAGAAAAAATAACAAATTAAATAATAGCATATGACGTTTCGATTGCAACACAAGCAATCATCATCAGGTATAAATGAAAGAGAAAAACAAACCTAGTATGCTTAGAAATATAACGCAATACAGCACAGAGAGTCGGCTAACATAACAGTCAACACCCTACCTGGTTGATTACGTTCTTCCAGAGAATGCTAAGTTTGAGAGAGAGATAAAACACAGAACCAGAGACATATAGACAGACATATAAGCAGAGAGAGATAACACAGAGACACTTAGAATAAAGATAAGTTGTTGATAGTTCTTTCCTGTATGGTTTCTGTCAAAACTTCCATTCCCCCATGCGCCCATTAAGCGTGTGATGTGCCAACGGATTAATGTTTCACTCGCTTAACTAGAAGGCCATGGACAGATTTATTATGTGATTCTGTTTATTTGTTGGTCATCATCATCGGTCATTCTCAATCCACTGTTGGATTAATGCCCCCCCCCCCCCCCCAAGCCGATGCCACCCCTCACGATCCTGCGACACACTAATCCAGCCGACACCAACCGATCCCGTTGCTCCATCTCCCCGGTGGCCGTCCCCTCTTGGATGCGTTCCGTTCCTTGGCGGCCACTCCGTGATTATTTTTGACCATCGGCCATCGTTGACATGTGAAGAGATATTTTTTTCGAGCGGTCGTTTGCGTAAGGGTGGTTACTGAGAGAAATAGCACCTTCACCTTAATCTCCAGTATTCTGTTTCATGTGGGAGCCTGGGTTACAATTGGATCAAAAGCCACGATTACCAAGGGCTGAACATCTTGTTTTGAAAACAAATAAAGGACATTGAACAAACCTTTGAAACTCGCCGCTCTTGGTGTTATATTTCTCTCAATAACAAAAATGAACGTTAAGCTTCCATTTCAGATAAATCGTCCTTGTCTTATTTATATAAACTAGCTGGGGGGGGGGGGGGAGCGTTACCCAGACCCAAGGGATGAGGTAGTCCATGCATGAATATAGGTGCTATGTGTGTTGTGATCTGTGTGTAACAGTACGCCAAAATTATGTTATTTAACGTAATAATTCGAAAACTTAAACGAATATATAATCACTGCCTAATGGCCTGTTGTTATACAATATTTTTGGTATACACTCCATCTTCTTCTGAACAAATTGGGTCTTCAATCAATACGGTGGCATTTGATGTTGACGTAACTGTTGATAATGCCACGAATGATTTCCATGGGCAGTAGATAGTGTACAGTACAGTGTGCTGTATAGTGTGACATGTAATGTTGTTAGATACCCTCACCATGTAATATATCTGAGCTGCATACAGTAAATGGTGAGGGTATTTTGAGAAAATAATAAGTGTCTGTCGTCAAAGAAAAGTCGCATGGGTGATAAATCGTAGAGAAATAAAAGAGACATTAATGAGGTGTCAACCGTTAATGTTGTGCAACGAAAGCACGTGCGTAGCAACATTGCGAATACTCAAACGCCTTTCCCCACAACACGGCGCAGATACGGTACGTGATAAAAACGGAGACATGTCGACTCAAATCGTATATTGACCAATTGCTGGACTCCAAAAAAAACACGGTGAATAAAACGGGCACTTTCTGCCAGTCCCCGATTGTAAATGTTGTTGTAGCCAACCAATAGGCCCGAAAGAAACGGCGTTACATTTTGGGGGGCGAGTACCGTGTGACACACACACACACACACGCACGAATCCACTAACTTTTATATATGGATGACAAGAAAGTCAACAGCGAGCCCAAATCACACCTTGCAGTGTCGCACTCGATCTTTACAAAGCCTTAGCCCGTGCCGGACAATTTGAGTGCCCCATTTCAGCCACTCACCAATTTTCTACCCATTAATCGTAGTCATAGCGATATCCTGCTGCTGTTCAAATGAGTATCAACGCAAATGGTGGTCATCTGCCGTGAACAGCCCCTGCAGAGCCAGTGGTAGACACTCCACATTCCCATGGCGTAGATGAGTCCATCCATAGGGCTAGCACTATTTGATATCCTCATCAGGTGCTTCTCGTTTTATTGAGCCCCTAGAGAGCTGATGAGTTTCTGAGTCAACGTCCCAACCGGGATCTATTTACTCACAGCCTTCCGACTGCAAGCCGCTCGCCATACCGTTGAGCCTTCTGGCCGGAACGCAATTGCAGAAGGTGTTGAGGGATGTTTTTTTATACATCTCCCGAGTATTTTGAAATACAAAAACAAATGTTAAAAGTCACCGCTCATCCGCTCGTGCGTTGCCTTTCAACGTCAGAAATACCCGCGACGCCGTGCCGCCTGACAACGTCTTCATTGTTCGCGTCTCTCTCTCTCTATGTCCATGCCCCGTTGGCTGGGTGGCCTGTGCTCGTCCCTGCGCCGGCTCTAAGTGCACTCGTGACGCCCCAGGAGTGCGTTGTCTGCAGTGAAATAGGCTACGCAAAGTGGCCCGTAATTAATGGCCTACGCCGTCAAAAAATCTCGCTGCTTTCGAGTTTGCTATTCGCGTTCCGTAAAATGCACCCAGGGACCTCATTTACCATAAATCACATCCGCAGTGAACGCCCGGAAAAATGACATTCGTGCTATTCGGTAAAGGTGTAGCCCTGCCATTGCTTGCTGCTCACACCACCGCTGGGCCCCACCACGATGACCGCCGTTCGCCACCAAGTGGCGGTGACGTCACCACGGCACCTGTGCCATGCTAGGTGCACTTTGAGGCCACGTGAGGTGTCAAAGGCCCACTGGAAGGTCACAGAACAGACACAGGTGCCATGGGTTGACTGACTGAGATGACTATCAGATGCACTAATTGTGCTCCCCACTGTGCCAACGTTCTGTGTTTATCTGCCCAAAGCTCTGCTCGTTGTTGTGAGCGTCGCTCTGCCTTCCGTTGTTGCTGGAGGGCGACTGCCTCCAACTCCCCCGTAGCGTCCTACACGCACCTCCTCCACAGAGTCCGATCTTGACACCGCCGGTACCAGTCATTGCCAATTCCAATCAACTCCACATCCTTCTGTACCACATCAGTCCATCTCTCCTTTAGCCCGTGTCGTGCCCGTTAAGCCCCATCTATCTGGCCAAATAGACGCTTCTTGGGCATGCGGTAGCTGGGAATACGGGCTATATGACCCAGCCAACGCAGCCAAATCTATCAAGGATCTGTGAGCCTCTCACACAATCCAGTCTGGTTAAATGCCTCCACTACCATCACCTCGAGATGAGAGCCCCTCAGAAATGTATTTGGACCACTCTTGCACGCGTGCCAGACATCTCCGAAGAGGTGTGGAGCGCCCACACTTTACCCCACCACGTGGGGCCTGCCAATCGGTGTTATTTTATTTATTGCCCGCGACGTCTCTATCCACACTGCTGGGCGCACAAATGCCAGGGGCATTTGAGAAGCTCGCACCGTCGTCGTTTCAACGGCTGCGCCGGGAGATGGAGTCGAGGCGGCAACCTCTGCATTGCAAGTCCGGCGCGCTGATAGCCGGTACGCCCATGGTTTGACATTGGCTCAAGATACAACGGAGAGAGAGAGAGACGGCGATTATATTCGATACTTTCGCTTCAGTGCAAATCACGGACGGCTTTGCATATATTATAACAGGCAATTTCATGTTGCATTTAATACGGCAAAAGCTGCATCGTCCTATGTGAATAATAAGCACAAAAGTTACCTGGCTACATAAATTAACATGATGAAATTGGTTTCATTTCAACCCGACAGTAATGGGAGCAAGACACGTGTTTTAAAATTGCATTTGCGTGGACACCTCCTTTTGACCTCGTGTTCTATTAATCCAGAATGTGAATGGCAGATACGAATTATATAACATTTCCAGGATAGGTTATTTGAAATAGTAATTAGATTATCAATGTCCGTATATTCCCGACTGTCTCCAAATGCATTTTTCTCATTTTAATTCACCATTTATACCGACAATCTAGCGACCTATCGTTCTATCGCCGACCTCTCCACCCTCTCCAAGCTCCGAGAACAGCCTTTCTCTTCACTCAGCTCAAAGCACACGCTACCGCCACTCCAAACCCCCGCTCCCTCCAGTCCGCACCTTCCGTCAGACCTCCCCACTGCCGCTGGGACCCCACCGAGGCTCCGCGTCGATGTTCACTCCACTGTGGCCCTCGGCTTGAATCGTCGACCTCGGTTTCTCTGCAGGCTTCCACGCCGTGAACTGGGGCCCCCTGGAATCTCACTTTGATCATCAGTGGCCCAGCCTAACAGTGGCCCAGCCTAACAGTGGCCCAGCCTAACAGTGGCCCAGCCTAACAGTGGCCCAGCCTAACAGTGGCCCAGCCTAACAGTGGCCCAGCCTAACAGTGGCCCAGCCTAACAGTGGCCCAGCCTAACAGTGGCCCAGCCTAACAGTGGCCCAGCCTAACAGTGGCCCAGCCTAACAGTGGCCCAGCCTAACAGTGGCCCAGCCTAACAGTGGCCCAGCCTAACAGTGGCCCAGCCTAACAGTGGCCCAGCCTAACAGTGGCCCAGCATAACAGTGGCTTGCAATCCGACCTCTTCGGGTTTCTCAGTCAGAGTGGGGCAAACAAGCTCCAGTGCGGAATCCTTCAGGGTGTCTTTCCCAGGCCACCTGCTCTTCACGAACTTCACATCTCCCATTGCCCGGCTCGATTGACATCTCCCGTGTCAAATGACATTCTTCCGCAAATGACATCCTACGATTCATGTCTGTTGATTCAACCCATGCCTCTGGATTTGAGTCTCTCAGAGTGCACCGGCCGCTTCAACAGCAGTGGTTCTGGGTCCACAAAACCCTCCTTGAAAGCTTCCGAATCGAAGCCATCCTGGTCGATGCTAGGCTCCGTCTCACCGCGTCCACGCTCACCTTCTAGTGGATTAATCGCTGGCTCCACTATGCAATTCTAACTTATCCTTCGACGGCCACACCAACCACATCGTCAGATTTGACAGCTGCAACGTCAGGATCCTCATGCATTTATGTCCACTCGTGACCACCGAAATCGTCAAATCCCTTGTCTTGCAGCATAGCCGGGTCTTGCCTGCACTGTCCTAACTCCGTCCCGGTTTTCTATCTTCTTCGAACTACCTCAGGACACTCCAAACGCTTGAAAAACCATCTCGCCGGCGTCGTTCCCGGCGCCTGCCATCCGCGGTCAGGTTCCCTCACCTCCCTCACCTCCCTCCACTGGCTTCCCATCGCCAGCAGCGTCAGCTACAAGATCGCCCGCCTGCCCGCCCGCCTGTTGAACTTCTCTCGCACCGCACGTAGCCAACCGGGGGCCGTCCACCGCATCTGTCTGCGCGCGTCACCTTGCACCACCGCTCGCGGTGGAGCTCTCCACAGGAGCGCGACTCGCAGCCTCTTCTCTACATCGAGGAGCGACGGCCGTCACTGCCCGGCTCCGTTTCTCCGTGACCGCACCGACCCCCCCCCCCCCCGCCATCTGCAACGCAGCCATCGCCCCTCTGCTGCTGCTACGCATGCAGCAGCGGCAGCGGCGTTTAATCTCCAGAGGCACGTAAAGGCCCCACCTCTGTCACCACTATCCAAGCGACACTGAGCTTGGATTCCACGCCTCGCAATCATGGTATGTCTATCGTCTGTGAATTAATGTGCGCATTATAAAATTGCGTTGCTGTTGATGTTGTTATTGAAGGGAAACAGTAGGGGCAGTCGCCCGAGTTCAACTCCCCAGCCATGGTCAACATCAGCGGCAGGTGACGTCTGACAGATGCGGGCGACGTTGCCAAAGGTCATTTTCAAGGACGCGCGACGACCTTGACCCCGAACACCCATCAGCCGGCGGCCAGGGGACAGCTCCAACGCCACACGGCAGTGCACGAGCGGCTTATTGCAGAAGTTCCCAATGCAGGGGGCCTTCCCCGGTTATTACTGTGGCTGTACAAACGGTAAGATGACACTACGCGCCGCCTGCTTCGCTCACGCGCGCGGACGTTGCAAGATCCCCTGACGTCATTCGCAAGTGGGGGCCATCGAGTGTCGGCCTCTGGGTCCACATCTGCCCGATTTGAAAAATCACACCGCAAATCGCTCAATTGGGACTGTGGCACAGCAATCATCACCCCCTCCTGCGAAACTTCCGCAGACTGTCTCAGGAAACCAAGGCGTCCTCCTTCGTGATAGCCTTGGCCGAGGAGAATGGAGGGGTTCGGGGGAAGGGGAAGTGTGCGTTGCAGCGACGTACCAGTTATGCACCATGAACTTCTGCACGGCGAGTAGGGCGTTGTAGCGTACGTCCGTGTCCACGTGATGCATGAGGGTCATCACGAGCTGCTTGCAGCCCAGCTGCTCAATGATCCTGCTCGCCACACGCGCAAGACAAAGACCCCCCCTCGTGGGCTTTAGCAGGCTGTCGGAACGAGTGCCCTTAGCTAGCACCTATTTAGGACGGCATGGCACACGAGGGGGTGGGTGGCCGGCACCACACCCAGCCGCCTAGGGGAGACGCAGGACCGGTTCAGATAATCGTCACTGGTGTTGGCCGTGAGCGGGAATCGAACTCAGGTCGACAGGTTAATAGCGCAGCGCGACAACCGCTACACTTCCGCTCCCCCATATTCACACACATGCACGTGCACACACACGCACGTGTATACTGGACATCTGTGAAAAATATCTTCATAGCTCATCGGATTTCTCCAGGATAAATAAAGATCACGATTGTAGTTCTGGCACAAGCGTGAAATTTAAGATGGGTACAACATCGTTTCTCTCGCGTAAGTCCAAAGTTCTGCAGTGCGATCTCAGAGAAATCACGTCCATGTGGCAGCTTTCTGAGCTCCGTCGCGGACCTAAAACCTCATTTGTTTAATGGAGGGATTTGGTGATGAAATTGGGGTCGTTTGAATCGCTGCGATGATGGATGCAGTGGCAGCAGCAGCAATCGTTAAATGTGTTTGTTAAACAGATTAAATTCCAGGTGTGAATGCCGGTGCGTTTTTTATGGAGAACGGTCAATAAAAAAATCCCTGGTGGCAAGTGGTAAAATATCTCTAAAGAGAAGGATTGAGATTGAAACAAAGCTGTTGAAGGCGCAGGCGTGGAGTTTCCTGCTCGCACCACGGCTGGAGGAAAGGGCCTCCGCTCTAAGAGAGCACCTCTAGGTCCTGGCCAGACGTCTTAAAAGAGATGAGACGTACCCACACTTTACCCCACCACACGTGACCTGCCGATAGACTATACTACCGTTGATGCAGCTGGGTGGACAGAGGCGCTGGTGGAGGGGCGGATAGGGGGGTCAAATTGAAGAAGCGCGCTCTGCCGCACCAGGAAATTGATTCGAACAGGCGATCTCTGGAATGCAAGGCCAGTGTGGTAACCGTAACGACAGAACAGGAGTGACGCGGCTGAAGGAGAGAGAGAGAACCACAGCAGAAGTGTGTTGGGCCCCATCGTCGTTCATGAGCTGACATGCGGGATAGACGACGACGACGATGATGATGCAATAGGTGGGCAAGTCTCTACAGCTCACGAGAGGCCCAGATTCTTGGCAGGGCCAGGACGCTCATGAGAAGCACCCACGGCGGGTAAGAGTGGGCACACATTCGTGTTGGATGTCGCGCCGGCGATGAGATGTTTCACTTTGCCCCAGGTCGGAGACCAAAATTACATTCGTCGTGAGCTCATTTATTTCGAGTTCAGCAGAGACGCTGAAATGTCCGGTATCTCTGACGTACAGACGTGTAGAAGTGGACAACGAGAGAACGAGTGGACTACATGGGAATGAGCGGTGGCTTGCAGCTCCTGCTGACTAAATATGTTTTTAAATATCTTTTTAAATATATATTTTAAATATTTATATATTAACGCCAACAACGGTGTTAATGCGGCAATGGCGCTTTGAGGGGGGTATTTGTGCCAGAATGGCGCCACGCGTTTTACCAAAAAAAAAATGTGACTTAACTTGAATCACAGACCGAAGTGATCGAACCCCACCCGCGCACCCACCCCCTACCCACCCACTCCAATTACACGACTCGTCATCAACGCTACCCGCTTTCCCGATCACAAATGCATTCTCCACGAATTGAAAGTCCAGCATTTTCTATTGCCAGGGATAAACCGCGAGTTGGAGAGACGCTGCGTAAACTAAACGATGATACAATTTTTATTTAATTTTACCAGGTAAAGCCCACTGAGCTATACAGCTCTTTTTCAGAAGCGACCTGGCCACAAATGATAGCTCAACGAAGTGGCTTATCACGTGGAAATCTATAGCAGCCAAATACTCTAAACGCGTGATGTTCATTCTCAACGTGGAGGAGGGAAAAATTGGAGCACCCGGAAAAAAATCCACGCGATCACGGGGAGAACATTGCAAATTCCAAATATACAGACGTTAGGGTCAGGATCGAACCCACGAGGTAGTTAACATCTCACCACCGTGGCGATATGGGTTTTCAAACGCCTTTTCGAATCGTCTACGCTGCATCTCGGAAGATAAGCGGGGTTGAGCCTGGTTAGCGCATGGATGGGTGACCACCACCCAGGGCTTGCCAGGTGTTGTAGGCGTGGCCGCTAGGTGGCGGTGCTGAGTGTTGCCACCTTGCAGAGGCAGCGTGCTGGGTTCTCTCTCTGGGTATTCTGACTTCTTCCCGCATGCAATCAAACGTTCGTTGATCTCGGTATTGGGCAAAAGTTCAAATAATGAACCATCCAAAAACAAAATCTTGAGACACATTGAGGCCTTCCTGGGTAATTAATTGCAATTAGGAAATAACACTTACTACCCACGAACAATAAATACATTTGTTACACAGTATTATTAATGGAGTGGATTATTAACCTTGCTTTTGTGTCCTGGTAACAAAAGCAAAGTTTGTGGGAGAAATAATAGATATTTTCTGTGCTTTTGAGGCATACGAAATTAGAAAATAACACTTACTACCCAGGAACAAAAATGTTTTTTTGTTACACAGTGAATTATGGGTCATTATGCATTTTGCTCGTGTGTGCCTCACAGTAATACAATTTTAAACTTGATCACTGCCCGTAACGGTGAGAGTAAACAGATTTTTCTCGTGACAGCCCGTGAAAGTAATTTCCCACATCCCAGCGGGTAATTTATTTCAGACGAGCAATTCCTATTCTAGTGGATCTATAGTCAATGTTTTATTAACAAAAAATGGGTCACGTGTCACATTTATTTCAATACAGATCAAGACCCAGATAGTCCACCCAATTGAGTTGGATTCATCTCCATCTAGATCAGCTGCTGGTGTGTGCGTGTGGTTGGGACTCATCATCATAATCAGCCATCGTCAATCCACTGCTGGATGAAGGCCTCACCCCAGCCGCCGCCACTTCTCACGATCCCGCGATGTAACGATCCAACGAGCTCCTACGCTACGAGCTGATTTTGTAGCTACATCTCCCCCGGCTGCACCCGCGGAGGTTGCGTCCCATGCACTGCCTGCCACTCCCTTCATCATTTCTTGGCCAACGCTCTCACCCCTCGCCTAGCCCGACGCCTACGTCCGTCCGATTCACGCCCCCCCCCCCCTCCGCCCCCCCCCCCCTCCCCCCGGTGCAGCTGCACTGCCTGCACACTCGACAGTTGCGGGCTACCGCTTCGTACGTTCAGCTCACCCAGACTCTGCGGGATGTCTCTCCACAAGACACTGCGTGTGCGTCCTTGATGACTCGGCGATTTGAAAGCTCGTTTCTGAAATCTACCCCCCCCCCCGCCACCACCCCCCACCACCCCACCACATTTTCAAATAAGTCGACGGTTGCAAGAGTGAGATGTTCTTGATTCAGCAAAGTGCTTAGAAATGATGGGTCGTATTATTATTATTATTACTCAGTGTGTCTAAAATGAGCTTTGAAAATGTCATGTACATTGTCCATGCCATCGTTCCCACTTTTTTCATTGTGCTGAAAAGTAATTGTATTCTCAGCCTCCATTGCTTGAAACTGCTGAATATATCCAGCTGAGATATCTCCCTTGAAAATAAATCATTTTTCACGACTCATTAAGTGAAATGCTTTAAATAAGCACAAAAGTAAAAAAAACACACGTACATGGTATTTTCTCTTTCTTTATAATGGTTCTTCTGGTATTAAATAAAGAAACAGAAACGTCAGTGAATACTAATGTACACAATTGAAGATGGCTTAGAGTGGTTTATCAAAAAGCAGAGAAGGGAAAGAGTTCAAATACAATTTCTATTTTTCAAATGCATTCATTCGGAGAAGTGTGGGGCCGAGTGGTGGCAGATGCAGACCAATACACAGACCATTGCATCTCATCCAGCAGTGGATTAGTAAATGGCTGTAAGATATTATTATTGAACTAGCGAGGCGGCTCTGCTCTAAATCGAGTGGCTTGAAATTACGAGTTAGATAAAATGAGTGTCACCTTGTCATAAAGTCAACAGTGGTTGTCCTTTGGATGTACGGGGCCCTTCCATAGGAATGCGGAGTTTCCACTGCTGGCTCAGCGCTGTAAACCAATTTCTCACTTGAGCAATAAATAAGTTTGGCTTTCTATTTTTACAATTTTCAGAAGTGCTCACAACATTTTGGCCACCGAATCCCATAAGATGATATATCTGCTCGACGGTTTTCAACATTTCAAAAGTTGACAGTGGTTGTTTGAACTACTGGCTGGAAAAGCAATAATCTTCACATCAAGTCACAATCGTTCCGCACAATCACCTGCGCCATGCCGTACGTGTCTATGGAGGTGCCCAGGCAAGTTTATGTCCATTGATCGTTTAATGCTTTGCTCAGAGATGTGAGGCCCATAAACGTTCAACTCAATTTAACAAATAGCCACCCAGAAGACACAGCCCTTAAGCACACTGAAACATGAGCGCAAGCTGCCACCTGCCTTCACTCACTCGACCGACTAGCAGATGTAGCGCAATATATCACAGCCACCACGTCGTTATCGCGTTTCGTAGCAGCAGTGGTTGGCCCTGTGGTTAGCGCCTGGCGATCTGAGTTGGTTTCCCAAACACGGCTACAGTGGCGAGATGTTAACTACCTTGCCTGGTATACATGAGATCGTGGGTTCGATCCCGACTCTGACGCCTGTGTATTTGGAGTTTGCATGGATTTTCTCTAGGTCCCCCGTTTTTTTCCCCCCTCCACATTAAGAATCAACATTCGGTTAGAGCATTTTGCTTGCTCTAAATGTCCACGTGATGGTGAGCTAATGTGTTGAGCTATCATTTGTGATAACCAATGCGCTTCTGAAAAATATTTATACAGCTCGGTGGGCCTTACCTGGTTGAATTAAAAAAAATAGTAAATCGTTCACATTGGTGGTGATCACACCCCCACTACACTGACCACCATGGTGAAGTATGGTAAAACAAGCCCCCACGACAGACGTAAGCGTCGAGAGGTCCGCTGTGTGGATCCTGTGGCCGCAGTCACGTAAACACCATTACACCAAGTCAGCATTAAAATAAAACATCCCCTGCAGCGTAAGTCAGCTCTGGGCAGAATACTTCCAGACTGAGCATAGTCCAGTTAAAAATGCAGCCAATAGAAGCATGAAATGGATACATCGGGTGAATTGTACTGATGTGTAAACAGTGAAGAATGTACATGAAACTGTGACCCCCATTGGCTGTGAGCACTGCAGCGCTGCACTCGGATGCGCGCTGCATTCGGAAACGTTGCGGCTTTAGCGCTCGCTCACGTGGGGCAGGTGGAGCACCATATTCTTAGGTTTTTTCGGTAAAGTCACGTAGGTAAAAAATTAAAATTAATAAAAGTAAAATAAAAATGAAATAAAAATCACGACGTTTCGGAGTCAACACAAGCTTCCGTCTTCAGGTGGAACCGTCACAGCACGATAGCTGTATCTCCTCCTGCCTCCACACCTGCCCCCCCCCCCAACACAGCCCGCAGGGCTAAATGCATTGATCGACCCGAAGCGATGCCTCGTCCAGCAGTGATCAATGAAACGATGAAAGTGGCATTCTGAATCTTGTAACACAGAAGCGGCAGCTTCAAAGGTCTTCAACGAGCCCTTTGTCAACGTGTTTGTTTATCTTTTGTAAGACAATAATTATATCTTCTTGGTTCTTTCGGTAAAATCACGTAGAAGGGAAGTAATAAAATAATAAAAATAAAACATAATAAAACAATTCTCACGACGTTTCGGCCACAACGCAAGCAGCCGTCCTCAGGCGAAGAATGAGAACATTATAAAGCTAGGAGCTTATATAGGTGTAGCGAGGAGGAGCGCCTTAACAAAAGAATGTGCATATGAAGAGGAATTTAGCATACCAATGGGCAATGCATAGGAGGTGGGCGGAGGGGTTTCAAAGTCGCATTATGCCCATGCATTATGCAGGATCAACAGCACCACGGGGGGGCGCAAGGAACAGCGTTAATAAAGGAAAGGAATGTTAGTGATATGTAGCTGCATTTGCCAAACAACCACGTAGAAAACCAAAGTGAAAACTACATAAAAAAAAAAACTAAAATATAAACTGATACTTACTATACTCTACAATAAGCTGAGTTACTAACAACAAATAATAAATTACAATTCTACGTCGTAAGAAGTATATAATATACTTCCATCTAAACTTTATTCTCTTAGCATATACAGTACTATATACTGCCATAGATAAACCCAACATTAAATTATATACTGTATTGCTGTAAACCACCCTATACTTTATACATTTTAATATAACACTATGTATTATTTAACTCACCCTAATGTGTATCGAAATGGTTTATTACGTCCTTCCAATGATTGCTAAGCCTGAATCCATCTTCTCGGTTAAAATTGTCTCTGTGTTTGTATATGTGGATCGCCTCATGAACGAATCTCTCATGATAGCCAGATGGCTTGCAGAGAACCTCCGTCTTGGAGAAGTCAATGTCATGTGAGCCCACTGAGTTGTAACAGTGGTCTGCCACGGCTGAGGTGTTTGTCCTACCGTGTTTTAGATCAGCTTTATGTTCACGAATGCGGTCTGAGACGTGTCGTTTGGTTTCCCCAATGTAACTGCTACCACAGAGGCAACTTAGTTTGTAGACGCCAGGGTACTGTATGTCTGGAATCACATCTTTTACAGACGGTACCAGATCACGGATTTTATGTACTGTGTTGAATCGGACCTGGATCTTGTGTTTAATCAGGATTTTGGAGATCTTTTTTGTGACCCCAGCAATGTAGGGTAAGGTGATGGTCTTGAAAGGCTCCTCAACAGGATCTTTCTTGATGGTTGGAGTGATGGCTTTGCGGATTGTGTAGTCGGAGTAACCATTAGCTTTAAGAGCTTGGCGTACGTGTTTGAGTTCACTGGAAATGTGTTCATGGTCGGAGATGCATTGGGCTCTATGATATAGAGTCTTGATGAGGGAATTCTTCTGGGATGGATGGTGGTGGGAATCCGGTTTTAGATAAGCATCCGTGTGGGTGGCTTTCCTGTAGACAGAGTGGCTCATTGAACCATCAGGTCTCCTTTTGATTAGGACATCCAAAAAGGGTAGCTTGCCATCATTTTCGACTTCCATGGTGAATCTGATGGCTGGGTGTATGGAATTGATGTGGTCGAGAAATTGGTCTAGAGCAGGCCGGCCATGTGGCCAGATGACAAAAGTGTCGTCTACGTATCTCTTCCATAAGGTCGGGCGTAGAGTGGCAGTCTGGATGGCGTCCGTCTCAAATTTCTCCATGAAGATGTTGGCTACAACCGGAGATAGGGGGGAGCCCATTGGGGTGCCCTCAATTTGCTTGTAGAAGGTTCCATTCCAGGTGAAGTATGTATTGGTTAAGCAGTGTCTCACCAGGGGGGGTACCCCAGCATTTAGTCCTTGATGAACCAAGTCTTCAATGATTGCGATGGTGTCAGGCACAGGCACCTTGGTGAACAAGGAAACCACATCAAAACTGACAAGCAGGTCGTCTGGGGACAGGGCAATCCCCTTGATTGTCGATACCAGGTCAGTAGAGTTTAGTACTGCAGAGGTGGTTTTTCCAGTGAAAGGCCGTAGGATTTCGGACAAAAAACGAGCCAGTTTGTAAGTGGGGGAGTTGATAGTAGAGACAATGGGACGAAGAGGTGTATCTTCTTTATGTATCTTTGGCAAGCCGTACAATCTTGGTGGCCTGGCTGCAGAAGGTTTCAACGAGAACTGTTTGGTCTGATCAATTAATGCGGTTGAAGCAGAGATGATGTTGTTGGTTTTGGAGACGAGGCTGTTGGTGGGGTCTCTTTTTATTTTTGTATAGCTGCCATCGTTGAGTAGTTCTTGAATTTTGTTGTTGTATTCTATTTTGTCCATGATGACAGTGGCATTGCCTTTGTCGGCTGAGAGGATGACAATGTCATCCCTCTTTTTTAATTGAGCTAATTCAAAACGCTCATCTTTGCTGATGTTGCTAGCTGGCATCTTAGCGTTTTTGAGGGTTACAGAGATTTCAGATCTTGCTACGTCTGCAGCGATGTGACTCAAGCCCTTGAGAGCTACATCTACTCGAGCAATTATATCATTAACTGGTATGTGTCTAGGTGTGACTGCAAAGTTTAGTCCTTTAGCTAAAACGGATTTCAAACCTTCAGAAATAGGACTGTTACTGCGATTAATTACGACTTTGTTAACATCTAGCTTTTCAATGTGTGGGTCCGGTTTCTTGTTTGAGAGGCGGTTGAATTTGGAAATCAAGTTGTCCTTACATTTAGTCGACATAGCCGCAGCTGAAGAGGCAGTCATTTTTTCCACGTGTTCCCAATCCGAAACATATATAATTATATGTTTTTATTAGTGTTGTAGGATAGCCTTGCTTGCCTTGTTTTAATGCTCTCCATTAATAATTCGTGCTGGTATGGGCAATTGTTTGTAGCCTGCAGTAAACTCTGCGCAGTGATCATGCCCAATGATGGTGTAGAGGAGGTGTAAATCTGGATTAGATATCAATACTTATTGTGTTGTACTGCAAAGCCCAAAACGAATGTTACCGTCAAACAATGAAAGGAAAACATTTATCGTCACAGTTTGCAGCCCATTGGCAATTTGCTGCTGCGTGAAGGCCTCTCAATGCAATTTGGTCAGGGAATTTCGTTTGACCATACTTCACCCTAAGCTGGGTCTGAGACGAGGCTCAAAAGAAATCCGTCTCTGGTGTGGACCAATCAGTTTCAAGAACAATGCATATATTATCAGTGTGTTTTTTTTGCATTTTGACTGCCAGTATTGTGGTTAATGCACACATGATTCCTTGTAAAGAGGTTTAAGTTTTGTTGCCAGAAAAAAACGGGAAACCCCTTTTATTATACTTTGGTACTGGCAAAGGAGGTCTAATGATGTAGATCAGGTCAGCAGGTTGATAGCGCAGTGCGCTAACCGTTGCGCCACCACTCCATCATATTAATAACTGTATCACTGTCGATGATTTACCCAGGCAAGCCGAATGAGTGATTGGCATAGGAGAAGAAACGAGTGCCCTAAGAAGACTCACTTCTGTTTTTTTCTCACCAGATGATGATTGCTTGTGTTGCAGTCGAAACGTCGTGAGCATTTTATTGTTTTTTATTTTTATTATTTTTGATTGTTTCCCTGACTTTACCGAAAGAATCAAGAATACGACTCACTACTCATACTAAGGGATAATATCAGCGCACAGATCGAACCAATCCACAGGCTCAATCCGGCCATCGGACCAAATCTGTGGACTGCACCCATTGCTGCACCCATTGCTGCACCCATTGCTGCACCCATTGCTGTAGTGCCATCGACCGGGACTGTCCAGCCTTGGCAGCTCAAGTGCCACCAACAACTTGTTTTGCCACTCATCACCTCGATCGTATTCCTGATCGTGCTGCATAATTATTTGTAACTATGATATTTATATTTGTTCAAGTCGTAAGGAGTGTGTGTTGGTCAGAAAAACAAATATCAGGTAACAAAAAATTAAGTAAAATATCGTTTTCTCTTCGCGTTTCGGCTGAAAAACCTTTGACCAACAGTAACCAACGAGTTTACATCACTTTCACGTCTCGCCCGCAGTAAATATTTTACTCAAACAAGGGCGACACAGTGGCGAGCTGTTAACTACCTCGCCTGGTACACAGGAGGTCGTGGCTTTGATCCCGACCCTTACGCCTGTATATTTAGAGTCTGCATGTCTCTCTCCACGTGGTCATGTGAGGTTTTCTCTGGGTTTTCCCTCCACATTTATAAACAACATTCGTTTTGAATATTTGGCTGCTATAAATTTCTACATGATGATAAGCCACGTTTGTTGAGCTGCCATTTGTGGCCAGGTCGCTTATGAAATAGAGCTACATAGCTCAGTGAGCCTTACCCGGTAAAATACCAAAATAAAAGTTTCTATTTCGATTTAAAACTTTCGTGACTGCAGGGATTCATCTTCTTGGTTCTTTCGGTAAAGTCACGTAGAAAGGAAATAATAAAATAATAATATTAAATAAAACATAATAAAATAAAATTTTAGGATGTTTTATTTGTATTATTTAATTATTTATAATAATATTAAATAAAACATCATAAAATAAAATGTTATTATGTTTTATTTTTATTATTTTATTATTTCCCTTCTACGTGACTTTACCGAAAGAACCAAGAAGATGAAAAGTTTCTAGTTTAATTAATGCCGCTCCTCCCCAACTCTCGCTTTATCCCTGGCAATTGTAAATCTTATACTTTCAATTAGCGGAGAATGCATTTTCGGGGAAACGGTGACATAAAACTAGTTAATTACGGGTAGTAAGAGTAGACGTTGGTGCGTCTTTATGCCTTTCCCCCACCCACTCTCCCAAAAAACATAAAGTCAGTTCAATCCCCTTGCATCAACAACGTAGCAAGACGTGCTTACCCCCGGCCACTGTAAACAGATTTTTCCACTTGGAAATCTCGGCTCCTCTGCTGCAGCCGTGCGTGGGTGCGCACGCGCGGACCCCTGGCAAGCAGTCGTCGCCTCTCCGCCTGTCACCTTAACCCAGACGCAGAGTCAGGGCCCACTCAATTTGCTGATTTTTTTTTAATGTACAACTTTGCTCAAAACGGCCTTGGCGAGAGTGTTGCGACGGTTGAAACAAAGCACTCCGCTGTGTTCAATTAACCCGAGTGAATGTTGAGCGTGTCGTCGTGGTCTTCGTGGTCGTGGTGGTGGTGGTGGGGTGTTTTATTTTTTCGCCCGCACAAAAATTCACGATTTCATGTCGGTCGGCCTTCCCTTGGCCATGCCAAGCCGACGGCTCTGGCAGGCGGGGAACAAAAGTGCGTTGCTATCTATGTGTGTGTGCATGCAATGTATGTGTGTGTGCACGCTGTGTGTGTATGTGCATGCTATGTATGTGTACGTGAGGATGTCTCCTTTGGACGCTATGCCGATAGCTAAACAGTCGTTTTATTATTATTATTCCGCCTTTTAAAATTCCGCGAGAAAACTTAACCGATTTGTTTATGCATTTGGAAATTTTGATTGTGAAGAAATAATGAGTAATTATTTAACCACCGCTTTCGTAATTATAAATGAAAAGCAGCGTGCTTGTTATCTCAAGTTTTTTAAATGCCCATTTATTTTTAAGTTTAGCTTTTCATGCACTATTGTTCGTGCCGATAATCGTATCCTCTTATATTTCAATACGATTCCACAATTACAAAACGTACTTTGTGGAATTTTCATTAACATTTAAAATAACTAAAGATATTCGATGATGATGATGATGATCATAGTAAGAATTGATGGTCATTTTATCAATCCACTTCTGGATGCATGGCCTCTCCATGAATTGTCGATCATGTGGGAGATGTTTAACCATACTTCACCATTTTGGTCAAGCAGGGCAAAGATGATAATTGGTTCTTTACCCTTCTATCTGGCAACAAAACTGACACCTTTTTACAAGGAGTCATGTTTGCATAGACCGCAATACCTGCAGTCATAATACAAACAAAAGAACATAACTCTGATAATGTGCACTGTCCTTAAAGTTGATTGGTCCACACCCGAGACAGCTTTCCTTAGAGCCTAGTCTCATATGGGTTGGACCAGATGACGCCAAAAGGCGCACAACTCAAAGACAATGCACCATCAGAGTATGAGAACTCGGAGCAAGCATCTACACTATGGGAACCTCATTTGCCAGTAAAAATATGATAATTGGTTCTTTACCCTTCTATCTGGCAACAAAACTGACACCTTTTTACAAGGAGTCATGTTTGCATAGACCGCAATACCTGCAGTCATAATACAAACAAAAGAACATAACTCTGATAATGTGCACTGTCCTTAAAGTTGATTGGTCCACACCCGAGACAGCTTTCCTTAGAGCCTAGTCTCATATGGGTTGGACCAGATGACGCCAAAAGGCGCAAAACTCAAAGACAATGCACCATCAGAGTATGAGAGCTCGGAGCAATGTTCTTTTGTTTGTATTATGACTGCAGGTATTGCGGTCTATGCAAACATGACTCCTTGTAAAAAGGTGTCAGTTTTGTTGCCAGATAGAAGGGTAAAGAACCAATTATCATATTTTTACTGGCAAATGAGGTTCCCATAGTGTAGATGCTTGCTCCGAGCTCTCATACTCTCTTCTTCTTAGGTTTTTTCGGTAAAGTCACGTAGAAAGTAAAATAAAATAAAAACAAAAATCACGACGTTTCGGAGGCAACACAAGTCTCCGTCATCAGGTGGGACCGTCACAGCCAGATTAGCTGTATCAAGTGAGGCAATGATTCAAGATGTAATCCCTTAAAAGCGAGTTGAGGGGGGAGGGAGAGGGAGGGGGGAGCTCATCAGACTATGGTAGCCAATGAAAGGAACGTATCGGGAGGGAGGGGGGGCGAGGCCAAAAGGGGTGGGCGATGGACGTGGAAGCGCTTGTGCGCAAGCGGCCAATTACTGCACACGCCAACACAATGGAGCGATTGTGCGCAAGCGGCCAGCCACTGCACCCGCCAACACAATGGGCAGAGAGGAGGAGGGGAGGTCTAATACACATGATAGACAAAAGAACGAAAATGATGATGGGTCATACTCTGATGGTGCATTGTCTTTGAGTTGTGCGCCTTTTGGCGTCATCTGGTCCAACCCATATGAGACTAGGCTCTAAGGAAAGCTGTCTCGGGTGTGGACCAATCAACTTTAAGGACAGTGCACATTATCAGAGTTATGTTATTTTGTTTGTATTATGACTGCAGGTATTGCGGTCTATGCAAACATGACTCCTTGTAAAAAGGTGTCAGTTTTGTTGCCAGATAGAAGGGTAAAGAACCAATTATCATATTTTTACTGGCAAATGAGGTTCCCATAGTGTAGATGCTTGCTCCGAGCTCTCATACTCTGATGGTGCATTGTCTTTGAGTTTTGCGCCTTTTGGCGTCATCTGGTCCAACCCATATGAGACTAGGCTCTAAGGAAAGCTGTCTCGGGTGTGGACCAATCAACTTTAAGGACAGTGCACATTATCAGAGTTATGTTCTTTTGTTTGTATTATGACTGCAGGTATTGCGGTCTATGCAAACATGACTCCTTGTAAAAAGGTGTCAGTTTTGTTGCCAGATAGAAGGGTAAAGAACCAATTATCATATTTTTACTGGCAAATGAGGTTCCCATAGTGTACAGGGCAAAGATGTTGTCCGCTACCGGTTCAGATATCACTCGCCAATAATGTTAGCCGTGACCAGGAAAGAAACGTAGACCAATGCACCCGAGCAGCCGTGATGCTGGCAGGATAGCAGAGCGAACTTGGAGGATTCATAAATCAAGGTCAATGTCAATGACCTAAGCCATCAGCTGTGAGTTGTCCAGCTGCACCATTAACGCATCCAAAACAGATACATTTTGTTTCATTTGGAAGCAAAATAATTCATCTTCTTGGTTCTTTCCGTAAAGTCACGTAGAATGGAAATAATAAAATAATAAAAATAAAACGTAATAAAATAATTCTCACGACGTTTCGGCCACAACGCAAGCAGCCGTCCTCAGGTGAAGAATAGGTATGTCGAGAAGACAGAGTCTGAATGACTCTGTCTTCACCTGAGGACGGCTGCTTGCGTTGTGGCCGAAACGTCGTGAGAATTATTTTATTATGTTTTATTTTTATTATTTTATTATTTCCATTCTACGTGACTTTACCGAAAGAACCAAGAAGATGAATCCCTGCAGTCACGAAAGCTTTAAATCGAAATAAAAGCAAAATAATTGTGCACTGGCGCGTGACACTTTCTGTAAAGCTCATTTAAAAACGAAAAAGTGCGTTCGCGTTGCTGTCTGCTTTGTTGTTGTTGTTGTTTACAATGCGTTTCGCCACGAGACGATGCCAACGGTGCAGAAGCGGGGTCAACGTCGCCGTGCGGAAGTAAACAAGAGTCGATCGACGACGGTGTCGGGCTCCCGGGGAAAAGGTCTCGAACTGTTTCAAACAAAACGCCGAAAAAAAACCCCTCTACGCCTCGAATGTTTTAATGGCAATAAAATGCAGAGCTGGTCAGCAGAAATAATTGCCTCATTGAACGCAATGCAAAGAGAGGCTAAATAAAAAAAAATCCCACGTCTAACGAACGTTCTGATAAATGCAAAAATTGGCTTGCATCCGGCAGAAATGTGACAGAACTTGCGAGCACGAATCGATGGCCGTTTGCAATAAAGAAATGTCTTGCAGCCCGATCAGCCTCGTCAGTGTCTAGACGTATAATGAGGCAATTCTAGAATTTGCGATAAGCGCAGCATTAGCAAGTGCATCTCCTGCAGACGCTGCTTTGTAAACTGCCCTCCGCAACGTCCGGCATTATATCAGCACAGAACAAAGATCAGCAAACGCCTCCAGACCCCGACCACGTGACCCTTCATCTGGGAGTAGCGGCTCTCAGGTCCTCATCATCCCCTTGCAGGCGACGTGATGGTTGCCAGTGCGACACTCCCGCAATTACCCAATTATATTAATGCACGGCGTCGGGGAAAAGCCACAATTTTATGCAAGTCAAAGAAAAAAGGCTTGCGTGTAAACGACCGTTAATCATTTCAACTGCAGTCACTCCAAAAGCTTTCACCAGACAATTGTCTGGTTATGACGATGCCGTGCATTTGGGAGCTGACGCCACTTGCTGGCGGAAGGTGCCTCCATTATAGAGAACTGTCGACAGACCCCTTCATTATTATCCATGGGCAGATTGCCCGTAGGTATGCACTGCACATTTTGTAATATGTTTCCACTTTCCTCTGTCTTGTGCCATACCTCTTAGACGTTTTTTTGGACCAATCTTCCATGCAGGTCAGACGTTTTGGAAGTGGTAGCAGTGCCCACACTTGACTCCACCAGCCAGCAACTTGCAGAACCGATGACCTGCAGTGTAGCCTGAACTAAAAAAAAATATATTTTACCAGATAATGCCCACTGAGCTGTATAGTTGTTTTTCAGAAGCGACCTGGCCACAATGATAGCTCAACAAAGTGGCTTATCACGTGCACATATTTCCCAGCCAAATACTCGAAAAGCATAATTTTAAATGTGGAGGGATCGAACCCACAGCCTCCTGTACGCCAGGTGAAGTCGTGAACATGGCGCCCCGTTTATACTGCTGGGTGAACAGAGTACAGTGTGGAGATTGAAGACACTTTTGGCAAGAAAATAATCCTGTGGCCTCACGTAAACGCCGAACATGTGAATAAAATAATATATCCATTTTAGTTTACGCATTTACACATATACGATTCGGAAGTGTTTGGAATAAGCTTTTTGGTGAAATGTTTGAGAGTAGAGTGAGACAGTAGACATGACTTTCGGATCAACAGCCCGAGCATTTGAACGTAGCACGGAACGCACGCAAAGAGAAAACAGGGAAGCATAATCACGCGATAATAGAGGTTTATTATTTATTAGATCGCATGAATATAAATGTGTCGTTAAACTTGCCATCACCCGACACAGCTAATAAGTAAGGTTTGTGATGTAAACAAAACATGCCAATTCGTTACGAGTTCAGCACACCGGTGTGTTGGAGAGTAACCCCACAACATTTACAATTCGAGTAGCGTGATGTTTCGCCGGTAATTACAACCAGCATCATCAGGCGATAGCCGGAGTTGTAGAAAAATCCTCCTCCTGTTTCGGTCTTAAATAGAGGTGGGGATCAATGTGATATCGTCACTTGTGGGCCAATCAAGTGGGAAAACCAGAGGGGGAAAGGGGGTTAATGAATGCATATAAATTAAAATGGATATCCATTACCGGTTGGTAATGGATATCCATAGCGTAATCAACTAAATCATGCATTTGTTAAGTATTCTGTAACGCTTTATCCTCAGACGTATTCAATTAGCAATGGCAACTTCACCGTACAAATCTCACGATTTGATCAAAGGGAAATGATTTGATAAATGTGGCCGTCTTTTTTACGGGGTAAGTTCCTAATAGCGTCACAGAATTTTCTTTAACATTTCATTTATATTGATTCATCTTTACACGTGTTATAGTGATCACATGTAACAGACAGACATAGATAATGCGTGAATGCTTAACTGGAGAGCATTGAAAAACACAAAGCCCATGTAGGGCTTGTGCTTGCTAAGTAGTTTGGCGCCTGCTTATAAGGTTGTATGTGCCCATGAGATGAGGTTGACAAAAAGTTACATTTGGCCAACACTGCCCAACAGCTGTGAAACGTATTGAGTCAAGAGTAAGCACAATAGTTGTCTCGGACAAAAACGTGGATTCTAAGCAGAATACCGAAAACAGTAAGATAACAAAAGGAGCAAAAACAACGATCGTCCACTTGTACACGTTCCAGCGATAAGCGGGGAAACGTTTTTGGGACACGCGATTGAGGTGAGAGGGCTTGGCAAGTGTGTGCATGACCGGTAAATTGAGGGCGAGAGATCGAGCGCGAGACGGACAAGTGAGTGTCTGGACAACACGACGACGGGGTTCGTGTCACGTGGACAGGCGAGGTGCAGCGTGTTACACGGAACAAGGGACAGGAAGAGGTGGAGATCCGAGACTGGCCACCCTCATCTCAGCTATCCTAGCCATCTCAGCCATCTCAGTCATCTCAGTCATCTCAGCCATCGCAGCCATTGCATCCATCCCAGCTATTCCAGCCATCCTAGGCACTATCCCAGCCATCCCAGGTACCAACCAATCCATCTCAGCCATCTGGGCCACCTCAGCCATTCTGAGCCGTCACTGTCCCCGATTGCCCCGTGGGTCGCGATCCGCATTAACGAAACATCGCGGCGTCATCGTCCGTCACGAGCGAAATGCCACCACGGCATGAGCTTCCTCTGCAGCGCACGCAATACGTGGCACCGTGCTTTAGACACTCCCGGCCGCCAATCTGATAATTCGTTGCCAGGAGTCTACGTGCTAAAGCAATTATCTCAATACGAGGTTGCTTAATATTGTATGTAAACCAAACGAATGAAAAGCAGCATGTTTTTTTTTTACTGGCGTTACACCAAATTATCCGTTCGTACGAGGTGAGGCGGTGATTTATTGAAAGCACACACCATTGAGTGGAAAAAATACTTGAGGTTTATTTTTTATTTTTCTCCAAACAAGTAGGAGGACATGTTTTTAATATACAGCATATATCTTTTCCAAGCGAAAAAAAAATAACCCACTGCCGCTCATTTATAATTTAAGACTTAATAACCCCATCGTTCAGTGATGTCACACAGCACCCTGCTGCTTGCTAAGGAGGGGAATCAAAACGAGGAGGTCGAATGGCGGCAACAGCAGCAGCAGCAGCGCATGACCCGGCAGCCGCCGCTGTGAGATGAAGCTTCCCGCACAAAAGACTCCTCCTCGCCTGTGCGGCGAAGACGGAGGGCGGCCATATCGCGTTTGGTGGGGTGGTAAAATCCTGAGCTCCCCCCATCTATAACACTATTAAACCATTTTTTTTTTATTTTACTAGGTACAGCCCACTGCACACTGAGCTGTATAGCCCTTTCCAGAAGTGACCTGGCCACAAATGGCAACTCAATAAAGTGGCTCATCACAGGTAAATTTAAAGAAGTCAAATACTCCAAACGCAAGTGCATTCTAAATGTGGAGTGCAAAAAACGGAGGACCTGGAGAAAAATCCACTCGGCCACGGAGAGAACATGCAAACTCTAAATATAGCACCGTCAGGATTGGAATCGAACCCACGACCTTCTGTATACCAGGTGAGGTAGTTAACAAATCGCCACCGTGGCACCCCCATGGATTCCCATGGTCAAGTCAAAAGGTGTTGGTATGATATTTAACACCGCTGGGTGGTTTACCTTCAAAGTTCACCTACTTGGCGAACGCCCATCACCGTAAAACATACGCCCGTGCACATCTGCTTCGGTTGAGTGAATCAGCAAACGCTCAGAGGCCCGCCTGCAGCCACAATAGGGGCTACACTTGTAAAGATATTAAGGATATCCTATGAGCGCTTATAGAACAATTAAGCGATGGGCGTCACTATCGCCTTTCCTCAAATGCACAGGGCGGGATGGGGGAGCGAGAGCTCGAACAGAATACGCGATAGACAACAGCAGATCGCCTCGTTACTCCTTCTGTTGTGCATTCAACATTTGTTTGAAGTTTATTTTGTTACGTTCACCGAGGTTTTCGTTCGCCCTCATTTGGCGGCGACGCGGCCCTGGCGGCGGCGTTCGCCGTTTGTTGCAGAGGCTCGTGGTTCGAATTCGGCAGGCCATGCTGGTTATTAGTGTGGTGCGCGTGCATTCGCCGTAAAACGCTCCCCGCGCCAGTCTGCCACACGGTAAAGATCCGCCGGCGTCATTCGAAAACGAGCAGGCCATTGTGTGCCGGGCGTCACGGTCCAAATCTGCCAAATTCGATAAAAAATGGCACCGCAAATTACTCAATTGGGATTGTGCGCAGCGTCGTGGCCCCTACTGTGAAATCACTGCAGGCTACGACGATGAATCGCAGCGCCTTTGTTGACAGCCTTGCGCTATAAGAATGGCGCGGATACAAAATGTACCAAATTGTTATTATTTGAAACATCCATTCGGAGTGAGGTGGGACATGGCTGCGGGGGTGTGGAAGGCAAGGATTAGTGGGTATGTTATTGGCGCCGCGAGCACTCACTTCTTGCCGCGGGGGTGATGTCGCACGTACTCCCCGATGTCGTGCGCCGCCACGCTCAGCACCTGCGGATCGTCGGAAGCCTGGAGGAGGTGGTTCAAAATCCTGCGGCGCCCGACGCGAAGAAAAAAAAACGAAACAGGAGACACGAGTGACGCCGAAGCCAGGCAATCGTCGGTGTCAGCTGTACAGCCGCCGTGGGGGGCCCTGGGTGTTGGGGGTACCGATGGGTGGCATGGGTACTGATGGTGCCGTGAGTGTTGTGGGTGCCGTGGGTGTTATGGGTGATGTGGGTGTTATGGATGATGTGGGTGATGTGGGTGCCGTGGGTGTTATGGGTGATGTGGATATCCAGACACCCTCAGAATGTTTGCATATGGCTCACCCAGAAACTATTTAGACAAGAATCTATGGGGTTTTACGTCTGTGATTTGATCCCTTCCACAAAGTGACATAAATACTCGGTATGCTGATGAACGGTGGTGGTGCTGGTCCAATGAAGGCATTGAGTGTTGCTTATATTTGGGCCGAGTCCTCTGCTTCCTCCCAAATTATGAACTCCAAGTGAGATGACACAATAGATGTAGGTAAGAGATAGCGATGAAGCAAAATAAGAGAAATGCAAGCCAAGTGAGATGAAAGCTGCAGACAAGATAGAGACGAGAGAGATGAATTAGTGTTAATGTCATTGACTTCTTACGTTTATTAGGACCTGAATTTGAGCTGATATTTGGTTAATCCCGGTGCCGAGTCAGGCGGCAGCAGTGGGTGGAAGACGGGGGGCCTTGTGGCGGTCGCCCCAACTGTCACGTGCTTTCGTGTTACCTTAAACGTTGACAAAAGCCGTCACCTATGGTGAAATGGACATCGTCAATTCTCAACCAGATGTGATGAGTAGAGGAGCCGGCAGTCGCGTAGATTTAACGTGGCCATCGTTCTCCTCTTATCCGTGAAGAAGTGGAGGCCCAACTTTGCGGATCCCGCCCGTGAGCTACCCGACAGCCACCGGGAAAACCCGTTCGCTAAGCAGCGGCAAGATTTCCCCGGCTTCCATGGGATCCGTGAGCTCCATGTCGGGGCTACGCCGGCAGTGATGGTGTCCCACGTGGCCTAAAAGTCATCACCTGTCCAGTGTTTAGATCAAGGTCGACAAGAAACTGATCTTTATTTTTATTTCCGCGGGCCGCGCAAAACCACTCTCCGGGTCAAATCAACCAGACGAATGGTCTTGCCGGCTCGGAAACGCATAAACACGTGTGTCATGGGACACATTAGAAACGCCCCAGCGCACCAGCACGCCGTGGTACATTGACGTTACTATACAGTGCATGTTACATTTTATGAGATATATATATAAACTCCATATCGTTTGCCTTATCTCATTATTATTGCACAAACCACTGGTGCATATTTTCGCTATTGCGCTGTGCGGCTCTGCGATTTCGGGTTTCTACCACGAGTTTGCTCCAGGGGCTGGGAGCTTCTTCAGCAATTCAGTTCAGATCCTGAATAGCAATAATTTAGAATGTGTACCGTGTGCAGATGTTGTTCACTTTCAGACGGGGAAGAAAGAGAGAGAACGATTTAGAAGCGCTGGAAGGCAGCTAGAACCAGCACCCAACAATTGCCCAAGCTCCGTGGTCCTATATGTACGTATATACTTTTTTATTGTTTTTATTTCAACTCAACACGAGCCTGATTTAAAGCTCTGGTCACCGAACGAAGTGGGGGGGGGGGGGGGACAGAAATTCCTCGAAAAGCAGCCCGAGTTCGACGCGACAGCACCCCAATCAAGGGGGCAAACTGGCCCCTGTGATCCGACATTGAGATGTTCGGCCGACGAAGAAGCTGCCAGCGCGTGGAACGCGGTGTCCGGGCATCACGCGGAACGACGCGTGGCACAACACGAGCACACAATCGGAGAGCTTTCGTGCGGGGCAATGCTGTTTTTTGTTCAGTGTTGCGGCCATCTTCTCGCTGAAACCGCACGGCTGTGATTCTGTCCACACTGCTCACCAGCAGCTCCCCCGGCTGCCCCACCGGGGGGACTCGAGACTCATCGACTCTTTGAATGTATCAACAGGATAGGATAGTATTCTTTGGTTCTTTCGGTAAAGTCACGTATAAAGATAAAATAATAAATTAAATAATACGTGTTCTCTCTCTGTGTGTGTCTTTGTGATGTCTGTCTACTTGTATGTCTGTCTATAGTTTTCTGGTTAGATTTCTGTTGCTATTTCTTTTATACCTGATGAAGATTGCTTGTGTTGCAATCGAAACTTCGTAGTATGCTATTATTTAATTTATTATTTTATCTTTATACGTCACTTTACCGAAAGAACCAAAGAATAATTCCTGCAGTCACGAAAGCTCCGAAATTGAGAAGGATAGGATAGGCAGACAACACGTCGCCTCCAGACATCTGTCTCTACGCATGAAACAACAACAACAACAATCGAAGTATTATTTACCCAACCCATTATTCCCCACGCAGTCTGGGAATGAATAATTGCAGCAGAATTGATTTAGCCCAAGCCTCTTAAACTATATCAGTGATCAGCACTGAACGCTTTTTTAAAGGCACAAAAGCGTGAGTTACGTCGATTGTGGCCATGCAATCCGAACTATGGACCACGCAGTAAACCTCTGTGATTTAAGCTCCTTCGACAGAGTTGGAGGAACCGCAAAACATACTCGAAATCTCTCCCGAAGCCCTCTTGTGACTAGCAGAGCTTTGCATCTAGCTCCGAAACGTATTGGTGCCATACGCAGGAATAAAATTCCAAGGGGCATGAACGTAAGGGCCTTTCTTATTGCAATTATTTAATCCCTTTTGTTAATCCATACTTCACCACGCTGGTCAGTATGAGGAGGGGGGGGGCGGACAGGGGTGCAGGACCGGTTCAGATAACACCACTGATGTTACCCGTTACCTGGAACCGAAACTCAGGTTGCCAGATTTGAAGCTTTCGTGACTGCAAGGAATCATCTTCTTAGGTTTTTTCGGTAAAGTCACGTAGAAAGTAAAATAAAATAAAAACAAAAATCACGACGTTTCGGAGGCAACACTAATCTGGCTGTGACGGTCCCACCTGATGACGGAGACTTGTGTTGCCTCCGAAACGTCGTGATTTTTGTTTTTATTTTATTTTACTTTCTACGTGACTTTACCGAAAAAACCTAAGAAGATCAGGTTGCCAGGTTCATTTTCACCACACAGTGCGTAAACCACTGGAGATAACGAATTACACTTCCAGAACCACCCTGTTCGGCGCGCAATAATCTACGTACGTATGTTGAACCTCTTTAGCACCATACTCTTAGGTTTTTTCGGTAAAGCCACGTAGGTAAAATTTTTTTTTATTAAAGTTAAATAAAAATTACGACGTTTCGGAGTTTTTATTTTTTTACCTACGTGACTTTACCGAAAAAACCTAAGAGTATGAATCCTTGCAGTCACGAAAGCTTCAAATCTAGAACTCTGTAGCACCGTAAAGATGCCAACCGTGCAGACGGACATTTCCACGTTTGTCAAAGACTCGCCGAAGAACCCAACATCAGACGCCGCGGCCAGGTGTTCAGCTTAAGCAAGTGAACGTGGGCGAGTTCCCGTCTGCTGAAACGAAAGGCACTTTAATCCCGTCGTACGCAGACACCTACGACTTTCAAACGAGCCGAGGAGCGGCGATGCGAAACGCCACGCGCCAAACCGTCACCGGCCACAGCACGGGTCAAAATGGTAATACACACGAAGGTATGCGCCGTCCCGGGTTCCGTAATAGTAATGTGTAGGCCGAATGCAAATATCGGCTGACAAGTCTGTTCCAGATTATACCCGGGGTCACGTTCCATTACCGAGTCGGTTTGCTGCCTTTTTTGTAATTAATTAACAACACAGAAATGAATGACAACCGTTTCGGGAGAGATATAAATGCGTGTGTGTGTCCATCTCGATGAGCGACGTATGACGTTTCGCATTACTGCCGGGGTCGACTATGCTTACTTGAGGTCGTTAGCGACGATGTCGCCACAGGAATACAAATGTGATTGCTCGTTAAGATGAAAAGCTCCCGAGGTCGGCGGGTAGGTAATATTTTTATGGCGTTATTAAAGGAATGTTATAATGCTGTAGAAGGGTGCGTTTTAGCAAAGCACATTTTTTAAATGTTTAACATTGGAAACGGGGATGTACTATATATGTAAATGCGTGCAAACCACTTTTGCTCGTGCTCATTATACGTACGGTCACGTTATTACCCCTCATCGCTCTCGCCGTGTGTTTCTTTCACTTCAACTAGCAATTCGTAACAAAATGACATTCTCACCTTTTTTTACTGGGTGCTGTCTTTACAGCGGCAATTTGTTCTTAATTAAAGTGGCATTAATTAGGTGGTTTCAGTGTTTGACGATTAGAAACTACACATAAAGTTATAAATTGAAACCTTTGCAGCGCCTCTGGGCATCGTAAAACTGTAAAAGGGGAGACTGGAATAATTACACAGTGAAATAAACACTTTGGAGAAATACTTTTTTTGGGGCCGAAATTATTTAGCGCTGGCGATTAATGGCGCGACACCCCTTTAAGAAAGTGCCACTCCCAGGTTTTATTTCAACGATATTCTGAAGTTTATGTTTCACACAATAATGCCGCTACCACCTTCAAATCACATTACATGGAACTCTTTATTGCTGGCTTAATTAAAACAAATTGATCTGGTCTGCCTTTTTTTTTGCTCCTCGCGGTACACTTGGGCGGCGGGGGGGAGGCGTTTGCTCGTTTTTCCAAGGCAAGGCAGGTGGCTTGACGAGCAAATTGACCAAGGGAGTAAAAGGTGCAGTCCTGCAACTGCTTGCAGGCGCCACTGCTGGTGCATGTACGTGTCTATGTAGGTTGAACTGTGCCCCCTGCTATGGGGGCACATTGGCACAGTAGGGGGTACAGCTGGGTGCATCTAACATTCGTCTCAGTCAGCCAACCCATGACACCTGAGTCTGTCCCGAGACCTCCTCCTCCTGTTAGCGAGCCTTCGACACTTCACGTGGCCTCAAAGTGCGCCTGGCCTGGCACAGGTGCCGTGGAAAAAGGACAATAAACTAAACACAAAAAGCAGTTCTCGACAAACGAAAAAAAATACAGAGCCTCCAACAGATGGAGCACTAGACAGCCCTTCTAGAGCTCATTGTCGGCCTATTCTTCTGCGCCGGCCACACTTTTGCCCCCATCGCCCGCGACCTGCCAATCGACTCGCTCCATCGGTTTGTTCAGAGGCAGCGGGGTATCAAGAAACTGGCGTCGCCGTTCCAACTGCCGGCAAAATTCTCGATTGCAAGTCCAGTGTGCTAGCCGTTAATAGCACAACAGCGTCGCACGAGATTGTTAAATAGATTTCTTTAAAATCCATTCTGCTGCTCTATTTGTAAGTGAGCATTTGTGTGTACGTGTGTACTCATGCGTGTGTGTGCGTGGGGGAACCGGTAGCGTAGCGTTTAGCACACGACGCTACGAGCCTGGCATCCTGAGTTTTTGCTTCCTGGCCACGGCTGACATCAGTGACGACTGTGAGTCCCGGTTTTGGACATTCTCTTGGTCGACTCAACCTTAAATGAGTACCTGACTGGGTGTGGTGCAGCCTACAGCCTGCAGCACCACCTTGTGCTCCGTGCCGGCTTTCACAGACGCTTGCGAACAGCACTTGCACCAGGACAGTGATATTTTGAAATGTACCGATTTTCAATGAGAAAACGTGCGCATTTGTGTCTTTCGTTCACATAAAGTCCTGGTCACAAAAGCAACGTTTGTGGGGAATAATATCCATTTTTTTAAATACTTTTTAGGCATTAGCAATGAAAAATACCCGGAAAAAAATGGTGTTACATAGTGATAAATTAAAGCCGCATAAATGATCATCACTGGGAGTGCATCGCCCGCAGTGCACATGAATATGCATTATTTACCACTCGTAAGAGGAAATGCATTTTAATAATCACCATTAATTGCTCAACCACCATTGATTAATGCCAGTTAATTACGTGTTTTGTCACACACACATTGTATAAATAAATGAATACCAATTAACAGCCTTTTTCATATAATTTTTTACCGTAATTCCTCACTTTGTTAAGTGAGATTGTATGAAGTTGGGGACCGGTTCAGCTTGGGACATCACTCTGAGCCATGGCAGGGAATCAAACGCAGGTCACCGCGGTTCATAGCACAATGCTCTACCCACTGCAACCACTCCTCCCTCCAACTATTGTTGACAGGGGATATCGCAACGACGGCTCTCCCCCATAATGACATCTTGATATTCAGGTAGATAACACACCTGTCAACCCCTTATCAGTGCCCTACCTTATTACAGGGCAATTCAGACCTTATTGGTCACCCCGTGCCCTTATAAATCTCAACGTTCATCCTACAAAGTCCCATCACAAGGGAGAAACACAAACAAATAGACAAAGAATAATGTTGCCCCTATTGAAACGGCTGTACGCCGTATGGACCTGAAAACTCCATTTCCCTGCACAAGAATACGGGTGAACCGTATGGGTTGACATGTACGAGATAACTAACTTATAATGTTCACGTAAACATTATGGCTTGATAGTAAAGATAAAGGTACAGCACTGCAATGTCTTGTCCATGCCACTGCTGTTGGAAGGACCTCCACTTTAGAAAGCTCAAAGGAGCCTTTCTATAAGGTATTTGGCCTATTCTTCCACACTGGTCAGATAGACCAGATTAAGTAGTCAATCGTTTCAATGTTGGGGTCAATCGTTTCAATGATCATTCCAATGATTGACCCGCAATGTGACGAACACATTGACATGGGCAATATACTTTCGCCTACACGCAGAAATTCAGTTTATAACTTTGTTTTCAGGAAAGGCTTACGCTGCTCGTAACCTGCTTACTCTAATTTCAAGTGCTTGGTGCAGCAGTCCCTGTTATTGCCTTCGATATCTCAAAAGTCTGGCAGCAATCTATTTTATCAACTAATCCACGCGTAATCTTCCATAAACTATACATAGATATATTTTTTGTTATGAAACTAATTGTTTTACTCGAGCATGTTTTGCTTGGGGACAAAAAAATGAAAAGAGCATCGCTTAAACACTACCTAAGCCTGTTACCAAGAAGCAGCAGCTGCCCGTTCAGAAAGTTTGAAACTGTTCTTCGAGTTTTAATGATCGCCAGCAACACACGCACACGCACACACAGACACAAAACCACGCACGGACTTGCTTAAACGTGGCAGCTTGCCACTCAAGATTCAAGTTTGTTATTTTTGTGGTGCCGTCTCCTGCTCTTATTTGTTTGCCTGTTAATCTGGAGGCACGGCGAGTTTAAAGAAACCCGCTTGACAGTTACCGGATGTTTGCCGACTGGGTTGAAGAATGCATCTCAGTCAATAGACACACAGAGAAAGAGAGAGAGTCACGGTGTCGAGGTACAGATGCATAGCACGAGAGGAGGAGGAAGAGGGGGGGGGAGATGGGGGGGGGTCTTGAGCAGCGTGTAAATATTAACACGTTAGAACGACACTCTCCGCAAGTTGGCTTGTACACGAAAAGCGTCCAAGTTGAGAGGAGAGGCACAATCCCAGAAGCCTGACACATAATTTTCCACATGCACATCGAGTGCAAACCTCGGGAACAGGAAGACAGCCGCGATGGCCTTGCACAATTAGGATACATGTATTCCTGCCGTTAAAGTTTCTGGCACGAAAACATTCGCAAAGAGCAGCAGCACAATTGTGTGTGCGGTGCCGGGCACCTGGCATACTGTGCTCAAATAAATCGGGAATGAAGCCAGCTAATTGGCCCAACTAAAACCGTCCCCCGCAGCGCATATGGCCAAGTGCGCACAGCTATTACCCCACACACAGCGCCCCCGTGCCAACTGGGCAGACAGCTGGCATTCAATTGCTTGGAGCACCTGACTAAATCACTAACATTAAGCTGGCAGCAAAACAAAAAGGACTCGGACTACACAACACGGCCATCGCAAGAGGCAATCTTCTGCCCCATTACCACCTTCGCCCGTCACGAGGCACAACCGCAGGGGAGGGTGTGGGGGGGGGGCGAGGCTCCAGCTCGTCCCGTCACTCACTTGAGCAGCTCGTAATTCTTCTCGTTGAGCCGAGCGGCGTTTTCGCGCCAGAACTTCTCCGACTTGTGCACGGGGCTCCACTCCAGCCGGCCTGCCTTCAGCTCCGCCGAGTACTCGTCGAACGAGCTGCCAAAACAAAAACGAGGGCGGAGGTAAGGGAGTGGGGGCCCTACGGCTGCTTGATCGTGCCACTGCTGCTGGTGGGAGGGCCTCCAGAAGAGCCGTGTGGACCGTCGGCCCACCATTGCACGCTAGGCCGGGCGTTCTTCGGCCAAGGAGGACAAACTTTTACCCCCACCGCACGTGTCCTTGCGGTGTCACTATTAATGCTGCTGTTTTGGACAGAGGTGATGGCAGGTGGCGGCGGGGAGGGGCAGGAGGCAATTTAATAAATATGCCCAATGTTTAAAATTCCACACCGGGAGATTTAATCGAACCGTCGACCTCCAATTGTACCAACCATCCATCTTTAGTCGCTCGAATGACACCAACCACCGTTTTCTCTGAGTCTGTTTCATACGAAAGATCATTTAAAACATTTCATGAATCTGCTGCTGGATGAAGACCTCGCGATATCGTGTCGGTCGGTGAAGGGGGGCAGTTTGCGCAGGACCGGTTCAGATGGCGCTCGTCACCGATATTAGCCGTGACCAAGCGTCGAGCTCAGATCGCCGGGTTCGTTAGCCAATGTGCCACCATGCCATCCCGTTAGTTACGTTTCGAGATAATACGATTATAATTTGTTCGTGTCTAACCCTGACTCTGAAAAGTGTTACCCGCAAGCGCAAATATTCCAACACAAAATATTAGTATTATTAGCCTCTTTCACCGTTGGAACACTCGTATTGACCAACACCACCGCCAGCACTCTAAGCCCGGGAACGGGTGTGGAATGATATAATTCATGAGCTGCGTTGCCATCAAACTATTCCTCCCAGTAGTAGTAGGTTTTTACCCTTTCAACTGGTACAAAAACTGACGCCTTTATACAAGGCATCATGTTTGCAATAACCACAACACAAGCAGTCAAAATGCAAGCAAAGATAAACAACTCTGATAATGATAATGATATGCACTGTCCTTGAAGTTGATTGGTCCACACCCAAGACAGCTTTCCTTAGAGCCTAGTCTCCATTGGTGTTGGACCAATCAACTTCAAGGACATTGCATATCATTATCATCATCAGAGTTGTTTCTCTTTGTTTGCATTTTGACTGCTTGTGTTGTGGTCATTGCAAACATGATGCCTTGTATAAAGGTGTCAGTTTTTGTACCAGTTGAAAGGGTTAAAACCTACGACTATATTTTGCCACTGGTAAAGGAGGTCTCATAGTGTATTCCTCCCAGCGTAAGTTACACCAAAAGAGAGAGGGGTGTCGGGGGAGGGCTTTCGTTTTCGAGCCAAACAACAACGACGTCCCTGGGCGAAGAAAAGCCCTCCTGCGAGCGGAGTCGTCGTGATGCCATCTCGAACCGACGCCCCAGTGGGACGTGGACGGTGCATACGGGGGGGGGGGTCATGAAACACTGTGATAGATTTGTCCGTGCGAGTCTCTGTGTCAGTGTCACGAAGAGAGCGTCTGGGTTCGCCAGATAACTCGGCGACAGAACAAAGGTGCTTCGTAAAACATTTATGGAAGTTGCACTTCACCTCCCCTTCCGTATTAAACACAATCTGGACGCTCCTCAAAGTAATTTAACAAAAGATAATTGCACGAAAACACGCTGGCAAGATTGGACAAGCGTCCCAGTGGCACTGAGACACCAGGACAGCGTTCTAGTGAAGTATTATTTTTTTTAATTTTGCTGGTAACAAGTGCAGTCAGTGAGCTCCAGAGCGACAATATTCACAAAAATGTGAATGTGCTCTTTAAATTGAGAGAGCAGAGATAATTGCGCTATTAAGTGCCATCAGTTTCCTTGTTTTTATTTTATTGACTGCACAAGCTTTTTTATTTTTTGCACGGTTGCAATCTTTACGATCTCAATATTGAAAACCGTAAAATATTATCATCTCCATCTCCGATGTGAAAGCGTTTTCATTCCATCTCCTGCCCGAGGGTGTCTTTGTCTCTCTCTCGCTCTCGCTCCGTTTTCCCACCTCAAGTCGTGCACGCTCTCTCCGAGCTTCTCCAGCATGAACTTGATGTCCTCTACCACGTCCTCGTCCTCAAACTTCTGCTGTTCCAGGTTTTCCAGCTGCTTGAGCACCTGGTGAACGGTTCGAGCACGGCCAACGTTGGTGGTGAAAGTCGACTTGGGGAAAATATAACAACAACAACGACAACAGCAACCGTCATTCGCCACTAAGTGGCGGTGACGTCCCCACGGCGCTTGTGCCAGGCTATGTGCACATTAAGGCCACGTGAAGTGTCGAACGTCCGCTGGCAGGAGGTCACGGGACAGACCCAGGTGCTATGGGTTGCCTGACTGAGATGACTGGCTGATGCACCACCTGTGCCCCCTACTGTGCGAACTTGCTGTGCTCCGCTCGTTGTTGTGAGCGTCGCTCCTCTGCCCTCCGTTGTTGCTGGAGGGCGACTGCCTCCCACTGCCCAGTAGCGTCCTTCAGGAGCCGCCTTCATAGAGGCCGATCTTGACACCGCTGGCACCAGTCCACTCAGCTCCACATCCTCCTGTACCACATCACTCCATCTCTTCTCTAGCCCGTGCCGCGCATGTTTAGCCCCCTCTAACCGGCCGAACAAAAGCTGTTTAGGCAGGCGGTGGCTGGGCATTCGGGCTACATGACCCAGCCAAAATACGCATGCACGCACACACACAACACTGCACACGCACACGAGTAGGCAGCCAATATTCGCAAAAGTAATTAATTAAAACGGATTCTCAGTCTCACAAAACACACGTCGAAAATGCACGTTTAACAACGTTTTTAAAATGTGTGCAAATAGCATGCGGATGCCCTCTTTATGTTGAATTATCTTGGGTGCAGTGAGCTAGGAGCTTGGAGAACCGGCCAAGAAAATGACAACAGCAGGATTCCAACTGCGTCTGAATTTGTGCTCTGCGTGGCGATAACGAGAATTGGGAGTCTTTCTTTCTTTTTTAAATGCTTCGACATTTGATGTCTAAGAGCTCCTCAGCCAGACGAGAGATGCAGCCAACCCACACACAAGCACAATTAGCAAAAACGACAACAACAAAAAACACTCAACACGTTCGCCAATAACACTATGTGTGTGTCTTCTTGGTTCTTTCGGTAAAGTCACGTAGAAGGGAAATAATAAAGTAATAAAAATACAACATAATAAAAATATAATAAAATAAAATAATAATAAAATATTAGAAAATATTTATTTTTATTATTTTCTCATTTCCCTTCTACGTGACTTTACCGAAAGAACCAAGAAGATGAATCCCTGCAGTCACGAAAGCTTTAAATCGAAACTATGTGTGTGGCCTAGAAAGGACAAAAATACGTAATCGGCGACATTTCGGGCAAGGAGCCTACCTCACAGCGGATAAATGGAGAGGCAGGAGAGACAGTTTGAATGCGAGTCGGGGACTCTACTATGCACGACGGGGGTGCAGGATGGTAATTAAATGTCAGCAACGTTTCCGTGGCAGGACACTTCCCCCCCCCCCCACCGATGGAAGACCCCCACAGAGAGGGCACCAACGAGCACGTGGACACGGCCAAGCACCGACAGTGCCCCCCTCCCCCCGCCTACCCCCGCCCCTCCTCCCCCCAAACAAACCATCGACGCGTTGTACCGGGCCTGTGCGTTTCACAGCAATAAAAACAAAGTTACAACAGGAACAATATAAAACAAAAATGTCGAACAAAGTTTCGACCCTCGATGAAGGTGAAACGGTGGGACGTCTCGGGCAGCAATGGGGGGGGGGGGGGTCGGGGTCGGAACTGGACGCACCTTGCACTGGATCATGGTGAGGGCGAACTCGTGGCGTGTCTCCTTTTCCACCGCCTGCGACAGCATGTTCTGTAGAGACACAAACGCCAGGGAATCACCGGTCGCGTCCACGTGCCGCCAAGTTTTTCCTCCTCACTCCCGCCGCCCGGTCCAAGCCTCGGTCTCAACCGAGCAGTGTTAATGTTTGTTTAATTCTCGATTGAAAATGCACTTGTTTAGAACTGCCGCTTTGCGTGTTTTTAGTTGCTTGTCCTTCCCCTGCACCTCCGAGTAGCGTGGTTGGCTACGCACGGTGCGAAAGAGGTTCAACATACCACCATTGGAACCTCCTTTGCCAGTAGCAAAATATGATAATTGTTTTTTTACCATTTTATCTGGCAACAAAACTGACACCTTTTTTACACGGAGTCATGTTTGCATTGGCCACAATACCTGCGGTTGGAATGCAAAAAAAGGCTATTGTGGTCAATGCAAACATGACTCCTTGTAAAAAAAAAGTGTCAATTTTGTTGCCAGATAAAAGGGTAAAAAAACAATTATCAGGTTCAAAATACTTAAGATAGAATTGGGAAGGCCACAGTTGGTCGATCGACAGGTGGCATGTGGCGGGGTAAAGTGCGTGTGATCCCGCCTCTTCCAAGACGTCTGGCCAGCGTGGCGAGTGGGCCCCATGTACTGCAGAGATGATGTCTAAGAGCTCAATTTAATGGATGCGCTTCCATCACCAGTGGAGTCGATGAGCAATTGCAGGGCTGCGCCTTTAACCCTTGCAGCTAACTGCCATTGGCGCGGTGCGAAATGCATTAACATTCGCGGGGCAATGTTTTTTTGCTTCCCTGCACGTCGTTGTGAAATCATCAGCAGCGGTTGCTCCTTGAAATAGCGGGCAGTGCAATCAGGCTAAGTAGGTCACTCAGAGCGCTGAGACGGGTAAGTGGGATTGGCCAGCAGGGATGGTCTCCGATGGTCAAGGATAATGACCGAGTGGCAGCCAAGGAATGAGATCGCGACCGACAGGAGGTCCAATGGAGCGATTAATTCAGCTCTTGTGCAAAGGTGTTGGGCGGATTATAACATTGGAGTGAGAGGCGGCAGTGGCTTTGGGATGCCTTCATGGCTGATGATAATGACGGTAACAATTAGAATGACTATTGGAAGACCACGTTACAATAATTCACGTTTTAGAGCTACTGTGTTGTTGTTATTTAGTTGCTGGGCGTATCATTAAAATGTTTAACTCCACTCAAAATCCAACTACATGAAGGAAAACTTTTTGTTAATGTTCCGTTATATGACAAATATCGCTTTATATATGCATGGTGTTTTGAATGCTTGATATAAAGCAATGGCTAATTACGTTAATTAGATAGCAGCATATAGCTCATTAGCTGTAATGTTTCCTGCAAAAAGTATCTACAAAAACGTTTGCAAAAAAAAGCAGGATCACTAAGACTTTAACTTTTAAATTCATATTTGTAGGAGCAAATTCAATTAAGCATTTAATGATAAACATGCCATCATGCAACGCGCAATAATAAAATCATCATCAGCCATGGTCAATCCACTTCTGATGAAAGCCTTCCAAAACCGCCAGCATCTCTCTCTCATAAAAAAAAAATTAACGCGTGTAGATTAACCATGGAGCAAGAGTTAAATGTTTTCTCCGAGGCGTCACTAAACACTGGACCTTAAAAAATATATTAAAAGACATTACTCATCAGTAATGCAGAAAATAAAACACATTTTCAGAATTAGTCCGCTATGACCAACAAGCACTTATCATTTATTAAATCTATGAATAATGAAGATTAGATACGACCACGTAGAATTGTTGTGGTTGTGCTCTCCGGCTCTCCAATATACTTTCGGGGTGCTGTTTGGCACGATGCCCGACGTTTCACTGCTTGTACCGGGAGCTCCTTGAGGAAATGAAATGAACAACCTCCCAGCAGCGAGCAGAACGGAACGTCGGACACGTGGTACGGCCTGAGAGCGCATCGCAGAGTCTATAACGCGATTCAGAGCTCGCCGGTGAGTTATCTCCGCAGTTGCATATGCATCTCTTGCGACCGTCGCATTCTCTGAGTGAAAAACAGGGCATTATGGATGGGAACCATTAACTTCGGCCAAACCGTTTTGTGATTGGTAGTTTGCGTTGTACATTTATCAGCGCACTTGAGAGAGAGCCGGTCGATTTCCTTTCTCCGTGCCCCGATTTCATTTGGTCCGCAATCATCAACAAGCGGTGATAAATTCGAGGCGGACACAGGAGCCGTATTTGTTGGCAAAGGGAAGATGGGACCGGGCAAGGCTACAACGCTGGCGGGCGTGGGCAGCGTGGTCGAAAAATCCACGGTCGTTTGGCAAGCTTTCGGTAAAAAAAAAACGCGGCACTGGAGGATGTTTTCTGTGGCTCGTGCCCAGGTGCGCCTTGCCAAGATCCCCAGGCAAGCGAGGCGAGGAAAGCCCGCAAGTGTGACCTCGTTCAAAGGGGTTCAACGCCGCTGAAATAGCTCACTCTCAGAATGAATGGCAGCCCGATGATGGGGTTGTGTAAAAACAAAAGATAATTGATCATTTGTGTGCAGAGACAGGTTTGTGCTCATCTGTTTCGTTATTTATATTCTCCACAATGACATTAATGAATATTTTTGAGTTACGTATTATATAATGCTCCATGCAACTGGCGAAGCCATATCTTAAAGAGAGGGTCCTTGCCTATGACATCTCGCGGTTCGCCCGCAATGATTTAAGCAAGCCAGACTCTGCTGATGAGACACTGCACGTCGAAACCGGTGCCGAGTTGTCTCGTGCCGAATCAATGCTTGCTGACATTCACCTTCGGAAGGCTGTGGGACCCGATGGGTCGTGTACAGGACACTTTTACTTTTTTTCGCGTGCAGAGACAGACGTTAATATTTGTATCCTTCACAACGACGGCGCTAATTATTATTTTTGTTTAGGGGGGGGGCATATATATATATATACACCCAGCGGGGGGCACGACATAGCCTATCATCTCATAGAGTCCCTGGCACATAATACTATGCTACACAGTGGCAGTGGGGTTCGCAAAATGCCGATTTACTACTAATAAACCCCAATGATCCGATCGAAATTAGGGATTTCGATCGGATCATTGGGGGGGCACGTGCCCCCCCCCCCCCACACACCTGTGGGCAAGCCTGCACAGTCCTTTGTCGATGTGTAACGCCTCCAGTGGCTGCAGGCGAGCGTGTAAAGTGTTTAAGTGTTCGTTAATCGTTACTGAAGCAGACGGGACGTGGGCACAATGAGGTGTTTTGTTATGATTATGGGCGTCTGCCGAACGAGCGATCATTGAAGACAACCCGCCGCTGCTAATAAAAATCATACCAACATGTTTGGGGCCGTCCATAAATGACGTCACGCGATTTTGGACTATTTTTGAACCCCCCCCCCCCCCTCGTCACACGGCGTCACAAAATCAGACCCCCCCTCAAATATGACGTCACAAAGCTCTGCCCCCCCACCCAAAAATAAAACATGCTTCAAATCGCTTTAAACTATTGTCATTGTAGTGCGTAATTAATGTGGCGCTGCACTCTGATGTTGTAGGAGAAAACATTTATCAAAAGTTGCGCATTTTGATGTGACGTCACATTTCTCACCCCCCCCCCTCCTCGTCACACATCGTCACAAATGTCTGACCCCCCCCCCCTAGGTGCGTGACGTCATTTATGGACAGCCCCTTTTGACTTGGGGGGGGGGGGGTCTGAGTGGAGGGGGGCAGTCCGCTGCCCCCCCCCCTCGCGACACTACAGGGGAGCCACAAAGAAAGGTCATTAGGATACTCCTGGGCAGTTTCTACAAATGTAGGCGACCTGATGGCAAGGGTCAACGGTTTCAAGACGTTAACAAATGCACGTGTAGTTTAACACGTATCAGCCATAATATAGGGGACGAGGGGTTGGGTTAGATCGCGTAAATATGAATGTGTCGTTAAAAATCTAGTTGTCCGCTTGATGATGCTAGTTTTAATTACTGGCGAAACGTACTCAGATTGTAAATGTTGTGGCTTGGCTCTCCAGCACACTGCTGTACTAGAGACGAATTGGCACGTTCTGTTTACGTGACAAACCTTGCTAGTTGGCTGTGTCGGGTGGTGGCGGTTTTAACGACACATTTACATATTTACGCGAACTAACCCAAAAAAACTCGTATCATTAATGCATATGTGTAATGAACTCAACACATTCGTCAATAACACTGTGGCTGTAAAAGAAAAAAAAATATCATAGGCAACGTTCCGGTCAATGGCACTTCTTCATAGCACGCAAACAGAGGCCACACACACAAAGATATAGAGAGAGTTAGAAGATTTGGAGAGAGCACTGCGCACACCACAGAGCCTGGTGAGAATTACGTTCGAAAATATTTTCTGATGACTAGTTAAAAAAAAATTCAATTGCCATACGAATAGGTAGCTTAATAAGAGCACGTGAGCAACAGATTTGATCCGTTTCGAAATCAACTCATGAACATTCAAAGTGAACTTCAGCAAAACGTCGCTGTCGCATTGCATCGTGCCGCGTGCGCCAAACATCGAAGCCGCATCAGCAAGTCATTCGATGAATATTGCACGCGTTGTTATTTTGAAGACACACATTCATACTTATCTGTCGGGTTTTTTTTTTAAACAAACGTAGCCAGGAATTGTGGGACACACGCATCAGTTGCAATAACGCCGTTGCGAGTGCGCGTGGACATGAATGCGTAGGTGGGTGGTTAGGTAGGTAATTAGGGTAAAACATACCACGCTAATCTCTTTGGTTCTTTCGGTAAAGTCACGTAGGTATTAAATAAAATAAATCAGGAGATTTCGGGCGCAACACAAGCGTTCGTCATCAGGTGAGACAGGGATTTACCGAAAGAACAAAAGAGTATGGATTCCTGCAGTCACGAAAGCTTCAAATCAACACCACGCTAACTTAATAATTTCTTACCTTTTTAAAAAATGTATTAATCTGCACTGTTCATTTATTTTTCCCTGTTATGTCTGTCACGGAAACGGCGTCTGGTTTGTATTAATGAAACCCGACTTAAGTGCTTCTTGGCTCACAGGATACTTCAAAATAAACTAAAACTGAACTGAAGCTGAACTTGGGACATTGGCAACGTCTGACTGCATCTCCACACGACACGACACTGACGGCACACTGATCATCATCCCTCGCCTGATTGCCCCCGGAGATGGAGGAGGAGGGAATAAAACAATGACCCCATTCTCTTCGAGGGCAGCATTCCAGTACCTCCCTTGGCTTGACTCGCCACTTGTATTCAACAAACAAACAAAGATCCCCCGTATAGCTTTCATAGACTGTTGGGAAAAGTGCTGTGAGCGAGCAACCTATGAAGGCCGCAACAGCACACGAGCGAGTGGGTGACCAGCAGTACACCCAGCCGACTGTCTCACTACTAATGGAGATGTTTACACACCGCACCAGGTACTCATTTGAGGCTGAGTCGACCTAGGACCGGTACAGATATTCGTCACCCATGTTGGCCGTGAGCGGGAATCGAACTCGGGACGCCGGGTTCGTAGAGTAGTGCGCTAACCGCTACACCACCGCTCCCCAAAGACAAAGACGGTGGTGTAGCGGGTTAGCGCTACGAACCTGGACACCCGGGTTCGATTCCCGCTCACGGCCACCACCAGTGACGATTATCTGAACCGGTCCTGGGCCTCCCCTAGGTCGACTCAGCCTCCAATGAGTACCTAGTGTGATGTGTAAACATCGCCACCGGGGAGACAAAGGCGGCCGGGCGTGGTGCTGGCCACCCACCCCCTCGTGTGCCGTTCCGGCCTTCATAGGTGCTCGCTAACAGCACTTGCCCCCACAGTCTGCTGACACCACTCCCCACACGCACACCCACCACGCGAACCGCATGGTTTGACTTCAAAGTGCTTAAAAGTTTGCAAACAAATCTCAGAGACTGCCAGAGTCCCCCCCCCCCCCCACGGGATGCTTTGACCGTCAGGATCTGTCTAACAAAACGTTACGTAACTGTGACCACACTTTAAAAGTCTTTAAAACAGGCCGTGAAAATATATATACATTTGTATTCACAGTAGCCCACGAACCACTAATTGCGTACATTTAATATAATCACACCACGGGTCAAGCTCCGCATTGTCCGTGCTGAGAAGGGGGGGGGGGGTGCCATTGCTCTCGTCTCACCACGCAGCAGCAAACGAGCAGCAGCGCCAATGCTGATGAGACTCGTTCACGTCCTCACATTATAAATATGCAGGCCCGTCCATTGCGGGGTGCGGAGCCCGGGGCAAATCCCCCCCCCCCCCCCAACGCCTTCAAACAAACCCCGTATTACATCTGAAGCGCAGAGACCCACAAAGCGCGAGGCCCAGGGCGGTCGCCCCGATTCGCCATAGCGAAGGGACGGCTCTGTAAATAATCATCTATAAAAATTAAATGTTAGGCTTCTCACCGACATCTAAAAAGGAGACCACATTGCCAAAATACTTTAATTTCTCCACTGGCTACTAATCAAATCCCGGATTAATTTCAAATATCATTTTAATAAGGAATCACTTTAAAATAAATATTTGTAAGTCCAAAGTGGATTCACCCCTGCATACTAATATCCTCTCATCTCATCCTACCTCCCTCCACACACTCTACTGCCTCTCCCATCTCATCCCACTCTACTCCCCTTCATCCACTCTCCAATTCATAAATTGAAGCTTTCTGTGGAAGCCCTCAGTCCACCTTCGCTCAGTGGGAGATCACTCATTCTCCCCAAATGTCCCCCGACATACTGAAACTCACATCCCACGGCCCATCCGTGCTGTAGACTCCCTACCCCTGTTCAATTACCTTACTTTTTAAATCCTTTATATTAAGTTCGCGTGCTTGCTTGCTTGCTTGCGTGCTTGCTTGCTTGCGTGCTTGCTTAGGACCGTGCAAATCTTTCGGTCGTTTTTTAACCCACTTCCCGTGATCCAATCGAGCTGACATTTTCCACACAGACTCGTTGTGCCAGACAATTATTGTTCGTGAAAAAAAATTCCCAAAATTTTACACTTTTTAGGCAAAAAAAATGTATTTTACATATATTCAAATAGAACGCATTCATGGCTTTGGCTGAACGTCAGAGTGTAAGAGCCCAGAGCGTAACCCCTCCACAGGCCGTGGCGGAGTAGCGCAGTTGGTAGCGCCCTCGCTTCCCATGCCAAAGGTCGCGGGATCGATCCCCGCGTCCTCCACAGGCGAATATATTTTTAAATCCTTTATATTAAGTTCGCTTGCTTGCTTAGGACCGTGCAAATCTTTCGCTCGTTTTTTAACCCACTTCCCGTGATCCAATCGAGCTGACATTTTCCACACAGACTCGTTGTGTGTGACAATTAATTTTCGTGAAAAAAAATCCAAAATTTTACACTGTTTAGGGAAAACAAATTAAATATTTAATTACCAATTGCTTAATGGTGGCAGACAATCATCTGACGCATAGGTGGCAGCCATCTCAAGCCAGAGGACGAGAGGACTCTAGCCGCCACGCATATAAAGGATTTATAGTGAAAAACTTTGTTTTTACGGGTTTACTTGTTCACTGCCTATGATTGTCTGCCTCTCTCTCTCTTTTTAAAAATAAATATTTCCACTCTTTCTGCACATGGTCTCGGTATGCGGTTAGAGGCCGCTATGTAAATCCGTATCGTGTTGAGAGCCCCAGACTAAAAAAATTATAATAAAAAATGTGTTTAGTTAATAATACAAAAAAACATAACAATTCAACACGCTACATTGGTCTGGGACTGGCTCTGCTCTTTGCAACCCCTTTTCGTGAGCCAGGGGCTCGGGGCCTGCTGCGGAATGTCAGGTGAGTGCACCGGGGGATTCTGAGGATATCTAATGCAAATATTGCCCAAATCAGTACGGCACACACACCCACACCCACACTGGGGAGCTGGCTATTCATCTCGCACAGTGCGCACCTCTGACAAGCGCGCAAGGGTAGATGCAAGGGGTCGCAGCCTCCTTCTGTTGTCGGGGAAATCCAGTGCGATGGCTCAAGACCTCGCGGCGCCGCGTGGCAACGACGCCATTTTGATTCTCAATTGTTGTTGCTGCTAATAAAGTCACATTCTTGAGACGCGGGATTTTTTTTGTTTACGGTAAATTGAAAAACAAAATCCCCGGGCACAATCAGGTGATGTCTATGTCCCCCCCCTCCCCCCACACCGTCCTGTCTTGTTGAGCACCACGGAGGTTGTCAATAATTCACAGCCAGCACCATTTGCAAAATGGATGCCCTTACTCCACGTGGGAACCAAACAAGAATCATGCGCAATGCGTAAATGTGAAACTAAGATATTTATAATGGCAAGGTGGAAAGGTCGGGAATGCTACAATAAATAGCAACGACTATACGTATTCATTGTAATCAGCAGCAGCAGCAGCTACCATGGTCAATCTACTGCTGGATGAATACCTACACAAGCTGTCACCAGCTGTCGTAATACTGTGATGCAACGACAATCCACCAAGCAACAATCTGGTGTAATATAAAAATGTAAATACGAAAATTGAGTTTACACATGTAGAACAGCGATGATTTGCAAAATTTCATCGCGTTTTTATTTTCCCTTCTATAAATCTACATTTAAATCAGTTTGGCAGGCCACTGCTAGGCGGAAGGCCTTGTTACGTAATGCCAGTCATGGGGGTTGATTGACCAAACTTCACTACTTTGGTCCTTGTGGATTGGTAAACGATGGAGGGCTCCAGATATCACTCGCCACCGATATTAGCCCTGCCCCGGGTCCACGGTGCAGACGCGTCAACCATAGTGCCACCGTTCCATCTTCTTCTTTCTTTTGAATTTCATCTCGCAAAATCAGTACCGAAAAATATATATTTCAGAGTGACTTCCAACTCCAACGACCATCGAGCGGCTGGGGAGCTCCTCTCCTGTTTGGCGCCCGTTGTGGCTAATCCGCAATTCTACAGCGGGGTTCAACCACTGTTTGACTTTCCCCACAAATTGGTACTCAATTTATCACCCCCCCCCCCACACACACACCACGATTTGAACGCTTGCGAACCTTCCCGATGGCGAGCCGCTCAGCTCTACCTCCAAGGCACTCGTCCGGAATTCAACAATCAAAAGACAATTTTTGTTTTTACAATGACACCACGTGTGCTGCTCAGCGGCTGGAGAACGGCGCTAGGAGACGTTTGTTTTCTGCGGACCTCTTGCTTCGAGCTCGAGTCCCGACTGCGATTTGAAGCGAAGATGCGGCGTCGGCTTGTTTTGGAATGATGCGGCGAGTCGCACCGCCCCGCTACAAACCTGCGTTGATGTCCATCAGGGTAAGAATTCTCTTCGGAAATTGAGACGACCCGCCACTCACCTATTGAAGTATTGAAGATCACCACTATAGCTTTACGTGCCAGAATTGATCAGGATTTATTGCGCTCACCCCCGTAGACCTTTGAATGACTAAATGAACGATCGAATTTTTGAGCTGCAGGGATGACAGATCTAATCATCGACACAGAAAGCTACGAATTTTTATTGTTATAGACATATCTGCCTGCACAAGGGTCATATTCATCATCATCATGAACATGATGATGATTGAGATGAAGGCTTCCTCAAGCCCTTGCCATCTCTCACATATAGAAATAATATTACGAAGTGTAATAATCTCAGCGGTAATATTTTAATCTGTAATATTGTTTATAGGTCTGCAGACAATCGGAGTAGATCCATTGTAGGATATAACACAATGCTTGCTTGATAATGAAGCCACGCTGTAGAAAACAGAGCAAAGCTTTTAGACTATCTTTTTCCTTTTTTACGATATTACATTGACAGTGGCACCACAAAGGACAAATAAGAAAAACTGAAAGAAAAAAACAGTCAATAACGTCGGTTTCAAATATATATATAGTACAAAATATATCGATAATAGGCAATGTTTTGGGCTATGGCGCTTCGGCTATGAAGAGCCCTTGCCTAGATTGTCACCCATTTATATATACATTTTATAGGGCAATGTTATTGACAACGCTGTTTGAGATTTGCTAAGGATACGATATTTTTTTTATCGTGTACAATTTGAAACGAAGCGCTCGCGAGCGGCCATTGATCGTCAGTGTTGGTCGCACTTTTGTCGTTGCGATCGCCAACGGAGGCGCCCCTTGGGGACAATCCCGCATTTCTGCAAAGACCTGTGGCTTCGAGCAGGCAACGTGGACGTCTGAGCCTTCGAACGATGCGCAGAAAGCAGCAAAATATAGACAAGGGTGGGGCGTGGGGAGGGGTTGTCGACTTGTGGTGACGTGGCCACGTGGCAGCGCAGATCTCCGTGGTTCGAGCCCACCGGCCGCCCTCGTTAATACTGCGGGTGTATTAACCCCTACACCCCCCCCCCCCCCCAAAAAAAAGATGCGTGCCCGCCTGCTTCGCAAAGGGAACGTTACAAAATACCGTGACGTTACTCGAAACAGAGGAGGCCGCATGCGCTGGTGTCACGATCGAAATTTTGCCAGAATAAAAAAACTGCCCCGGAGTTAAACTGCTTCATTTGTAGAGATATCAACATATGAGCGGCGAGTCACGTCCGAACTGACCGATTATAGCGGTCTGTGACACATCGAGCCTCCTTGAGAGCCTTGCGCGATTGCAATAGTGGGAGCAAATTATATATTGGACAAGGAAGGACAATTGTTTGATATAACCTCTCAATAATTCACCTTCGTAGGCCCTCTTGGTTAATTGTCATTGACCCCCTCGGCTAATTGGTCCCACAGCATCAACTCTGCCCCATGTATCTGCTCTGGATCCCATCAGGAGTGTTGGGTTTTTCTTTTTACTGTGGGTCTCCAAAAACGAATCGAAAACGTATTTCATCCATCAGACGGCAGATTGTTTAATTACCTTTCTTGTATAACACACGGATGACAGAAAAATGAAAAACAAAGAAACAGATGGGAGGCATCATAGACAGAGACCTGGCACAATGAGATTCACGAAAAACAGCGGCAGAGAAGGCGGCGAAAGATCGTGAAGAGGTGGTGGGAACTCGTGTCAACAGCACGTGTCGACAATCACAAAGATGCCTGATGTTGATGCACGATCGGATCCTGGTCGCATCAGAATAAACCCAGCGAGTGTCCGAGCAGCGTGATTAATGCACAGAGCAAGCCTGAGCCACACTCGACGCGACCATTCACAGCACACACGCACACACTCGCGCGCACACGCGCACACACGCACACACACACACGCACACACACACACGCACACACACGCACACACGCACGCACACACACATGCACACACGTGCACTCGGCGGTTTCTTGAATCACGCCCGACACCGAATCACGCCGTGTATCGGAGGAGCTGCGTACGAGTCCGCGGTTGTGTCGCATGCCTCTCTCCGATGTGTCCGCGGTGTGCGGCGTGTGTTGTGTTCTCGTTGTGCTGCGTGTGTTGTGCTCTTGTTGTGCTGCGCGTGTCGTTCGGCCCGGTGTCTGACGTCTCGTGCCACATGCGGGGGAGCTTCAGTTAAATTCCGTTCCCGAAAAAGTCCCCAGCACTTGCAGCGAAGCATCGGACATCGTGCCGAACGACACACGGTGCAATCCGAAATCACGTATGAGGGCTGCGTAAGACCTTGTACACAAGCCTCGACACGTGGTACCCAATGCTTGAGTCTAAGTATTTACTTAAGAGCGACCCTATATTGCTCTAAGCAAGGACGTCCGGTTGATAGGGGTGTAAAGGATGCGCGGGACATCCTGACACACAAACACCACACAACCACGGGTTAAGGGTCAGGGGTCACGCGAGTACTGCCATGCACGACACGCAATCCGATGATTGAGTGGAGGACACTCCGATCGGATTGGTGCGGGGAAGGATTGGCGGAAAAACGGGGACGGAGTTGGAGAGTTCGAGGCTTTGGATGATGAGTAGAAGTGTGGTGTGAGTTGGTGACGAGAATCAAGACCCTTCTTTGACCAGCTCAAGTGTCCTCTTCGCGGGGTTGGAGTGGAATGCCGCACTAAGAGGAACATTCTAGCATTTTCATCATAATCATTATCAGCCACGATCAATCCATTGCTGGATGAGGCCTCCCTCACACCGTTGCCATCCCCTTACGATTCCGCGGTGTAGCGATCCGCCGAGCAGCTGCGTGCGAGCCTGTTCATGGAAATAAAACTAGAAACTAATAAGACAAAAATCTTTGCCGCAAAACGGAGAGGAGCCAATTCAATGTAGATGGTTTTGTATTGCGGCGACATCCTGTTGGAGCGTAGAAGGAATGGGTTCACTCGTACGCGTGACAACCGCGAACGCGGGAACAATTGCTGACACACGAGCGGGCCTGGATGTGTTTTAACAGAAATCGATGGACTGTGGGCAGATTAAAGCTGCCAGGTGGAGGCGAGAATTGATTATGAAATAGTAGGAGAGGAGAGAGACCTGACACCACAGGGAGAATACGCAACAGCTGCCAGATTGTATTCAGGAGAAGCGCTTATGGATTTTGAGGCAGCAAGCAAGCAATGAGCAACCATTGTGTGAGCCGATCACGTGGCTAAAGGGTAACTGTGCGCCTAACTACGGCACGCGTTTTAGATCGATAAATACAGTATCTACTAAAGCGTTTTAGTAGAGACTAAAGCGTTTACTACTAAAGCATTTTTTGTATGTACTAAAATGTTTTAGTAGATACTAAAGCGTTTTAGTAGATACTAACGGGTTTCCTGCTAAAGCTTTGAGAATCTACTAAAACGTTTTAGTAGATACTAAGGGGTTTTAGTAGAGACTAAAGCGTTTACTACTAAAGTGTTTTAGTATATATTAAAGCGTTTTAGTATATACTAAAGCGTTTTAGTAGCTAAAGCATCTACTAAAGCGTTTTAGATCCAGAAATAAAGTATCTCCTAAAGCATTATAGTATCTACTAAAGCGTTTTAGTATCTACTAAAGCGTTTAAGTATCTACTAAAGCGTTTTAGTTTCTACTAAAGCGTTTAGTATCTACTAAAGGGTATCTATTGAAGCATTTTAGATCGATAAATAAAGTATCTACTAAAGCATCCTCACTCTTTTTGTAATCTATTTCCAATTCGTGCCGACATGTTTTTCAAAGTACGCGGTCTTTAAACCTCAATGTTATCCCAATTAAATGTAGTAGGCTTTCGCAATATTATCCATAATGGAGATATTTTGGGTTGGATCGCATACATGCAAATGTGCCATTAAACTCGCCACAACTCGACTCAGCCAATTAGTAAGGTTTGTCACGTGAACAAAACATTCCGATTCAAGACCGAAGCAGGAGGAGGATTTCTCCACAATTTTGGCTGTCGCCGGATGAGGCTGGTTGCAATTACTGGTGGAACGTCACCACCACTCGAATTGTAAATGTTGCACTCGAAATGAAGGACGTGGGCAGGTGCTCCAAATCGAGGGCAAGCACATTCATTTATTGTGGTTAATATTAATCTTGTGAAGAACAGCACCGTCACTCTGTAAAATGCAACAGCACGTGTTACACGCAGCAATTCTTCCGAGTCGCCATTAACCACGTGGCTGGTTTACACGTGCGGTTATTCTTTAACGCTGTCAGCCACCTACAGGCCCGACTCAGTCATCACATGCTGCTGTACACACATGCATTGATGCACTGCACAGCACATCAGGACTTTCACAGAACCACACTTTACTCCCTTGCTGCACAAGGACATTTTTAAAAGAGTGATCCATTCCTAATGTGCCACATTGTGGGTATACTCTCACACCGGTGTGTGGAACGAGTAACGAATTGGCATGTTTTGTTCACGTGACAAACCTTACTAGCTGGCTCTGTGGCAGGTGGTGGTGCCGGGTTTAATGACACATTCATATTTACGCGATCTAACCAGAACACTATCCTTTATTTTGGGTTATCCAAATTGTGGCTATTGGCGTGGCTCCATGACGCGAAGCACCCGCTCAGAGTTCTCGCCGAGCAGTGGGGCTCTTCACGTGAGAGAACGGCCCATGGAAGTGGATATTACAGAGCTTCCTCCGAGATGCCTTCCCATGACCTCTGGTCCACACGGTAGCGGGCAGCAATTTCCCACCTGATTTTTTCGCTCAGATTATTATTATTATTATAAATTTTCATGAGTCACGTGAATATTTTTTTGTCAATTCTCAAAGCCAAATTAAGTGGAACACCACCGTCCACATGTGAGAACCCAGTTCGTTCAGAACCAGTGGCCTAGATTTGAAGCTAGGATCTCAGCGGTGCTAGCTGCGAAGTCTGAATATGGCACGGCAGCTGTGACTCTCTCCTACTCCAACGGACAATTAAGGACAGCTTACAGCGGAGAACTGTGGATCGAAAAGATATTCACTCGACTACTCTTGAAGCCATCCATTGGTGCACTCACCGATCGAAACGTGAGTATATGAATGTCACTGAATGACTCCCTACCATACGAAAGAAGAGTTGTTATTTAAGTCTAATCAGTGTCTTTGAGTCTATGGGTCTTTACATTAGTCGTCAGTTCTCGATTAAATTCGTTGGTGTCTATGTAAGTCTATGAACCTCCACGTGAGTCTACGCGTCACAAACCACGTGGTAACGCCACGGGCCGCTTACGTAATTTTGCCGGCAGCATTTACGGTCATTTCACCGGGCTACTCCTGAAGCCACACACGGGCACACCTCACCGACCTCCACGCGAGCACGTAAACGTCGCCGATCGTCTCCCCGGCGTGTGGGACACGAGGAGGTGCTCGGATCTGAATGAGAAATGTTGCGCACGCTGTTTACCGTTTAATACATTTCCATGACGAAGATCCCCAGCAGAGCTCACCAAGCTGTGAGCCATGCCTCGCCCCCTGGGTAGATGATTTGGGCATTATAGAAATAAATTAGCTACACAACAGCATTCGCTGAGATTTCGTTATCACACAGATTGAATGCATGTAAACAAAACTAATTTGGCCGGTAAAAGTTGCAAGTTTCGTGTTGTTTTGACCAGCACTTGCATAAAAAAAAATTGCTTAATTAATGAGCGTACTAAGCTCGTTGTAACCTGTGACATTACAAATGTGACATGCTGTAAAGTTCTTTACGCCGTCGGTAAATGAAAGCGTGCGGATTGGAGATTCGGGTTGGTTTTCTCGGCGTGTGAATCAATGCTGCCGGTCCCACACTGCTCCCATGAGATCACCAATCACTGCACGCGAATCACCGCACCAGAATCACCGCACTACAGTCACCGCACCCGACTGAGACCTTCACAGCCGAGGGACGCGGCACAACATGCGGAGAATGTCACACAGCCCGTGGCAGGTATTCGCTGATTAATAAATAAGTAAATAAATAAGTAAACAAGTGATCAAATAATAATAATCATAAATAATAATAATAATAATAAAATAATATCCCAATAAAAAAATACTAAATATATACTAATAACAATAATAAAATAATTATATAATAACAATAATAATAACATAGGATGTGACATGCCTGAGCGGTAGCGCATTTGCCAGCTGTTGCAGGGGTTTGTGGCCCAAGCCCAGTGTCCGCTCTTGTTTACACCGCCGGCGTGTTGGCCAAAACTGACCACTCAGCGGAACCGTGACGAGTGGCTCGCGATTGGAAGATTGCGAGTTCCAATCCTGGTTGGATGTTGACTCAAACCGTCATTATTCTACGGGGGGTGGATACAAATCAGATAACTTCATGAGGAAGTTCACAGTTGTTATTCTTTGGATGGACAAGGAAGGGCAATTGTTTGATATAAGCTCGCAATAATTCACTTTCGTAGGCCCTCTTGGTTAATTGACATTCACCCCCTCGGCTAATTGGTCCCACAGCTTCAACTCTGCCCCCATGCATCTGCTCTGGATCCCATCAGGAGTGTTGGGGTTTTTTTTACTGTGGGTCTCCAAAAATGAATCGAAAATTTATTTCATCCATCAGACGGCAGACTGTTTAATTACCTTTCTTGTATGACACACGGATGACAGAACATTGAAAAACAGAGAAGCAGATGGGGAGGCATCTTAGATAGAGACCTGGCTCAATGAGATTCACGAAAAACAGCGGCAGAGAAGGCGGCGAAAGATCGGGAAGAGGTGGTGGGAACTCGTGTCAACAGCACGTGTCGACAATCACAAAGATGCCTGATGTTGATAACGACGACGACGACGACTATGCACGATCGGATCCTGGTAGTATCATAATAAACCCTGCGAGTGTCCGAGCAGCGTGATTAATGCATAGAACAAGCCTGAGCCACACTCAACGCGACCGTTCACAGCACACGCACACACGCGCACTCGCACACACGCACACTCGCGTTGAGGCGCGTTTTTTTTTACCAAAAGATATTCACTGTCTGCTACGCGGTGGATGTCAGAGATCCCGTGGTGTTATGTGAAGAGAAAAATTTGGCCACGTCTGCTGGCGATGATACACATTTTCCAAACTTTTTTTTTAAATACCTGCCAATTATTTAATTGGGTAAACCCGCATGGCACCATCTGTCAGACGCAATGCCTTCGTGGTAGCCGTGCAATGTAAGAATGGCACGAATACCACATATACAACAATATCGTTCGTTTCAATTACTGTGTGTAATTATCACGGCAATATCCAGCTGGTTGTCAATCCAATGCTGGATGAAGACCGCCGTGTCGGTCATGGCGATTGACTGTACTTCACCAGATTGGGAAGCGTGGGATGGTGAAGGCGAGGGCTCAGAACTGGATCAGATAACACTCACCACTGATGTTACTCAGGTTAGCCGTGCCCGCGAATTGAACTCAGGTGGCTGGGCTCATAGCGCAGTGCACTCTAACCACTGAGTCACTGCCCCCTTTGGGTTACGTCCCAAGATCCCAGATGAATGAAGTTCAAAGTCTCCCATGTTCCTTGCGAGCACTGCCTCATTTCACCATGCCCATCCTGTGCTCGCTGAGCTGCATTGCGTTATGGTTGCCGAACGAATACATTGTACGGTCGCACTCGTTACACAAATGAAGCACAATACATCGCTGATGTCGTCAAAGAGCGTAAACCATCACGCGAACTCCGCTCATCCTAGCAGCAGCGGCTTATAGTTAACCATTGAACGAAGACGGTCACTGCATCGCGCACTTTCAGATTCGCTTCTGCGGCCGTCTGGAACGCTCTTCCTTCCAATATTAGGAAGCCACTGGAGCTATGCACTTTCAAATCATCTAGATTGGAAACTCATTTATTGAGAACTGCTTTTTGTGTTTGGTTTGTTGTCCTTCACCCGCACCTCCGATTCGCACGTTTGGCTACGTACAGTGCGAATGAAGTTCAACACACAGTACATACATACACCACATCAACCAATATAGCGAGCTAACGTTGTGGGTACTGGTTCTAATTCAGTCCTTTTTCAATGGCCATTCTCCACAACATTATCCGACGTATAATTTCCTCTTGTAAATCAGGTTCCATTTTCATCATCATCATCAGCCACTGCTGGATGAAGGCATCACCCAAGCCGTCGCCATCCCTCACAATCCATTCTTGTGAATTTGGTCCATTGTGTGGTTTTGTTTCTGACCGCATTTCCGAACAATGTCGCGGCAGGCAGTCTGCGCCAATTTGAAACGTTCTTCTTTCACCACTTCGGTGCGAGCTCAATGATTGGTGATTCGTGCTTGTGGCACCATCGCCGTCGCAGTTCCTTCAACTATAATTTATAATTTTTCATTTTGCTCAAAGAGGCCACATGCGGACTTCGCTACTCAAAGGTGGTGCTTGGAAATCTCAGAGCGCGATCATACCACGGCGTGTCCGTTTCACATATCCCATTGTGTGGAGGAGCACATGGCGGGGATTCGTGAATTGACGCTGTTAATCCATGACATTGGGCTTAGGCATGATGATGATGATGATGAAGACGATAATGCTACAGCGCGACCTAACATTAATTGAGCAGAAAAATGAGAGCACACACATTAATGAGTTACCCTTAGCAATACAATTTCCACATTATTGCTTGACAACAGGGGGAAACACTCCTGGCCTCATACGTGCATCGATGCTGGGCAGCAAAAACTGCTTTGGCTTACCGCGTTGTAGTAATCACACCAATGATCATCCGTAGGCTGCCTGTGTACAGATGGTATTTCCGAAAATACGAACCTTCATATGCGCTTGACCTACATCCTGCAAAGTTTATATATATACGTAGCTGGCGGTCAAATGTCATCGGAAATTTACGGGGATCAGGTGGATAACCGTCACTCCGGATTTTTGACTGCCTGCGAAAGGCGGTCAACATCGGGGATCGGCGCAATCCCAGCCATCGCTGCGCGCTGGGATTTGACGGAGCCAAAGGGGCGATCGCTCGCGTGACAAGCGATCAAGGCGCCGTACGGCAGGTACAGCAGGTACAGCAGGTCCAGGGGTCGCGCAACACACGGAGCCACGTGAGGCTCAACCAGTGGAAGCGGCGAAATCAACGCCACGCTCACAAAATCAACGCTCAGGTTGTGGCTGCTTGGCCTATCAGCTGCGCCTGGCTTTCATGAAAGGTAAAGAGTTGAAGCCATGCAAATGTCTTGCTTACGCCACTACTGGTCGATGAGCCTCCACTAGAGGGGAGCTCTAGACTGCCCCCCCCCCACCCACCAGAGGGTATTTTGGGCCACTTCGTCACGCTCGTGGCACATCTTGGATGCAGCGGAGTGTACCCACACTGCACTGGTAAAACAAAGCAAGGGCGATGCGTATATTATCAAAGCACATTTAGTTTGCATGTTTCACCACATGTATGTGCGGTTAGTGCAGACTCGATGCCTAGTTATAGGTGTCTATGTGGTGCGTTCACATCTAAAAAACCTACGGTGTTTATGCCAGAAATGGTAAAGCCTTTTTTTTTCATCTTGATTCAGTACCGACAAAAAGGGTCCCATAGACACATATATATGTTTCCTTTAGGGCAGCGTTATTGACGAATATATCGAGTGTTTGTGAAAAGCCGCGTGAAGCTTAATAGAGTATCAGCGGGGAAGGTGAGCAGAACACAACAGAACGCCGCTCAGAACAAATCATTACCCAAGTTGCGGCCGCTTGACTTTTCAGCCCTTTGGTCATCAGCAGCTGTGCCTGGCCTCCTTGCCACGAGCCGCAAACCACGCACAGTGGTGGTGGCATTTGGGAGGGGGAAACGAATTTCACGGTATACCCTGTTGGGGCGTAAATAAAGTTTTGGACTGGCACTTGCCACAAGGAACGCAAATCGATAGGCTATCAAATTGTGGATTTCAGGGTAAGATTTCATGGTCAGACTGCAAACTCCTGTGATCCTCGCAGAGGCTTTTGGTTCACCATCGAACAAAGACGGTCACCACATCGCGCACTTTCAGATGCGTTTCTGTGGCCGTCTGGAACGCTCTTCCTTCTGATATTAGGAAGCCGCTGGGAGCTATGCACTTTCAAATCTAGATAGAAAACTCATTTCTTGAGAACTGCCTTTTGTTTTTCGTTTGTTATCCTTCCCCCCGCACCTCGGACTAGCACGGTTGGCTACGTATGGTGCGAAAGAAGTTCAACGTACGTACAAAGAGGCCACGTGTCAGCAGTAACACGGCCAAGGCGTTGACGTCGTGCATACGCGGCGGGGTATTCGCCCCCAGCTCTGCGCTATGTATTTTGAACATTGACACTGGAGGAATCCGATTTTTCACAGACGCGGAGCGAGCGGACGCAACGAAATGTTTCTCGCGCAGGTCAACACGGCCGACTCGTCGGGCAGTGCTCGCGAATGCAATTTAAAACTGCCATTACCCGCGGCAGCAATTATTAAGACCGATGATGAATCATCGTCTCTAACCGAGCGAGGCGTTCCCACCAGTGCCCAAGCTGCCCTCCATTCTGCTGGAGATGATTACGTAACACTGTGTCAACGTTCATGCAGCATTAATGTGTAACAACAATAATACATAACCGCGACATTATGGCGATTCTAAATCCACCAACGGATGAAGGTGTCCACCCATGGCATGTCGGTCTCATGGGGTTTAAAAAAAAATTGACCATACTTCACCACGCCGGTTCAGCGTGGGTTTGTGTAGAGGGGAAGGCCAAGGTCTGATACCACTCGCCCAGAACTCATAGCCCGGGCAGGGAATTGAACTCGAGTCACCAGCGCACGCCACTCCCCGCCACGCGAATGCGCGCGTGCTGATCGCGTGAAACGACCGCGGATTGCACACGCGCGTGTCAGGGCTGCGTGTTCTACGCAAATCACGTGAGGGCGATAGTTCGGGTTTTGACGGCACCGTCACACTTCACCAAAAGCATGGCATGACGCTATAATGGATTGTAATGTGCAATCAATGTAATGGGGTGCTCAATAACAGCCACTAGTCAAAGAGTAAAGATGTTAGTGCAAGATAATTGTACATCTATTTAAGTTCCTGTTTACTTTTTGACAAATGATTAAGAGCCGGGATGAGAATGGTCGTTAAAATGGCAAGATGCTGAACTGTGCCCCGACTTCAAATGCCTACATTTAAAAAAAATGTTATATATATATATCGCAGGGTCAACTGAAAATGTTTCTACTTGTGATCATCATCCTCATCATCATCATGAACTGCTGCCAGCAGCCATGGTCAATCCGCTGCGAGATTAAAACCTCTGAAGCCTCCGCCTGTCTCCGTGACAGCGACGTCACTTCTCTTCTCTGCTTAATCCCTCGCACCGCTCCTCTTGGGAATTCGCTCTCCATCGTATCTTGTCCCCCCTACCCCCCATCCCAAGCTTTTGCAACTTAAGCTCTTGAATCTCACGACATGAACTATAGTGCTGAAAAATAAGAATAGGTTTTACCCTTTCTGCCAATAAAACGGGAGGTGTTCAAACGTTCAAACACCAAATATGTACCTTTTTGCAAGGATTCAAGTCTGCATTAGCCACGCGTACTTGTGGTGAACATGCAAACAAACGTGTTCTGATAATAATCTCAGCATTGTGTCTGAAACTGATTGGCCTACACCAGAGACAGGAGCCTTCTTCATGGCCTCGTCTCACCAGAGAACGCCAAAAGGCTACCTCGACAGTGCTGTTTGTTGCTGCCCCCTTGACGTTTTGAGCCATTGGGACCGGCGCTCAGAGATCGCGTTAAAAAAGAGACATACGATGAAGACGATGATGATGATAAGATACATGGACGGGTGCATCATTCATTCAAGCTGGAAGCACTCACCTAAACCTCTCATACATTATTTACACACGCGGTAAATACCTTACTTACGATAGCAATAAAACTCCAGATGTAGGATGCTTGGCTGCGAAGTTCAAGAGCAATACCTTCACCGGTGAATTAGATATTTATTTTAGATGCTTGTAAAAATGCACTAAAGCCGTCAGAATATTTATTTAAACTACAGTGCGTTTTATAACCAAGAAACGACTGCACCATGCTTCAATCCCACGTGGCCAAGAGTTCGTCTGTAGAATTATTACTTACCAAACACATTTAATAAAACAAAGTAGAAAAAAAAAATCAATCGTCTTATACAGTGCAACATTGATTTACTGCGGCAATTTCTTGTTTGTTTCTCCGAGGGCTCATCAGAGATTGCTGCAACTGACCCCACAGACCACGAATATATAAACATCATGCCCCGTAATTGTGCTCTCTTGCCTGAAAATGGCCCCTGTGCACGTGGCGGGGGCAGGAGGAGTCAGGAGGGAGGAGAGGCCTTGATGAGCACTGATGCCACCGGACCTCGCTCCAAATTGCTCTGGGAGCAACTTCTTGCAACTTCTTGCTCCCCGATGAGCTCCCGCGAGCCACATCGAAGCGACCAATTCCCACCCCCCGACCCCTTGCCTTTTGAAGACGCGAACCCGTGCGCATTTTTTGCGCAAACACCAGCGGTGACCCTCGCCTGCGCGGAGAGGATGCATGCCCAGCACGGAATTTATTTATTTTTTTGTGCTTCGTAGAAACCAGCATTCGAATCTGCTCCGTCTGTACTGTTGGGGCAGTCAGCAGGTGCGCAGCGGTGTTCACAATTGTAATTCCAAAGTGTTAAAGCAAAAAAACAAACCCTAGTAATTATTATTTTTGATAAGCGGCGAACGTCAAAATAGCCGACAATGATTTGTGATGCGGCATTACAAATAATTGTGCGTGTGCTGTTCTTATTAACATGGGGGTCACAAAACGTACGGTTTTACGTTATTCATGAAGCACCGTCCCGTAATCACGTGCATTGCGGCTCTCTGAATATTTCGTTGTTTTACCAAATTCGAAGAAAACGCCTCTCCTTGTGTTACTTTAATTGCTGACCGCTGCCCGAAACCCTTCCGCCTCTGTCCACCCAGCAGAATAAATCAACGGGTACCGCGCTTCTTCTTCTTGGTTCTTTCGGTAAAGTCACGTAGAATGGAAATAATAAAATAATAAAAATAAAACATAATAAAATAATTCTCACGACGTTTCGGCCACAACGCAAGCAGCCGAAACGTCGTGAGAATTATTTTATTATGTTTTATTTTTATTATTTTATTATTTCCATTCTACGTGACTTTACCGAAAGAACCAAGAAGATGAATCCCTGCAGTCACGAAAGCTTTAAATCGAAATTTAAGGGTACCGCGCTGTTCGTCAAAACGGTAGGCCGTGCGTCGCGGGGTAAAGTGTGCAATAAATACAGGTCCTCTTCCAAGACGTCTGGCCATGCGTGGAAAGTGCGCGCAACATCTTCCAGAGAGGCCCGACCGAGTTATCTCTCTCTAGCGGAGAAGCTGCTGCCAGCACAGGCGGTCGGGGGAAAACATTTGCGGTGCCGGACCTTTGAAAGAATTTCAGCAGCGGTGCGATGGACACGCGTTCGTGTGCCGTCAACCTTCCGCGTTCGACCGAGGCGACGCCGAATCTGGGCCCGTCTTCGGTTGACGTGTAAAGCCCTTCGGCTGTGCCGCACCCAATTACTGGCACACCTGACAGCACTGCTGAGCACTCCAAAACACCGCCGCCTGCAACTCAACACTCGCTGAGGCTGCATCCTGAAATCCTCACGCGTGCTGCCACAGCTCGAATGCGCCTCCCACGTGAGAGCGTCTGGCATGAAATCAAACAACAAGGACATCTATTTTACTGCTAGCACATGCAGGGTTCTAATCACGTGTTCTTTTTGTCGGACACGGCCAACATCAGTGGCCAGTGACACAACTTGGTTGAACCTCCAGGTTCACTCAGTCCCCACTCCCCCCCCCCCCCCAAGATCGTACCTGGCGTGGCGTGCGCACAAAAGCATCCCTCGTCCACAATGCAGGACGTAATAGGCGCTCGCTAACGGCACCTCTGCTCTGACCGTACATGCAGCCTACACAAGGGGATCTACGCCTCTGTCCCCCATATATAAGGCAAAGACCCCCCCCCCCCCCCATACAGCCTTAACTGACTTTCGGTGCAAGTGCTGTTTTATATACACACACACACACACAGAATGACGGCAACAACAACATCATTAGCTATTCGCCACTGAGTGATGGTAACAATCCCGCAGTGCCCGTGCCACGCCTCGGTGCGCTTCGAAGCCACGTGCAGCGCACAACCAAATCTGACCGTCGATCATCAGGCGGGGAGAGTGCGCGCGCTCCTCCTTGAGGAGGGGGGGGGGGGTGGTTCGACGACTCCGCACGTACCCGGAAGGCGGCGAGCACGATGCGTGTGACCTTCTCCTTGACCGACTCGTTGAGGACGTCGGCCAGTGCCGGCACGGGGCTGTTGTTGCGCAGCAGCTCGCACACCTGCGGGCTGAACGCCAGCAGCCACAGGCAGAAGCTCATCTGGTACTGCAGCTGCACGCCGCACCTGTTGTGCAGCACCGCCATGATGCTGCCGGAGAGTGCAAGGGGAAAGGGGGGAGACGTCGGGTGAGCGTGGGGGCAGGAGCGAGGAGAGGGCAGGAGCGAGGAGAGGGCAGGAGCGAGGAGAGGGCAGGTGAGCGTGGGGGAGGAGGGCAGGTGAACTTGAGGGAGGAGGGCAGGTGAGCTTGCGGGAGGGAGAAGGGCAGGTGAGTGGGGGGAGAAAGAAGGGCAGGTGAGTGTGGGGGGAGGGAGAAGGGCAGGTGAGCATGGGGGGAGGGAGGAGGGCAGGTGAGCATGGGGGGAGGGAGAAGGGCAGGTGAGTGTGGGGGGAGGGAGAAGGGCAGGTGAGTGTGGGGGGAGGGAGAAGGACAGGTGAGTGTGGGGGGAGGGAGAAGGGCAGGGGAGCATGGGGGAGGGAGAAGGGCAGGTGCGTGTGGGGGGATGGAGAAGAGCAGGTGAGCGTGGGGGAGGAGGAGAGGGCAGGTGAGCATCGGGGAGGGAGGAGAATCAGGTGAGCGTGGGGGGAGGGAGGAGAGGGCAGGTGAGCGTGGGGGGAGAGAGGAGGGTCGGTGAGTGTGGGGGGGGAGGGATGGCTTGAAACTACGCCCAGCATCTTCAGGACAAGATCCAGAAATTCAAAATGAAATCCAGTCTCCTGTCCCGAAAATGTTCGGTGCAGTTTCAAGCCAAACATCGATAATTATCTAAATTTGGCTGTGAGAATTGCTCAACTCACCGGTGAACTAAAACAATCATAATAATTAGCGCGTTTAACGCGTGTACACTACGTGGCAATTACATTTGTTTGGCTATGTTGGGTAGTGGAGGGTTCTTATGACATTACATTGCTTAACCCAAACATATATTATGAATCATAACATTGTCTCTGCAAACCCTAAGTGATGTGAAATGCAGAGCAGTCGTTTGTACGGAGAATCCGTCATCGTCATTATCATCGTCAATGTCATCATCATCGTCAATGTCATCATCATGATTGGCATTCTCACCATCATCACCATCATCACCATCATCACCATCATCATCGCCACTGGGCCATTCTCTATCTCATACCGAATAGAGGTTTCTTCAGGGTGACACCGTTCCCTGCAAGTCTATGCATGTGAAAGCTCCCAACATAAAGCGCTCAAATCCTCATGCAGATTTTGCGAATGGACCTGAGAGCCAAGGGCCAGGAACTGCCGATACTTGATCACAAACTTGAAAAATAAATCTCTCTCTCTCACGTATTTTTTAAATCCTTTATATTAAGTTCGCTTGCTTGCTTGCTTGCGTGCTTGCTTGCTTGCTTGCGTGCTTGCTTGCTTGCTTACGACCGTGCAAATCTTTCGGTCGTTTTTTAACCCACTTGCCGTGATCCAATCGAGCTGACATTTTCCACACAGACTCGTTGTGCGAGACAATTAATGTTCGTGAAAAAAAATTCCCAAAATTTTACACTTTTTAGGCAAAAAAAAAATATTTTACATATATTCAAATAGAACTCATTCATGGCTTTGGCTGAACGTCACAGTGTAAGAGCCCAGAGCGTAACCCCTCCACAGGCAGTGGCGGAGTAGCGCAGTTGGTAGCGCCCTCGCTTCCCATGCCAAAGGTCGCGGGATCGATCCCCGCGTCCTCCACAGGCGAATATATTTTTAAATCCTTTATATTAAGTTCGCTGCCACGCATATAAAGGATTTATAGTGAAAAACTTTGTTTTTACGGGTTATACTTATTTCTTCATCCGAAAATTGTCCAACCAAACAGGTGACAGAAGACTGGAACACCTCTGACAGCTGTCAATCACAGCAGCAGTCGCACAATTTTGTGAGTCAAAATCGAGTCGTGGCGAGGCTTTCACCCTGGCGCAGGACAGTGGTGTCGGGATTGAGCACGAAACGCAAGTCCCTCTACTGGCCGCTTCTTTTGAGAAATAATGAAAAGAAGAAGAAACAAATAAAGGGATTAAAAGAAATTTCAATGCACGGGGAAGTTTAATGGGGCACGGCACCGATTTACGACGGGAACATGTCACTGGGGACTCGTGAACATCATGCACAGCAGATGCCAGAGGTGGGACAAAGTCATTGTTATGCAAGTCCAAGTCGAGTCGCAAGTCATCAAATTCATGACTCGAGTCTGACTCGAGTCCAAGTCACATGACTCGAGTCCACATCTCATAGGTGGGACAAAGTCATTGTTATGCAAGTCCAAGTCGAGTCGCAAGTCATCAAATTCATGACTCGAGTCTGACTCGAGTCCAAGTCACATGACTCGAGTCCACATCTCATAGGTGGGACAAAGTCATTGTTATGCAAGTCCAAGTCGAGTCGCAAGTCATCAAATTCATGACTCGAGTCTGACTCGAGTCCAAGTCACATGACTCGAGTCCACATCTCATAGGTGGGACAAAGTCATTGTTATGCAAGTCCAAGTCGAGTCGCAAGTCATCAAATTCATGACTCGAGTCTGACTCGAGTCCAAGTCACATGACTCGAGTCCACATCTCATAGGTGGGACAAAGTCATTGTTATGCAAGTCCAAGTCGAGTCGCAAGTCATCAAATTCATGACTCGAGTCTGACTCGAGTCCAAGTCACATGACTCGAGTCCACATCTCATAGGTGGGACAAAGTCATTGTTATGCAAGTCCAAGTCGAGTCGCAAGTCATCAAATTCATGACTCGAGTCTGACTCGAGTCCAAGTCACATGACTCGAGTCCACATCTCATAGGTGGGACAAAGTCATTGTTATGCAAGTCCAAGTCGAGTCGCAAGTCATCAAATTCATGACTCGAGTCTGACTCGAGTCCAAGTCACATGACTCGAGTCCACACCTCATAGGTGGGACAAAGTCATTGTTATGCAAGTCCAAGTCGAGTCGCAAGTCATCAAATTCATGACTCGAGTCTGACTCGAGTCCACGTCACATGACTCGAGTCCACATCTCATAGGTGGGACAAAGTCATTGTTATGCAAGTCCAAGTCGAGTCGCAAGTCATCAAATTCATGACTCGAGTCTGACTCGAGTCCAAGTCACATGACTCGAGTCCACATCTCATAGGTGGGACAAAGTCATTGTTATGCAAGTCCAAGTCGAGTCGCAAGTCATCAAATTCATGACTCGAGTCTGACTCGAGTCCAAGTCACATGACTCGAGTCCAAGTCACATGACTCGAGTCCACACCTCTGGCAGATGCTCACGAGCCGTTTGCATTCCGAGGAGCTCGTTGTGGCTTGGCCGCTCGTTAACGACGATGTCCTCACGCTAATGATAAATGCTCGCGATTTTTTACGCGCCCTACTGGTTTTTTCTCCTTCTCCGAACCCGAATGACAGATACGACAGCACGGCCTTGAGGCAATTGTGGAGCTCCGCTGTGCGGCTGCACGAACCAGGGGGACGTCTCAGATCCGGCGGTATCGCGATCACGCCGACTCGAACAGATTTGTGATTAAAGTGGCCTCCGGGTGAAACATTTGCACTAATATATTTACGTATTTATATTTTTTTAGGTGCTACTTTTTGTTATTTTATTTGAGGGGAAAATAAACGGGACTGTCTGGAAGTTGAGCAAGTATTAGGAAGAGGCATCAACTTCGTAGCCACAGCCCCGATCTAGCAGAGGGAGGGAAAGAAGCGATTCTCAAGCGCAGAGGAATGAAAATCATCGGTCGTGACGAGCTCTTGAGCGAGACGCATTGGCAATGCTCCATGCAATGCTCGCTCTCTCCCCATGACTCTTCTGTCACGACTACCATGGTTACTGTTGCCATGGAACTCACTCATCGATTCCTCGACCCCCCCATGCTGAGGAGTCGGTTCTGATCGACACCAGGCCGTTTCACCTCATTCACTCTGTGTTCAACCACCACCAACACTGCAGGGCACAATGACTCACCCCACACACCCACTCACCCACCCACCCACCCACTCACTTACCCACCCACTCACTTACCCACCCACTCACCCACCCACTCACCCACCCACTTGCCCACTCACCCACCCACCCACACACTCACTCACCCACTCACTTATCCACCCACCCACCCACTCACTCACCCACTCACTTATCCACCCACTCACCCACCCATCCACTCACCCACCCATTCACTTACCCACCCACTCACCCACCCACCCACACACTCACCCACTCATTTACCCACCTACTCACCCACCCACCCACTCACTCACCACATTTCTAGCCTTCTCCCTCGCACTGCTCCCCTTTTGGAATTCCTCCAATCGTTTCTTTTCCAAAAGCCCCCATAAAATCGCTCGCTTCAAGCAACGTATTAAGTTTTGAGAGCTGAGCTGGTAACCTGAGGATGCCGGGCGTAATCTCCAGAGAGACGTGACACCCACGAGCACGCTGGGACATCGCTCTCTGACAACAACAACAACAACAGCAGCAACAGCAACACCCGGTGGTGCTGCTGAGACGGTAATATATGTGGCACGTTTGAGTCACATTTATTAATGGGCTGTGTCGGGTGGAGGAAGGTTTACGACACATTTTTTTCCCAAGACTTAAACCCAAACGCCCAATTATGGACCATAACTCCGATCTATTACACCGTCAATCGTGCTTATCGTTTTTGGTCGCTTAGAATTTGAGGCTTTTGGACCTGCGCTCAGAAACTGTGATTTACAAAAAAAATTGTCCACTGCAGTTTCAAATAATGTTACTAAATTATATTCGTCTGCGTCTTCATTCGGACTCTTCCATAGGCAGCCGTACTTTTGTCTCGTGGTTTTCAGCCACACGTAGTCATCGTTGTAAGTACGTACGTTGAACTTCTCTTGCACCGTACATAGCCAACACGTGCTATTCGTTGAATAAATAAAATATTTTTTTTAAATAAACTTCGTCGAAGAAAACATCTCCGTCGGTGATTTCGCGAGCGGAGGAAATTGACGGCGTCCGCCGCTCCGTACCAGCTGATGCCGTCCTCCTGCACCCACGCGAAGCGGTATTCCCCCGTGCGGAGGATGAGCTGCAGGCAGGACGCGGCGCTCTGGAAGTAGTGCAACGCCTGCGGGAAGGGGGAGCGCCTCGGGGTCAGAGAGCGGACATGATGCCGTGTAGCGAAAACGACACAGTATCATGCACGCGTGTTGACCTTCTTTCGCACCGTGCGTTGCCAACCGTGCTAATTGGAGGTGCGGGAGAGGGACCTTCGATTAGCACGGTTGGCTATGAACAGTGGAAAAGAAGTTCAACATACATACAAGCACTAAATGCAGTTCTAAAGACATTACCGGTTATCGTGCGATCAGTTAGTTTCCCGCCACTTTGTAATTTTAAACAGTTGGGATCACACTTAGCAACATCGCCGCCGACTGTGAAACTACTGCAGACTGTGTCTGTCAAATATAGCGTCTTCTTGATCGCCTTGCTGACCCGCTTCTACTGGACATCTGTGAAAAAGAGCTTCATAGCTCATCAGATTCCTCCAGGATAAATAATGATTTTGATTCCGTTTCAAACGGTGTAAATACGAAATGTACTAACTCATTAAATGTACTTCGCATGCGTATCGTCTTGAAACAATACAAACGAGGGAGGAAAACACGAGAGACAAACAAGAACCGGATCTTGGGATCAAGTCGCGACCACAAATTTCGCCACATTTTCATCAAACCGCTGGAGGCCCGAAGTCTTACCGATCCCCAAAACGGCCGGACGCAGGAGAACGGTTACATCTTAAAATTAAAAGCTTAAAGCCACGAATCGAAACAACAACAACAGTCTCAGCGCCGAGTCTGTGTAACATGTTGCCGTCATCGTTGGCTAAGCTCGTGCACGAGCGAAGCTGCACGACGGGACTGGTGCGACGGACGCATAGAGGCACAGAGGCTTAGAGAATTAATTCGGTCGCGAGGCCCTCCCCCCCCCCCCCCCGTGTCCTTCCCTCCTCACCTCCGATTACCACGCTTGGCTACGCACGCTGCGATTGAAGTTCAACGTGCGTGCGTGCGTTCGTTCGTGAGCTGGGCGACACAAGCGCTTCCAATGGGCGGCCCATTTTGGCCACTTTCGTCGGCGTCTGATTTTGTTTCCGTTCCGCTAAATCTGACATCCGTCTGCGTCGATCGGGCACTTTTTTCAGTTTCACACAAACGCGCGTCGCAATTGTTTGCGATACGCGCTTGCGCGCGTGAGTGCGTGCACACGCGTGTCCACTTGTAAAGATTTTAACGATTTACCAGGCAATCTAATTAGGTAAATAAAAGTCTGTGCTTCTGCCATTACTCTTTAGCTTTACGAGAAGTGCACTTAAAGCTGCCACAGGTAATTAGAGCTGCAGAATTGACTACTGAAGTAATCAATTAACTTGCCCATTATCGCTTGTCAATCGACTGCCGGATGAGGGCCTTCCATGTTCGTACGTACGTTGAACTTCTTTTGCACCATACGTAGCCAACCTCCCATGCAGTGTCACCCGTAATGGCTTTTTTTGACCATACTTCACCACGCTGACCAATGTGGGTTGGTGAAGGGGAGAGCCCAGGTCTGGCTCGCAAATCGCTTCCCCGCTCAATATTAGCGGTGGCTGGGAAGTAAACTCCGGTCATTTGGCTCAGCCAGCAGCGAACGGACAAAATGGAATTGCCAAAAGACGAATCGTCGCGTTGCAAGACAGCGAGAGATGACGACGGCGTGGGGAGGCGTCTACCCAGCAGTGGGTAAATCATGGCCGAGGATGATTGATGATGACGATGAATATGATATCGTGAAGCAGGTGCCAAAATACGTTTCCGAGAAAATAGATGATTTCTCGCGGAGAACACACGAGATGCATGGGAGCCAGCCCCGGCTCATGCCGAGACGAGTGAGCGCAGCGTCTCGCGCACCTGACGTGCGTGCGGGCAGCCCGTCATTGGTGTGGCGGTGTCGCTCCGTCTTCACGTCGCGTAAATAATTAGCGAGCCACGATCTGAACGCGCGGCCCAACTGTGGTAACGAACTCCGAACCGAACGCGCCGACCGGCCAGAGACGATGCTCAACGTTTTCCATGCTCTAATTGTAACTTTTATTTTTTAATTGCCACTCGTGAACATGCATTCACGCACAATGAATGTGTGGAAGGCCGGGGTGTTTAGGTGTGATTTTATGTTTCTCCTTCTGCGTTTTGTAACCAAGGGGTGCCCATTAATGTCACACAAACTGTCGCTCGCGTCCACCCCGCTGTGTTTATCACGACAACATTGCGGAGCTGTTCACTGGCCACGCGACGCTGCCACGGTGTAAATGGTTAATACATTGGACAGCAGAGGTCATCGGTTCAATCTCATCTTCTGGCGTGGCAGCTGAAGCAATGAAACAAATTTCTTACCCCCGTCCCCCCGTCCCCCATTGCCTCTGTCCGTCCAGCAGTAAAAAAAAAATGGTTACATCTTTTTTACTGCTGTGAGTCGATTGGCAGGTCACTCGTGGTGGGGTAAACTGTGAGTAATGCCACATCTTCCTAGACGCTGAGAAGTCGGTCAAAGTCACTGCAGAGGCGGGGGTCTCTCGGGTGGAGGCTCTTCCACCAGCAGTGGCACGAGCAGGACATTGCAGGGCTGCACCTTTGCCTTTCTTCTTACCTTTACCAATGGCCATGCAGTCATTCGAGCCAGCATAATAATTAAACGCGCGCTACAAATGACGAGCGCAGTAGGTTTCATAGGAGCGGAGTAGTAGATCAGTAATTAGCACGCGGCACCATGAACCCCGTGACCTGAGTTCATCCCCCAGTCACGGCTAGCATCAGTGGCGAGTGATATCCAAACGAGTCCTGCCCCTCCCCTCCACCCTCCTTTGCATTGACCAGTGTGGTGAAGTATGGTCCAATAACCTGTACGATCGAGGCCTCCATCCAGCGGGGGAATCACAAACCGCCGTAAATGTACTAATATATTCTTTGGTTCTTTCGGTAAATTCACGTAGATAGAAAAATAATAATAAAGTTAATTAAAAATAATAAATAAAAACCACGACGTTTCGATCGCAATCATAATTATTATTATTTTCTATCTACGTGACTTTACCGAAAGAAACAAAGAATATGAAAATTTTAAGTCAATATGTACTATTATACTTGTTGGTTCATTCGGTAAAGTCACGTAGGTATAAAATGAAATCAATTACGACGTTTCGGGCGCAACACAAGCGTCCGTCATCAGGTGGCATTTTAACGAGCATGGTTTCGCGGCCACCACAGATTGTATTTACGCGATAAAACCCCACTGCGAAAAAAATCAATTGGAGAAGGTTCGCAGAGCTTGGGAGGGGGGGGACGATGAGGTGGAATTCCAAAGTGTAGCAGTGCCAGAGAAGAATTCAGCGAGTGTGGTGGGTGGATGGGTGAATGAATGGGTTGCTGTGACCTACAGTGTGGTGGTTGAACACACGATAAGCCACTTTGTTGAGCTATCCTTTGTGGAAATCCCGTGCACTCACATCACGGCAGAATCCATAAGGGGGTGTAAGTCAAACGATTAAAAACAACTTCATGTTGCCAAGCGGGTGTGTGTATATAGGTATCATTGGGGAGCAATGGCACGGTGGTTAGTGCTCCGTGCTATGAGCCTGGCGACTTGAGTTTGATTCCCACTCATCACCAACAACAGCGGTGAAGATTTGAACCGGTCCTGGGCTTCTGCTAGGTCGACTCATTCGCAAATGAGTGCCTGGTACGGTGTGCAAACATCAGCACTGGGGAGACAAAGGCGGCCGGGCGTGATGCTGGCCACCCACCCCCTTGAGTGCCGTGCCGGCCTTCATAGGTGCTCGTGAACAGCACTCGCCCCAATATTCTGCTAAGGCTATAGGCGGATATTTGTCTTACCAAGCTGACACGGCTGTCTTTGCCTCTTTAATAATGTATGGCACCTTCATGGACGCTTGTATTTTAATACGAGTTCCATTTTAAAGTGGGTTTTTGTGGGTTTATTGTTTGGTCTTATTGGGTTTTTGAGATAATTATGTTTTACCGTCATACTTTTCACAGGTTCGACAATTCGCGAGCGCCAAAATTAGACATCCGCCTCTAACGCATCACCCCAGTGTCTGAGATGCACCACCATCGGCCCAGTGTCTGAGATGCACCACCATCGGCCCAGTGTCTGAGATGCACCACCAACGGCCCAGTGTCTGAGATGCACCACCAACGGCCCAGTGTCTGAGATGCACCACCAACGGCCCAGTGTCTGAGATGCACCACCAACGGCTCAGTGTCTGAGATGCACCACCAACGGCCCAGTGTCTCAGATGCACCACCAACGGCCCAGTGTCTGAGATGCACCACCATCGGCCCAGTGTCTGAGATGCACCACCAACGGCCCAGTGTCTGAGATGCACCACCAACGGCCCAGTGTCTGAGATGCACCACCAACGGCCCAGTGTCTGAGATGCACCACCAACGGCCCAGTGTCTGAGATGCACCACCAACGGCCCAGTGTCTGAGATGCACCACCATCGGCCCAGTGTCTGAGATGCACCACCAACGGCCCAGTGTCTGAGATGCACCACCATCGGCCCAGTGTCTGAGATGCACCACCAACGGCCCAGTGTCTGAGATGCACCACCAACGGCCCAGTGTCTGAGATGCACCACCAACGGCCCAGTGTCTGAGATGCACCACCAACGGCCCAGTGTCTGAGATGCACCACCAACGGCCCAGTGTCTGAGATGCACCACCAACGGCCCAGTGTCTGAGATGCACCACCAACGACCCAGTGTCTGAGATGCACCACCAAACGGCCCAGTGTCTGAGATGCACCACCAACGACCCAGTGTCTGAGATGCACCACCAAACGGCCCAGTGTCTGAGATGCACCACCAACGACCCAGTGTCTGAAATGCACCACCAACGACCCAGTGTCTGAAATGCACCACCAACGACCCAGTGTCTGAAATGCACCACCAACGACCCAGTGTCTGAGATGCACCACCAAACGGCCCAGTGTCTGAGATGCACCACCAACGGCCCAGTGTCTGAGATGCACCACCAACGGCCCCATAGACAGGGCCCACAACCGCCACGTGCATCATGGGGGTGTCCGCTCCGTTTCGCTCCGTGTGGGTCAGTGAGTGAGGAAGAAGGTATCGCAGAACGTGGAGCGATCTCTTTTGGGCATCGTACCGGACACCAGCACGGTACGGTGCACGCCGATATAACACATCGGAGGAGCCGTACGACCCAACCAACGCAGTGGAATTCTTTGCCCGAGATTTGACTTTCGGGCAAGGGGGGGAAATTGTATTATTTTTTTTCTTTTATTGTTTAATGGCGTTTGCTCAGATTGCGTGATATAAAAAATATCGGTACGTGAGAAAGGTAAAACAAAAAGAGACGTTTCTCCTAATGTTCTCGTGGACACACGGGTGTATATACCATCGATTGGAATTTCCGCAAGGAATTGCTTCAGAGTTCTACCATCGCTGGCGGTATAATGTGCATTTAATCTCCGCGCACCCCACAACCTCCAGCGCGCGCGGACTACACGAACAGCCGAGCAATGAGGTGCAGTCACAGCCCCCGCAGAGCCGAGTAGCCTCCACCCGCGACCCGACCCCCCCCGCCCCCCCGAAGGTCCCAGGGCCCCCGTGGCCCAACCCGTACCTCGCTGTTGCCTCCGCCGCCCACTCCATCCCCGACCGCCGTTCGGAGCTTCTGCAGCAGCCACAGCCACAGCCGCCGTTCAAAGAATGGGGGAGAGGTGGGGGAAGAAGATGCAACGGCATCAGCGCAAAAACGACCAACCATGAAAAAAAAAGCACATCTACGTACGCGTTTGTGGTTGCACGGCTCTCCGTTGTTGTTGTTGTGGAGTTGTGGTCATGTGTTCGTTCGGGGCTCGACGTCCGACGTTTCGCTCGGCGTGCAGTCGCCAGGGCAACGGCGGTGGTGCTGGCGTGGTTGACATGATGCCCTGGTGCTGGCGTGGTTGGCATGATGCCCTGGTGCTGGCGTGGTTGCCAGGGCAACGGTGGTGCTGGCGTGGTTGGCATGATGCCCTGGATCAAGGAATTAAATGGGGGGCACTCTGGCCCCTATGGCCTCAATGGGCCCCGGTGCAGTTGCACCGCCTGCACAGTCGGCAGCTCCTACACTGAAGCGAGGCATTTCGAGGGCGACGGTGTTTGCGTTAATTGCGTGAACTTCCGCACGACGAGCCTGCCTGTCCGGCCCTGTTAAATCGGCACCGTCGATTGCTGATGCGTCAGGTGGCTCAGGTGGGTCAGTCGAGTGGGCCAGTCGAGTGAGATGAATCCCATTGAATTGGGGCAGAGTTGGGCACACGTTTCTCCCATGAAGGCCACCACATCAAATTAATATTATTTTAGAATTCGAATAATGCCATGGTGTAATGTAAGGATCATTTTTGATTGAAAATTTATTTATTTAGAACTGCTTTTTGTGTCTAGTTTGTGGTCCTTCCCCTGCAGCTCTGATTAGCATGGTTGGCTGTGTACGGTGCGAAAGAAGTTCAACATACAAACATTGAAATCTAGATGTCGTCAGCTCTTTCTCACGGTGTGCCCAATGAAACCATGATTCAAGCTCCTTAATTCCACCACCCCACCATGAACTCTATCCACCCAGCAGAATAAATGGGTGCAGCACAGCAGTAAAATCTATTGCCGGGTTACGCTGGTGGGATGAAGTGTGTGTATTCCCACCTCTTCCAAGACATTTGGCCAGTGTGGAAAATTTGGCCAAATACCATCAAGAGGAGATCTATAGAACTGCCTCTAATAGAGGCCCTTTCTGGCAGCAGTCACACGGGAAAGAATGTGCAGGGCTGTGGCTTCACCACGTTCGCATAGCGGAGGAGACAGAGTGATCTGCTTACATTAGGGCTGAGTTGGGCAATTGCCTTCGTACGAGATGGCATCCAGTCTAATGGATGGTTCTGCTGGAGGCTACTGGTCATGAGCCTGAGACTATAGGACACGGTGTTGTGTCGGCCTCCATGGATAATCCACCAATTACAAGTGAACTCCCAGCAGTGGAGTTCAATTCCACGAGGCTGTATGTCAGGAAAAAAAAACAATCCGACAGCGCCACTAAAGGGCAAAGCAATTTCAGTAGCTGATCAATGTGGGTCCTCGTGACTTGTTAAGGGCAGGTTGTGGGCCTGGCGAAGGGAGGGTAGCAAAGACGAAAAATACCCGGCGATGGAATCTGTGCCTACATTACTACATGTTATTGTTATTTAAAAAAAAAAACAACACTGATAATGTAAATTATCTATCCTGGCCATCCTCACTTAGACTCAACACTCTGTTTCCGGATGGCCCTGCATTGGTGCATTGGGACGTCTAGCCAATGCCTGGACCAATACAATTAACGAGGAACTCTCTCGCGTGTTTCCAGGCTGCACCGTTCACAACGATGTTGCGGCATTTCGGTCGCTGAAGACGCTCCCGGCAAGTTGGAGAGGAAATGCCGCTCACCGTGTGAAGCGTTGAAGCCGCAAACACCTCCGCATGCACTAATAATGGGTGCTTGAAATGAAAGTGCCTGGAGAAAAACCCCCCACATATACGAGGGGGTGGCATTCAACAGCTGCCCTTTGTTGGCCACCTCACAGCCCCGGTGGTGAACCCATTCCAACTGCTGGGTGGACAGAGGCAGGGCTACATTTAATAACCCTGCACCATCGTTGTGGCATCCCATTAAGTGGAGTAACACACTTTGATCGTCGGTTAAGCATACACGAGGGGACACGCAACACACGGCAGCCTCAATCGAAATGCACAATCCGTCTGCTGCACCCCAGGGATGGCACAGACACCAAGAGAACTGGTTAGGATCTGACAGAGAGAGACAGCCTCCAGGGAGCTGAATATTTTAAACACACAGCCACCGAGGGATTACGCCAAACCTTATTTCAAACTATACTCGGTGTCACTTAATCCTCCATATGTCATTGTACATGGGTATGACACATATGGTCAGTTCCGCAATTTCACGTGCTTATTTTTAGACACTTTCAAGATGTGAGTAATCATTGGTGTAATTGTAAAGCGGATTTCAACTTGAGCAGAGTAAATCACCAGTTGGGACTGCAATTCAGATCGAAATAATCTGCATATAAGAGTCTAAAAACGTGGTGACGGTCGCTACATTATACATCAGCACTATAATAGCCTCTGCTGAATCAGTGTAATTACCCTGCCTGCGATGTCTTTGTCAGAAACGTGGACGATGACAAAGATAATTAACTGAAGCTGAAAAGTACACAGAGGAATGGGAAGGTGTGTGCTTGGAACTCTGCCGAGAGACGCGTGGATTGGAGAACATCCCCAAGATAGACACATCAAGTTGACTGAAACATTTTAAGAATCACGTTGACTGTTAACATGCCGGACGCGTCATGGCCACAAGAAATTACGGCCAGCGCTGAAACGAGCACCAATGTCTAGGCCTGATTTTTTTCCTGTTTTGAGGTGACCTAAATATTGGAAACAAATCTTTTGTGCACAGACACGCACACGTTAAGGCCCCAGCGTCGTCATCGTCATCATTGTCGCGTCTATACATAGACTTTTTAATGCACATGTTTCTATATAGCATCAATCATAAGTAATGATGTTGTTACAATCATTCAAAAGTCAAAATTTGGCTGGATAGATTAATTACATTTATGCACATTGTTACATTACTTCCCATGATTAAGTTTGATGTTTGCAAAATCGCTCTTATAACCTGCTCTCGTCCCCGTTATTTTTCATTAAAACATTTGAATTCCAGAAATGGCGGAGCCAGGATTTTCAGGTATGGGGGACAACCCCTCCAGCAATGAAAAATGAAAGGAGTTGTTCGTAAGTAAGGAGTTGTGAGTAAGTAAGGACTTGTCCCTTGCTTTTTATTCGACGCGTGTGCGGCGATGGCGCGGCCATCGATCGAGGGTCAAATTCGAACCGCGTTGTGTGATCGGCATCGCGCTCGCTGAAGGTGAATGCCTTCAGGGAAGTCGTGTACTGGATACGCAACTGCGCACAATTCTGAGTCACTTATAACCGCTTTGCCGTTACTTATTGACAATTATGGACTCAGACTATTGTCCTATCATCTCATAGAGTCCCTGGCACTTAATAATATGCTACACAGTGGCAGTGGGGGTCGCAAAATGACGATTTTTGGTCGGATCATTGGGGGGGCACGTGCCAACCCCACCCCCTCCTCCCACTGGCTCCGCCAGTGAATTCCAGTATATTTTGGTATATTTTGCATAAAACACTGACATTGTGAGTGTTTACCAGTCAAACAAGATGAAAACCATCATCTGGTCTACCTTGCGGACACTGCTGTACCGTGATCTCCTTTGCGCTCTCTGTGTACGGTGCTGTAAAGTCCCCGCTTCTTTTTGCGAGAGAGCAAACGGTGTGAGAGGGCACTTTAGCTCTGGGGTGCTTCTGGCCACGTGGGTGTTCGTGGGGAGCGGTGGTGTAGCGGTTAACGCGCTGCATTATGAACCCGGCGACCCGGGTTCGATTCCGGCTCACGGCCAACACCAGTGACGATTATCTGAACCGGTCCTGGGCCTCTCCTAGGTCGACTCAGCCTCAAATGAGTACCTGGTGCGATGTGTAAACATCGCCACTGGGGAGACAAAGGCGGACGGGCGTGGTGTTGGTCACCCACCCCCTCGTGTGCCGTGCTGGCCTTCATTGGTGCTCGCTAACAGCACTTGCCCCTACAGTCTGTTAAGGCTATACAGGGGATCTTTGTCTCTTTGTCTTTGTTCGAGGAACCAAAGTGTGCTCACGGCCCGCGGCCCTCTGCCCGTGGCCCGTGATCTGTGCGCGTTTCCCTGGCGTGCGACAGAGGCGCTCGGTACCTGAACGCTCAGGTGGGTCTTGAGCCAGGTGAGGTAGAAGCCGAGGTCGCTCCCCTGCAGCAGCTCCCGGCTCATGATGGCCAGGCGAGCCACGACGCGCGCAGCCTGCCCACGCGCAACAAAGACAGGGAAATGTAAAAAGGTGGAAGGTAAAAATGGTTTTATTTTCAATCGTTGGGGCGTCTCAGGGCGCTTTGCACGCCAGAAGCGACCTACATTTTCACCACATCTCAAACTTTTAAAGGGCACCTCCGGAAGCAGCTGACCCTGCGCGACCCAAGATGACTCGGAGCCTGACCAGCAAACAGGGCATTGATCTGTCAATGTGATGCCGATGATTGCCAAGGGTAATCCAAATTGAGTCATTTGCAGTGTAATTTTTTTTTATTTGAGGAAGAGCACAAATTTGACAAATTTAATTCAGGGCTCTGGCAACACAACGCTCTACTCATTTAGAATTACATCTTTCACGTCCACTGTGAAGCGGACGTCGCGTATTTTTACAGTTCAGACACACTGCAGTAATCACCAGGGCGGCCTGCCTGATTCGAACCGCAAACCTCTGTAAACAAGCAGCAAACGCGCTACCGCCATCCGAGATCTGCAGGCTGTTGGGGCAGGTGCCGTTCGCAAGCGCCTAGGGTGGATACCAACAGCACCACACACGGCTGCCTTTGTCTGCCAGGTACCGATGTGTATACACCACACCTAGGGGAGGCCCAGGACTAGTTGAGCCACCCACTCCACCACCCACTCGACCGCTGAGCCACTCAATCGATCGCTGAGTCACTCACTACCGTTGAGCCACTCACTCGACCGCTGAGCCACTCAATCGACCGTTGAGCCGCCCACTCGACCGCTGAGCCGACAACGTTTACTGATCATGATTCCTAGAAACCGCTGTTGGGAAAAAAAACATTCCTGGTAACATACTTCCTTGCGTACACTGGGCTTGAGACTCAAGGGTCTTCCCAATGTGGACTCGGCGTGCCGGAGATGCAGGTGGCCTCGCGCTCGATTTACAAATCACAGCGTTCGTGCTCATTGTTCCGCTGCAAAGGCCACGAGGATAATTCGTTCAATTTAAAGCCAATTGCATCGTGGCATGTTAGCTCAACCAATTTTATTTTACGTGTGGACAACTGAGTAAAGCTAGCATAGGAACGAGTTATTTGTTGACACTGCTCCGGTGGCAGTGGTGCGCAGGCGCAATTTACAAACAAGATCAACTCAACAAATTTTTCAACAGCACTGCATTAAAATTAAAATATATTATCTGCGACAATGCAGGCAATAGTCCTTCTGAATGGCAAATAAACAGGGGACCGAGAGACAGGGTTCATCAGGGTTGGAGACTGCAGCCGACGCGTTCCTGAAATGTACGAAAACGCGATCAGGGAAAACAATTTCCCCAACAAGAAATCATGTGAAAGGTGAGGGGTGGAGGTGCGAGGGGTCGAGTTATTGGGGTGTGGAAGAATTCCAATCAACGCTCAAGAAAGTAGCTCGTCGTCGACTGCTCAGAAACCACGTTAAAACGTTACAATGGTTCGCCTAATAACGTAATAACGATGCGCGTTCATTGCTTTGAGTGAAAAGTGGTCCCCAGGAGAAGCAGCGTGTGAACGCCACGCGTTAAGCGAGGACTGACTGTAGCAGCTATTGCGTATTCACAACTTTTGGAACTGCTCTTTGTGTTTTAGTTTGTTGTCATTCCCCCCCCACACCTGCGATTAGCACGGTTGGCTACGTACGGTGCGAAAGAAGTTCAAGGTGCATACATGATACTTATTTTATAATGTTGCCGGCACAGTGAACTGTGGGAAGGTTTGTTTCTAACTGGTCGACATCACTGAGGCAGAGAGAGAGAGATCCGACCCAGCAGTATCACTTCCGTTATTGTTCATCGCCACCATCTTCATCATCAATCACGCAGCCTCAGTCGTCTCATTACCGCCATGATCTGCTTGTTTAAATGGTGACAAATCTTTCGCTCGCTCAGCCAAAGCCATTTGGGTGCTATTTTGTAAAATCAACAGCGCGCATCTCTAGGTATAATGGATGCCTTCCGCTGCGTTGAATAACGTCGTGCTTTGGGATCGCGTTGTGTTATTCACAGCTACACCCCAACAGCCTTCTCACTGAACACACATTAATTACAATTTGGGATGGAAATTAAACATCAATTCATGCCGAATAATTCACAAGAGTATCGTGAAGTTAAACAGACCAGTCCAGTGACTCCACGCCCCTCCTCGGCCTGATGGCAGTACAGTTTCTCAACATTATTTTGAAATTTAGCCTCTCATTGACCTTTGCCTTCACACAAATAAACCAACACAGCGATCGATAGCACTGCCTTAAATAAAAAAAAATATCCAACAGGCGGCATTGTTTGGCAGTGGGCCCTCTTCGTGGATAGAGGTTAGATCGACGGCGGGGGTAATTAGAACCGGGGACTTCGCTTAACGCTTTAAATTAATATATTTTTCATGTTTACTGATGACCAGTTATTAAATAGGCCTATGTATAATTCACAATTAATAGCTGATGAATAACGCACTAACCCTTCTGTAATTAAAACGTATTACGAAATAAAATAAATTGTATTAAAAGTACAATTTTAATAGGTTGTTGACACATTGCATTATGGGAAGAGATTCGTTCTCGTGAGGCCAAATTACAACGGACTTAGAAATTCATTCTTAGGCCCAATTAGCATTTCAAAGGGACGGGTTGACCTGCCTTATATCCCTGGAGCTGAGATTCCTGAGAAATCAAATGTGAGGAGGTACGTATATATGAAACTAAATCGTATGAACGGACTCTGAAAAAGGATAAGGGTTGTCTAGCGCTCGATAATAAAGATATGTCTAAAGTGAAGGCGTCCATTCAGTCCCACCGACTGAGCGGTTCTCAGTTTTCTGGTCTCATTCACCCCAGGAGTCGAGACGAGGCCACGCACAGACGCCACGGAAGCCGTGGGCTCCCCGCTGTCGAGGAGACGAGCTGCTGGTCTGTGGACTCAACGTCTGCACGGCGAGCTGACCCAAGATTTTAATTCAAATCCCTCGCCGAGACATTTATCAATTTTCTGCAATGTAGTGGGAGGCCACAGCGTCCGCACGCGATGTGATGTGCCAGGTCGGTCGAGGTGCTTGTCGACCTACGACGGTGCGTCACAGATGATTTTCTGCGCTGTTGTTACGCTCGTGTCGGCGGATGTGTTTAGTGGGTTGTTTCTTTTGTGCTTGTGCACCACTGCCAATTGCAGCAGCAGCAGCTTCACAAAATAATGTCTTTGCTCTCACCACGCCCCCACAAGCGGATGTGTTTAGTGGGTTGTTTCTTTTGTTGTTGTTAATTGTGCTTGTGCATCACTGCCAAGCGCAGCAGCAGCAGCTTCACGAAATAATGTCTTTGCTCTCACCACGCCCCCACACGCAGAATCATTAGTTTTCCTTGGAAAATCCGATGAGCTATGAAGCTTTTATTCACAGATGTCACGTAGGGGCGGGTCAGAACGGTACGCCCCTCCACAAAGTGGAGGTTGTCCTATGGTTTGCCTCGACCCCACCATGGGAATGTGGAGTTGCCCCCACCGTCGTAGAACTGAAACACGGGGAATGAGTACCGTATCAATGGTCATTTGATCAGAAAATAACTTTGATCTTTTAAATTGCAACAACAACACAATAACTACATTGCACACAAACTCCTGGCCGCGCTGCTGTGGCCCATCGCGTGGTGATCGCCATGCGGTCACGTGTTCGGAGCTCATTGCAAAATGTTTACAAACAGGTTAAAGTCCAAACGAGGTCGTGCTGGCTAACACCTGCTTCCATCTGGTTCACAGCGACGTTAACGATCCGGTTGACGTCGCATGGCCATTGGGCCGGCATCAAGGATCTAACTTTTTGTAAACGTGAAGCACGAACTGCAAGTTGCAGCAAAATCACCCCCCCCCCCCCCCCATCAATATAACCATGCAGATGATGTCCGTGAAACATACTTGCTCAAAGAATGGTGCAAGAACCAAATGTGCCCTTCGGTACACGGGCACACGGAGTGTAGGTCTGTTTGACGTTAACGTGTTGTGACATCTAAGAGAGTGATCCGGGACTCTGCGGGTTGCTGCAGCGCTGCGTCTCGTGTTTGTAAGGGGGCGGCAACCAGCCGACCCTGGCTGCTTTTGCGTGACAACAATCACCGGCACCACGGCACTCTCAGCACCACGCCGCTGGTGCAAATGATTTTGTAAGCCATTCAACACGAGTCCCACTGACCGTGCAGGTTACATGGTGCTGCGATGATCCATCAGTGTTTGGAGTCATGCTGCCCACACCGATGGGGGTAAGATGTAATCATTGGCAAAATAATTCAGAGGTCGTTCTTATTGATGTGTCTTCCAGTGTTGTGCGTGTGTTTCTTGCCACCCTTAGTAGATTCAACGTTCGGTAACATCGACTGCCCAAGCTCAGCAGTAATACCAATTAGAAGTTCAATTATAATTCGTAAATAATGTATGACCCCTTCTCATATGTACTGCTGTATAAAGGCCCAATCCCAAACTACTCTAAAAACAAAATAATGTTTTTATTTTATTTTATAAAGTCTGGCCCACTGAGCTATATAGCTCTTTTTGAGACGCGACCTGGTCACAAATGATAGCTCAACGAATTGCTTATCGCGTGCAAATTTAAAGCAGCCATATACTATAAACGCATGTTTCTAAATGTGGAGGTAAATACCGGAGGACCCGGAGAAAAATCCAGGCGATCACAGGGAGAACATGCGACCTCCAAGTATACAGCAGGCGTCAGGGTCAAGGTCGAACCAACGACCTCCTCCATACCAGGCGAAGTAGTTAACATCTTGCCACCGTGGGGCCCCACTCCCCCTCCAAAAAAAATTCAGTAATTGGGTTATTTCCCAGCATACTTCACCATGCTGATCAGTGTGGGAGGGTACGCAGGGGGTGGCTCAGAACTAAATCGACGTCACTCACGAGCGAGCAACGTGGCCGGGAATCGAACTCTGGTTACTGAGTTCATCGCACAGAGCGCAAACCTTCCTGAAGACGAGTAGCGAGACTCTGTGAAGCTTTCCTGGGTAAACAAGTGCAATAGTAATCATTTATAATAACCACTGTGCCACTACTGCACCCCAAATCATAATCATCGTCGTCATAATCCAGGCTCTATTCACTACTGGATGAAGGCCATCCCCAGCCGTCGCAATCCCTCATGGTCTCGCGCAGCAAAACGAATCCCATCTGGCCACTTAGAGATGTTTATTTGTGGCATAGAGCTTTCTGCTATTATATGTAAAAAAAAAAACATTCATTAATGAATGGGCTTTTTTATTGCACATACAGAGATGCACTAAGTGAAATAAAATAGCTCGGATATTACACATCAACATTTAAGGGGGTACGCACGCATCTATAATCAATGTTTGCTACTGCTCTTAGTGCGTTTGCAAGCCTAGTAAACAAATAACGAACGGGCTGCATGTGCGAGCATGAGCGCATTAAATAACCGTGGCCCTCGGTGGGAATGGCGTTTCCATTAATGCAGCAGAAATCCTGGTGGAACCACTTAAATCAGCGCCGTGCCAATGCGCGGCATAACTAACGTCTTCAAACGAAGAACATTACATTCACGTCAAAGGCGACTCGAACCCAAAATTATGCCAGGGGGCTACGGCAGCAGCAGCAGCAGCGAGAGTCGGGAACAGGAAGCAGATAATTTTCACGGCTGTGCTATGGAACCAGAACTTATGGGGACTCTGGCCGGATCAAAGCAGCATTTGTGTGGACGAGGTTCAATCATGGGGGTCCTCTCGGCGTAAAAAATAACAAACAAACTGCGCCCCGAGATGTCGCGCGCGTTATGGACGCGGCATGGACGCAATTCGTGAAAGGGCGTCTGGGCCTTCACGTAGAGGGAATTTGAGACATCCCATCGAAAGGGCACTTGGTCTACTTTTCAACAATAGTCAGACTACTCGGAGGTTGGTGAGTCGACCCACCCTCTACCCCGATCGCCCATGAGCTAACCGTGTCGAACCCAGAATCAGAATATTTATTTATACTGGAGGAGGAATCCAATGAGCTTGTAATCTCTTTGCCACAGATGTCCAGTCGAGGCATGGGGTCAGAACGTTACAAGAACAAAACATGAACACGCGATAGGAGTGCGAAATATAGCAAAAGGTAAGCAAATCACAAAAACATATGTATGCGAATAAAGCACATTTTTAACCAATTTTACTGCTGGGTGGACAAAGGCGATGAGGTTTGGGGGGTTTAAGAAAGTTGCACCGTAGTTGTTTCAACGGGCGAACCGGGAACTACGCGTGCTCAACAAAGCAAGTGGGTCAACACAGGAGGTTGCAGAAATTATGGCAATTAATTATTTTGACAAGAGGGGTGAGTGGGGAGGTGGTGGGCGATGCTGGTTTTGTAATTTGCGCGTGAAATTCGCTGCCAGGTAGGAGAGAGCGCGCTGGGGTGGATGGGGGGGGGGTGCTCAGGCTCCAAGCCGCTCTCCTCCGACTCGCCCGATGCGATCCGCGCACCGCTGCGCGGCGTCAATTCGCCGCTTCAATAAACATCCTCCGCTCGCTCAAAGCGCATCCCTGCTCTCCCACACAGGTTCCTTGCGGTAAGGCCAAGTCGTCGGGTAGGACGTTGATGATCGTGCCGACGCAGGGATTTCTGTAACGCTTCCCAATGCGTGTTTGTCCTAGGAACTGTTAATTTTCTTTTTTTTTATCACATTATTTTTTTAATCATAAATGTGCATCGTTTTTTCTGCAACGTTGATGTCTTTGGTTTGTGTTGCAGCTGCTTCTGTGCTGGCCCGACGCGACCATCCATGTAACAAATCAAATAATCTCAAACTCTATTTAAAAATGTTGACTTTCGTGACTACAGGAATTCATCTTCTTGGTTCTTTCGGTAAAGTCACGTGACTTTACCGAAAGAACCAAGAAGATAAAGTTAATTAAAATAATGTTTTTTTTAAAGGTACAAAGGTGCAGCCTAGAAATATGTGGCTCACGCCACTGCTGGAAGGAGAGGGCCTCCACCAGAGGGAGCTCTCGAGAGCCCATCTAAGAGGGGATTTGACCGACTCTTCCACCGGATAGATGTCTTGGAAGGAAGAGGTGTGAGGACGAACACCGCGCTAATCAATGGGCAATAACAGTGTCACTCTGCGAGCCGCACATATCACGTGATGTCCATCGCCGCCTTGTCCACCAAAGAAGACCCCTTTCAACGTTGGTTTTACCTGCAAGTTTCTGGGCTACCCTCTCAACAAATTGGTCTGTTTACTCTCGGGTAAGTTGCTAATAGCAACACAACTTCATCTTTAAAAACAGAACAAGAAACATTGACACGAGGTCATCTTTGCCAAGATCATTATCGCATCCCCGCCGTTACAGACAGAGCTGGGCTGGGTGCGCAAGACAGCAGGCGGTACCCGGACCGCACGGGGCTCTCCGCTCCGAGCTGAGCAATTGGTGGCGCGCACACCGAGTGCACTTCCCAAAAACGCATTTAGAAATGTTACATCTGCGGGGCAGAGCTAATTCTGTTTGTTTATGTGCCGCTTGTTTGCCGGTGACATTTGGAAGAGAGGGTTGCGGGAGGGAGGGACGCGTGGGGGGCAGGAGCCGTGCGGGTGATGAAGGTAGTCCATAAATCCTGGCCACATTCTGGTGGTTGGGCAACGGGTACTCGACTGACAGATGGAAAAGGGTAATGGATTCCTGTAGCAAGGGCGACCTCCAGCCGGATGTCCACACACACACGCGCGGGGCACCGTCGTTTTAATCTCTTCGACAAATAAACGGCACATTTACGGAATATCGCCGGTTATTTTTTTGCCTCCGCAAAACGAACGGCCGGGGGTAGCCAACGAAAACAATTTGCGCGCACTTTGATGCCGTGAGATTAGCGCGCCGTGTTTACCGTGAATATTTACATTTCCTTCACGGTCGTCATCGGCCACGATCAATACGCTGCTGGATGAAGGGCCTTTCCAAGCCGTCGCTGCCTGGAGATTGTGATTTTTATTTTTCAAACCCAGGAACAATGTGTTCCCGTGAGAGGGAAGGACACATTTACATTTTGCTTGGCCGGCCTTCTTCACAACACGCGAAGAGGACATGGCCGTCCATCCGAAACATAACAGCCTCGCCTTCACCCAGGCCTCCTCGTCCATAGTGTAGCAGCCAGCACTATTCTCTGTATTATAACGCGCGGTATAAAACGTGAAATGGCTGAAAACATCTTGAAATAAAAACCCAATGAACAAAAGTCGTTCGACCCAGTGTGGCTTTCTTGGATAAATACATTATTATTATTGTTGTCGTTGTAAAAGGGTGCTCAGCTTCAGTGCAGCTCTTTACAAACCCCTGGGGCTGTGCGGTGAAAATTTTGTTCGATCGATCTTTTGTTGCGAAGTGGAGGACGTATGAAAGCCGCCACGATGTTGTTCGCTGCCAGAAGGCGAGTGCATGCAAACCAGCAACAATCACACGCTGCGCACACGTCGCTGAATCATTAACTCGGTGTTAACAGACCGTCAGGGAGCTGATCAGGTACATCATGGTCTTAACGAGGTCGCCAATGACTGTATAATTAAAATGTGAATAAATTCTAGCTCTGAGAAATCAAAATATCGGGTTTTAGTGGGAGGAAAAAATTAAAAAATGTAAATCAAATCACCACACCAAACTCAGTTGCTTTGGTACCCACGATCATTTTCCTTTGACAATTAAAAATGTTCTGCCGTGCAGTTTTGGAGCGTTTCACTCGATGAATTATTGAAAGGTTCCAGCGCGCAAAATAAAAAAAAAAACGAAATTAGTTTTTAAACCAGAGCTGTGACGTGTAATTATAAAAATGCATCACGCACCGCTGCATGTGTTGACGTCACAGTGTGCTTACACGTGCTAGGCCTCTCGTGCCAAGTGGACACCGACCCCCCCCCACCCCCCTCTAAACGAGTTCCCCCACAACGCTACAAAGTAAACAGCACGTTGATTCATCAGTTCTCATGCGGGCGCTTACCCACGCAAAACCATTGCGATTTAATTTGAATTGAGAATCAAAGGGGATGTGATTGTCCATATCAGGTTGCCTCTTTCAAGTCATTCAATTAGCTTCGTAACGAAAATAAAATATCCTCCATTGCTGCCAACTTTATAGCCGCCCGTCTTTATCGCTCCACCACTCCCTTTGCTTCTTTGTTTACTTCCACACAAACAACCCCCACTTTACGACCTTCCACAGCCACAGATATATCGCCATTTCTATGATATGGCTACATTAGAAAATGTGATTGCAGTGCGGTGAAGCTGAGGGGTTGAGAGACAAAACTAACGATGGAAGTGGATACCGATGTGATACGAACCAGCCGACCCGAGTTCGATTCCCACTCACAGCCATGAAGACCAGTGACCATTATCCGAACCGGTGCTGGGCCTCCCCTAGGTCTACTCAGCCTCAAATGAGTGCCTGGGTGCAGTATGTAAACATCGCCACTGGGGAGACAAAGGCGGCCGGGCGTCGTGCTGGCCACCCACCCGCTCTTGCGCCGTGCCGGCCTTCATAGGTGCTCGCTAACAGCACTTGCCCCAACAGTCTTGTTACAGGCTATATGGGTGGGGGGGGGGGTCTTTGTGTGTATGCGTGTGTGGCACTGCTCATACCAGGTGCATGGTGAGGATGTCCTGGCGGTTGAGCATGGGCATGAAGAGCACCCACTGGCTCCTGTGGTTCCTCCGCGTGAACACGGAGAAGATCTGCGCGTGCTCTCCGTTCTCCTGCACGAGAAACGCGATTCATCTGCGTGAGTTGGACCGCACGTGAACAGTTTCTCTCGCATCGTTCCTGCAAGAAAATCCCGGGGGCACGCGGAGCGAAACGTCGGAAGCCGTGGCCAAGAACGCGAGCTACGCTGCGGCAAGACCCCGAAACCCTGCGCTCTAGAATCAGATGTCATTAGGTTTAAAAAAAAAGAAAACGACTCGATAAATAAAGCAACTATTTTTTGGAAACAAAACGCGAGGCCGCTACAGCCCGTCGAGCAACTCGCAAGTCGGGGAGTCAACAGTCGCGGAGAACCGTCCCGACGCAACTGAGAAAATAATGAAATTTTAAAACGGACGATGTTTGGCGCGGAAATGAATTCCTTCACTGAAGGCCACTTAACGTTGAACCGTGGTGGGTGACAGGCGGGAGTGGGAATCCCAAAGCACAAGGGCTTCACAGCTCCGTGACCCTTGGCCACCTCCCCTGACCTCCACGACCCGCGCTTTGGGTTCACGACGACGGCGGAGACAGAAAAGCAGGGAAAGCCATTAAAGGGGGGAGGCTGTGGGAGCAGGGGAGGCTAAGAGGCAATGCATCCGGCCGGCCTGCGTGAGGCTCAGTGTGCCACAACATGATGAGTTTGCGTGAAAGGTGAAGGTGCAGCACTTTACACTTCAAGCTAAGATGCCGGGCGTCACGCGGCCTTCTAAAATTATCGTTCACGCCACCGCTAGCGGACATGCTTCCACCAAAGGGCGCTCCAGGGAGCTCTCCACACCCACCGCCAGTTATTAACCAGGGCGGCCATGGGGCTCGAACCGCGAACGTCTGCGACCTGAGGCGAACGCGCTACCGCACGGCTGTGTCGTTATGCCTATTTACCAAGGAAAGCTTCACTGAGTCCCACGACTCGTTTTCAGGAGAATCCTGCCACATTTTTTTTCGTAGTAGGAGGCAATGTTGCCCAGCGCAATTCTCACAGAGTAATTCGCAAGGCAATGTTTCAGCATTGCTAACCTTGGCCAACGCCAGCTACATTGTGAGGTTGTCTTTTTCTTTTAAGCTATGGGAGGAAACCCGGGAACCCGGAGGAAACCAATGGAAACAAAAAAATGAGTTTCGGACAAACAAACTGCACGCAGAAGGGCACACGAGTCTGGGTTTCGAACCTCGGCCCCTTCTAGCTGGGAGGGCACAGCCAATCACAAGCGAGATAATCCGGAGAGCGCGGCCACGTGGGAAAGTTGGCTGTGCACGCGTCACCTGCAGCAGGTCTTCGATCAGCACGAGGACGAACTGCACGACGCTCTCCTTCACGATGCGCGTCACCAGGTGCAGGAGCGTCTGGGCGCACTGCGGAGAGAGAGAGACACAGAGAGACAGAGAGAGAGAGAGAGACAGAACGAGAGTGAGCGAGAGCGTGAGCGAGATGGGGGGGGGGGGGTTACATAAAGCAAAGTAAAAAAAAAATGTAAAAAAAAATTTACGCAATGATGAACGAAGCAAAGTGCCGACTACACCGAGCATCTTCTTGTTTCCACTGATCGTAGAACTTTGTTTTTTTAAGAGAAAGAGATAGAACGAGAGAGAGCATGAGAGTGAGCCAGAGCGTGAGCGAGGGGGGGGGGGGTACATAAGGCAAAGTTTTTAAAAATACGCAATGATGAACGAAGCAAAGTGCCGACTACACCGAGCATCTTCTTGTTTCCACTGATCGTAAGAAAAAAAGAGAGAGAGAGACAGGGAGAGCGACTCTAGTCTCGATTCTCGCCATATTGCGCGCGCAAGCAAGTCGGCCCTAATTACAGCGTCTTCGCGGCCGCCGTCTATTGACATTTAAAAACAAAATTAAGCTGCCAAATCGAAGCCGCGCTAGCTAAAACTTTGAATGAGTCATTGCGCACGACGGTAATGAGCGCTTGATGGGAACGCCATTAATAATGCATTGTTTAAGCAAATGTTTCCCCGACATAGTGAGCGCTGTACTGTGCAATTAACAAAAACACGAAGTCAAGGTAAAGGTGCAGCCCTGCAATTGCTTTGTTACGCCACTGCTGGTGGAAGAGCCTCATGTCGAGGGAGCTCTAGAGAGCCTCCTTCTCTCGAGTACTTTGTCCTCCTCCTCCACGCTGGCCAGACGTCTTGGAAGGGGGTGCGAGTACCCACACGTTACCCCGCCACACGCGCCCCACTGGTGGACGGACCGACAGTGCTGTAGGGCAGGGGTCCACAACCCACGGGCCACATGGGTTGGTGATCCGTGGCCTGTTAGGAACCGGGCCGCGCAGCAGCAGCAGGAGGTGAGAGCGGTGAGTCCGCGCGTGGCCCGTCCCCATTATTGTATTATTCACCACTTCCGTCCGCGCCTCTCTCCCGCACTGTGCACTCGTCTCAGTCACAGTGTTGGTAAGCCCACAAGCTCGAGCCCCTAGTAGCCACAATGAGTAAAAAAACAAACGTCGCCGGAGAGCTTCTTTGAAAGGGGGAAAGACCCAATGATGACCCCCCCCCTCCCCCGGTCCGTGAAAAATGTATCTTCCACGAAACCGGTCACTGGTGCCAAAAAGGTTTGGGGACGGCTGCTGTAGGGCATTTACACTTCTGGGTGGTGGGGGAGCTTTAGAAAACTCGCGCCGTTGTTCCAACTGCCGCACCGGGAGATCGAATTGAAGCGGGGACCTCTGGGTTGCGAGTCCGCTGCGCTCGCTGCTAAGGCAGCATTTCATGGGACATCCCAACAATGTAAATTCTTCTTCTTGGTTCTTTCGGTAAAGTCACGTGACTTTACCGAAAGAACCAAGAAGATGAATCCCTGCAGTCACGAAAGCTTTAAATCGAAATTTAATGTAAATTATGTTAGCTTGTCCGAAATTCAACAAGCAATGCGTTTCGGGATCACACAGGCCAACAAAACAACGACAAGAAGCCAAGCTGATAGGACATCAGACGGGGGCGCCAGGAGCATCGTGCGGAACTTCATCGCTCAGAAAGTTTTTCGGCTGTGATGGCTGTGAGCAGAGTCAGTCCCGGAGGCAAAACGATTCCCCTGGCAAGCCGCTCGGAGCTCGCGATGTTTGCGATTCGCCCGCGGACTCCGCGATGTCCCGCGAAGGCATCCCTGGTCGGAGCAGCCTGACTCCAAATCCGCACGGCGACGCGAATGGGATAATGAAACAAATATAAAGAACCTCTGCGGTTTTATGAAAGATCGATTGTAGCTCCGTTGGTTTGGTTTTAAATGAAAAGCAATCCGCATGTCCATTGGACATGATCATCCGCCCATCCCTGCCAGCCAGCCAGCACAACTTTTTAATCTTATTTTAATCTTAATATATAGAGCCCCGTCTCTTTCTCTCTACATTGTGCTGTTATATCCCAATTAAAAATTTTGCTGATGATACTGAAAAAGAATGGTAGCTGTAAATGCCCCAGAAGAGGTACACCTTGAGTTACAATTTCATCTTGATCTTATTCAGTGTCAGCTTATTTCCCCTGAAAATTATTTCTGAATGCAAATAATGATTTTCTCCAACAAGAAAAATCCTGTCACGTTTCCGACCCAGGTTATGTGTCGAGATAATCAACAAATCGAACAAGTGGAGGAGTACAGATACTTTGGGTTTCATCATCAACTATAAATTGAAGTTTAACTCCCATTTTAATGATTAAATCGCAAAGAAGATTAATGTTAACAATAGCTTCCTATACCGACGTAAAAACACCATACCGTCTATGCTACGTTTAGATATTGTAAGAGCAAGCATATTTGCAACTTTTTATAACCACGATGTTGTCTATCAGTTCGCTTCTGCGTTTGCATTAAATGAGCTAAACTCACTCTACCATTCGGCTCATCACTGTGCACTGGATGCTCCCGACAGATCCCACCATTGTGACCTTTCCAGTGTCTCGGTTCGAACTCGAACTCCCTCTCTGCCCGTAGAAACATGCACTGGGCTCTGTTTATTATAACGCTTCTCTTGGCTAACTCCGCTAAATATTTGATGGATCTATTGACCCCAAAAGGAAATAAACAAAGTCTTAGAAAGCTCCCCCTGTGACCTCTTAAAAATCCCGAGGCTTTGAGACGGTCGTGAAAACAACTGACGAGAGAAGCGAGAGACGGAGCCTCGCTCCGGAGCAGAGACCGAGCGGAGGGGGGGGGGGGAGCAGCAGACGGAGTCGAGAGGCCTCAGCGGCGAGACGGCGTCGCGCAGTTCCGAGACCACGACCGCTCAGAGCCAACCAAGAGAAGTGGAAGTCAATTTTGGGAGGCCTTTGTACGCATGGACGTCGAACTTCTTTCGCACCGTACGTGGCCAAGGCCAACAAACTAAACGTCGCCTTTGCCCAGCAGTGAGACGTTACGGGCCCGACGGCATCTCGCGCTGCCGATGTTTGTGTGTGCGAGGTACCTGCGTGCCCTCGATTTCCGCGATGCGGCGCCGCTGCTCGGCCCCAGCCGAGGTAAACCGCTGGATGAACTCGAAATCGTCAGCGGCGATGAGCTGGCTCCTGCGGACACGCAAAGAGGCGCACGCTGGTGACTCGTCCCTCCGCCCGAACAGGAGACAAGCGGCTGTGCGGCCAGGGTTAACTCGCCTGCTATGCCGGGGGAGCGTGGGTTCGATCCCGACCCTGACGCCTGCTGCTGTTTATTTGGAGTTTGCGTGTTTCGCCTCGTGGTCGCGTGGATTTTCCCCTCCGCATTGAAAATCAACGTGCGTTTGGAGTATTTGGATGCTATCAATTTCCAAGCGATAAGGCGCTTCGTTGAGCTATCATTTATGGCCAGGTCGCTTCTGAAAAGAGATATATTGCTCAGTGGGCCTTATCTGGTAAAATATAAATAGTTTAGTACTGGCCACACCGCTCTCCGCATCCCGATCCCATCGCTCTCCGCGTCTTCCTTCTTGGCCAAATGGCAGCTGGATTCCTGCTGCTGCTGCTTCAGTAATTTGCGAATGTTTGCAGAGAGAATTACAATGCAAAACACTCTATTGTTGTGGGTAAACTGCGCATGGAAACATGCCAAGGGTATGTCCACCGATGAGATGGAGCGATTAAAGCAGTTCGTGCCCCGATGCTAGGTGGGTTTGTCACAAAGCACAATGGATGGGGGAGGCCATCATCCAGCAGTGGATTGGCCATGGCCGATGATGATGATTATGATGATCGAATCATTGAAATAAAACATGTCACACAACAAATCCTGCGAGTTGGTTCACGGATAAAACAACAATTGGGGTGGAGTGGTGGCACAGTGCTTAGGGCCTGATCACGTGGGTTCGAGTCGGCTAACTCTCTGCTGCGACTGTTTCTGAATAATTCCTCCACGCCCGTTTGCCAACCCGCACTGATCAGCGTGGTGAAGTATGGTCAGACAACACGGCAAGACTGACACAGCATGATGAGGCCTTCATCCAGCAGTGGATTGTATAAAGGGATGCAAAACGATATTTTTAGTTTTTATGTCCCAGCATTACCAAAATAATGTAAGTTAAAGACAGCACAAACTCTGTTCTGGGTCTCCACGTATAAGCAGAAACCCGTGTTTGACTCCACGAGCCTGTTGATCGATAACTACCCAGCGCCCAGCGACAGATAATTTGTTTTCAACAAGTAAACTGTTGACAGGATTCTACCTTCGAGGTACTCATCAGCAGTGTCCATGGGAATGTTAAACCAATGCTGCCGGGTTAACGGATGTTATTGGCAATTTAAGAGCACTCTTATGTAAACGTTACGGACTCAGTTGTACGCGAGAAAAATGTAGTTCTGTGAGATAATATCGGACAGACTCAATCGGAGGAAAATGATGGAGGGAAGAGTAGGGGGGGGGGTGAGGACATCAGCTGTTGGAATGAACATCCTCCTTGTCAAGAGGCTCTTGCTGTCCAAGACCGAGTGTGGAGATGAGTTGAGGGAATACGGAAGCACTCGACTGCGTTTAAAGCCCCACGCTGTTTGAAAATAAATAATACATTCCAGCCATTCTCGATGCACCAATGGGATGAGCGCTTCCACATGCACGTGTTTGTATGCTGAACTTCTTTCGCACCGTACGTAGCCAACAAACTAAAGACAAAAAGCAGTTTGAAATAAATGAGTTTGCAATTTAGACGATTTTAAAGTGCCATAGCTCCAGTGGCTTCCTAACATCGTAAGGAAGAGCGTTCCAGACGGCCGCAGAAGCGCATCTGAGAGCGCGCGATGCGGTGACCGCCTTTGTTCAATGACATGTCGTGTCAGTCATGCGGGGCGGGGGGGGGGTAGTTTGACCATACTTCACCAAACTGATTGGTAGAAGGGAGGGGGGTGTGCAGGACTGGCTCTGATGTCAGCTGTATGTTGATAAACAACATAAACACAGATTACCTGCTTATGATTTAGATTCGTATACTCGCCATCAACCACGATCCCACGTGACACATTTTGTATGGCATTATATTATCGTTCCAACCGTTTTATGACATCACAAAATGTTACGTACATGAAGTGATGAAAAATAAGAAGAGGGTTTACCCTTTCGAGCAATAAAACAGCAGGTGTTAAGATGTTAAAACACCAAATGGATATATTTTGCAAGGCATCAAGTCTGCATTAACAACATGTGCTTGCGGCAAAGCATGCAAACACACACGCTCTGATGACATGTACACGTTATATATAATATCTACGATATATATGTTGTTTTTTTAAACGAATTGGCCTACACCCATGAGGTGGCAGTCTAACAAGGTTTTAATTACCCAACATACCCAATTAGGTTAAACCACAAAGTAGCATTGCCTAACGACTGGCAGACTACACCCGTACAAGAAACAAAGCGCCTTCGTGACAGCCACATGGAGTAAACAATATCGAAATGACTGAAGGTCATTATTGTTTTCCATGACGTGTGAAAGAATGGCCAGTTGATTGCGGTGCGGCTACTGAGAATCCACGCGTCGTGCCCGCAGTGGATGTGGCGTGCGCATCCGAAGGGCTCAACACCAACGGCCGTTTGCAATCGTTCGTCGCGACGGCGAAAATGGGGCCCACTTTTAAACGATGGGGCAAAATTATTTTTGACATGGCAATCAATGTTCTCCGGTGGATTACTGTGACGGCTCTCCCGGCGCCTCTGCCTTTACTCCGTCCGTGGAATCGTAAGGAGCGATCGAGGCGGAGGAGGGGCGGCGCGAATAACGACGAACACAACGGCAGCCCACGACTCTCCGTTGGTCCGAGGCTACAATTGCCGCGGCTTACGGGGACGTTTGCTTTCGGCTCCGAGAATGTAATGATACGAGAAAGCGATTGGGTACGGAGAGAGGTACAATCCCATTACGGTAATCATGCCAATGCCTGGGCCAGTGGCTAACATCAGGTTAAGTGCAGCGGACAGGGCACTGTCCGCCCACACTGAAAATAGCGCGTGCAGATTACGTCTTGAGAGCTTAGCGACCGCGGCGCATTCCGAGCCGAGGAAGCGATTGCAGAGGCAGCAGCAGCAGCAGCAGCCATGGTCATTCCACTGCTGGATGAAGGCCTCGACACGCCGTTGCCCCCCCCCCCCCTCTTCCCTCACGGCTCTGCGGCGTAGCAATCCACCCCAGCAAACCGTGCGTGGGGCACATGGAAATGCTCCAAACCGGAGTGAAGAATCGAAATGAACCTGAGAATGAAACAAGAGTCGCAATATCTCATCGCTTTAAACGAGCGATAAGCTAATGGAATGCGACTCATCTGACAAATTCCACATTAAATTTCGATTTAAAGCTTTCGTGACTGCAGGGATTCATCTTCTTGGTTCTTTCGGTAAAGTCACGTAGAAGGGAAGTAATAAAATAATTGAAATAATAAAAAATAAAACATAATAAAATAATATAATAAAATAATATGTTTTCTTTGTATTACTTTATTACTTCCCTTCTACGTGACTTTACCGAAAGAACCAAGAAGATAAATTCCACATTCCCATGGCGTCTGCGAGTTCTCGTGAGCGGACAGCCCACGGATGATGTTCGTGCAAGAGTGGCCACCCATTGCGTTAATCTACAACGGCGTGATGGACTGAGTCGATTATCCCCGACTGGAATTAAAAACTCGCAACTTCTTGAATGTGTGTCGAAAGCTCTCAAGACTTTGTTGTAGCTGGCGAGGCCCCGTGAAGTTAAGCATCTCTGGTACAATGACGACCAGAGGGCCCACGGCGGTCACTTAGTGGTGGTAGTTACGGAGCATCCATTACAGGGAGTAAATGTGCAAAGTAACCAAGAGCAAAAGGACACATTATTTACACGACATCCACGCCAGAACATACTGCGAATAGGTTAAACAACAAATAAATAGTGCTTAAATACAAATTTTTATCAAAACAATGTCAGAAAATCCTGTCACAGACGTTTGTAAATAAACCATATGTCCAGCCTCAGACATAACGGAGCTTGGTTTATAGCATGAGCTCATAAAAAAAAAACATGAGCTCAAACTTCCGTCACAAGACAGGCACGCCACATTTAAAAGGGAATGCATCTTATCTTCTCTGGCCAGACTACAATGTATCAGAATATGAAAGCATGCCGTGGGGTACCCGGCATACCGCTGTGCGGACGGAGGCTGGCCACGTGTGGTGAGCTGCAGCGTGGGGACAAACCGCCTCATCCACGATCTGTGGCCAGTGTGGAAGAGTAGGCCAAATACCCTCTAAGAAGATGGGATCCTTTAGAGCTCCCGCTAGCAGTGGTGTGAGCAGGCAATTGCAGGGCTGCACCTTTACCTTTGTAAAATAATCTGAAATGTCCCCCCTCCCCCACAACACCCGCAGTAAAACTGGGGCTCTTATCAATTCCAACCTCAATCGTTTAAAGCAGACACGAAATCATACCACTTCTCATTCCGTTGAATGTTCCCTTGGACTGAACTGCAATGCACACAGCTCACTCTTCGAGCGCGCACATTGCACGCGCACTCAGAGTTTGTTCACTGTTCCATACCATTGCCCGCAAGAGTGATTTCACACTGGTGGTCTCCATCACTTCTCGTGGTCAGGGAAATATCCCGGCAAGATGCCATTTGGGACTCGGGGCTTCTTTCACCTCAACCTTTTGATGAAGCAGCGAGAGCACCATCGGCATTCGTGATGACTTGCACCGGCTGCCAATTAAACCAAGGATTGATTACAAGCTGTGCACGTCCGTAGACACGAGCACGCACACCGGTCCGCTTGCACGCACTCTGATGGGCGTGCACACGGCACACTGCACGCTCAATCGCCGCAATCCTCCGTTCGGCGGCTCACGGCGACGCTGATCGTTCCGCACACATCGGACGGCGAGATTCGGACCTCGCGACTTCGCGGTCAGCAGTCCATCGGCCTGGGACGCACCTGCCCACTTACTCACCTACCCACTCACTCACCTACTCACTCACTCATCTACCCACTCACTCACCTACCCACTCACTCACCTACCCACTCACTCATATACCCACTCACTCATCTACTTACCCATCCACTTACCTACTCAACAGTCCATCGGCCTGGGACGCACCTGCCCACTCACTCACCTACCCACTCACTCACCTACTCACTCACTCATCTACCCACTCACTCACCTACCCACTCACTCACCTACCCACTCACTCACTCATCTACCCACTCACTCATCTACTCACCCATCCACTTACCTACTCAACAGTCCATCGGCCTGGGATGCACCTGCCCACTCACTCACCTACCCACTCACTCACCTACCCACTCACTCATCTACCCACTCACTCATCTACTCACCCATCCATTTACCTACTCAACAGTCCATCGGCCTGGGACGCACCTGCCCACTCACTCACCTACCCACTCACTCACCTACCCACTCACTCATCTATCTACTCACTCACCTACCCACTCACTCACCTACCCACTCACTCACTCATCTACCCACTCACTCACCTACTCACTCACTCATCTACCCACTTACTCACCTACCCACTCACCTACCCACTCACTCACTCATCTACCCACTCACTCATCTACTCACCCATCCACTTACCTACTCAACAGTCCATCGGCCTGGGACGCACCTGCCCACTCACTCACCTACCCACTCACTCACCTACTCACTCACTCATCTACCCACTCACTCATCTACTCACCCATCCACTTACCTACTCAACAGTCCATCGGCCTGGGACGCACCTGCCCACTTACTCACCTACCCACTCACTCACCTACCCACTCATTCACCTACCCACTCACTCACCTACCCATTCACTCACCTACCCACTCACTCACCTACCCACTCACTCACCTACCCACTCACTCACCTACCCACTCACTCACCTACCCACTCACTCACCTACCCACTCACTCAACTACTCACCCATCCACTTACCTACTAAGTGTGGTCTGGAACTCTCCTTCCCACTCACTCACCTACTCACCCACCCATTCACATACTGAGTGGTCCATTGGCCTAGAACTCAATGTTCGAGACACTTTATAAACATTTAACCAGTTCAGTCGACAATGCAAGATGGAGCTGTTTAATAGAGCTTACAATGTGTGAATATTGCGCACTCGTGATAGCCTAGGTTATAATAGTTGCATATTTTCTAAATGTAATTACTTTCATAAGCAAATCAGGGTACCAAGAGGCTCGTGAAAAAAAATGGGCGCATCAAATATCAGCTCAAATTAAAATCCTAACGAACGTCATAACGATAACAAGAATTAATATATTTGTTTGCCCATAAAAGCCTATCTGCATCTCAAGACACTTTTTCAGGAGGGTCTTGCCAAGGTTTTGCAGTGGGGGGCAACGATTTACATCTGTTTGCCAATGTTTTTAATTTGGCAAAGTTTTGACCATGAGACACGGCCTACTCCTGTGAAAATAACATCACGGGACCTTTAACGGTCCACTATGAAGCAGACGGCATGAATATGTATCGTCAAAGCACCTGCTGCCATTGACAGCAGCAAGATACTTAATATTTGTTTAAAACATCTCATTCATCTCGCTCACATCTATCTTGTCTGCATCTTTCTTCTCATTATCTATCCATGTTTGTCGACTTCTGTTATCTCACCGCATCTCTATCTCTTGTCTATACCCCTTATATAAGGTGTCACTATTGATTTTATAAATTGAATGGGAGGGTTTCGAAAATAACTTTTCTTCAAAGGCACCTTAATTGGACAGCGACAGTCACCGCTGAGAAAGCGAACTGAATGGCCTTTTTAGAAGTTCACAAAATCCGTGCCCTCTTGCGCCAATCCGAATTGTCCTCCCGCAGACTTCCCAGACTCATTTGCAGCCCCCACCCTTGCAGCCAAGCACCCTGTGGAATCGTGACAAAGGATAGACCATCAACGACACCGCCGAGACTCGGGATAAAAATGTTGTTCGCAACTCTTTTGTAAAGTTTGGATCGAGCGAGTCGGCTCCGGCACAAAGCCTGACATTCACAGCGCATTCTCTAACACTTCACAGCGATGAAAAGAGATCGCATTATAATTTCACGTGATCAATGAGTCACATTACCAGCAAAATAAAAAAAAATGATCGTGCACTCTCTCTTTGTTTTGTTTCTTTTTCTGGGTGTTTTTTTTTAAATAATTTTTATTCCCGATGAGGTGTCGATGCTATTGTGATGAGACGAGAAGTCGATTCTGAACGTTCGTAGTGCAGTGCATCACTCCCCGTGCACATTTTGATTTTAAGCTTTCGTGACTGCAGGGATTCATATTCTTGGTTCTTTCTTGCTGTGGTTTTCACACCTGATGATGATCGATTGTGTTGCAGTCGAAACTTCGTGAGAATTGTATTGTTTTATACTCTTATTATTTTATTATTTCCCATCTACGTGACTTTACCGAAAGAACCAAGAATATCACTCCCCGTGCGTTAGAGAACGGTGCACATGAGGAGGTCACACAGAACTACATCTCATGTTCCTACGCGTGGCCTCTTATTCACACATGATGAGGCGTGCTTTACTACACACCTGCAACAGAGGAAGATGTCATCACGTGGGAGTCAAACAGACACTTGTTTATTATTAGAGCTGACCTTAAGCCAAATTAAGTGAACATTTTATTTAATTTCAATATGTTTTTTTAAATCAGATGTCCAGGGATTATTGACTGCGCTGAGACCATCATATATGCTACACCGCAGAGAACACCGTTTAATCACAGGCAGCTGAAATCCAGATTTGAACCCAGAATTCCTCAAGCAGTAGCTCAGCGCCCTAACACCTGAGTAAGCCCTTGGCCACCTTAATGCCTGCCAGCTGTGTGGCCTTTGAAAATGAGCTTCTTAGCTCAATGGACTTAACTCAGTGGGAAATAAACTTCTGATTTTGATGTCTCGGCATGTAACGATGCACCTCCCCCGAGTGAATTGCAATCCGATTCAAGGATCAGCTACGTTTTGTCTCGTTTCTACCATCTCATAAGTAGCGTTTCTCAATTTTAATTTCTAATTGTCGAGTTTTGTTCTCTCCTCGTGAAACTAAGTGTAGCATAAGCATATTATTGGGATACAAATCACAACTATTGTGAAACAATCGATTCTTAACATGCACAATGATGCGCGTGTATCCTGAGTATTAGAATCAATTTTTGACGGATGAATAATTGCATTGTGACTTTTCCGAGTGATTTATAGTCACATCAGCCAGGGGGTTGCTGCTGTGCACGTGATCTGGAGGGGTGGGTTGGTGAATCACCGCACAAACTTTGTGAAACTCCCTTCACGTGGCTGTTTCTTTACACTTGAACCTCCAGCAATGGGTAACGGGGTCCAGGGAGACGCGACCAGGAGATGCGGGGCACGTTGAGAAGAATAATTGGCCACACCTCACACACACACACACACACCGCAGCGGGGTGGGTGGGGGGCCGTGGGCTGGGGGGGGCCGTGGGGTGTGGGTGGACAAGCTTAGAGCTTGGCACACTTGAGGGCGTGTGTAATAAACTGCACCACGCTGTTCAGTGCGCGTTGATGAGGGCGAGGAGCATACATGTCAGAGCAGAGTACAGTCCAACAGTCCATTTTTATGCACTGCCTCTGATGTCCAATACCAGTGACACAACAACAACACAACAACACCAGTGACACAATAACAACACAACAATGGCAGTGACACAATAACAACACAACAACACCAGTAACACAATAACAACACAACAATACCAGTGACACAATAACAACACAACACTGGCAGTGACACAATAACAACACAACAACACCAGTGACACAATAACAACACAACAATGGCAGTTACACAATAACAATACAACAATGGCAGTAACACAATAACAACACAACAATACCAGTGACACAATAACAACACAACAATGGCAGTGACACAATAACAACACAACAACACCAGTGACACAATAACAGCACAACAATGGCAGTGACACAATAACGACACAACAACACCAGTGACACAATAACAACACAACAACACCAGTGACACAATAACAGCACAACAACGCCAGTGACACAATAACGACACAACACCAGTGACACAATAACGACACAACAATGATCGTGATACAATGCACAAATGTGCGTGGCCATGGCCCCGGCAGACGCGCGTGTCATCGGTGTGTGTGCGACGTTGCCGCACTCACTGCAGGTAGGGCTGCCAGTTGATCTTGCTTGCGCGGATCTCTGCCATCTTGGAGAAGAGGTTGGCAGAGGCAAAGTCCGACGTTTCGGTGAGGTCCATCTCGCCGAGCACACAGCTGCACACACAGCGGAGAGAGCATCAGTAACAGGTGGTGCTGCTAGCAGGGTGCGCAGGCGGTGCAGCTGCACAGGGGCCAACCCACAGGCCGGGGATGGATCCTGGCTATGGTTAACCCCAACCCCAGATTGTGCAGATGCTCCGATAGCGATTGTTGTGGGTGCTGCTGCTGCTCGACGCGTCTCCTCTGCGCCGTTGTTTGCAGTAAACACGCGGAGCGCGCGGTCGCACGCCCGGGTCGCTGTTTGGTCCGTTCCGGTTTGAGAACCAAATCTGGGACGGTTCGGCCCCACCACAGGTGCCAACGCGCTGTGCGTCGTGGCCGCGGTTGCCGCCTCTGAAGCCACGGGGACCAGGGCACGTCGCTGGAGGAAGAAGATCCCGCAATGCGGGGAGAGGGGAGCACCGCATTGGCGAACACCACCCTGGGACTCGCACGTGGACAGCTGCCTCGATGAAAGGACAATCGTGGAAAACAAGGACACGTGGCTGCCCTAGACGCGGGTTGCCTGCTGTACATGCGGTCTGTAAGATGGTGCTCCAGCTGGGATAGTCTCACTGACTACACTCGAAGATGTGGTGGGGGGGAAATAAGGCCAGAGGTTTTACCCTTTCTGGCGATAAAACAGCAGGCGTTAAGATGTTCAAACACGAGAAGCTTTTGCAAGGCATCAAGTCTGGATTATCCACACGTGCTTGTGGCAAACACATGCACACAAACACGCTCTCGTGATGCATGCGTTGTCCGAGATGTAGGTTCATAAGTCACTTTAACACGTAGGCTTTCACGACCAATATTATTCATAATAAAGGTTTTTGGGTTAGATCGCGTAAGTAAAAATGTGTCGTAACCCTCCACCACCTGACACAGCCAATTAGTAAGGGATTTGTCACGTAAACAAAACGCCACCCACCTGTGTGTTGGAGAGAAATCCACAACATTTACAATTTGAGTAGTACGACGTTTCGCTGGTAACTATAAGTTAAATGCACTTATAGCCTTCACTTTTTACGGTCCATAATTATTAATGTGACATTACTTTACAGTCAGGTCTGCCATCTGGTGAGGTTTTTACCAAGGAGTGTGCTATCGTTGAGGCCGCTGTCCTGGGGAAATCTGCAACATGTTCCCAGGACGTTAAAAGTCCCATATTTTGTCAGTTACGCAACTACAGAATTACGCATTTGGCATGCACGTTAATCCCTCGTCTGGTATCGTAGGATGTTCTCCCTCCCATGATTTGTCTCGATATAGTGGTGGCAATCCCCTAGTCCAGGCACCGGGCAAGAGAGAGGAGTCTCACGTTGTGTTCCTCGCAAGGGGCCTGTGCCAACCGTGCGCATTGCCAAGTACCTCCGTCAAATTGTGTTCGCAGCACACAAGCGATGAGTTGTCGAGCCGGTGGGTAGTGCCTGAAGATGAATAACGGTCATTTGTCCAACATGTTTAATGCAAGGCAACCCGCGTTGCTTATGCCTGCTGTCGACGTGAGCTTCTGGGTCAACTAAGAATGTCATTTTATCAGCTGCACAAGGCAGGAGCAATGTGGAAAGAAATCAGTCCTCGTGCAAATGCAATTCTGCAACAAAGCGGATGTAGATTTATGCCCCGGTTCTCGACTCACAGTAGCGAGATCACACAGCGACATGGCCCCCGACTGTAAAACTACTGCATAGGGACAGCTGCCACTGGGGGTGCTCTAGGCGAGACCACACAGCAACATCGCCCCCTATTGTGAAACTACTGCAGACTGTCTGTGAAACGCAACAGCGCCTTCACGATAGTTTTGTACGTAAGAATGGCGAGAATATCAAATGTGTTAATCGTTTGATTTGAATGAATGTCTTCATGAGCAAGGAGTTGGAAAAGTTGGGTTTAATAATAAAAGTAGAATTTTGGGTGGTCACATATGGAGAAAAATAAAAACACCAAGGGATACCCCAAATGGTTGTTTTGACGAGTATTATGTTAACTATAACATTCAGCATTGTACTTGGAAGAAAATTATTTATTAGCATGCTCATTGAGGCTGCTCGATGAATACTTCCCCATCTTAATACTGCCAACTTTATACCAAAATATATATATTTCTAATTAATGACAGGCCTGTGCTAAGCCACTGCTGGTTGAAGGCCTTCGCACACCGTGTTAGTCTTGGGGGTTGTTTCACCATATTTCACCACACTTGGTCCATTGCGGGTTCATGGAGAGGGGCCAGGAATAATTTCGATATCACGCACCCCTTATGATAGCCATGGCCGGGAATCAAACTCAGATAACTGGCCTACTATAGCACATTGCGTTAACCACTGTACACTCGTCCGCCCCACCCTGCATTTTAAATATGGTCAATGATTAGCAATGCTCTTTCCACTGCTAGATGAAAACATCCCCGATTTTATCACCACAACATTTAATCCAAAACATGTTTGGGTCTGTCTACTAACATTTTACAAATATAAAAAAACATTGCAGTATATCTCGATTGCAATGCTGCTTTTGCTGCTTTGTTGATCAATTACTATTTACAATTAACCACTCAAAGAGCCGTTACCGACTTCAAGTGTTCAGTGTCCGCAAGCCATCTACAGATGAAAATTAACCCCAAACGGAGCCATTGAAGAACCAGAATGGAATTAAAATGGAGACGAAGAGGAGCAAGTGGAAATGCGTTGGCTGAAGAGTAACTTATTTTGCCGCAGAACACATTTTCCCCACGCAATGTTTTATCACAACTGAAGACAAACTGCCAATAATCTCCACCAAACCGCAAACCCATTTGTCTTCGTTCCTCATGCCAGCGAATTTTTTTCCCATTATGGTCCATTTCAACCTTTTCCATGAACCCTTAAGGTTGCAATTCTCCAGTCGGTACCCTAATTGCCAGTGCTGAGAAATAGCAAAAGCCATTAGGGCTGATGTCAAGCCACGTGCAATCTCGCCAAGAGTCACAAGAAGTGACATGCATTACCACACAATGCACGTGTATTACAAAAGTATATTCCAGGCCGTGTGATCAGCGTGGAATAAGAGGCCCAAATTCAGGGCTGCACCTTGAGTACAAAAGTCATGTAAATATGAGGTTGATTTGAAACCTATTGCTTGGGTTGCAAACATGTACTCGAATAAGCGTTGCTATGTCGAACAACTTAATTTAGTGTTGGCGCCACATATTAATTTCCAAAAAATTCAACAACAACAACAAATAGACATTGACATCAATGCCCAGACAGCATCAAAGACCCACGCATGGCCTCGAGTCGCAGAGCGATCGGTCGACCTCCACAACGCCGCGCCGAGATATGGTCCTCACCGTATCAACCGGCGTCACGCACCCACGAATTCCCGGGGGGGAAATAATCAGCCGAAGGGAAGCAGCTGTCGCCGCCGAGCTGAATCGTGGAAGACGGACGATGACTTCGACTCAAGCAGGTCACGAGCGAAGTGACCGCGGCGTGATGGGCATGGGACGCGCACCTGGCCCCGTCGCGCGCCCTTGAGAACCGACAATTTCTCGTTTTGATGCGAGCGGCCCTTAACAGCGTCGGCAGAAGGTCGGGCTTGTTTGTGGATGGGTGTCAGGTGTTGTTGGATGCCGGGTGCGAGCGAGGCGTGCGTTGTGGTGCAGCCCAGTCTGCACAGGTGAAAACCGGCGGAGGCTGCCCTGGTGGCGACCGTCACGACTCAACGCACCTTGCCAGAGCGGCTCCGTCCAGTCGGGGCGGATTCGTCACCGTCGTCAACACGGCACAAATAAATGCCGGCACGAACACGGGGTTCCGGTGTTTTGCGCGGCTGATAAGTACACGGTACCGTCGCAGGAACAGTGTGGGTGCTCCCACATTTTCTAAGACGTCTGGCTGGCGTGGAAGAGTAGGCCAAATACCCCCCCAGAGGGGATCTCCAGGGCTCTCTCTAGCAGCAGCAGCAGCAGCTCTTCTGCCGGCTGGTGGAGTATATACGCGATTGCAGGGCTGCACATTTACCTGTGAGATGAGTCAGTGAGCATGTAATTCAAATGCAGGGGTGATGTATTAATACTATACTCCACTGATTGCTAACGATCCTGGTTACTTTGTTCTCAACAGGTAGTTGAACATTGTGAAAGCAGCGGCTCCCGCATCTTGTTGCAGAAGTCCGTGGTTCGAATCCAGCGGCCGCCCTGGTGAATACTGCAGGGGTGAATTAACCCGTAAAATCACCACGTGCCATCTGCTCCACGGTGTGCATTAAAGATCCCCTGGCATCACTCGCAAGAGAATGCCATCGCGTGCCGGCGTCGTGGTCCAGCTTCGCCAAATTTTGAAAATTACACCGCTAATTACCGCAACTGGGGTTACGCGTGACAATGATTTGCTCCTGCGAAAACTTGTCAGGACCCTCCTGCAAAAGAGTCGTGAGACTCAGTGAGGCCTTCCTGAGTAAACAAGCGCGATACCAAGAATACAACATAATTCGATCTCTGAGAAATGTGTGCGTGCGTTGCCGCACAGGAAAGAGGTTTACAAAACTGTGTCGCAAATTCTGTGACGCAGGTTCAATCAAGCACGTAAAATAAAAACAGTGTGGACTGCTGGGAGGCATGCAGACCTGCAGAGAATTTGAATTGACAGTGTTTTCCCTTTGTCTCTCCACTATTTCGAGGGGGTTATCTACAAACGGATCAATGACCATATTCCCAGAGTATCCAGGTCGCATGAGATGTGAAAGACCATTCGTGGTCTCCTGCTCAAACGCCTGAGGTGGTGCTCATCTCCTGTCCCAAATTCCTGAGCTGGTGGTGGATACGCTACGTTCCTGCAATAAAGGATGGTCTATCTAACAGACAACCACGGTGATTTCCCCACATTTGTTCAGGTACATGTACAGCCCCTTTTGTCAATCGCACTGCTGGCTGAGGGACTTCCTGATGCCGTGTGGCTCGTAGGGGTTATATCACCATACTTCACCACGCTGGTCAGTGCGGGTTGGTGAAAACGTGGAGCATAGATGTACAGTACAACCATGCATGTTGCTTCACTGCCCACCACGTAGCCGCCCAATCTATAACAACCTGTTATGCCTTGTGCTCACCCATCCAAACACTAACCAGGCGCAACACTGCTTAGAACTGGTTCAGACATCACTCATGGCCATGGCCGGGAATTGAACTCGTGTCGCCAGGTTTAGAGCACAATGGGCTAACCACTATTCCACCACTCCACGCCCATGATCATCATCATTTTTCGTCAGCTATAATCATCATGATATGATTGCTTTCATCGAAAACACACAAATGACCAATGATGATAATACTGATAATAATGGTTAGTCCAATACATTTGTGAAAGGTAAAAAGTAAAGGTGCAGCCCTGCAATGTCTTGTTAAAGTTACTGCTGGTGAAAAGGCCTCCACTAGGGGGCGCTCTAGAGAGCCTCTCTGGAGGGTATCTTTGGCCTACTCTTCAAAATTGTCCAGATGCCTTGGAAGAAGTGAGAGTACCTATACTTTACCCCATCACTGGTAATCAGAAAATTAATAGTGGAGTAATCCGATGATATATAAAGCTCTTTTTCACATATGTCTAGTAGGGCCATCTGGGTTGACAGAGGCTGGGAGTGGGGGCATTTAAGAAACTTGCCAATCGTCTTAACTGCCACGCTGGGAGATCGAATCGATCCGACCAACTCTGGATTACAAGTTCAGTGGCACTGCCAACCATTGAACCGTGTCAGCCTTCCGTCTGTTTGCACTCCAAATGGACAGCGAAGCAAAGGATTAACGAAAGTCAAAATCTGGCCATGTGCAGTGGTGGAAACAAAACCTTGGGCCAAGGGAGGACTCCCCCCACCCCCACCGATGAAACCCAAAAATAATGCCTATTTTATTGATATTTACCGGGTAAAATAATGTTTTATTCATATAGGGCGCTATTTCAGCCGCTTCACATTTCCGGATCCGCCCGTGCGCCTCCTGGCCTATAGGGGTTGCATAAAACATTTGAAGGCATCATCATCATCAGCAGCAACGCAGCCGAGAAGTTCGCCTCAAAATACAAAACAAAAATCACTCCGGCGGAAACGCCGGCAGGAAAAACATTCAGCAGAGTGACGGCTTTTGAAAAAAATAAAACCGAAATAAATGTGCGAATTACGAAGAGATCGAGCAGGCAGCAATGGATACCATGATGCGGAGCGCTGAGGCTGCGAAACTGAAACCCTGCTTCGATATAATGAGAAATTCAGTGCACGTGACAAATTAATGCAATTCTCGTAACCCAATTTTCGACAACGAAGAGCAACAAACAACAACGGTCTCTCGTGGATGCCGCGAGTGGTTACGTCGACTGCTGCACATAGGCTCGATGCAAGCGGGATTGAAAGGGATAAAGTAATTAAATGATCTGCTTTGGTTACACTTGGGATGACGCTAGCGAACTGGAAAAAACTGGCCTCAGAGGACAGATCGCGGGGCAAGGGAGACATCGCAGTCAGAAAATCTCCTCTCCCGCCGGGAGAATCCGGTTTGGTGCAGCCAGCCACTAAACCAAATTGACAGAGCAAGCCCAGCCCCCAAATGAAACTGCGTCCCCTTGACACGGCACTCCGTATCATGCACAGGAGTTACGGTTGTAAATGTATTTGTGTACTGTCCTAATCACAGGGGTAACCATGACCCTGTCACTCAAGCCTTAGCAAAGCCTTAGCAATAATCACAACCTAATCAGGACGCTGGGAGTCTGCTGGTTAGTACGAAGTAATCACCGCGGAGTACTTGGCATCTGAAACGTCAACCTCATTATCGCAGAGAGGCGGTAATTATCGCTGTTGCAGCCGCACCAGCGACCATTCGTCTCACCCCGCACCTGCATTTGACACGTAGCTATAGCTGCTGCAAGGCAGCATGAGCTGGGAGTCCCCACACTTTACCCCACGGCGCACGACCAGCCGCTCACACCCACATGTACTGCTGGGTGGACAATGGCGTGAGGAATTACGTTAAGAAACGTGCTGCGCTGGGAGGTCAAATCGAGCCGGCGACGCGTGGATTGCAAGTCGAGTCGATTGGCCGTTATACACCGCAGCAACATTCCCCGTTCCGATGGCAAGTGACCGGAATTCAGAGTCGCAACAGGGACAGTGGCGAAAACTCAATTCCTAACGACAAGAACATCAACCCTTGGAGGCAGATCCTAATCCCACTGTTAGCCACCGACCCTGCAAAATGCATAAAGATATTATTCACGCAACACGTCAATACTTTACAGGGTGAAAAGAAGAAGAAAACACACGAATCAGAATTTATTACGAAAAATTGTAAAATAAAAAAAATGCGCTACAACGCTGTGGATTTATTCTGTTGGGAAAGTCTTTATCATAAAATATATATCTTTGCCTGAGGGGTTGTCCTTAAGGGATCAGATTTACTTTGCAGTGCCGGCTTGTGAATTTTAATGGCAGGCTAGCACGTTGACTTTTGATGGAGGCTTGTGATAGGCATCACCCTTCACTGCCTTTAGAGTCCATGTCCTTTAGCATTTACCGTGGAAGGGCACAGCTCCGTGTCTGACGGACCTCTTCGTCTTGTGTTCGCGTGCAGTGGTGCCGGCACATACAGGACCCCTAAGCAGACGGTGTTTTTTGGGAGCAACCTCCCTTCAATCTATGGAACCCTAGCGAGATAACAAAATAGATTTAGACAAGAGATAGAGATGTAGCGAGATGAGAGAAGAGAGATGCGGACAAGATTATCATGAGCCAGATTGATCGTTGCTTTTATGTTAATCTGCTTCTTTGGACGATTTGAATTTGAGGTGATGTTTGACGCACGGTGTTTTTCATAAATTGGAGGCCCTTTGAGCTTGTAGGGGCGCTACGCTTTGGCTACTCAAAGATCTCATCCAAGAAAGGAAATCCGCCCCAGCCCAGAGCCCAGGCCCACGTCACGTGGAGTGTGACGTGGGCCTGGGCCTTACCCGGCAAAATAAAAATGAAATGTTTGAAATATGATAATTGGTTTTTTACCCTTCTATCTGGCAACAAAACTGGCACATTTTTTTACAGGGAGTCATGTTTGCATAGACCACAATACATGCAGTCATAATGCAAACAAAAAACATAACTCTGATAATGTGCACTATCCTTGAAGTTGATTGGTCCTCACCCGAGACAGCTTTCCTTAGAGCCTAATCTCACATAGGTTTGACCAGATGACGCCAAAAGGCGCACAACTCAGTTTTGTTGCCAGATAGAAGGGTAAAAAACCATTTATCATATTTTTTACTGGCAAAGAGGTTCCAATGATGTTTGAAATAGTTTCATATGGCTATGGTGGTTACCTAACCATACTTAACTGCACTGGCCAGTTGCGTGAAGCATAGAAGTGAGATCAGTAGACCGGTAAACGACAGGAGGTGCATAATATACATGTATAATGTACATTTATTACCATAGAATACCCCACCGGCAATGGATACCCATTGTAATTTATATGCATTCATTAATCTCCCCCCCCCCCCTTCGCACAAGAAGGGCTCACGAGTGACGTCATCACATCTACCGTCCTCGATTTAAGGAACGAAACAGGAGGACTTCTCGACAAATCTGGCTGTCGCCTGATAAAGGAAGTTTCAATTACTGGCAACACATCGTGCTCAGATTGTTAATGTTGTGTATTTGCTCTCCAACACACCGATGTTGCTGTACTCGTAACGAATTGGCACGTTCTGTTTACGTGAGATACTTTTTTACTAATTAGCTGTGTCGAGTAGTGGCGGGTTGAACGACGCATTTATATTTACGCGATCTAACCAAAAAAAAACCTCTATTATAGACCGGTATAATGTTCGCTGCACTCGCTTTCGCAACCCACTCTGCAAGCTCTTACGTAACGCAGAAATCATGAATGATCAATTGCTGCGTAATACCATGTGCATAATTACGTACCATAAACAATGACGCCCGTGCGTGCAATTGACTTACGAACTCACACGCAGGAGCTGAGTTTCTCAGCTGGAGCACCATCTTACAGACCGCATGAACAGCAGACAACCCGCGTCTCGGGCAGCCACGTGTCCTTGTTTTCCACGATCGCGCCCCTCGTAGGGGTTATTCAATCTGACTGTGCCATCTTATTAAGGGACAACTGCCGTGTGGTGTTTTCTCGGCGTGGTCCGGGACTGTTTTGCTGTTGTTTTTGCTGCCTTGCCCAACCTTGATAAATCGGACTTGCATAGTTACTGCATTTATTTATATTTAGTGACTCGAACTTGATTTGGAGCTTTCGTGACTCTATTTTGCACTCATATCATGTTTTTTTTTATATTGTTTGCCATTGTAACCTGCTGATCAGCGCGTCTTGGACATCTGTGAAGAAAGAGCTTCATAGCTCACCGGATTCCTCCTGCATTCTAAATAAATATTCTCATTCTGAGATGTCCACTTGCTCGTCGTGCCGGGACGTTCACCAATCGGAGTCCCGGGTGGTGTTCGTCAGCCCCAATGCAGTTCTCCCCTCTCCCCGCATTGCGGGATCTTCTTCCTCCGGTGACGTGTCCTGGTCCCCGTGGCTTCAGAGGCGGCCACCGCGGCCACGACGCACAGCGCATTGGCACCTGTGGTGGGGCAGAACCGTCCCAGATTTGGTTCTCAAACCAGAACGGACCAAACAGCGCCTGGGGCGTGCGACCGCGCGCTCCGCGTGTTTACTGCAAACAGCGACGCAGAGGAGACGCGTCGAGCAGCAGCAGCAGCAGCACGCACACCACTCGCTATCGGAGCATCTGCACAATCAATGGGCTGTGTCCTCCAGGTCAAAAATAGACGATTGCACTTGAGCGCATTATTGGAACGGCCTGTTGCCAGCACACTCGCTATTACATTCTTAACGGACCTCCTGCGGGTGATTAATAATATGGGTAAGCGTATGGACGGCATGTTCTGTGCACGTGTGCTGGCACAAGTTGCTTAATTATGGTATTTATTGTCGACAAGGTGCGTGCTTTGCCGCTCGCGAACATCGTGAATGGATAACAGTGCGTCACCCGTTCGCGGTTGTGCTGTTTAGATCTCTGATGCGTGCTCGGGTCGTGTCGTGTTGTTGTGCTGCACAATGAACGACGTTTCTCTCCACGGGCTGCGAGTTGTTGCTGAAGAAGCTCCCGGCACGCGGAGTGAAACGTCGGATGTGGGAATGACTGGCAGGACGGAGGCCAAACATTTTCCACTGTAATACAAGGTCACTTAATTTTGGGCAACACTACTGATGGCGTATAAATACAGTTTTCAGTATATAATATTACATTTGCAAAGGCTGAGGCGCAGTCCTGCAATATCTCGCTCGTGCCACTGCTGGCAAAAGGGCCGCCACTACAGGCCACTCGAGGGTGTACCTATTTCTACTGATGGGTGGACAGAGGCGGGAGGTTTAAGCAACTAGTTTCCAAAATGACACGTGTGTCGAGAATTGTTCATTATTTACCACTTCGCGTTCATGAAACATCTCAAAATTGCTCCATGACAGACAACTATAAGCGTCTAAAAAATTCAGAGGAGGGGGAAAGGAATCTGCCCCCCCCCCTCCTTCCCCGCTGAGTGCCTCTCTGGAAAGGACGCTGCAAATCTGGGCCGCTATTCAATGTTATCGTGTTCTTTGGCGCTCTGCCGTTGGCCAGCATTTGTCCGTTCATTAAATATTGTGACCGTTAGCGATGGAGCAAGACAAACGAGCATTTAAAGGGTGTGCATGAGCGCGCTTTGAAATTGTTTCTCCGCATGGAATGCAGTCAAGTTGGAAGATTTCCTGAAATTAAAACAACCCACGTTCCATCTTCAATTCGGTATTTGCATATAGCCTGTTGCTGTCGATCTTGTCCTGGGTCCCATATTTTACACGGGGTGCTCTTGGCCAATACCATCTGTTAAACAGGCCTCGCTTTGATGATGAGATCGAGACGGTCAAAACCCGGTTCGCATAATTTGCATGCTTAAACAATTAATCGTCAGCCACGGTCAATCAACTGCTTGATGAAGGCCTCCCCAAGGCAATTATCACCATCTTGCGAGGGGGAAATTCGCCCAGCCCCTATACACAAACCACATTCAATCGCTCCGTCTCCCCGGTGGATGGACGGCCGATCGGACACGTTCCATTGCTTGGCTTAAAACAATATTGTTCCCCAAAGCCAGTAGGCTGATGGACAAATGGAATTATTCATTTATATGTGGAGACACAGCATTTATATAGAGTTCAAACTTACATTTGCGTTAATTCTCTGGAGCCCACGTGTGAAATTAACATCACGGACATCTCATCTAAGCTTCGTTCTGAGCGCGATTGTTTCGTACGTTGTGCGATTACTCATCGGGATTTTTGTCGTGTCCTCGTCGACTTTGTACGACAATGTTTTGTTTTTTGTACACATCTCGATTTTAACCTTTACGGTATTCTCGATCGCATGTTTCACACGTGCAGAAATGACAGACGTGCAGTACGCGGCAGAGGCCTTTCCGACATTAATTCACGCGCAAGCAGCAGGGGGGGGGGAATACATCGACATATATAATGCCCTGCACACACCCAATGCATTAATATTGCATTTCGAAATGAACACACGATTTTCACGGGAGGTTATTCCGGGGCAGCAGTGTTACTGGGTAAAGGACAAAATTCTTCCCCGCAGATGCCGATGTAGCTGTAAGACTAACACCGGCTCGGCCTGATAAGTCGTAACCACGTTCCAATTACACCCCCCCCCCCAAAAAAAAAATTTCACCCCCCCCCCCACATTCACCCGCCCCCCCACATTAACCCCCCTCCCCACATTCACCCCCCCCCCCACATTCACCCCCCCCACATTCACCCCCCCCCCCACACATTCACCCCCTCCACATCCACCCCCCCTACACCCTACTGAGCCCCCCACTTTAAAATGTCTGAAGGGGGGGGGGGTCCACACCTGAACGAGCAACCAACATGCCGAAATCATCTGCCAACTCAGCAGAGTTGATGCTGATGAAACACAGCCACTGAGTAGTGTTAAACCAGGTCCACAGCCGTGTACTTGTATATATGTATGAAGTACTTTACTTTTTAACGCGCTGCTTGTTATTCTCCACACGACGACGCGAATGAGCACTTTGTGCGTGATGTTATCTTGGCTCGTCATAACGAGTTCTGTCACGGAGTAATATGAACTGAAGTAACGGAGTGGTGAAGTATGGTGACATAATCCACACAGCCCACGCAGCATAAGCGGGCCCTCATCCAGCGTTCAATTTCTCTCGTGGATGAAAACATTACTTCGTTATTTAAACAGATAAAATCCTCAACAAATCAACCAATATACAGATTACACTGCCACTATCATCATCGGTACATATGAAAATATAAACACAATGCCTGGGATATTTGCTATTCCCCAAACAAACCACGCAGAGTGCAGGCTACGTCTGATACAACCCCAACACAACACAGGACCCACTTAGCCCAACCGCGCAAACACTTGAGTTATTATCTCAACACAGCCGCCGTAAGTACTTTCTTTTCCGCTAAGACACCTAATTATTACCACGGACGCTGATGTGATGATGCTAGCGTTCCGGTTGATTGGCAAGCATTATCGAGGATTTAGACTCGTGTAGAAATGTCGCGGGAAGGCGCGTTAGGGCCCGGCTAATGCCCCCGGCGTTACGGCAAATGGCTCAATGTGCTCGCACCAGCATCAGCGAACGGCGCTCATTTAGAGAAAACGCACGGGCACACAAAAAAACGGTCAATGTCGACCTACTTTGAAACGAAGGGAAAGGCCCAGAAACACACGCGGCTGCTGGCTCTAAAGCGTGCCCACGGGTGTCGGTCTTGCTTGTGGTGCGCCACTGTGGAGCCATATGTCAACTTGGACTTTTCATGCAGTGGTCGCGTGTTTTAAAGTTTTCAGGCACTGTGCCTGACCGGTTGTAGGTGTGTGTATATATATGCTGAACTTCTTTAGCACCGTACGTAGCCAACCATGGTCATCGGAGGTGCGGGGGAAGGACAACAAACTAAACACTGTTGGAACAATGCTTTTAGCGAGCACCTACGTGTATGACGAGGTAGGTGGTCAGCACCACGTCCGGCCACCTTTGTCTCTCTAGTGATGTTTACACATCGCATGAGGTGCATATCGGAGGGTCCTTTGGACCTAGGGGAGGCGCAGGACTGGTGTTGATGGCCATGAGCGGGGGGATTAAACTCGGGTTGCCGGGTTCATGGCGCAGTGTACACACCCGCGCTCACACACCAACAGCGCCGTCACACACACACAGAGCTTGCACGGTTGTCGTGCACTCAAACCACAAACTTGGCCCAGCTACGGAGCATGCAGCCACTCTGGGCCATGGGGCCCCGTGCAGTTGCAACACGTGCGCGCTCAATAATAATATAATAACATCTTCTTGGTTCTTTCGGTTAAAGTCACGTAAAATGGAAATAATAAAAAGAAAACCTTTTTTTCCATTCTACGTGACTTTACCGAAAGAACCAAGAAGATGAATCCCTGCAGTCACGAAAGCTTTAAATCGAAATATAATAACAATTATGGTATTCGCTCAATTATGATAGCGCAAGGCGATTGTCGCAGCTACTGTATGTTGCAGCGTGCAAAGGATAGTGCGCCCCTAGGGGGCGATGTCGGCGTGTGGTTTTACCCAGTTGGGTAATTCTCATGGAATTTTTGTCAGATTTGGCAACGGTGGAGCACCACGCCGGGGCACGCGGCCCCGTTCTCTTTCTCGAGACGCCACGGGCTCTTGAACGTTCGCCCACGTATGGCTGCTTGCAAGCGCAGCATTCATCAGGGCAGCCGCTGGGCTCGAGCCGCGGACCTCTGCTGCAACGAGCGGCCGACGCGCTAACCCATCGGCCGGGTCACCGTTCCAGCTAGCGACTCCGCTGGCATAAATAAGCACAATAACTCCGTGCACGAGGTAGAACGTCGTCGCTATTGTCGCTTGGGACATTTGTGGTTTAATAGCAGTGCAGCGTTGGAGTGGCTTTTTTTCCCCGAGCGCGACACAATATCTCCTTCCTACTGCTTTGTCCATCCGCATCTTGGGTTTTGATCAAAAGCTCCGAGGCCACGGTCCATCCTCACGCAAAGTGCTCGTGGTGCAGCGGCAAAGTGGGATGTGCGAGCACCTCTGTCTGACCTCTGCGTCGTCCGGCATTTCCTAGCGTGTCCAACATAATGGAAGTCTTCGTTCCACAAAGCTTCGGGTAAAAAAAAAACACGCGTGCAGCATTATCTGTTCCCAACACTTCCCTCTTTGGCTGCTTCATACGCACACACTAAAAAGAGACAACCGGATCGAACTACTGACTTACTGTTCGCAACATAAATTATAGTAAAAAAAATAACTGCTTCATAAGTAATACGTTTGTTTATAACAGCAGCCAAGCCAGCTTAATTTTCACATGAACAAAGGTCACGCTTGCATCATATGAAAATTATCAGCCCAGCAGATGTCAGATATATATCTGACACACGACTTCGTCACAAACTTGGACAGGCATTGGTCGTTTTTCAAACCAAACTGTTTTACCACAGGCTTGTTTACTCTGCTACTCGAGTAATTTTGCACCTACAGTTTTTTTTTTACAGGGTGGCCTCCCATAAAGAAGGACCCCGGTTCGATTCCTGACACAAGCACCCTTCTGCGTGGGGTTCTGAGCGTTCTCTTTCGCCCTGTACTGCCTGAGGTTAACTTCGGGGTACTGCGGTTCCTGCCACAGCTTAACAACGTCCAATGCCCTTGCTGTATGGGAAACAGGCCCACGTAGCAAGACGCTTTTGAAAGGGTCTTGATACTCCGTGTGGCTTTCCTGGAAAACAAAGTTGTTGTTATTATGACGGATAGGAGTCACAAGGAGAATTCGGAATCCAGAGCAAAATAAATATTTTTTTTAATGTTGATCCTAGATTTAGTTGTAGATAACGAAGTACGCGTTAATACCTACATTTGTAACAATGCACCCCTCAAACAAATCGATGGATTCCCACAATCTGGGGGGGGGGGGGGAGGTCAACGTTAAAGAAGTGATGTTGCTTTTGATGCTGTTTGCATAATTTGTGCCATCTCGTTTGCAATGCGCATCCTGTTTGCTCTTTTGTTGTCCATTCCATCTCACTCATTGCATTAGCTTGGAGGTAACGTTATCATTGGACTGCAATGTCCCAGTGTTCGTGGATACGAGGCATCAGCCAGCAGGGTATCCTGGCAACGGGCTCAGGGCCTGTGAATTCCGCAGCCTGCTCGCTTGCAAATTAATGACCGCGCCTGGCTACCCGCACGACAAAACAACCCTCATTTTGTTCGGAATTGGTCCAACTCAGCGATCATAATTGAGCAATTTTTTTTTCTGTTTGACGCCGGTTGTGTGAATGTAACAAACAGCCTTCGGACCACGCACACAAAAAAAAACAAGGGTGCAAGGAGAAGAAGGTAGCGTGGAGTGGGTGAGGACAGAACGCCAGGCTACGAAACTGCGAGCGCCGGACTACGAAGTGACATGGAAGCTGGTGGAGCAAGGAACGACTCAAATCTTCACGTTCGCACTCTTAGCGGCGCTCAATTAGGCGGACGCAATCGTCGCGCGGTCCGGATGACTCGAGAGGATGCGTGTGGGGCCGTCCATAAATGACGTCACGCGCCTAGGGGGCCTGGGGGGGTCAGACATTTGTGACGATGTGTGACGAGGGGGGGGGGGTGAGAAATGTGACGTCACGTAAAAATGCACAACTTTAAATAAATATAGACAACACGTTCTACTTAATTAAATATACTTTTTAATAAATGTTTTCCCCTACAACATCAGAGTGCAGCGCCACATTACATACGCACGACAATGACAATAGTTTAAAGCGATTTGAATCATATTTTATTTGGGGGGGGGCAGAGCTTTTTGACGTCATATTTGAGGGGGGGGGGGTCTGACTTTTTGTGACGCCGTGTGACGAGGGAGGGGGGTCAAAAATCGTCCAAAATCGCGTGACGTCATTTATGGACGGCCCCTGTGAGCACGTCGCAACACGCCACGTGTTGCACGCCGGTTCGGTGCAGAAACAACAACACAATCGCAGCAGGAATGTATTCATGCTTTGATAGCGAACATTGTAATCAAACGAGCGAGTGCTCGATGCCATCGTCATTAAAAAGGAAGCACTCGCTGCTCTGACGAAGGCTTGCATTTGGCGGAGGTGGGTTTGGGTCTCTGATACGTCGGTCGCGACGACAAACGCAAGCGAGACGACCGATTCGCTATCGCAAAAGCAAGCAATCGCATTTAGCGTATGATGTACTTATTAACCGTGTACGACATGCCGTTGCTGAGTAGCCACGCATAGCATGCAAAGTCCGCTTGAAATAATAATAAAAAACCTTCATCTGTTGTGTTCCCCGCCCGCCAAGCCCGCCACGTTCAAATTTTGTTGCGCAAAGGGCCATTAGCCACGACAAGCACTCGGTTGTAACCAGACATCTGTTTCTCCTTCCCCTCGGTTTCGCAGCACACAGCCCTGCGTATGAACAGCAATCTCACGAGCCCCGTCCGAGTTGCCTACGTCGTGGCAAGGATGGCAATAAACATAATCCCACGCCGTCGCCACGCACCCCGCCCGACAGGTCTGACGCCCCCCTCCTAGACGCGCGTGTCACCGGCAGAGAGACAGAGAGGGAGGAGAGAGCGCGAACTGTACGGCTTGCGGATTAAACTTTTTGACTCGACATAAAGCCCCCCCCCCCCATCTGAGTTTGGCCGATTCAAAGCGGGGTGGACCGGTGCGGCATTTGCCTGGGGGTGACCGTCGCAGTCCTCGCAGACGCACGGCGGCCTTGGAATTTCGTGGGGGAGGAAAACGCATCGAAGGAGAAGGTGGGCGAGGGAAAACACGCAATCTGGGGTGCTCTTCACGAGAATGGGAGAAATATTAACCCAGCCGTTAATCCCCCTCCCCTCGCCTCCGACCGAAGCCAAGTTCGCGACAGTGTTTGTTGACACAACTTTCGTCGTTGCGTGAACCCGCAGACTTGATTGCGGTCAGTAAAAGGGTGAAGAAGAAGAAGAAGAAGGGGTTGAGGCTCGGTGCAGAGATTGACATTGGCTTGAAGCTGTCACCGAATTCTTGACCTATGGCCAAACTTTGCTGCAGCCTGCCGACACTTCCCTCCAGAGCGTGCGGCCGCGGACGCTTCGCTCGGCAGGGAGGGGCCGATTGCAGCACGGGTGGCGGAGGTGCCAGGCTAGGGTCATCGAGGAAAATGCGAGTGGAAGACGCGAGCGCGGTGTACATCGGCTGGCAGGAGGGCGACATGGAGTCCGTGTGCGGGACGCAGCAGAACTCGCGGCCCGGCACGCCGCAGGACCATTGCACCCGGGCATCGTTCCTGCCACGCTGGGACCAACACCACCACCACCATCACCACCAAGACGACAACAACCAGCGCCAGGAAGTGGCCCCCACTCAAGGCTGGTGGCCCAGGTGGTGGCTCAGACCCGTGCCACGGCGGGAGGAGATCGAAGTGTCCATTCTGCCAGAGAGCCGTCCCCTTCATGCCCTGGTACGAGGGTCGCTGAGTGACGAGCTTTGTGGTCGGCCAGAGCACGTGAGAGTGGCTGTTTGTCTGCGTGCGCCGTGCCGGCCTTCATAGGCGCTCGCTAACAGCGCTTGCCCCCGACAGTCTGATACGGGGGACCTGTGTCTTTGTTCAGGGGAGCGGTGGTGTAGCGGTTAGAGCCAACCGGTGACGATTATCTGAACCGGTCCTGGGCCTCCCCTTGTTCGACTCAGCCTCAAATGAGTATCTGGTGCGGTGTGTGGTAAACATCGCCACTGGGGAGACAAAGGGCGGTCGGGCGTGGTGCTGGCCACCCACCCCCTCGTGTGCCGTGCCGGCCTTCATCGGTGCTCGCTAACCGCACTTGCCCCAACAGTATGTTAAGGCTACACGAGGAATCTTTGTCTTTGTTGAGTGTTCCAGGTGCACGCTAAGCCGCTTCGGTTTCGCTGGATAGAGGGAGCTAAGGGGGCGCGGTAAGGTGTCGAAAGCCGGTGGACTGATGTGGTACGGGAAGATGTGGAGCTGATCGGACTTGTAGATGACTTGGCAACAGCGGTGTCAAGTTCGGCTTCTGTTGAGGAGGCTCGTGAAGGACGCTGCTGGGCAAGTGGGGGCAGTCGCCCTCCAACAACGACGGGAGGGCAGAAGCGAGACTCGCACAACAATGCAGAGCACAGTTGGTGCACCTTCCAGTCAGCTCAGCTAGTCTGCTCATAATACATGAGCTCCTGTTGGCGAGCCTTCCACAGCGCACGTGGCCGTAAGTTGCACCTAGCCTGGCACAAATGGTTTGGCGACGTGACCGTAACTTTGTGGCGAATGGCAGCTGGTGTCGGTGTAGTGTGCTTCAGAGCACTTCATAAAGGCTGGCATGGCACACGAGGAGGTGGCATGGCCAGGATAGGTCGCTAACAGCACTTTGCCATCCAGTCTGTGTCGGCTATACAGGAATCTTTGCCTTTGTTTTCAGACCCGCTCAATTTGTGAGTGGCCAATATGTAGTGGCACAATGAGAATACTTTCTAATGTTTTTGAACGTACACATGTTGCACTGATTTTTTTGTTACTTAAAGTGTGCATAATTATAGCACTACCGTAAATTTTATTTGGCCCAACTTTACTGAGAGGGCAAACACAGACAATAAATACTAACGCCACTGGTCAAACGCGACCTTTCCCAAGCTCATCTTCATCTTTGCAACGAGCAGCGAATTCTGAGCGTTCTCAAAAGACTCGGAAGTGTTACCACCGCACACACAGCGAGACGATAATACATTTACAGCCCCGTGTCAAACCACTGCCTCCCCAACCGTGTCAGCCATTGGGTTGTTTGACCATACTTAAAAATAAACTATTTTTATTTTACCAGGTAAGGAGGCCCACCGAGCTACGTAGATATTTTTTCAGAAGCGACCTGGTCACAAATGGCAGCTCAACGAAGTTGGCTTATCGTGTGGAAATGTATAGCAGCCAAATACTCTAAACGCACGTTTCTGAATGTGGAGGGGAAAACCCGGAGGACCCAGAGAAAAATCCACGCGACACGGGGAGAGAGAGAGACGCAAACTGCAAATATGCAGCAGGCGTCAGGGTCGGGATCGAAACCATGACCTCCTGTACACCAGGCGAGGTGGTTAGCATCTCCTAGCCACCGTGATGATGATGAGAGAGAGAGAGGCCCGCAAACTCCAAATATGCAGCAGGCGTCAGGGTCGGGATCGAACCCACGACCTCCTGTATACCAGGCGAGGTAGTTAACATCTCCTAGCCACCGTGTGGCCCCTTCACCACGCCGGGTCCCAGCAGCAATAAAAATGCCTCACCAACAGCCGTGGTCAATCCACTGTTAGACGAATACTCTCCCCACGCGGATGCAAATTACAGCCGTGATGTTGACCGAAGCAACAGGGGGGCCTTCATCACAGCTCGTGGGGAGAGAGAGGGGGAGGGGTGGTGGGTTGGGGGTGAGGGGGGCACATCGCACACATAACTCGCTACTCAGTAACTGTGAACTTTGACCTACGCAATCCTCTACAGTTTACAACCCCCACGCCTACGACTACGTCCGCCCAAAATCAATGAACGCCTTGCGAACGTAGCGTTGCCCTACTGAGAGAGATCTGTCACGAGGTCGCGCCTGATGCTCAACACGAGTCGACGGCGGCGGGAATGAAACCGATGAGCGTGGTTCATGAGTTGCGACCCCACAGAGTTCAAATCAGCGAGCACCTCTCCACCAACTCCCCTACCCCCCCCCCCATTGAAAACCCTTGGGGACCCTTCCTCCTGCCTCCCTCCCCCCCAAGAAACTGAGGGAACCCCCAATAATCTGAGGCACAAAAATCTAACTTTAATATTTAAAAACAAATATTTTTTTATCGTTCATGTGAAAAGCTGTTACGTAACAAGGGCGCCTACTTTTAGAGAAGAGAGGCGGGAGGGGGCTTACAAAATATGTTTGCATAGCAGCAGCAATAGGCGAATGTACTAAACTGCTTGATCAACAATTCTAGATTTGAAGCTTTCGTGACTGCAAGGATTCATACTCTTAGTTCTTTCGGTAAAGTCACGTCGGTAAAAAATGAAATTAAAATAAAAAAAATAAGATCACGACGTTTCGGAGGCAACACAAGTCTCCGTCATCAGGTGGGACCGTCACAGCCAGATTTGCCTCACTTGATGCAGCAAATCTGGCTGTGACGGTCCCACCTGATGACGGAGACTTGTGTTGCCTCCGAAACGTCGTGATCTTATTGGTTTTTTTTTATTTCGTTTTTTTATGTGACTTTACCGAAAGAACTAAGAGTATGCCTGATGAACACCCACATAGTGAATGAAACAATGGTTTTGTAATAGCCTTGGATATTTGTGATTAGTTTCACTTGTCGAGCTGCCCCCCTTCGTGCAGGACTTGATCAAACACGGGCAGCAGCTGGCAGTGCGCTGCAAAAGGCAGGGCTGGAGTGGGTTATTCTCAAGTAAACAACAACAACAACACGTGAGCATTCATTGCACGGCCGTGAGACGTTGAATTGTGAAAGAAAAAAAAACGGCGAGTCTCAAGGGTAACAGTCCTTGAGACTTGACATGTACGGAATGTCATGGAAAACACACGCGTGCAATAATACGCAAAACAACAATAAGAGTTGATAACAGTGGCACGGCACAATTGCTTTTCATCCACGTATTGATTAGTCGAATAACACTTTATTCTTAAGGCTCCGAGATCAAACGATAAATATCAATGTATTTATTGTATCTATTCGGTTTAACGCCTGTAAGCGCAACAGTTCGTTGAGGGGAGTGGTGTATACACACATTACTGATTTTGTAAGAGTTTTTTTTAAAAATCATGCTTTAACGTGATTGTCTGTTTCCTCGTGTCGAGTTCAAATTATTTATAACTCCTCGCTTTGTAATGTTACAGTTGATATTGCAGCGGGCTTTGAGGGGTGGCACAGTGGCTAGCGAACCAGTACGGTCTGATGAATCTGGTGACCTGTGTGATTACTGGCTCCGGCCCACACCAGACGCACCTCCGATTAGCACGATCGGTTACGTACGGTGCGAAAGAAGTTCAACATACATACAGTCGTGAATAATATCTGAGCCGATCCTGCCTCCCGCCCCTCCCTTCATCACATCGCACTGACCAGCGTGGTGAAGTATGGTCAAACAACCGCCACGATTGACATCACGTGCAGGGGTCTTTATAGAGCAATGGACAGACAAGGGGCTATGACGTCATCATTTATTAGTATTATTCGTAGTAGTTTAATTTTGGAATGTTTTTGTCACCTGCGACAACATCACTGGGAATGCGCCATCTCAACAGATCTCGGAAGCTCACACTCAGACTTTGTGTGAATTGCACGGTGAACTTCTTTCTCACAGCCAGCCGTGCTAATCGGAGGTGCGGGGAAAGGACAACAACACAAATCACAAAAAAAAATTCTAATGAGTTTCCAATTTAGATTTCAAAGTGCATAGCTTCGGTGGCCTCCTAATATCGGATGGAAGAGCGTTCCAGACTCTGCAGAAGCTCGTCTGAAAGCGCGCGAAGTAGTGACCGTCTTTGTTCGATGGTTAGCCAAAAGTTGCTGCTGTGAGGATGACCGGAGTTCGTGTGATGGTTTCTGCTCCTTGACCTAGATCAGCAAGGTATTGTAGTCCATTCGTAGCAAGCACTTTGTGCGTAATGAGTACGAGCTTATTTCAGCTGTCAAGGCCCCATTGAGCCTGAGCCGAACAGACCGCCATCAGTGGCGGCAATTACAGGACATTGCAGGGAGGGAAACAGATTTAAGTGTGGACAGTACTTGGATAGGTGACCACTGTGGAGGGGCAGTGCATGTCCTGAAACGTTCACCACTGCCCAGCGTGGCGAAGTATGACCAAATATTCCTTACACGACCACAAGGCATGGGAAAGGCCCTCCACCTCGGACACTGAATTGACAAAAAAATGTACGTACACATGTATGGCCACCGTCAATAACCTTGGAGCAGCAACAGAGGGTGTGTGGGATGCTTGTTGTCACGTGGTTCCCTTCGGCACACACTGTATCACCTCCATACCCACGCGCGTGAATAGATGTGTCACCATGGCGACGCGAAAATGTAATGCACTTCAAATGTGCAGCATCTCCTGCGCAGATGTCAGAACTACTTACGGCTGGAGCGCGTGGCGGAGGCGATACAAAAGACATTCCCGGTGCAAGGCCATTGCCGTGGGAGATAGGCCTATCACCGTTACTGAATTTGCACACTTGCCATGCCTGGCGTATGAATACGACACGGCAAGCAGGAGACCCGCGGTGTTCCCTCGAAGCGGCGCCCAGTTATCCGACCTTTGTCACGACAGCCAAACCTCCACACGAACGCGCGCAAGCAAATAACTCGCCGTGTTCGTCATTGACGCTGCCCTACGGACTAAAAGAGTCGTTTATTCGAAAACACAAAATAACCAGCGGCTGTTCTTCTTCTGTCTGAGACAGGAGCCTCCAATGGGCGGGCACAAAAACTCTCGTAAGGGTCATCCAATATGAACTCGACTTGAGTGTAAAGTTGTGCTGCAAATTCTGAACTCACCCGAGAGAGAGAGAGGGAGGGAGGGAGCCGGCGACATTGACCGATGGGTTTCCGGTGCCCTCCCCGGCACGGCCGCTATCCGAGCCACCGTTGTCTCATCGCGGGACTGGGGCACAGGCTTCCATGCGCGCCTGGCACGGGCCCTATCATTTCTGTTGTTGCTCATTAATTACTTCCAAGGACAAACGTTTGTTTGGTAAAAAAAAAAGACATTGCAGCATCCATGCATGTGCATGACGTTCTTGTTTCATTTGTGCGTGTGCCCCACTGCCAACTCCCACTGCCTTAAAGCGCACGTATACATTCCTCCAGCAGCTTTGTGTTTTTCCCTATTAATGTTCTGGTCAAAATCCCGCCATGCACGGGTGAGATCTACTTTCTCTACTTCCTTCTACAGACATACAGGTGCCTCCAAATGAGACGACTGCCACCACACCGCGCTGAAACCTCAAGTCCCATACACGAGCTGTGGCCCACCGAGGGCATTATCCCACTTTCATCCGTTGACCAAAACAAAAATGACCACTACGTTGTTTGCAACATCTATTGGTTTTTTCAAACAGCAGGACTTCTTCACAATTCTCGCTGTCGCCTGGTGAGCTGGTTTCAATCACCAGCGAAAACGTCACGCTACTCGAATTGTAAATGCTGTGGGTTTTACTCTCCAACATACCGGTGTGCTCAACTAGTAACTCATTTTCTTGGTTCTTTTGGTAAAGTCATGTAGAAGGGAAATAATAAAATAATAAAAATAAATATTTTTTTTCCATTCTACGTGACTTTACCGAAAGAACCAAGAAGATGAATCCCTACAGTCACGAAAGCTTTAAATCGAAATAGTAACTCATTGGCACATTTTGTTTGTGTGACAAACCTTACTAGCTGGCTGTCGGGTGGTGGCGAATTTAACGACACATTTATATTTTTACGCGATCTAACCCAAACAAAAAAAACCTTTATTATGGTTCTATATGTTATTTTAATACAGGATATACAATAACGAATTATTTTCTTAATCTACTGCTGGATCACAGTCTCTCCAAGATGTGTCAGTCATCGTGGTTGTTTGACCATACTTTACCACGCTGGTGGGTGTAGGTTGGTGAAGGGGTGTGCCCAGGACCGGTTTCACTCGCCACCAATGCTAGATGTGTGACTGGGAATCAGCACCGTGTGCCAACCACTGCGCCCACCGTTCCATCAATTACGGCATAACCTCCGGCATCCTACGATGTGCTTGCTATAAAAAAAAATTGATGATGTTGCATTGCTAGTAGTGCACAAGCACAATTAACAACAACACCAAACCTCAACACACTTATCAACAACACTGCCTGAAGATAAACATATATTCGTCGCTGACTATACATTTTGTTTCCCTTAAGGCAGTGTTGGTGACGAGTGTGCTGAGTTTTTTGTTGTCGTTGATTGTGCATGTGCACCACTAGCAATGCAACATCAAAGTATTAGTTTATTAGCAAGCACATCGTGACATACCAGAGATTATGCCGGGATATTCTCGAGAGGGGGCTCTCTCTAGAGCTGCCTCTTAGGGGGGGGCCCTTCTGTCAGCAGTGGTGTGAGCTAGGAATTGCAGGGCTCCACCTTTACCCCCACAGTTGATATACAATCTTAAATTTGGTTGTGAGAATCGTTCTTCAGCTCGCTGAAACAATGAGCAAGTTGAAACAATGATAACACTGGTCAACACACTTTTTCTGGCATAAGCTATTCCAGTGGTTTTAAGGTAATGTTGGGGTGCTGATTCCAAATCTGGTATCAGTTTTTGTCTATCACATCAGGTTTTTGAGATATCAAATATTGCATTTTCAATAATAACTGCAGAAGAAAAATATTACATTAATGTGGCTATCTACATAAAATGATATTATAAACACACTATCCTAAAAATACAGCACCATATTTTAACACTAAAGCAGTCACTAACTCGCAACAACTTGCAATCATAAGTGACAGAGTTAATTTCGGGTAAAATCAATTAAAATGGGGTATGCCGATAGCATAAAAATGATGTGATAGAGCAAATCTGAGATCAGATTTGGAATCAGCACCCTGAAATTATTCTAAAACAGCTGCAAAAGTCCAGGCCAGAAAAAAATTCTTTTTTTTTGTTGACCAGTGTTATCGACTTGTCATTCGCTTGGCGGTGATGGGTAGGCGGAGGGCCTTAAGGCACGAAATTCTGCCAACTCGTTACGTGGCCTCATCCGAAAGTTAATTACGCATCAGAGTATTACTGGCTGCGCAAGAAACCTTTGCGTTAAGTTAACATACCCTCGCCCTATGAACATGTGTGTGACGCACAGAATCAAAGTCAGAACCTTTATTCATCCTGAAGGAATCCGATGAGCTATGTTATTTTTTGCAGATGTCCAGTAGATCATGCGATGAACACGTGTTGTGATTATCACGTGGCCTGCTCAGTAATAACCTTGCACGTTTGGCTAATTTCCCTTTTGTTCGAGCTGGCTTGCGTGACACGAATGAAAGTGATTCGCTGCGTGACGTTTCCCAAAGTCCCAGTGTCATATGCGGCCATGAACGTTGGTAAAACCCACGCCACAACGTTCATTAATTTAAATTAGCAGCACGTGCCTGACGGCCAGGAAACTCGGGGCAAATCGCCCACTGTTCGGATTTTAAACTGGAACACAGACACTATGCATCAATTATGAACGAGATCTGTTGTGGTTGGTCGACAGAGTGAATTCAATTAACGTTTAATCAGATTAATTCAATAAATCGGCGAGCTAAATTGTGGTCGATCGCTCATACTCATGCGTCTTTTGCAACCCTCACTGAGAAGCGTGGTCAAGTCTGGTAAAATTAAATAACGTATTTTTTATATTACTAGGTAAGGCCCACTGAGCTATGTAGCTCTTTTTCAGAAGCGACCTGGCAATCACAAATTATAGCTCAACGAAGGGGCATTTCACGTGGAAATGTCTAGCAACTAAATACTCTAAACGCATGTTGAAGGGACAAATCGGAGGACCCGGAGAAAAATCCACACGACCACGGGGAGAGAGAAACACGCAAACTCCAAAAATATAGCAGCAGGCGTCAGGGTCGGGATCGAACTCACGACCTCCTGTACACCAGGCGAGGTAGTTAACATCTCCTAGCCACCCTGATGATGAGAGAGAGAAACGCACACTCCAAATATACAGCAGGCGTCAGGATCGGGATCGAACCCACGACCTCCTGTATACCAGGCGAGGTAGTTAACATCTCGCCTTTCCCCCAAAAACCGTACGGCCATGATGATGGCCTTCATCCAGCAGGGGATTGACAAAGGAGAGAGGCGATTGATGCCAAGTCTGGACGTCTCCTGCACAAAGTCCTCCCACACCGGTGCACGGGTCCAGACGTCTCGTCCCCCGACACGTCACCATTGCAAGACGCGTCGCTGTCGATCGTTGCGCTTTATGTGAGTGTTTAAATTTGGCTTAAGGTACCTGGTAACCTACTGCAGACTAAAATAGCTCCTCTAAGTCAATGTGGCTGTAATAAAAACCCGCAATGTTAACGACAGGCAGATAAAAAGCAACTGCCCACGTTTGGGAGCGGTAAACGCACACTGTAATTGTGTGTTCACAGTCCATATCCGCTGTTTATTGCCCAGCATGGCCACGATTGAAATCCGAGACCGCATCGCATGCGTTCTTGGTGCGTCCCAAAAGTGTCATTCAGAGAGTGACGCGTTATTGCCTGTGCCGCAACAGCAGGGAACACGCGTTGATCACCGACGACTTCACTCAAAAGGTCCTCTTGGAATACCGCTTCGAACGGCAGCCAGCTGCATGTTACACTGGTCCTTGTGAAATAAAAAAATTCTCTCTGGATACTCGGTTAGAAAATTATTCCCTGAGACAGTGTTGGCAAATTCACGTTCGTATGGCGGGGGTGAAGCTGCCCATCGGACATCCACTCATAATACAGGGAGGGTTTTTTGACTGTCGCCTGATGAAGCTAGTTGTAATTGCTGGCGAAACGTCGTACTCAGATTGTAAATGTTGTGGCTTGTCTCTCCAACACACAACCGGTGTGCTGTACTAGTACACTACACTATACACTACATTACACTATACACTACACACTAGTGCTGTACTCGTACACTACACTATACACTACATTACTCTACACTATACACTAGTACTGTAGTAGTACACTACACTATACATTACACTATACACTACACTACACTATACACTACACACTAGTGCTGCACTAGTGCACTACACTATACACTACACTACACTATACACTACACACTAGTGCTGCACTAGTGCACTACACTATACACTACACTACTCTACACAACACACTAGTGCTGTACTAGTACACTACACTATACACTACATTACTCTACACTATACACTACACACTAGTGCTGTACTAGTACACTACACTATACACTACATTACTCTACACTATATACTACACACTAGTGCTGTACTAGTACACTACACTATACACTACATTACTCTACACTATACACTACACACTAGTGCTGTACTAGTGACGAATTGGCCACGTTCTGTTTACGTGACAACCCTTACTAGTTGGCTGTGTCGGGTGGTGGCGGTGTTAACGACACATTTATATATCCACGCGATCTCACCCAACAACAAAAAAACCTGTATTATGGATGATATTGATCGTGAAAGCCTACTACGTGTTAAACGGACACCCACTGTTGACATACCCACAGAGTTGAGCTCAGTCTATCGATCCCGGATGATTGATTGACTGCGTCAACCCCTGACCAGGGGGCAGCAGGGTGGAGCAGTGGTAACGCTTGTGCCTCACAGCGAAACACACCTGGGTTTAATTCCTGAATCTGGGGCCTTTCTCCGTGGAGTTTAAATCTTCTCCCCCTGTTTCTGCACGCGATTCCTCTGGGTTTTCCTCCTGCAGCTAAGAACAACCGACAATGTTGTCATGGGTACTGGTGAAACATCCCAATGCAGGATCTTCCTGAAAAAAAGTCTTCAGACCCAGTATGCGTTTCCTGGGTAAATAAGTAACCGTTGTTATAACCAGGATATGATCTCACAACCTTGTGGTCGTGGGCTCCACGTTGTACTGCTGCTGAGTCTGTCGCCAGGGTATTGGCGTGACGATTTACTGCCAGGTCACCATATCAACAACAGCAACGTGCTACAGCAGCGTCAATAGCCAACAATACCTGCATCATACAGAGGGAGGGAGATGCATGCTACACTGGCCCTTGTGAAAATTCATTTTCACTCTCATGAATGTCTTCCTCCAATGCCTGTTTCCACCAACACGGGCGATACACAGTGAAGTCTAACGTGCATCTTTCCGCAGTGTTACGATTCATAATCGATATTTGGGTTTGACCACGTCATGATCTGGCCATATTTGTGTCATTTAAGACCCTAAACCACCCAACACAACCACATTCCCTTGATTCTCTCACCATCCTGTGATGTTAATAGTCTACCCAGGAACTGCATACGAGCTGCCATCATCCCTCCATCTCCATGGTGGATGTCCTCTCGGACGCGTTCCGTACCTTAGCAGCCACTGCGTCGTTCTTCTTGATCATCGGCCATCAACCCATTCTGCCAAAGCACGAACGCCTTTGACGTGTGTACCTTCTCTAATCCACGTGTTCCTCTTCCTGTCTCTCAATGCGATTCCAAGCATGCACACATTTCAATTTTTTGTTCCATTTTTGTTATTGTTATTGACCGCATTTCGGAACCATGTCATAGCAAATCGTACGCACTGATTAAAAGTGTTATTTCTTCGAAAAGTCACACGCCAATATGTCTGAAGATGAGAGGCTAAGAGGGGTTCTCCTACATTGAATTAAGTTGGAAAAAGCATCCTAGCTTTGCATGCCAAGTTGAAATGTAATCAATATTAAGCCGATCACAGCCGTCACTCTAATCCAGAGCCTCCTGCCATGGCACGCATCAAACAAGACTCTGCATGAAAGCCCCTGCGGGATGCGACGCGAGAGAAAAGGGACCATTATAATGAGTAACCTTGAAACAGCGTGGGGACATTCTTCACTTCTAGGCTTACCGGAATATGGCGATGACGCGATATATCGTACGATATAAGACCCATGATAATCGTATCGTCGGTTCTTCAACACGTAGTGATTGTTGTTGCACAACAAAAAAATTATTAATTGACAAACTCTTTCTGGCTCTTCGATGTGTTTACGGATCTTACCACCGCATGATGCCCGGGCATAACGTCCGACGTTTCGTTCCACCTGCTAGGAGCCTTCTTCGGGAACGGAATTGAGCAGGCTCCCACCCTGCAAGTTGAGGCGTTACCTTGCGGGCCGTGAGGAACGTTTGACCACGCGTCACCACGCGGGTTCAGTGCAGGTCGGTTGAAAGGTGAACGGTGCAGTACAGAACAGCAGTGGGTTTCACTGCTCTGCCCTCTATTGCCCACGGCGCCCGGTAGACTTCTCTTTAGCGCAACAGCGGTCACGACCATCCGGGCTTGACTCCGGTCAGCGTCAGAGATCTGACAAGATTTGGGCGCATTCCTCGGCCGCGGGTCAATCTTCAGTGTTTAGCAGTGAGCTTCATAATTATCGATTGTTTGACTGCCAGCGAGGCTCCCTGTCTCGTTTGTGAGGCCACTCGAGGGTTCACGTAGCCCACCCACAGGAGTCTCACGTCGCAGTCTTCTTACCTCTGCTGCGCCGGCGCATTGCCGGCTGACGGAAGCATTTGGTCCACAAAGAGGAAAGCGTTCATGGGTGCGGCCACGTTGCCGCCACCCATGCGTCTTCGAACGTGGGTCGAAATGAGCGTTTCATAAGTCCAACCTCACGTCCAATAGGCCAATGCTAACTCAGTTACAAATATGGCTTCTGTATATCTCGAGGAAGGCGATGATATTACATGTTCGACGCACGAGGTCAAAATTGCATTTTAAATTGGACTTTTGTATAAACTACTGCAACAACAACAAAAGGCTTTTGAATAATGCATTTCACGGAACAGTGACTGGGATTAAAATGCGCGCGGCGACGTTTTGAATCTCGAAACCAATGCTCGGGGCTATAGCTGCTCAGAGTTGTGCTCCGTAGGAGCGTTGGACTAATTAAAAAAATAAGTGTGGTGCTCATGTGCAGAAACTTAGCAACAGTGATTGCCCCAAGCCTCAGATCATCGAGGCGTGTGGCATGTATACATGTTCACACCGCACGCCACGACCCGGGCAAATGTCGTTCACGAAATTAGTCGCGAAAATATTCACCAATTAAGGATGTTATTTTACTTTCGTCAGCGAAGTTGACGACAATTGGCAAGCATTTCTTCTTGCCGATGCCACTACTGAGGAACTTTTAGAGTCCCTCTAGGTGGGTATTTGGCCTGCTCTTTCACACTAGCCAGACGGTGGGAGTACCCACTTTATCCTATGCAAGTATGTTGAACTTCCTTCGCTCCGTACGTAGCCAACCATGCTAATAGAGTTGCAGGGGAAAGACAACAAATTAAACACAAAAAACAGTTCTAGAGAAATAAATGTTCAGTCTATATTTGAAAGTGCATTGCTGCAAAAGGTTTCCAGATAACAGAAGGAAGAGTGTTCCAGATGGCCGCAAAAGCGCATCTGAAAGTGCGCGATGCAGTGACCGTCTTTGTTCGATGGCTAGCAACCAAAAGCCGCTGCTGCTGCTGCTGCGAGTATGACCAGAGTGTCACGTGATGATGGTTCATGCTCCATCACGCGAACGAGTTCAGCGCCTGCCATTCGACTAACTGCGCGTGCACCCATTTATACTGCCGGGTTGACAGAGGGTGCTTTAAGTTAAGAAACTTGCACCTTCATTCCAACTTCGATTTAAAGCTTTCGTGACTGCAGGGATTCATCTTCTTGGTTCTTTCGGTAAAGTCACGTAGAATTGAAATAATACAATTATAAAAATAGAACATAATAAAATAATTCTCACGACGTTTCGGCCACAACGCAAGTAGCCATCCTCAGGTGGAGAACAGGTCTGTATTTTATTATTTAAATTCTACGTGACTTTACCGAAAGAACCAAGAAGATGCATTCAAACTGTCACGCCGGGAGATCATGTCGAACCGTGCGACCTCTGTCGATGCCCGTGGCACCAGGGCAGCAGCATCCCTGCATCAAATTCTCCAGCACATGTCCTGTGCATGCACTCTGCCATCATGTGACTAATTGCCCCGTTTGACGCATGCACTCTGTGCGCAGAGTTGCCTCTGCATCGTCAGCCCGCGAGCAAGTGCCATCCCAACTGAGAGGCACCTGGTTTCTTTTTGCAAGAGTTTTAATTTTTTTGCAAAAACGTACACGAACGTTGAGCAAGGTGAGGATTAGCGGCAGTAATATTCCAGCTTGAAGCGCATTCAGCCCAGGCCACCTGTTTTTGCCAAAATGAAATTGCGGTTTTCCTGCTTTATTGTTAATAAAAGACACCGACCCTACATAGCTCATATAGGGCAATATTCGTTTTGGTAAAAATATGCGTTAAATTGATATGCAAATTCTTTGTCAAGGCGCTCTTCTTCCACCTCCAACCCAGCTTATATATATGCTAAATTCCTCTTGATATGCAAATTATTTTGTCAAGGCGCTCTTCCCCCCCTCCAACCCAGCTTAAAAAAGACGCTCCAAGCCTGGGGTTGTCATTCAGACTCTGTCTTCTCGACAGACCTGTTCTTCACCTGAGGACGGCTGCTTGCGTTGTGGCCGAAACGTCGTGAGAATTATTTTATTATGTTTTATTTTATTATGTTTTATTTTTATAATTTTATTATTTCAATTCTATGTGACTTTACCGAAAGAACCAAGAAGATGAATCCCTGCAGTCACGAAAGCTTTAAATCGAAATTTAAACTAATATGTTATTGAGAACTAGTAACGACGCGCCTCCTGAGTCACGGTATGGCCCTGTGCGGCTCGGAGTTGTAGAGTGGGAAAGAGGTAATAGTCGTACAGCCTGTTCTCCTGTGACGCCGTGGTAGTTAGGCTCCTGAAGAACACCATGCTATGAGGAAAATGCGTATGCAGGTTAAACATGGCGGCCAGACCCCACATCCTTCCTTGTGAAGGTGGGAAACCCCCGACAAGCCACACCCAGTATGACATGAATAATTATGCAAATTAAGTTGTAAAAACCCGCCCATCAACTCGCGTTTAGCGGAACACGTGGGAACAGAGATTATTACACTTTTGTTACCGACTAATTTCACATTACTCAAGTAGTCTAGCAATCAAAGCAACAACCAGTTCCTTCAAAAATGTAATAACCCAGCTGTATGAACAAATACATTCGTTTTAGCAGTTGAGATTTAGACTCGGTGTATAAACAATTACGGGTAAGGGAAGATCTCACGAAGAAGATGATTCTCCAACCACAGTGATCTCATCTCTGAACGCTCCGACAGCCAACCGTGAGACCTTTTAATTTATGCCAGTCCCAAGCGACGGTTATCTAATGGTTAGCTGAGTTCACAACGATGCACATGCTGAGAATACGAACTCGCTTGCCACTCTGACGTTCTTCATATTGGGAACAGCTCTATACAAGCTCTATGAACTCCAGTAAGTGGGGAATTTCTCGCAATGATGTGCTTCTGAAGGCACTGCTCGTGTCTCGTTTATTCAAAACCCGCAACGTGTGTGCGGGCCCTGCATGCGAGCAGTGTGTCTTGAGCACCATCTGCTGTTAACCAACACGAAGCGCACGAGACCATGAACTCGGCTGCCCCCTCTGCTGGTTAAGTAAGGGTACTCGCGGCCAGCAGACGAGGATTTTATTGGCAGCGTGCGAGGCAACACGGGGGAGCTGTCAGTGTCCAGAGTAGACGTCAAACAAATGTGGTTGCCCTGGCTCTTGTTTTAGTTTGACTACTTTTCTCACCCCTGTTGTCGCACGTGAGATACGTGCCAGTGAACGTACGCACGTGCCCTTTATATCAATCAACTGCCCGCGGACCGTCGCAATTATTTGACCATATGACTTTGAACCCCCCCCCCAACCTCCTACGCATTCCACAAGTAGTGACTAATCCCATAGCTGCATTTCCCATAAATATGCTAAATTACTCTTGATATGAAAATTCCTTTGTCAAGGCGCCCTTCCCCCTCCAACCCAGCTTAAATATACGCTGCCAAGCCTGGTGGTGCTCATTCAGACGCTGTCTTTCCGACAGACCTGTTCTCCACCTGAGGACGGCTGCTTGCGTTGTGGCCGAAACGTCGTGAGAATTGTATTTTATTATGTTTTATTTTTATTATTTTATTATTTCCCTTCTACGTGACTTTACGGAAAGAACCAAGAAGATGAATCCCTGCAGTCACGAAAGCTTTAAATCGAAATATTTTACCATACTTCACCACGACGGTCAGTGCGGGTTGGTGAAGGCGGCGGAGCACATCGCAGTTTAGTCGTGGATTTCGCTGCTGCACGAGCCACTCCACTCTCCGTTCTGCCCTTGATGCCAACTCCGACAGAACTCATCGCTGCAGCCTGCACGTCAACGCAAATCTAACTCCCGTGGATGTTGGGAGAGACCACAGCTGGGCTCTCTTCATCCTAAAGGTCCCCTTGAACAAGTCCGCCAATTACTCCCCACGGGACCACTTAGTTCCTCTTCCTCCCTGCTGTAGCCTCAGAAGTGCCTTCTTATTCCTGCTGAAACTTCCATTTGTTAAAACTTTAGTAAAAAAAAAGGTATTTCTGCTTTGCCGCCCCACGTTTTTTGAATCCCCTTGCCGCTCATCGACGGTCTGGTTCCCTCCTTTCACTCCCCCTCTTTACTTCCCCATTAAACCAAAACACAGCGCTTACTTGCACCTCCACCTCTCATTTTGCTGATGCCTCTTGGTTTGCACATGTTTGCACCGTCTGTTTCGATTCGTGTGTTTGTGGCACTCTTAGACGAACGCACAGAGCTTACTTGCAGCTGTACCGAACTCATTCTGGCGCCTCGTGCTCTAATTTTATTTGCACCGTTTTGGCGATTCGCGTGCGTTTCGTTAATGATCGTCAAGTAGCTCTTTTTGTAGTTGTGCAATATTCCTCAAAGACCCTGTACTCGTTCTCTGCACTATTGATGTTTCTTGTCTTTGTTTTGTTGTTCCTGTGTTCACGCACCACGAATCTTGTAAACAAAAAATAGCCGGTCAGCTGGCTAAACGGGATAATCCGTGTAACAAATAAAATAAACTTTAACGTAAACACTGCCTTCTGCATGGTGGTGGTCACCCTTCCAAGGACTATCCGGGCTTCCAAAATCGGATGAGGTCGGCCATATTCGGGTAACTTGGTCATAGGCGTATACTCAGGTATACATGCACATCATCATCTGCCATCATCTATCCGCTGCTGGATGGACTCCCCATACCGCCGCCGTTGTCCCCCACGATCCTGTGCTGCCACAATTCCATCTCCGGTGCAGTGCGCGAACTGATATCATCATCGGTCAATCTCCGCGCTGGTCATCCTTTCAGGCAAGTTCGCCCACGTGGTTGCCATTCCTTCACCGGTCTCGTCCGAATGAGCTATCACCCGATAACAGATGAAGAGAAATCTGTTCGTGTGTTTCTGCCAAGCCATATCTGAGTATTATAGCCATGAGTGTTCATTTCGTTTTTTTAGTATTATTATTTTAGTCATAGTCTTCGTCGAGATGATCAGGACCCGTGGAAGTGTAGTAATTACTTAGTCTGTGGATTTTATTCCTTTGCTTTCTTAGTTTCGTCTACTTAAGCAGTCAAACTTTCAGTCAACTACTGTACCCTTAGTTATTAAACACATTCATTGGTGATGCTGCGATGCCAGCGGTGCATGAGTATATTTAACAAACAAAAAACATTCGTGAAATATATATATAAATAGGCAACGTTTCAGACAGTGGCCCTTCACAGTTCATTGGCCCTTCTTCATAGCTCATGCATGCTTTGACCAAGAGCCATTGCTGAAAGGTTACCGATCATATAGAGTGTGTCATTAAATATTGGTGTGAGGGGCATGCAATCCGCCCCCCCCCCCCCCCATTATCAGTGAACTCAGTACACATGTGTTTTTATTACACACAGCACACATATAGGCACTGACCATGTGTGGTCTTCCTCAGGTCTCTAGCAACGCTCTTCAATTATCTCGGTCTGCGCCTCCATTCTCGACCCGTTAATTTCGCATCATCACGGTCGGTCTTGCTGCGATGTTAGGTGGGAAGCAGTCGTAGTCATCATCGTTGACACACAAAAACAACAACAACAAAACTCATTGCCGAGTTGACGAATATTTGTTGTCACTAATTTGGCTAACTATGTCAACCTTCATTGCCACGGGGACAAGCGTGGCAGCAGCAGCAGCACAAAAACAAAGATCCCCTGTATAGCCTGTAACAGACTGTTGGGGAAAGTGCTGTTAGCGAGTCGCACCTATGATGGCCAATACGGCACACGAGGAGGTGGGTGGCCAGCACCACGCCCAGCCACTTTTGTCTCCCCAGTGGCGATGTTTACACACCGCACCAGGTACTCATTTGAGGCTGAGTCGACCTAGGGAGGGCCCAGGACCGGTTCAGATAATCACTAATTTTGGCTGTGAGCGCGAATCAAACTCGGGTCGCCAGGTTCGTAGCGCAGCGTAGCGCTAACCGCTACACTACCGCTCCCCAGCAGCACACACACGCACGTTCATTATGCATCGCGGATGACGTTACTGGACATCTGTGAAAAATAGTTTTATAGCAAATCGGATTCCTCCAGTACGAATAAATATTCTGATTCTGTATGCAGCCGGACGTAGCTGTAGGACCTTCTTCTCCGCAGTTAGTCAGACATGCCCCCGCCACCCCATGCCGCCGCTCACAGAGATGTGAAAGCCACAGTGCATGATGGTATCATTGTAATGAGTCCTCTCCTTCCAAGACAGGAATGCAATTCGCCATTAAAGTAATTCATCCTCGAAATAATTGGGGGAAACACCATGGGGTGAAGTCGTGGCGCAGTAGTGAGTGCAGTGCTATGAACAGAGTGACCCGAGTTCAATTCCCAGCCACGGCTAACAAGTTAAAAGTCAAATAAACCCCCATTCCTGCCATGGTGTGGGAAAGCCTTCATCCAGCAGTGGAGTGACAAAGGGCTGAACAATAATTAGCTCATTAATAGGTGATCCAAGGTCACGATTTTATTTGGGAATAAAATATGTTCTTGTGTTGTTTGTGCGGTCTTGCGTGTTCTGTATCCTCCGTCTGCACTGTCTTGTTACTGACATTTTTTAAAAAAGAGAGCATTATCGTATTTTTTGGCAATTCTACTGTTGTTTGTCTTTGCTGCACTTGTTTTCGTGTTTGCCTTTGTAATCGAGGTGTCCTTTGAAAAAACTTGTAGGGGATGTTTCAATTTGCGTACAGTAAATACATGAAACTGAAACCTTTAAATAAACAAATCTGTCTTTCTCTTACCATCATCATCATCATAAGTCATGGGCAATCCACTGCTGGGTGACAGCCTCCCCATGTCACAAACGTCTTTCATGCTGCTGCGATATTGATAATCCAACTCGTGCCAGCACGCAAGCTGATTTTATGGCTCCATATCCTCAGTAGACGACCTCTCTGACGCGTTCCGTGCCTTGGCTGCCACTTCCTAATGACCTATCTCCTAAAACGTAACAGTTGCATATGATTTGCATAAATGTTACATTATTCACACACCGTGGAGTGGCCATGGTGGCAAGATGTTTACTACCTCGCCTGGTGTGCAGGAGGTCGTGGGTTTCGATCTCGATCCTGATGCTCATTGTATATTTGGAATTTGCGTGTCTCTCTCCCCGTGGTCGCGTGGATTTTTCTCCGGGTACTCCGGTTTTTACCTCCACATTTAGAATCAACATGCGTTTGGAGTATTTGGCTGTTATACATTTCCATCGTGAAAAGCCACTTCGTTAGGATATCATTTGTGGCCAGGTCGCTTCTGAAAAAGACCTATAGCTTCGTGGGCCTTAGCTGGTCAAATAAAAAATAGTTTAGTTTAGAATTGTTTCATGCATACCCATTGACATCCAGAGGCATTGTGCCTTGTGATTAAATGAAAAATGACCTTTACACTAATGGCCTTTTTACATAATCTCAAAAAAATGTGAATTAAATATTTATGCATTTAATATTGCATGAGGCTTGCGTAGAATCCAATATGTTAAAACAAATTATTGGCGTGGCAAATAGACCAAGTTGTAATTTACGACCGTATATTGTATTTTTAAAGACCCTTTTGAATGCTGTTAAGTCATAAATATGATATTACGTAAGGCCAGCCTTTCATCTGGAACGCACCCATGTCTACACAAATACATTAAAGTATTCCTAACAGAAATCTCACGTTCTCTAATCTTGCTTGTGACCTCTTCCTGGTTCTTATAAATTGAATGTGTTGAGAGTAAAAGTAATATGAGGATTTGCATGCTACACATACGGGCAGCAGCAGCAGCAGCAGCTTCACTGCCCTGATATCTCAAGTCTAAGTAGAAGAAACTAGTGAGTCCATTAAAATATGCTTAAATTTCTCATTTGAAATATTTATAACAAATTATTTGTGTGCGGGAATATAGGGGGGAATCAATTGCTTTTAGTTAAGTAGTGTTTCGCTACGAATTTGATTGTTCTCATCAAGTTTGAAAAGCATACACCCATGTTTAGGTAAAAAAAAAAACCCCGGCCCTATCCCATTATGACTCGAGGTACAAAGGTATAAGAGATAAATGAGTGAGACAAAAATCTGAAGCAATAAACCAACATCCGTAAGTGACGTTTACTGAATGCCCATTGATTTTATTTGCATGCTCAAGTCACCTTAGTAGGGTGGTATGACGTGTCAACAATGTTCACTGTCGGCGCATTTCACCACCTTCAATCGAGCAATCTCCCAGACACACTAACATGGACGGCCAGTGTCAACCCATAACATCTTTGTCAATAAATACACTTGCACAATAATCACTACTGTTACAGCTAGGGTACATTCTTTTTGAACTGGCGGCGCGGACCATTTAATTGATTTTATTTATTTACATGTTCTACTAGGTGTGATATTTCTAAATTCCGACTGAACAGGTTATATATTTCACATGTTTGTATTATGTACATGTCATTACATGTTTGCTCTGTAATACATGCGTCAATTGTCACCCTGGACACCAATGCAAACGAGACGTTTAATCTCAAGAGATTATCCAGGTGAAATTATCTAATTGATATTTTAACATATACTGTATATGCTTGAAAAATGCCCTCTGCACCAGCTCTGCGAATTCTGTGAGTGAAGGGGACTAAACAGCCTGGATATAGTACGATGACAATCTGCAAAGTGGATGTCTTGCTGTGAGAATGCGTGCGGCGAGTGCATACAGACTACGATCAAGTTAAAGAAAATAACACAATTCCGAAATTCAAGCGTCACGCTTCAGCCAAAAAAACTGTGGCTCTTACCTGCGGTACACGTCTATCGGTGTTACATTTAAAACAAAAATTCTTATGTCTCGCATTTCTAGTGACTCGGCGTAAAAAGAGGCAATGAATCGTGTGGCTCAACTGGCCTGTATTTCAACTCCTGGTTAAATAAATGGGACATTCACCACGGTGGTGCATAGGTGTACGATTCACGCGCACAAAACTGTTCACAAATGGTACAGGATGCTGTTGACTGGGCCACTTGACAGACCACATTGTGCCTTCATAGTCGCCAATAGTATGTAGTTTATGCGAAGCGTATTAGGCTTGCACAGAGCAATTGCTTTAACAGTTGCAATAACGCCGAGGGCATGTGGGGCCCAGACTTGCTTACTGAACATGTTTTACTCTGCATCACACAGAGTACACACAGTTGGTTTGTCCAGCAGAGGGCACTTACCTTCGCTAAAATTGGAGCTGTAATGATGGCAATCCAGTCGTTTTTTTATTTAGTCCAGGTACATTATGAATCGGAAATAAAACCTGCAAAGTATGGATAAATAATGAGGCTACCAACTCGCTAGATGATTGGTACTCCATAAACATTGACTGCAAAAGAAAATTCTGTGGATACAGAATACTTCTGCCTTGCGCTGTATAGCTCACAATGTGTTGGAGAGTCAGTGAATACAATGTAAGGCTTGGCCAATGGTAAGGGAACTGTGAGACGGATTAATTTTCCTCAGTGATTTTCTAATATTTTATATTTGAAGCAGGAAAATGGACATGATGCATCAGAACAATTTTAAAAATTGAATGGCAAGGTCATGTGTCAAACAGTGAGCGTTATTATGGATCAAAACTGACACCTCTCAGTGTAATGATTTAGATTTCAAGGGAAACTGATGAATTGGCCATACATTGGAAATTCCACCTAGGAATTCCCAAGGTCACATTCGTCAGCAAACCAGAGAAGAGCATGTCAGACTATAGTGTGCATTGGATGGAAAGACTTTGTTAAGATGGATTTCAAACACAGCACTTAAATAATGACCTTGCGAAATATTAAGATGAAAATACCTTGATAAGTCCTGGCCCAAACGACCTAAGACAAATGCTAGCAAACGAAGGTGATAGTGTTGTACAAGCACAACCCGTTTGTCAAACCATTGCTGGGCGGGGGTAGCTACGTGGGCCTGTAATCCAGCACTGTGGATGCGAGGGTTTGTGGATCACACATTTTTGTGAAACTCCTTCCCGTGGGCATCAAAGTGCCATACCATGGCTTGCCATGAGAAGACGGAACAGCAAAGTGCGGACTAATATCATCTGCCATCCCATCTGTATAAACACTCAATATTTATCTGAAAACATCTTAAAATATGCACTTCCGCATGTTGTTGATTGTGCAGCATTTCAATATGCATTGACATTTAAAGACGTTATATAAAAACGCTCATGATTATTATGGATGTAGGTCTACTCACGCATTTCGGACAGGATAATATGACCATACTTCACCACGCTGCGCAGTACATGTTGAGAGTGGAGTTCAGAAATTAAGATTTTTCTTCACTGCCCTATGCTGCCTACAAATGTGTTTTGGCTTGGTGGTCACCCACAATCCAGGCTTAATTTTGCTTCGCTTCTGAGGTGTTACAGGATCGGGCACATCCCAGGTGATTTGGTCCTAGCCAATGATGGTATTAGTCGTGGCCTTATCATCATGCGTCCAGCTGGGATTGTCTAACATCTTGAAGGTAGACCAAAGTGTGGTTCATATTTAGGGGAACCTGGTTCATGAAGACGACTGTGTTAAGGAGCTGGTGAATGTGTTCCCTTCAGTGGGGCAGCACTCCACACACCCTCACCAGCTGTCTCTCAGGATTGTGCCTGTGGTGGTGGTGGTGCAGATATATTTTTAAACATGTTTGGCAAAATTCACAGTTAACGTCCAATGTTGAGCCAACGTTGGTATGTGCTTAGAACTGTTGGACCAACGTTCCACGTTTACTGGGGTGGTGGTAAACTGACAAAAAAACTGTTGACCACTCGAGAATGCATTCCATATACTTTGGACACTTTTGATAAACCGCAGTGTGGTCATTTGTGGAACAACAGTAGTAAAAACAGAGAGACAAATATTTTAAGAGGGGAATAAACAAATGAAAAAAGCGTACAACTTGCAGCACTTTACTTTCCTATAAAGCCACCAACATCAACACATGGAGTCTATTATTTAAGTCCAGGTCACTACGGAGTGCATCATACGCCTGGTCCCGATGTTGGTTTAGCATGCTATCTCACCATCAAAGTCGTCTCCCACTGGTACCTTGTAAATTGCTCGAAGTGTACCAACCCTTCGATGGTAATTCTAAGCACAATCGAGCTGCTTCGGTGAACAAGGAATTTAGCGTCCCTTGAAAGTGATCCTCTCGGCAATAATATCCTGCCATGTGGTAATTTATTTTTCAGCGTGACTCGTGTGTGCAAATGTCACACGAGCGCTCTACGACGCATTTGTGAAGCTGAGCTATAAAAATATATATATCGAGTTCTATGCCCTCATACATATTTGGCAACTCTCACAGCTTTGCACACTGGGCAACCGCTATGGTCACCCACCCCTATTAGGAATTGGTTTCAGATGTTATTTTTTCTGATATCGGATTTTTATGCACAATTTGTAATGTTTAGTATTTTGAATTACATATTTTTTTTAATAACTGGCTTTGTTTTCTGCAATTAAAGGAACACAATTTTATACTTTTAAATTTCAATCACTGATTTCTTTATTTTTAGCTATAAAGTATAACAATACTGTTGATAATTTTGACGAACTTTAAGCAAAAGTGACATCATATATCAATGTATGATGTCTCGTGCCAGCACCTTTGTTGGGAAAACGTGGAAATTATTCCTAGAAAATGACATCACTTCCTGTTATGTCCCATTTTCGGATCAATCTAAAACAAGAAAAAATCGGATCTAAAATCTTACATTGGCCTGATTTTTTTAAACAGATTTGAAAATCGGGAACAACATGCCTAGTGCCTAGTCAAACAATAACTAGCGCTTTTTACTTCAGGGCAGCTCAAAATCCAGATCCACATTGTGCCAACCCAGTAAACATGCAACATTGCATGCGGTTGGAACCGTTGGACTAAAGTTGACCAAAAATGTCATGTTCACTGGGTATTGGCCTTGTTAATAAGGCAGGACATGCAAAATCAGGGATTGCAATGGGGTAAGGCTTGTGGAAATCCCAAAAGGCTAAGGAAATAGTAGAATGTGATACACAACAAAAGTTTTTCCCAATGACGTCCCTCCCACTGTCCATGTCACCTTCCTTAGTCACACCTCTTGGTACATACCTTGTGCCCCAAATTTCAAGACTCGCTGCATAATTAGGAATATAACAAGGCATCGACTCAATTAAAAGCAATACTTGAGCTTTGCATGTGCAATGAATCATGAGCTAAGAGTCACATTTTTGTGTCCTGTACCGTCCAAGTACTGTACTCCCATGGGTTTGCCTGACCTCTGCTGTCACTTAAGGCTGCTACGTAAACCACAAATGGGTGAAAAGTTGTATTCTTAGATGATGACCCCAAATTGTGACATTTCATATATTTGCCAGGTGGCACAATCGTTACAACCCTATGGCATACCACAGATTCCCTAATCCCAGATCTAAAATACCAGACGTTATGATTCCCAGGCATTTCTACATTAACACATAAGCCCCGTACAACAACATTCCAACTGTCACAGATATGCATCGTACAAATCTCGTTCCCAACATTGAGGCCTCCTTCCCATGTCCGTGGTGGTCCGTGTATTGGGCATTCCATGTCTCAGTCTTGAGGTCTCTTTTTATTTGCTCGTTTCACCCACGTCCTAGCTATCCCTACATCCCAGAATTCCAACGTTCGCCCATGTCTCAGGCTTACAATCTCAAAGATCTCCTTACGATGTCCTTGGTCCACCAACTCCAAGCTTCACCACATTCCAACGAGATCTTTCATGTTTGAGGTGGTCCCATTCCCAAGTCTCCTACATAACAGATCGCATAACCATCCCAGCTCTCTTTTCCAAACTGTAGGTCTTGATTTGTGGGCCATCATGGCCTCGTTCATATGTGCCTGGTCTGCCACACTTCCCTATCTCTGAGGTGTCATGTCTCCTTCTCAATACGTACTCTCTTATTTACTCGAGTTATGAGGAATCATATCGCAAACCTAACTTATGACAATGCTACGATATTGTGACACGTTGTGTACTCTGGCCCCAGGCATTCCATGCGCAGTCCAAAAGCCCTTCTTCCCATTTCAAAGGATGACCAATATCTGGATCTTTCACATCCCTGTATCCCAAGTCCCCTATTTCTCCCCCCCCCCCCCGTCCATGGCTAAAGTGACCAACATCTCATATTTTGCATGTCCCAAAGTCCTCCAACACTAAAGTCTTCCATACGTCCCCAAATCCCAGTTCTCCTTTCTAATATCCACGTCTCACATGTCCAGTGTCCCATGATTTACTCCCCACAATGCAGCTGTCCATGCACCTTATGTCACAGCTCCACCATGACTTTAGAGTCACATCTCAGGTTCAACCATAATCCAGCTATACCTACACATCCCATCGGCTAGGTATCTCCCCCCAACATCTCAGACATCTCCTCACATCTTAGGTGTCGTACATCCCAGGTTTCAACAGACAATCCAGCCCCCCCCCCCCTCCATCGCATACACATTATACAGGACCCCCCCCCCCCTTTTAACCCAAGTCCACCATCACTCAGAATTGCTCACATCCCAGATCCCCTGGCACTTTGGTGCTCCCATACATCCCAACCACAGATCCCCCGCTAGCTGTTAAATCCCAGGTCCCCTAAGTCAACCTACACACACCCCGCTCCCTTCCTATCCAGGTCCCATCACACATCCCAGATCCCTCAAACTCAGCCCCCCCCCCCCCCCCACTGATTCCAAGGCCCTTTTCACCCAATTTCCAGATACCAACCTCTCCCCCACTCTCTACACACACACAGCGCTCGCACCACGCACAGCGCACCACACACACACACAGCGCACCACACACACACACAGCGCACCACACACACAGCGCACAACACACACAGCGCACCACACACACAGCGCACCACACACACACACAGCGCACCACACACACAGCGCACCACACACACACACAGCGCTCGCACCACACACACAGCGCACACCACACACACACAGCGCTCGCACCACACACACAGCGCACACCACACACACACACAGCGCACCACACACACAGCGACCACACACACAGCGTGCACCACACACACAGCACTCGCACCACACACACAGCGCACCACACACACACACCACACACACACCACACACACACAGCGCTCACCACACACACAGTGACCACACACACAGCGCGCACCACACACACACAAAGCGCACCACACACAGCGCACCACACACACACAGCGCACCACACACAGCGCACCACACACACACAAAGCGCACCACACACACACAGCGCTCGCACCACCCACACAGCGCGCACACACAGCGCGCACCACACACACACCACACACTCACAGCGCACACACACAGCGCACCACACACACAGCGCACCACACACACTCACAGCGCACACACACACAGCGCACCACACACGCAAAACACACACCACACAGCGCACCACACACACCACACACACACCGCACACACACACACCACACAGCGCACCACACACACACCACACACCACACACAAACCACACACACACCACACACCACACACAAACCACACACACACCACACACACACACCGCACACACACACACCACACAGCGCACCACACACACACCACACACCACACACAAACCACACACACACCACACACACAGCGCACCACACACACACACAGCGCACCACACACACGCACCACACACACACCACACACACACACCACACACACTCCACACACACACACCACACACACACCACATACACCACACACACGCACAACACACACACCACACACACACCACACACACACCACAAACACACACCACACACACACACCACAAACACACCACACACACACAGTGCACACACACACCACACACACACCACACACACACACCACACACCACACACACCACACACACACAGCGCACCACACACACCACACACACACCACACACACACCACACACACACCACACACACACCACACACACACCACACACACACACACACAGCGCACCACACACACCACACACACACACACCACACACATACACCACACACACCACACACACACCACACACACACACAGCGCACCACACACACCACACACACACCACACACACACCACACACATACACCACACACACACCACACACACACCACACACACACCACACACACACACACCACACACACACCACACACACACCACACACACACCACACACCACACACACAGCGCACCACACACACCACACACACACCACACACACACCACACACATACACCACACACACACCACACACACACCACACACACACCACACACACACACACCACACACACACCACACACACACCACACACACACCACACACCACACACACACCACACACATACACCACACACACACACCACACACACACCACACACACACAGCGCACCACACACACCACACACACACCACACACACACACACAGCGCACCACACACACACACCACACACACACCACACACACACCACACACACACCACACACACACACCACACACACACCACACACACACACAGCGCACCACACACACCACACACACACACACACCACACACCACACACCACACACACACACCACACACACACCAGACACACACCACACACACACCACACACACACCACACACACACACCACACACACACCACACACCCCACACACACCACACACACCACACACACACACACCACACACACCACACACACACACCACACACACCACACACACCACACACACCACACACACAGCGCACCACACACACACACCACACACACACCACACACACACAGCGCTCACCACACACACAGTGACCACACACACAGCGCGCACCACACACACACAAAGCGCACCACACACAGCGCACCACACACACAGCGCACCACACACACACACCACACACACACCACACACACACAGCGCTCACCACACACACAGTGACCACACACACAGCGCGCACCACACACACACAGCGCACACACACAGCGCACCACACACACAGCGCGCACCACACACACACAGCGCACACACACAGCGCACCACACACACAGCGCACCACACACACACACCACACACACCACACACACACAGAGCGCACCACACACACACAGCGCACCACACACACCACACACACAGCGCACCACACACACCACACAGCGCACCACACACCCCACACACTCACAGCGCACACACACAGCGCACCACACACACACACAGCGCTCGCACCACCCACACAGCGCGCACACACAGCGCGCACCACACACACACCACACACTCACAGCGCACACACACAGCGCACCACACACACAGCGCACCACACACACACCACACAGCGCACCACACACACACCACACACCACACACAAACCACACACACACCACACACACAGCGCACCACACACACACACAGCGCACCACACACACGCACCACACACACACCACACACACACACCACACACACACACACCACACACACACACCACACACACTCCACACACACACCACACACACACACCACACACACGCACAACACACACACCACACACACACCACACACACACCACAAACACACACCACACACACACACCACAAACACACCACACACACACAGTGCACACACACACCACACACACACCACACACACACACCACACACCACACACACCACACACACACAGCGCACCACACACACCACACACACACCACACACACACCACACACACACCACACACACACCACACACACACCACACACACACACACACAGCGCACCACACACACCACACACACACACACCACACACATACACCACACACACCACACACACACCACACACACACACAGCGCACCACACACACCACACACACACCACACACACCCACACACATACACCACACACACACCACACACACACCACACACACACCACACACACACACACCACACACACACCACACACACACCACACACACACCACACACCACACACACAGCGCACCACACACACCACACACACACCACACACACACCACACACACACCACACACACACCACACACACACACACCACACACACACCACACACACACCACACACACACCACACACCACACACACACCACACACATACACCACACACACACACCACACACACACCACACACACACAGCGCACCACACACACACACCACACACACACCACACACACACAGCGCACCACACACACCACACACACACCACACACACACACACAGCGCACCACACACACACACCACACACACACCACACACACACCACACACACACCACACACACACACCACACACACACCACACACACACACAGCGCACCACACACACCACACACACACACACACCACACACCACACACCACACACACACACACACCAGACACACACCACACACACACCACACACACACCACACACACACACCACACACACACCACACACCCCACACACACCACACACACCACACACACACACACCACACACACCACACACACACACCACACACACCACACACACCACACACACCACACACACAGCGCACCACACACACACACCACACACACACCAGACACACACCACACACACACCACACACACACCACACACACACACCACACACACACCACACACCCCACACACACCACACACACCACACACACACACACCACACACACCACACACACACACCACACACACCACACACACACACACCACACACACCACACACACACACCACACACACCACACACACCACACACACAGCGCACCACACACACACACCACACACACACCACACACACACAGCGCTCACCACACACACAGTGACCACACACACAGCGCGCACCACACACACACAAAGCGCACCACACACAGCGCACCACACACACACACAGCGCACACACACAGCGCACCACACACACAGCGCACCACACACACACACCACACACACACAGAGCGCACCACACACACACAGCGCACCACACACACCACACACACAGCGCACCACACACACCACACAGCGCACCACACACCCCACACACACACCGCACACACACACACCACACAGCGCACCACACACACACCACACACCACACACAAACCACACACACACCACACACACAGCGCACCACACACACAGCGCACCACACACACGCACCACACACACACCACACACACTCCACACACACACACCACACACACACCACATACACCACACACACGCACAACACACACACCACACACACACCACACACACACCACAAACACACACCACACACACACACCACAAACACACCACACACACACAGTGCACACACACACCACACACACACCACACACACACACCACACACCACACACACCACACACACACAGCGCACCACACACACCACACACCACACACACACCACACACACACCACACACACACCACACACACACACAGCGCACCACACACACCACACACACACACACCACACACATACACCACACACACCACACACACACCACACACACACACAGCGCACCACACACACCACACACACACCACACACACACCACACACATACACCACACACACACCACACACACACCACACACACACCACACACACACACACCACACACACACCACACACACACCACACACACACCACACACCACACACACAGCGCACCACACACACCACACACACACACACACCACACACATACACCACACACACACACCACACACACACCACACACACAGCGCACCACACACACCACACACACACCACACACACACACACAGCGCACCACACACACACACCACACACACACCACACACACACCACACACACACACACCACACACACACCACACACACACCACACACACACACAGCGCACCACACACACCACACACACACACACACCACACACCACACACACACACCACACACACACCAGACACACACCACACACACACCACACACACACCACACACACACCACACACACACCACACACACACCACACACACCACACACCACACACACACCACACACACACACCACACACACCACACACACCACACACACCACACACACCACACACACACACACACAGCGCACCACACACACACACCACACACACACCACACACACACCACACACACACACACCACACACACACCACACACACACACCACACACACACCACACACACACACAGCGCACCACACACACCACACACACACACACACCACACACACACCACACACACACCAGACACACACCACACACACACCACACACACACCACACACACACCACACACACACCACACACTCACCACACACACACCACACACACACCACACACACCACACACCACACACACACCACACACACACACCACACACACCACACACACCACACACACCACACACACCACACACACCACACACACCACACACACCACACACACCACACACACCACACACACACAGCGCTCACTCGGAGCGAGTCCTCGGCTCCCCATTCCCCGGCCCCGAGGAAGCGCTCCGCGCATGCGCGCGGCGCGTGGAGCCGGCTGGAGGAGCGGAGACCCCGTGGCGTCACCGCAGCAGCAGGAGCAGCAGCAGCATCATCTTCTTCATCCCTCTCGCCTCTCCCTCTATCTCACACGGCGACACAACGCGTCTCTTCTCGCCTGCACGGTAGCTCACGCACAGCCCTAACCCACTCCCTCCCTCCCTCCCCCGCCAGACAGGACTTGTATCTCACGCAGCCTCGGATAAGTCGATCTTTCGCACACACGTACACAGCCGCTGTGTCACTCGCAGCCCTGACACCACGAAACACACACACACAGAGGCTGACACGGGAGAGAGGCTAACACACAGGCTGACACAGTCACACACACACACAGCCTCGGATAGCCTGTCATCTCATCTCTGCTCTCACACACACACACAGAGGCTGACACACACACGCACACAGCCGCCTACACATGCCACCGCCAGCAGCAGCAGCAGTACCAGCAGCAGCAGGCGCACACCGCCGCCCCTGCGCACACTGAAGCAGCAGCAGCAGCCGCCGACGAGGCGATAAGAGCTGCGGCTGCCACTACCCAGCGCCGCGCCTGTGAGTGTAGCCAACACCATCATCACCCCCTCCTCTCCATGTCTCGCTCTGTCTCTCTCTCTTTCCAGCATCATCTCTCTCCATCATCATCATCTCTCCTCGTCTCTCTCCAGCGGCAGCTGTGTCTCCAGTATCACCGCTCCACCTATCTCTCTCTCTCTCTCTCCAGCATCATCATCATCTATCTCAGCATCATCGGCCAACTTCATAGCATCTCTTTAGCATAATCTCACGCCATCTCTCTCCAAAATCATCTCAATTCACCGTCTCTTTCCGAACTCACGTTCAACCATCATCTCATCTATCCAACATCTTCAGTATTTCCATGTTTCACTCTGATTTCCATTTCGATCCATCATCTCCATCGTTCTAACCTCTCTCTGTCTGTCTCTGGCATCTCCATCTCGCTCCAGAATTATATCCATATACCCCACCTGAATTTCTCTCCAGCATCGTCATGCATCTCATCATCTATTGCTAGCATCTCCATCACGTTCCACTATCTGCATTGCTCACCAACATCTCCATCTTCTCCAGCTATCTGCACCATCTCTCCAGCATCTCTCTCAAGAATATCCATGTCTCCGGCATCATTCCTCATCATCATCATCATCTCCAGTGTCGTACTTCATCTCCAACTCCAGCACCATCATCGTTTATCTACAGCATCATCTCTGGGGCACAGGGATTTATTCGGTGGGGTTGGGAGGCTCGGGGAGGGTTGATGGTGTTGTGGGGGTGGATGTTTGAGGGGGTGGTGGTGATGATGGTAGAGGAGGAGCGGTGGTATAGCGGTTAGCGCGCTGCTTTATGAGCCCGGCGACCCACGTGACGATTATCTACGTGGACTCAGCCTCAAATGAGTAGCTGGTGCGGTGTGTGAACATCGCCACGAGGGAGACAAAGGCGGTCGGGCGTGTTGCTGGCCACCCACCGTCCTAGTGTGCCGTGCCGGCCTTCATAGGTGCTACTCGCTAACAGCACTTGCCCCACCAGTCTGTTCAGGCTACACGGGGGGATCTTTGTCTTTGTGGTGGAAGGGGTTGTTAGTGATGGTGATGATATGGTTCTAAGGGAGTCATGGTTTAGGTGATGAGTGATGGTGGTTATGGGAGATGGTTTATAGTGGTTGGGATGGCGGGGTGATAGGGGGTGATGATGGTCTTTGGGATTGATCATTGTGGTGGTAGAGGTTGGGAGGGCAGTGGTTGGTGGTGGTGGTGGTGGTAGTGCAGATGAGAGGGCGTGATACGGTGATAATGGTGATTGTGGGAGTGGGTGATGTTGGTCGTAGTGGAGGAATATGGTGAACAGAGAAGTTGATGGTGGTGGAAAGGTGTGATGGTCTTAGGTTCAATTTTCAAGTTTGCTTTGTTCAACCAGGTGAGAACTCAAGAGACCAGGATAATCCCATTTGCAAGAATGACCTGCGGTATTCGTCTGCCAGTAGGGGGCGATTATTGCTACATGTGGATGCACCCAAATGTTTTGATGAAGGCTTCGAATTTAACTGATTTGGACGCTGAGGCCGACACACAATGGTCTACTGTTGTGAATGACGGCAGGTGATCTTTAACGTCCACTGGTGGATGATGGTGATGTTGGTGGCAGTGGGGTAATGGTAGTGCGAGCGTATGTTCCGGGTGGGTGGTATTCATGCTGGTGGGGTGTCATGGATTTTGGGGGTAAACAGCGATCGGAAAGTGATGGTCATTGTGTTTGTGGGGAGAGGTGTGATGGTGTTGGGGTTGAATGGTGCTGGTAATGGAGCTAAGGAGGGGGTGATTGTGGAGTTGGCTGGGAAATGGTGATGGTGGTGGTCATAGGAAGGAGTAATTGTGGAAGCAGTGATGGTTGAGGTGGGAGGGGTGATAGTGGTAGTTTAAAGCGATTATGGTGGTAAAGCTGGGAGGGTGATAGCAGTGGATGAAGGTGGAGGTGAGAGGGCGATGAAGGTGGGAGGGTGATGACAATGGATTGTGGTGGCGATGTTGATGGGATGGATGGTGGGTGGTGGTGGTGGTGGTGTTGGTGGTAGAGTTAACCCTGAGGCCTTGACTGCAGCTCTCGAGGCAATCGGCAGGATCTGCAAGCAGCAGCAGCAAAAGGGAGAAGCAGCAGCGGCAGCATCGTTGGGGCGGGGTGGACCACAATAATCAAGGGGAGAAGAAGTAACAGCATTAGCAAGCGGAGCGAGGGGTTAAGATGCAGAGCAAGCAGAACAGCGAGACAGAGAGATCGCGCATATGGGGAACAGCAAACACGAAGCCTGGATACTGGAGCAAATTTCCCGATCGGCAGAGAAGCAACAGAGAAGCAAGGGAGAAGCAGCAGCAGCAGCAGCTGGAGGCTCTTTGTAGAGAAAGCCTCATTGACATGGGTCCCACTGCAGAGCAGTAGCAGCCTGCCCTGACTCTTTGTGCTATACATAGCGTGCATGTGTTGTGCACCTCATTCACCATGGCCTGTCATCTCCCATTGTCCCTCCTGCACTGTGTGTGTGTAGACTGTGGCGTGGTTCGTGTTCTGTGTGTAGACTGTGGCGTGGTTCGTGTTATGTGTGTAGACTGTGACGTGGTTCGTGTCCTGTGTGTGTAGACTGTGGCGTGGTTCGTGTTCTGTGTGTGTAGACTATGACGTGGTTCGTGTTCTGTGTGTGTAGACTGTGGCGTGGTTCGTGTTCTGTGTGTGTAGACTGTGACGTGGTTCGTGTTCTGTGTGTAGACTGTGACGTGGTTCGTGTCCTGTGTGTGTAGACTGTGGCGTGGTTCGTGTTCTGTGTGTGTAGACTGTGACGTGGTTCGTGTTCTGTGTGTGTAGACTGTGGCGTGGTTCGTGTTCTGTGTGTGTAGACTGTGACGTGGTTCGTGTTCTGTGTGTGTAGACTGTGGCGTGGTTCTTGTTCTGTGTGTGTAGACTGTGACGTGGTTCGTGTTCTGTGTGTGTAGACTGTGGCGTGGTTCGTGTTCTGTGTGTAGACTGTGGCGTGGTTCGTGTTCTGTGTGTAGACTGTGACGTGGTTCTTGTTCTGTGTGTGTAGACTGTGACGTGGTTCGTGTTCTGTGTGTGTAGACTGTGACGTGGTTCGTGTTCTGTGTGTGTAGACTGTGGCGTGGTTCGTGTTCTGTGTGTAGACTGTGGCATGGTTCGTGTTCTGTGTGTGTAGACTGTGGCGTGGTTCGTGTTCTGTGTGTGTAGACTGTGGCGTGGTTCGTGTTCTGTGTGTAGACTGTGGCGTGGTTCGTGTTCTGTGTGTGTAGACTGTGGTGTGGTTCTTGTTCTGTGTGTGTAGACTGTGGCGTGGTTCGTGTTCTGTGTGTGTAGACTGTGGCGTGGTTCGTGTTCTGTGTGTGTAGACTGTGGCGTGGTTCGTGTTCTGTGTGTGTAGACTGTGGCGTGGTTCGTGTTCTGTGTGTAGACTGTGGCGTGGTTCGTGTTCTGTGTGTGTAGACTGTGGTGTGGTTCTTGTTCTGTGTGTGTAGACTGTGGCGTGGTTCGTGTTCTGTGTGTGTAGACTGTGGCGTGGTTCGTGTTCTGTGTGTAGACTGTGGCGTGGTTCGTGTTCTGTGTGTGTAGACTGTGGCGTGGTTCGTGTTCTGTGTGTGTAGACAGTGGCGTGGTTCTTGTTCTGTGTGTGTAGACTGTGGCGTGGTTCGTGTTCTGTGTGTGTAGACTGTGACGTGGTTCGTGTTCTGTGTGTGTAGACTGTGGCGTGGTTCGTGTTCTGTGTGTGTAGACTGTGACGTGGTTCGTGTTCTGTGTGTGTAGACTGTGGCGTGGTTCTTGTTCTGTGTGTGTAGACTGTGACGTGGTTCGTGTTCTGTGTGTGTAGACTGTGGCGTGGTTCGTGTTCTGTGTGTAGACTGTGGCGTGGTTCGTGTTCTGTGTGTAGACTGTGACGTGGTTCTTGTTCTGTGTGTGTAGACTGTGACGTGGTTCGTGTTCTGTGTGTGTAGACTGTGACGTGGTTCGTGTTCTGTGTGTGTAGACTGTGGCGTGGTTCGTGTTCTGTGTGTAGACTGTGGCATGGTTCGTGTTCTGTGTGTGTAGACTGTGGCGTGGTTCGTGTTCTGTGTGTGTAGACTGTGGCGTGGTTCGTGTTCTGTGTGTAGACTGTGGCGTGGTTCGTGTTCTGTGTGTGTAGACTGTGGTGTGGTTCTTGTTCTGTGTGTGTAGACTGGCGTGGTTCATGTTCTGTGTGTGTAGACTGTGGCGTGGTTCGTGTTCTGTGTGTGTAGACTGTGGCGTGGTTCGTGTTCTGTGTGTGTAGACTGTGGCGTGGTTCGTGTTCTGTGTGTAGACTGTGGCGTGGTTCGTGTTCTGTGTGTGTAGACTGTGGTGTGGTTCTTGTTCTGTGTGTGTAGACTGTGGCGTGGTTCGTGTTCTGTGTGTGTAGACTGTGGCGTGGTTCGTGTTCTGTGTGTGTAGACTGTGGCGTGGTTCGTGTTCTGTGTGTGTAGACTGTGGCGTGGTTCGTGTTCTGTGTGTGTAGACAGTGGCGTGGTTCTTGTTCTGTGTGTGTAGACTGTGGCGTGGTTCGTGTTCTGTGTGTGTAGACAGTGGCGTGGTTCGTGTTCTGTGTGTGTAGACTGTGGCGTGGTTCTTGTTCTGTGTGTGTAGACAGTGGCGTGGTTCTTGTTCTGTGTGTGTAGACTGTGGCGTGGTTCGTGTTCTGTGTGTGTAGACTGTGTCGTGGTTCGTGTTCTGTGTGTGTAGACTGTGACGTGGTTCTTGTTCTGTGTGTGTAGAATGTGACGTGGTTCTTGTTCTGTGTGTGTAGACTGTGGCGTGGTTCGTGTTCTGTGTGTGTAGACTGTGACGTGGTTCTTGTTCTGTGTGTGTAGACTGTGACGTGGTTCGTGTTCTGTGTGTGTAGACTGTGGCGTGGTTCGTGTTCTGTGTGTGTAGACTGTGACGTGGTTCTTGTTCTGTGTGTGTAGACTGTGACGTGGTTCTTGTTCTGTGTGTGTAGACTGTGGCGTGGTTCGTGTTCTGGGTGTGTAGACTGTGGCGTGGTTCGTGTTCTGTGTGTAGACTGTGACGTGGTTCTTGTTTTGTGTGTGTAGACTGTGGCGTGGTTCTTGTTCTGTGTGTGTAGACTGTGGCGTGGTTCTTGTTCTGTGTGTGTAGACTGTGGCGTGGTTCGTGTTCTGTGTGTAGACTGTGACGTGGTTCTTGTTCTGTGTGTGTAGACTGTGGCGTGGTTCTTGTTCTGTGTGTGTAGACTGTGGCGTGGTTCGTGTTCTGTGTGTAGACTGTGACGTGGTTCTTGTTCTGTGTGTGTAGACTGTGACGTGGTTCTTGTTCTGTGTGTGTAGACTGTGACGTGGTTCTTGTTCTGTGTGTGTAGACTGTGACGTGGTTCTTGTTCTGTGTGTGTAGACTGTGACGTGGTTCTTGTTCTGTGTGTGTAGACTGTGACGTGGTTCGTGTTCTGTGTGTGTAGACTGTGGCGTGGTTCGTGTTCTGTGTACTCGCTGTAGATTGTCACTGACAGTTTCCCATACCTAACCGCAGTACTGCATCGTGCCACGGTATAACATTACTGTAATAATGTTATATTGCACAGGAGTGTGGTGTATTGTTTTAGCATGCTGCACGTGTAAGTAGTGGTGTGTCACATTATCTACGGCCATGCTCAATCCACTACTGAATGAACGACTTCTTCTCAAGCCTGTCCCGAGCGTGCTATGTGCAACAGTGTGCAATGTGTATACTGTTACGATATCAACAGTACTGAGGACTGCAATTGCACAATACAGTTGTTTGATATAGTACACTGTGATAAAATACATTGCCGCACTATACTACATTGTAGTACAGTATCACATTGCATACACATTTAAACAATTGTACTGTATTGAATAAATATATATACGAACCGTCATTTGTTAGCGATGTACTGTGTATAATACATTCGCTCCAATTAATATACAACATCGAATTCTATTGTTGTGACATGTAGGGGCAGTGTTTGCTGCATGTGATGACCATATCCCTACCCCACGGGGCTCACTGCATGGCAAGAGACGAGCAGCTGCTGCATTGGTCGTTACACCCCAATGTGTCATGTCCACCTGCAATCTTTATTTTTGATGTAACTCGTTATGCTTTTCTGTAAAGTATTATAGGTAACATCGTGTCCGAGCAGAACTCCCTTCTGTCTCCGCGTACAAATCAGTCGTTCGCTGTGTCCGTCGGCCTGTTGGCTTTTCCAAACAAATATCTAGCGGTTAGGATTTATTTTATAAGCCAGAAAAAACACTGGTTTTGACCTTCCGGGTCTCATCGGCAGGCTTAAGGCTCGTTCAACAATGCTGTTGGGTTGCCAGATGTTATTGGCAAGAACCAAAAAAACATTCCCATCTAAACGATAGCGTGGCTGTTATTCTGAGACCCACGACTGGATAGGAGGATGGGAATGGATGGCTGTGACGGTCTCACCTGATGACGGAGACTTGTGTTGCCTCCGAAACGTCGTGATTTTTATTATTTTATTTTTATTAATTTTAATTTCATTTTTTACCTACGTGACTTTACCGAAAAAACCAAGAGTATGATGGGAATGGAAGCCAATGGGTGCAGGGTTGAGGGATGTGCAAGAGGGCTTCTACTCAGCATTGGGAAATTACAGAGTGACAACAAGTTTTAGGGTATGCATGTGAGTGTTCTGCTGTATAGATTATCTGCAGTGTATGTAAACCTCACAGCCCATGTGTAATCGTGTAAGAGTGCATTACGCCACTGCATTAGTTTCCCGCAGATTGTGTTTCCACGCTTTCTGGTGTCGTACTCCGCTGTGTAAGGGGAGCCAGTGATTTCTGTAACAGGCAGAAGTGACATATAGTGTCAGTGCAGTTATTTAATAAAAGAGCGTTTTGATATTATCCGTCTCCAGAAACAAGATCAAGTGGAAATGCATGTTACATTAATGGAGCATGTTAACTCTGACGAATGACACGCAATAGCACGGCTCGGTTACGCTAACACATTGGCAAGATGGCATGGCCTCGTTCAGTGTATACTAGGGTAATGGCTGTTCGATGGAGGTTTGGGTTTCCTCAGGGTTTTATTTTGCACGGTTTTGAAACATTGTATCATTTTAAAGGGGACGGAGTGGTGGCTGAGTAGTTGTGCGTATTGAACTGTGAACCCGGCCGATCGCCTGAGTTTTATTCCCAGTTAATAGCTAACATCAGTGAAGAGCGATACCTCGACTGGTCCTGGATGGCCCCCGCTTCACCAACCCGCACAAGCCCCAAGACCAAGGCCTTCATCCTTTAGTGGATTGAGAATGGCTGGAATTGATTTATTTCAGAGATCTAAAAAAATACAGCACTGAAATGCCACTCAAATGGTTCCACAATCGGTAAACTTCCGTGTTAAGAACTCGCACAAGTCATGTTACAGCCAAAAACAGTAACCAAATTTACATTACTGTACGTATTAATAGTACATGCTGGAGTTGGTTTCAAGTAGGTTGCCTCTACTCACACGCAGCCTGCAGTGTGTGGAGAATTTTATTATAACGTTCAACGTAATGGAGTTATGCTCGGCTCGAGATCAAGGTAGATGAATACGGCTTGTATTGTGTTAAAACGTGGCCAAGTTACCTGTTGAATGGGCGGCACTTCGTAGAAATACAACAGCGGTCCTGCTGGCATTGCCGAGTGACACTACAGAAGCCCTCTGCACACCTTGGGTTGTGGAACCACAGAAGGCCTCTTGACAGGCCATGCACCTGGGCAAATGCCACACACAGGGATGTTGAGGCCTTCTATCCACTCTCTGCTCCGCTTACTTGTTTTACTTATAACATGAAATATAAGGGTGTGCTGTGGGCTCGTCATCGCTAGGTGGGTGAGAAAGGAGATGCAAAAAGTACTCGCCTTGAAAGTCAGATCGGCTGCCTGACCATCAGAGGTGGTTCTGGGTCATTGAGGGCCCTAAGCAGGAATTATTTGTGTTGCCTCCTTAAAAATGTTTAAATACTCGTGAAATTACAGAAGAGGTACAGGCAAGAAATATGCTGTGGTTCGAGTGAATTGAGAGAAATGTAGACAAATACAGATAAGAGAGATGACAGCAAGATAGAGATGAGAAATATTGTCTCATTCTGTAACTTAGCTTGTTGTCTTATGATGTGCATTTGAGATAATATTTTAACGCACTCCTTTTATCACGAATCCAGGACCCCTCAAACCGCTTGGTGACCCGAAGCTTTTTCTTGATTCGCTTAGGCCTGGCGGCGCCAACTGCTGACGTGACAATTACTAAAAGCTCGCCGTCCTTCCCCACCAGACGCAGGCGATGGGCTCGGAGCGGGTGGAATCACGGCGATGGCCGGCCTCGCAAGGCGACGGCTCGCCTGGGGGAGTGCGCTCCCCAGGCCCGCGTGCACCCAACGCCTGCTGCTTCTGCTGGTGCTGCTGCTGCAGCTGCTCATGGTACGTCCTCCGGTCTCTTTGGTTCGAAATCCGCCGCCTGCGTGACAGGTAACTACCCTTCCCCCCCCCCCACCCCCAAAACACCCAACCTCTCCGTCCCCACTCACACTTCCATCCCCGCTCACACGTCCATCCCATACACAAAGTCTGTTGTCCACTATCCCACTCACCAGCACCACCATCCTGAGTTTGGGGAGGCTGCTGTCTGCTCTTATTTAACACAAGCACTTGATGTGAATTAGGATACCTCTTTTCCTCTGTACAACCGATCCTCGCTGGGGCCATGGCGAGCTAGCCTGGCACAGCTCAGCAGGCACAAGGTTGATATTCAAGTGTACAAGCCATGGCCATGCTGTAACGGCAACGAAATTAACACGTCATTAACCCTGGCCCAGCTTGACCCCGGTCCAGATTCATGTCTTGTAAGGCGAGCACATCACTCTTTTGTTCTGAAAAGACTCGGCAAATAACGAGTAGAAAACCACGCGCGCTATTAGGGTCCAGTGCTGTCTCAGCTCAGATGTACCCATTGGACAGGGGGGGGGGGAGATTCCACGTGTAAATGGTAACTTTTGCATCTTATGGTACATAAATAAGTCAACTGTGTGGCCAATTAACCTCAAACCAAATCACACAGAATGTACCCGATCTCTGAAGCTATGCAGGCATAAGCCTGGATCGTACTTGTATGAGTGATCATGCATAACACATTGAATAGACCGTGGGACTACATTATGGGCAGCAGAGAACAGTGCAAGAGAATAAATTGTTGGACTGTGCTTCTATGGTCCCATTTATATCATCTCCCCACCTTCACCAATCCACACTGACCAGTATAAATTATGGTTTAACAACTCCCACAGTGTGTGGAGGATTTCATCTTGCAGTGGACAGAGCACTATATGTGTACATTTGGAAAACTATCAAACTTAGAGCAGACACCAGCATCTTTCTGAAATGCACTCAAGCCTTTCCCACAACCCCCTTATTACTCATGCTCTCACTCACTCGCCCATCCACTCACCATCTCGCGTGTCCCCTGGGCAAGGGCCTTGGAGAAATAATGCATCAAATTGTTTTCTGATCTCCATGCTGCCATTTCCTTTGTTTTAAAGGCATGGTAAACCACACCCCAGAATGTTTTTTTTTAAATGTATTTTTAAGAACCAAACATAGTTTTTACTTGTCGTTAACACATTATTTTCATGTTTATAAGCTGGCACATTATTTAGAAACACAAACACAAATGAAGGGAATGTGGTATATCTTCAGTGGCTTATTTTAGTTCCTGCTAAAAGATTGTGGCACTATTTTTGGCTCCGCTGGGTAAATAAAAGTACAACACTTGAATCACTCTGCCCACCCAGGAAGTCGGTGAATTGGCTCTATGCTTGTTGTTTAGAGCCAAGGTGTGGGAGATGGGGATAAGACTTATATGGAACCAGTGCCGCACGGGAATTGATTTTTCACACTCGTGCATTCGATGCAACCGTTTTAAACTAAAAACCGTAAATGGGTAAACGCATGCGTTCATAGTTTCGTCATAAACGTGATGTTATGTTCTCATTGCAGTCATATCTCGAATTAAGTTTTACATCGTGTGCTCGTTCTTCACATTTCGCCATTTTACAGCAACGAAACTAATTTGGATGATTATTATTACTACTATGATAAGGGAATGATTACAATGCTTTCTGGAGTGTTTTAAAATGGTGAAGTCATCCCTGAAATATTGTACACCTTAGAGCATGCCGTGAATGTAAACTGTGCCATGGAGTTGTGACTCATCTTGCTTTAAAAGGTCAGAGTCAAACACCTGCCCGAGAATGAAGTATTTTGTTAAAAGGCTGCAGGGGACAAAATTCGCTGCAGTCTTTTTGGTTTGCGTTGCAAACAGGCAAATAGCAAAATGGGAAAAAAAACACAATTTTCCTTTTGTTTGTAGTAATATAATCACCCTGCAATTAAATCTTGCTGCTGCATCTCCACCGTTGAAGACGCCTAACACACGTGTAAGAATTATTGTATTCCCAAAGCATGACACTTATTACGACTCAGTGCTCGTTTGCTTGATTCTAAATGATACGGAGGAACGTGGAGGTTTGTATATATGCATTGAAGTTTATTAACCATTATTGAAAGAAAATAGTCCCATCTATTTTGAAGATGTTTACATTAGCTGGTGTCTCCTGGGGCTACGAATGGGCTACAATTTGATTAAAGATGTATTTGCTGCAGTGTGCTTTTTTTAAGAATACTTATACTGCAGTATGCATTTATTTATATATATGGTAATTACTGTAGGTGTGTTCGTAAAATCAAACAGTGAAAAGTAAAAACACCCAGGATCAAACGGAACATTTTTGAATGCTTTCCAGCTTTTGACTATAAATTGCCCTTTCTGATGAAAAAAATTATCCTACTGTTCAAAAAACTGGAAACTTACTAATGCATGATGTTATGATTAATGACAAATCGCTGAAAGCTGATAAATACAAACCAAAACATTAAAAAACCTGAATGTGTAATTTATAACCAAATAATATTCACCAAATTGTGATGACCCAAAATGTTGGACACTGAGTCTGCAGCCTTTCCCTTTCCAGCCTGACGGTTAGAAACCATGAAGGGGCGGGCAGTAGAAGACGCTCATCACACGAGAGTAAACTGGAAAGCATTCAAAGCCCCGAAGAGAGGTAAGTTCAGGCTGCGTGCAGTCAGCAAACTGTAAAACCCAGCCCAATGTGAACATAACTCAAAGTAATTACGAGCGTCGTGTTGGAGAATATAAATAACAAAATAAATAAGCAGACAAAATGGTTCCACATATCCTTCTCTCCATAAACCTATAAAATATATTTTTTTATCTTACCAGGTAAGTCCCACGGGGCTATTTAGCTCTTTTTCAAAAGCGACCTGCCCACAAATGATAGCTCAATAAAGTGGCTTATCACGTGGAAATTTATAGCAGCCAAATACTCTAAACGCATGTTTCTAAATGTGGAGGGAAAAGAATGGAGGACCCGGAGAAAAATCCACATGACCACAGGGAGAACATGGAAACTCCAGATATACAGGCATCAGGGTCGGGATCGAACCCACGACCTCCTGTTTACCAGGCGAGGTAGTTAACATCTCGCCACCGTGGCAACCCATTAGCCGCATGGCCTTCTGGGAGTGCATAAAATCAGCAGTATTGTTTCAAGACAAGCAAGCTCTGCACCTGTTTCGACATACATTATCTCATCAGCAGCCATCTCATTGCTTAAATCAATGCTGTTGAATTGCCAATCTACAGGCATGGGACGATAAGGCGGTGCGTTTTTTTGCCACGTGACTTGGCTCTTCCTGCGCAGCTCCCGAGTGACAACGTGCAGGCATCGGTAAACGCATGGTTTAAGACGAGCATTGCAATCAGGGAATGAGGCTTCCTGTGCTAGTTGAGCATATCGTTGTGAACAGGACACTTTTGTCATTTTAGCAAATAAAAAAAATCTGGAGTTTAAAGATTGTCATTGTATTACAACTTGGCAGCAAGATGGTCCTCTTGGCATGCGCGCTGCCCGAACTGTAAAGTGGCTCCGTTTACACATAACACGATTAACCGTCCGTGATGTGGTGCTTTGACAAAGAATGTACAATTGTATATCCATATTTTACGTAGTATTTACGTGTCAAATGTGCATATGGTTACCACTGTAATGTTGTATCATTATACAAATCTGTATGCTCCAGCATCCAACCAGCCATCCCCCATACGCGTGGCACAGATATAGCAGTGGGCCAAGAAGTGGGGCAATTTGTGTCTTAAACTGTGATCCAACTCGTTTCTAATTCGTAGCTATTATCTTATCTCGCTCTCCAGTGTGTTTTCGGTTTATACAACGTGTTGTTCGGCTTCTTCAGGAACTGACATCGTGCCGAAAAGCACGCATCACAATAAAAACACACACAGCAGAGCTATACCACACAGCCACAAGAACCTACGCTGTAGCATTATCCTTCCTACCTCTTTGCATGGCTTATGTAGGAGTAACAATGATATCTTCAGTTGCGAGTTTTAGCCATTCACTTTCATTGTCTGAGAGTCAGCCAATGTCTTTCGTACGTGAAGAAGGTAACACGTATTTCTCACAGCAGCGCGATGTCATAGATTATTTCCACATCAAAGCTTTGTGAAATTAAAGTTGTGGCGAGGGTGGGGGGGGGGGAGAAATGCTGACTGGGGCTCTGTGTGGTTGTGCGTTCATGCCGGGGACCTGCAGTGGGAAGCTGTCGCTGGAGGAGGTGACATCGTGGAACCAGTGTTTTGAACGACTCATGCACAGTGCAGCGGGGCGTGCCGTGTTCAGAGAGTTTCTCCGAACGGAGTTCAGCGAGGAGAACCTGCTCTTCTGGCTCGCCTGTGAAGACCTCAAGAAGGAGGAGAACAAGAACGTTGTAGAGGAGAAGGCCAGGACAATATACGAAGACTACATTTCCATCCTCTCGCCCAAAGAGGTGAGCCACTGCCCCTGGCCTTTGCACCTCGTTCTCACACCCCTGGCGAATGGAGGTTTTGTGCTCTCCAACGTGTTTTTGAGCCGCGCCGCGTGTTGTGATGTCCGTCATTTCGTTTCACCTTGCCGGGACCAGCTCCTTTACTCCCTCTCTTTGCATGGCGTTGAGAGATTCGGCACGGTGTCAATTGAATCCCTTAATAGTTACCCTTCGTCGCCCCAAATAATCACGTAGCTACATGCAGGTTTCCCTCGCTTTTATGCGGCTTCGATTGGTGCGATTTTGCACTGTATATGCGGCCAGCCTATTTCTACCCAAAATTCGCTACTTGCCGTTCGAACTCGCTCATGTGCGGACGTGGGATACGCTTTGTGTACTAAACACTTGACAAGGCAGGCAGCCGTCTCGTGCGGTCTCGCCTTGTGAGCTCTTTTTCTTGGAACGCATCTACTACTCACACAGAGCGAGGAAAACCCGTATTTGAAGAGATTGTAGGATATAGAAACCTGCCCAATTCAGTTCTTGGAAAAGCTACCAGCACATGGAGCGATGACGGACATCGTGTGGCACAGCCTAAAAACACGTTTGAGAGCTGTCCAACACAACCGTGAAAACATACACAATGTGATACAAAAAAAACATAGGCTTTCCGCTTTTTGGCAAGAATACAGATGTTAAGATGTTCAAACACCAATTAGACACCTATCACAAGGCATCAAGTCTGGATCTAACAACACATGGTCGTTGTAAAACGTGCCAAAAAGGAAACGGCACAAGCACAATGAGACACTGGTGAGAGGAGGCCATAACGGAGGCCGTCTCTGGCTAGGCTAATCAGTTTCAAGGACAGCGCATACATTTTTTAAGCATGTTTGTTTGCAAACACTTTCCCACGCAGAGGGAGGAAAGTGTTTCCCAATACTGTGTGGATCAGAGGTCACTTGAAGGAATCCCAGAAGTAGCTCTGTGCTATCCACTTCTGCGCGCCACGTCAACTCTTTGACACGATCTGCACTGCTCTGCGAAGACATCCAAATGGATTCTCCGTCTCATGACACGCATCCAATGGCACAATTTGTTTAAAAACTGGGAAAACAAAAATAATACATCGTAAAAAAAAAATTTTAATGGACGGATCGTTACCCCGAGGAATACATTTAGGTGAGTGCTGCGTGCGTGCGTGCGGGTTTCAGGTCAGCCTGGACTCGCGGGTGCGCGAGGTCATCAACAGGAACATGGTGGAGCCCTCGGCGCACACGTTCGACGACGCACAACTGCAGATCTACACGCTCATGCACCGAGACTCGTACCCGCGCTTCCTCGGCTCGTCCGTCTACTCGGCGCTCTTGCAGAGTCTCTCCAGCTCTTCCTCCAACACATAGCACGTGGCCTGCGTCAGCACTTCATCAGCCGCCGTCGTCGTCACGAGAGATGTATTTGCCTGCCTACTTGGCGTCTACCACAAACTTACCCGAGGTCTTTGGGACCTGTTTGTACCTCAGTTTGGACTCGATGTTGATGCTTCACTTCGTAGGTTTTTTTTTTTTTGGAATGATCACAGATTTTTATGAATATCTCTAACTTGGGCACTTGTAGAACTTGTAAACAGTGTGGAGAACTTTTGTGCGTTGCATAAGAAAAGAAAACGACACCTTCCAATCATTTACACTTTGTTTTTCATCCACATGTTTTTCTTTTTTACGTGGATTTTTTGAGGCATCTTGCAATATGAAAATAATGTTCAAGACAATTACTTGCTTGGCCTATACAAACTGTCCAAAATTTTAAACTTTTTAACATTTAGATTATCAAGGGGGCCTTAGACAGGTTATGTACATAGTTGGACAGAAAGTCTGTCTTGTTATTTGCTGTTGCCAGTTTACTAAATGTATGTATGGCACAATTCATTTGCACCATATAATACTTGAGGGTGATGTATCAGTTACTTACATGATTAATAGTCTTTATATTTAAATAAGCGGTCCACATTATCACGTAATAATAATGTAACACACACACTTGCTTCTATACAGTATTTTGAATTGCCAATTTAAGCTTTATTTTAGCCACTATTGTCGACTTTTGTGTTTTGTGGGGTTTTTTTGTACTTGATCTGAAAAATCCAGGTCTTATTTATTTCGAAGTTCTTGAACAAGTTATTTGTGCTTCAAGAAAATGTTGAACACGTAGGCTGAGTGACCAGTTGATTAAACTGCTGCCATTTTGCTTGGGCTCTAAGAGTGCCTGATGACACCCCCCTCACTTCATGCATTGCCAATAAATGAGAAAAAAATGATATTTTCAAAGTTCAGTTTTTATTTTATGTAGTGTGCTGAAATGAGCCAAAACAAAAAAAATGTTACAAAATGGAATGTTTAAACATGTCGAATATTGGCGTTTTCCTTTTATGAAGATTTTTTTTAAACGGTTACTGTGAAATGTTATTTATATGAGTACTGGTCTACGGTAAAATAGTATCTGTCAATGTGCTGTGGTATGTATGCCTTTTTAAATGTAAGTAACGAGACAGCTGCTAGGATTGGGAACCCATTGGAACCCCACACTACAAGTACAAACTCATAAAGCTTGAAAGCAATAGCTATTGAAATAGGGGGCGATGCCCCCCACCCCCACCTCGGTTATTTGTGGTGCCCCATTAATTGGCCCCACATCTCGGGCTAACAGGAGGGCTATACATGCTCGGTAACCCTGGAATAAGGTGGGGCTCCCCTTACGATGTGGCGTTGTACCTTCTTACAGGACATGCCACATCAGGCTGGGTCCTCTAATTTGTGGTTGCGTACTGGTGTTTTTAGGTACTGCCTTTAGGTTCGCGTATATACGCGAATATTTTCATTGTGCATTGAAGACGTTTTGGTGCTGAGAAAATTACTAAATTGTAACTCCAGTCAACATGGTGTAGGGTTCCAAATAGCTCCCAAATAGTACCTCTTTTTTTACCACACTAGCTGCTTTACAATCCGCCATGTTTTCATATTTGCAATGTAAATCAAAGCACAACAAATACGACAAACACTTTGTGCAATGTGCAAAAATGTAAAATTATGTTTTCCATTGGAATGCCCAAAGACACAAACGACTAAAATGACCCTTCTATGTCCACTAGACACAGGAAACTAATTTACATTTCACGCGAACCCCAAAAGCAAATTGCATGCATTTCAACGTGTTGTATTTTTGTGCATTTTATGTGCGCTTGTTTGCGATTTGTTTGTGTTGTTAGGTTGCATTTATTAATGACAATCCAATCGTGCCCATTGCGGTAAATGGGTCATCAGCATCAGAGTATTGAATGCTCTCTGAACCAGAACAGTGGCACTAAGCATGTTCTATTTATTTTTATTGCAAGCAATTACACGTATTTATGTTCTGTATATTTTTGTTAAAATACAGTTTAAATGAATATCACTCTGTGTGCCTGTGGGGTTTTACAAAAATCGCATTTTTCAGACGTTTAATCTCCACTTTGCTTGATTTTTTTTATCACGGTTGATGAGTTTGGGCACGAAGGCCAAACACGCCGAGTGGCCATCAACAAACAGCACTATTGAAGGTGCAACAGACAGGCGTTGTAACGTTGCTTGAGGACCAGTGGCATAAGTGCTCGATGGAAACAATATTTTTTTTATTTAAAGCTTTCGTGACTGCAGGGATTCATATTCTTGGTTCTATCGGTAAAGTCACGTAGAAGGGAAATAATAAAAATTCTCACGACGTTTCGACTGCAACACAAGCAGTCGAAACGTCGTGGGAATTTTTATTGTTTAATATTTATATTATTTTATTATTTCCCTTCTACGTGACTTTACCGAAAGAACCAAGAATATGGAAACAATATTTTTAAGTAAAATTCTCGAACGCAGACTAACAAAAGTGTTTTTACATGGAAAGTACAGCTGCCTCCAGAATAAACCGTCAAAGCCGAGTTGACAACCTGTGGATTTTAATATTGCTGTATATCTTACGGAATCATACTCTTTAGACGAGTTCACTAACCCAGTAACAAAAATCTAGTCCCCTCTTGGCTATTAAATGGTGGCATGAGGGCCGTGCAATACCCAACCCATTCCCCCAATTTTAGGTCGGCCAATGAGTGAACTCGGTAAATGATTATATATATACTGTATAGCTAATGACCATGTTTGGTCTTCCCTCGTGCAATGCCGTCTCTCATAACAAATTAGCGTCGTCTGCATCTTTATTCAGTCTCTACAGCACTGTAGGCAATTCCGTTTCGTCATCGCCATGCTTTGGGATCTGGTGGATCGTCGTAATCATCATCATCATCGTGCTTGAACACTTCATCCACCCATAGTTACAGTTGACTGAAATAAATATAAAAACCCCCTTTTTTCGTGCCAAATATATCTTGAGCACTAAATTCGCGGACGAGCTTCACGCCGCTTTCGAGCGGAATGCTCTAGGGTATGGCGAAGTTTGTTGCAGCGATGCTCGCCTCCAGGGCTTGCAGTGGGAACCTCACACCAGAGGTCGCAACCGGGTACCCGATACCCGTACCCTACCTGATACCCGGCTACCCGTACCTGGCCGGGTACGAGTACCCGTTTGCGACCCTGGTGCGGCCGGGTATGGGTACGGGTAGACCGTGAGTCACTGGTGAGTCACCGTTTGTCACTCATTTCCCAACGTTTTGTCTCTTCTCACAATTCAAGTTCCTAGAATCAACCCACCCGCGCCTGCAACATGGCTTCATCCCAGAGGTCGCAATCAGGTACCCGATACCCGTACCCTACCCGTACCCGGCCGGGTACGGGTAGGGTACGGCCATGGTACCCGTTGGCGACCCTGGTGCGGCCGGGTACGGGTGAGGAATCAAAACCCGTTTGAGACCTCTGCCTCACACCCTCGCGACCTCCACACTTGATGGGGATGCTGACATAGCGCCAGCGAGCCCGGCCAATAAGAACATCCACATTGTTTCCCTTCGTCGTTTTTTTTATAAGTTCGGCATTAAAACTGGGTGCCGAAGTAAAGGTTGGACGGGGCGTGATGGGAATGGTTATCGAGTAAAACAACAAAGAAGGTAATGGGATGTTGTAAAAGTTTTGGCCCATGTTGGAAGGTTTCAAGTGTGTTTTTTTTTTGAGTAAGTGACATCTCAGCTGAGTCTCGCTATGTGAAGCAAATTTTTCCGTGTTGTCTTAAAGTTGCACTTACTCAAGTGGATGTCCATTCCTTTTTTATGAACCACCGTGCAAAACTCGCAGTCTTTCCATAAAACAACGCAAGTCAACGCATCGCTCGCACCACAAGTGCAATATAAAAAGGAAAAGGCAGACACATTGGGGTCACCAGCTCATGATTTATCATTTACTTAAGGTTTAAAATAATTCCAATGCAATTTAACATGACAATTAGAATTAAGCTGACTTTATAAAACAAAAATCTATGCCATTTTTTCTTTAAATATATAAACCATTTTTAAACATTCCTTTGTCTTGTTTAAAAGCATTTAAGGCAAGAGAAGTTAGAAGTATTTTTTCATAAAAACTGAAGTGCTTGAATCTTCTTTAGCAGAACTGGGGAAATAGAGGATATGAGTAAATACAGAAAAGAAACTGACATCTTACGTGGCATATTTTAGTAAGCGTGCATCACACAACACCTAGAAAGCACAGTGTTGGTTAGAAATAGTTAGAAATGCCTGCATGCGTGTGTGTGTGTGTGTGACATGTGCAACTGGAAAACGTATGCATGCTCTCGATTCTCAACAACAAAGAACACGTGGCAATTAAGCTAAGGGCGACTGTTTAGTCTGCTTCAATTGCAGCCAACCAAGGTCAGTGATCACTTCCTGCTTACTATATCCATGAGCATGACAACTGCTGGCGGGGTTTGTCATCTCACAGTGAGATGCAAACACCCAAAAATACGTTGCGTAAAGGTGCAGTGGCTTATGAGTTTAATTCGCTAAGATTAATATCCTAACGTTAAAACCACAAGGTTTTTGTCTTGTTATTAAAATACAACTATTAATGATCTGGTCAATTCAATGTTAACTTTGTTAATCTGACAGAAAACCTTAGGGTGGCAGGTGCCCTGATTTTATCGATAAAGTTAGTATCACCTCTTGAGAAAATGTACCGAATATACAAGACAAATTGACGTGCAAATTTGGTAGTTTTGGACAAAGTCCGAAAAAAAGGTTTTTAAAAAACAATTGGATGTTAGAGTTACATGAGCCATTGGTGAAAAGCATAACATTCCCAGAGGGTGTTTGAAAAGTACTTCTGTTCTTTGCCTGTAGAACTATAATCGGCACACGTTTGCAGTGGTACAGTATGCCAAAGAATAGTCTACGACGTGAGGTTTCAATAGAAGCAGCAGCACGTGAATGGGCACCCTACGATAACTCTGCATTGTTGCGATGTCTGTGTGAGTAGCAACTATGAACACCGTGGCAAAACTTGCCTTCCATCGGTTCCCGCACTCGTTGCAAAAGACGAACGTGGTCATGGGCTCATCTGCGCTTCGGGTCTGCACCTGAAATACGACAGAAAAACCGACAACGCGACAATTCACGATACCGGCTGCGTAAGTCACCACTGTTGTTCTGTATGGCTCTCCGAGAAAAAAAGCGGGCTGCTCCAATTGGTTCCTGGAGAAGTTCCCAGCATGTGGAGTGAAACGTCTGACATTGTGTCGAACAATATGCGGTACGAGCCATTCACGATTTCTATTTGCAAGTGCTGCACTTGCTGTGCATCAGATGCAAGTGGAAACAAGGTGGTAACTTTTCACGAATGGTGAACACCGGTTAATGTACTGCGCTGTGAACCAGGCCACCCAAGTTCGATTCCTGACCATGGATAGTTGTACATGATACATGGACCGGTCCTAGGCTCTATTAGGTTTACTCAACCTTAACACAATTGCACAATGCGGTATAGTTCTGGCCACACCACCGATTCGCACGCCATCCTGGGCCCGAATAGATGCTCGGTTGCATGACGAGGAGCATCAAACATCACGCAAACTTGCGGCCGTCCTCGCAGCGGCTTTTGGCTGGCCATCGAACAAAGACGGTCACTTCATCAGGCACTTTCGGATGTGCTTCTGCGGCCGTCTGGAACGCTGTTACAATATTAGGAAGCAACTGGAGCTATGCACTTTTAAATCTATATTTAACTAATTTTTTTCATTTACTTTGTTGTCCTGCCCCCGCACCTCCGATTAGCACGGTTGGCTACGTAAGGTGCGAAAGAAGTTCAACATACGTACACGTGTACATTGAGGGACAGGACACCGCTAAAGAACAAGCGGCCACTCACTTGAGTGTAGGTGCATCTTTTCTTCTTGCATTTTCCGCAGCTGAACAGGTCGGTCTCCGTGCCGCCCGTCTTGGCCATCTGGTGCGCACGGATGGCTTCCTCCGTCATGGCCTTGCGCTTTTCCCTCAGCTCGTCACTTGCCATCTCCTGCGAATACAAAGGCCAAGCCAAGTTGAAGTTAATGGGAAGCGTGAGCATCGCCACAAAGAGGAAGGGAACGGGTGGCCGGTGGTGGAGAATTGCCCGATGATGCTGGATGCAATTACCAGCGAAACGTCGTATTCAAAAATTGTAAATGTTGTGGTTTCACGCTTCAACACACCCGTGGGCTAAAGCAGTGAACTATTTGTCTTTTGTCAACGTGACAATTTTTTGCCGATTGGCCGTGTCGGGTGGTGGAGGGTTACAACACATTTATAAATAACGCAATCTAACCCAAAAACGTTGATTATGAGTGGTACTCGTATAGTCTCGTATATGGCCACTGGAGATGTAAATGCACATGAAGCAACAATATGCGTCGAGCGCATCAAAAGCAATGCAAATCCAGCCATGCGAACGTTCGTTTTTGATGTTTTTTTTCATCCACATTTACAAACGCGTTGCTAAGGGCAGGCGGAGAAACTGATTTTATAGACAATGTAAAACAGCTCTTTGACGTGTTTCCGGTTATACCGCGTGTGTTGGTTCGGCTCGGCATGATGTTCGGCGTTTCGCTTCACATGCTTGTGAGCTTCCGTCAGGAACTGAAGGTTCTTCTTCTTCTTCAGGGAATGGAAGCTCCGAGCACGTCGGGCAACATGTCGGACGTCGTGCCGAGAAACACGCGGCAACAATCCGAAAAACGCGTTGAACGCCCGTACACAGCGCTAACTGTGAAATCCTACGCACCCTCATGTAAAGATAAGCTCGCACTGAGTTGAACGCTACCTCCCGTTTGACCTGCATCCAGCTGCCACTGCTCCGTGGCACGTAACAACAATTTCCGCAACAAAGTAACCTTAACCACTCGTGGCAGCGCTGGTGTCGACGTAGCTGTTTTGCTGCTGCTGCTGCTGCGTTAGTTTGGCAGAATAAAAAAATCTGTTTTGTCAAAAACGGTCAACCAAACGCAATCCTTGGTGGCTGTTAATGATATCAACGTGAACTCCAACACAGTTTCTGTTGGGGAATTTTCTTTCTCCCCCCCACCACCACCCGCTTTGAGCAGAGCTGCGCATTGTTTTTTCTGTGGTTAACGTAGTCCAGATCACCCCCAGGATGGGAAACAGGGCACCTAACTCTCCAGGCACTGTAACGCAATCTCTTCCACGCTGACCACCAGAGCAAGAAGAGATTTAAAAAGCTTCCGTTCAAATGAGAGTTTTTCAAATACATATGTGTGTACGGTACACCATCGCGTATCCGGTCATTACAAATCCGATGACGCGATAACAAACTTCCAAACCTCCGCTGTCATTTTGGCCATGCAGCTCGCTGAAATAGCCCCGGTCAGCACACTGATGCGGAGGTTCGGGTTTTTGGGGTCCTTGAGGTTGGAAATGCGACTGCGCACGCGGTTCTTGTACTTCTGATCCACGGCAGGCAGCTCCTGGAAGATGGCTGGCCCATTCTCACGTCAGCGGAAAAAAACACGGCAAATGTGATGAATCACTGAGCTCCTATGCCACCCTCCCTCCCCCTGCTGCTGGAATCAAAACATGATTTCCTACTCAAATAGGGCATAGAGCTGGTGCTCATCTCTTCTTTACAGAACTGAGCCAGGGAAGGAAATTCCACGTTCTTATGGCGGGTCGAGTCTATTTGTAAGACAACCACAATGTTGATTTCTCCACAGTGGTGCTTTCATTTATCGACCTCAAGGGGATGATGGGCTGAAACAAACCACCAATCAGGATTTAAACTCTCATCCTTCCAGAGTGTGAGCCACTTTCTCTAGCGCTGAGCCACCAGGCTAGACATGATGTTGTAATCAAGACGGGAAAGAAACGTGCGTAATTTTGATTCATAAATTACGAGAGGAATGCAATTTAGATACAAATGTGATGTGCAATTTAGAGATTCCAATTCCTAATTACAAATGTAGTGAAATTACATGTTAGAATTACATTTAATTTACATACTGCCCCATCAGTGGCTGTCATGTGTTCTTGCCCAAGTCATCCTTGACTGTAACCGTTTTGTAGGCTTGTAACAATTCATCGATTTAAACCAACTCTCATGCCGATCGACTAACCATGGTGCCACGATTTATACTGGTTAGTGGACAGAGGCGGCAGGGGAAATTTTAAGAAACTTGCACCACTGTTTCAACTCTGTTCAGTTCGTTGTCCTTCCCCCGCACCTCTGATTAGCACGGTTGGCTACATATGGTGCGAAAAAAAGTCCAGTGTGCTCAACATTACACCACGATAGCGTCTCACGTGTAGATGTTCTAAACCAAAACTGTGAAAACACAACGATGCGGACTGCCAAAAAGGATACAGTCTTCAATTTGTGCCCCAATCAGCTCGCAGTTCGCCGCATACTTCACGTAGTCATCTGCAAATAATGAAAACACATTCGTACAAACATTCGCATTAATAACATGAACGGTTTGAGCGTTTTGCGAGGGCCACATCTGAAATGTATATTTTGCCAGCAAGGAAAAAAATGTTGTTTGTCGACATGTTGTAAGCAGAATCCACCCTGCCCGTTGAAGTGTGTCGAAGTTTAATATCTGGCATCAATCACTTTATCCCCCCCCACCCCCCCCCCAAAAAAAACAAAAGTCTTCAATTCTGCATGATCATGTTTGCATCAGTGGAGCTGCAGAAGAGCATATTTACCACGTCAGCAATATCCAGCGATGACTGCACGAAAAAACACTCAGTCACTGTTTTCCTTTCCATTATTGGCATCATTTGGAGTATGGCTCTGAGGGGTTGTTTTTTATTTATTGAAAGCATAGGATAAACCACCTGTAAGTTTTCAATCAAACAATATTATTCCTAACCATACACGCCGCATCAGCAATATTGACGGATAAGATCAGGCCAAACTGAGGTTGGTGACCAAGGGTATAACTTTCATTGGACAATGATAGTCTTGTAGATGTCATCGGGAAGATTAGGTTGTAATGAGCAGGACGTGTGCATAATGATAGGTGGGCAGGTTAGAGACAGGCGATGGATTGGTACCCAGAGGATGGCCACTAAAGGAGAGACTAAAAGCCAGAGGGGTAGGATGTCAAAGTCGATCTCAAAGGCCAGGTGGAAACTTTTTAACAACTCTAGGATCTGAAGGTGGCCACGTGACTCAGAGGTCAGCGTGCTGAGCTGTTTCCACTGAGATCCTGGGTTTGAGTCGAGGTTTTAGCCACCTGTAATTAAATATAAATGGTTACAGCCTGGCCATAATCACTGCACAAAACAAAATCCATCACGTTACATTTGGATCTGCACTTGGCTGAATTCCACTTCAAAGAATAAAATATATTATTGCTTTAACTTTTACATGAACACATTCCTGCAGAGGGAGCTGGTAGGAACGTTGGGTTGCTCGGTCAATGGCCAGGGTCAACGGCGGCGTGGTGTATTCCGCAAATATGCCCGACTGTGAGGGCGGGCACAAGCCAGCGTGAGTAGGTTAAACGTTGAGTTTTATAAGGGCACCACGGGGTGACTAGCCCCTCCCCACCCAGTCCCACCCCTCCCACCCCCCACCCAGCCCCACCCTCCCCACCCAGCCCCTCCCCACCCTCCCCTCCCCACCCAGCCCCTCCCTCCCCACCCAGCCCCTCCCTGCACGACGGACACAATAATCCCCTGTGGGCTGGTGTACCCAGGAGGTTCCTACCAGTACAAACATATCTCTTCGGGAGAGCACGTGTGGAAGTGCTGCCCCCTACCGCCTTGACCAGAGGTGACTTGAAGGGGGGGGATCTGAGAATTGGGTCTGCGATATCTGCTTCACAATCGAAATAACGTTAGGGGTAAAGACAAAACATTAAAAAAGCAACTGCGGGACCTGGCACAAGGAAGTAGGCAATGGTGGCATCACCAACATTGGCCACCTGTGTTGACCTCTTCATTGTCCTACTGCTGCCCACCGTCATCCCCGGCCAGGTGACTCAACAGCAGAGCGAGCAGCTCGCAATCGGAAGGTTTGCGACTTCCAATCCTGGTTGGGTAGCGGTTGACTTAGCTCGCAATCCCAACGGTGTCAATAAAATGAGTACCGCTGATTTGGTTAAATTAACGGTGATTGTCCTGTCGATACATTTCCCCCCCCTCCCCCCCCGCAATAAGAATATGCAATTTCCACCAATGGCTCATGCCTATAAACAGCAGAGGAGCAGTGCCTCGGTGCTCATGTGAGCAGGAAATCACGTCGCCTTCATTTATGTATTTCTACGACAGTCTCACCATTGGTCTTTAGTGCAGCTGCCAGCATTTCCCGGCACTTTTCTCGCACAACCTCGCTGGAGGTGCCCGCCGATGGGAACGCGGGCGACCTTGGGGTGCCAGGAGTGCTGGGGCTGTTGGGTGTGGTGGGCGTGGTGGGCGTGGTGGGGGTGCTGGGTGGTTTGGTCTCCGCACGCCTCCTGTCACCTCCTCCTTTCTCGCAGTGCTTGCCTTCGGGCCCAGAATTGCTGCCATGAGCAGAGCGATAATAGCGGTCAACACGGTGGGACATGTTACACGTACGTACACGTACATCGGTTGCACTGTGTTGCACACGTTGTTGCTAGACACGTGTTAATTATCGGGCTGCCACATCTCCAAGGCTCAACAAATCCCGCGGGAAGAAGAATATCTCACCGTCGCGGAAGAGTGGAGAACTACATCCAAACGCATCGTACTCGAGCGGTGTATTGTCCCGCAACCGACAAAACACCTGGGACTTTTAATTAATGTCCCAGGAAGATTCACCGATTTCCCAGGACGGCAACCTCTAAAAAAGAGGATCATGCTGGGCAAATCAGGACCGGTCGCAACCGTAGTTAATTGCTGCACTGTACTGCATGTGCTATAATACACGTGCCAATTACTGAAATATAATGCATGGATTGCAGTGCACGTGTTAATTGCTGCACAGGAAGTTGATAGCATGAACTGTGCCTCCATTCTGAGGGGCTTTATCACACAGTAGTAGTCGTACTGCATAATTGCTGAATATTCCTGCATTGTTCTTACTCATTTCGGCACCAGAGCATTGCCTGAATACCAAAGTAGTGGATAGAAATCGCTGCAAATTTTAACCACTGACATCACTCCCCATTTAGAAAAACGGTCGAACCAGAGCTTCTTTTCTCACTGAACAATTTCTGGGTCGCTGTTAGACTGAAGTTGCCATTTGACGAGTAGCCACAGCCAGAGGTAAACCGGATGAGGTGGCGATGAGATGTTAACTACCTCGCCTGGTGTGCAGGAGAACGTGGGTTCGATCCCGACCCTGACGCCTGTCATTTGGAGTTTGCGTTTTCTCCCCGTGGTCGCGTGGATTTTTCTCCGGGTCCTCCGGTTTTTCCCTCCACATTTAGAATCAACGTCACGCGTTTAGAGTATTTGGCTGCTCTAAATATCCATGTGATAAGCCGCTTCATTGAGCTATCATTTGTGGCCAAGTCACTTCTGAAAAAGTGCTATATAGCTCAGGAGGCATTACCTTTTAAAATATATATTTTTAAATAGTTTAGTTTAAATATGTTTTCCATGTCGCTAACCTGGACAGATCCTGCTTAAATGAATCCCTGGCTCTAACCTCGTTCTGATTATGTGATACACCCAATATAGCAGTTGCAAACATTGATGCTCTTTGTAAAAGTTATAATTTGTGTAGGTTTCCGTGCTTGTGCTGTACAGCTCTCCGATGTGTTTTTGTGGTTGTACCGTGCCGTTCATCAGCACGGTGTCCAACGTTTTGCTCCGCGTGCCGCGAGCGAGTTCAGGAACTGAACATCCAACCCGTGAAGAAGTTCGTAGCGCACGCAGTGAAAGATCTGACGTTACAAAACAAATACGTCGCCACCCCAAAAAAACAAACACGCGGAGAGCTTCTAAGTACCACTCTCTGTTATTTTTGTAAACAGCATTGGTGTTTTCCAGCTCAAAACACTGTGCAGAACTCAGCAACACTGCAAAGGCGAAACCGGCTTGAACTATTGCTCGCACCCCAAGAGTTTCACGCAGGCCCCGCCGAGAATCAGCGAGGAAACAGGAGTGAGAAGGTGGGAGGCTACCTGCCCTCAGGCATTTCCACGGGGGAGTAGGGTGGACTGGACGAGGAGGAATCATGCGAGCTCCTCCTCTTCATCTGATCCACCCCTAAGAGGTCAAACACACACAGCGCAAGAAACAAAAAAACACACACGTACAGGACACGTGTATTTAACATTGCCCCCATGATGTACGCATTGAATTGTGTGCATAGGAAGTGATACGTTTTAAAATGTGTGACTATTGCATGTAATAGGTCCAGCAGCCATGAGGGGCGCTACTCTATCCCATTATATGTATAAACTGTTCAATTAAGTTTAACACGTAGGCTTTCGCGACCAATATCATCCATAATACAGCTTTTTGGGGTTAGATTTCGTAAATATATATTTTATATATTTTATAAATATTGAATCGAAATTTATGCAATCGAACCCAAAAAACCTGTATTATGGTTGTTCAATTTAATTCTCGCTTTGAAATGTGACATTTCAAATTGCCAGGGGTGCGGGTGTCAAATAATAAAACCCTCAAAGGGGAGACATTACGCACGATCACTTAGCTGGGAGTGAGAATGAACGGCTGGAAAGTTTGGTCACTCACCAAGTAACTTTTTCCAGGTCTTTATGAGGATCTTGGAAATAGAAATCACCTCCTCATCTTTCGTGAGTTTTCTTAGAGAGTTCACGAGCATTCCCACTCGCGTCACCTGCCAGAGAAGGGGAACTCACATTTCTCAAGGGAAAAGCATTCTAACACTACTGGCAGCCAATGAAGAAATATCTTCCAGCTTTGTGATAGAAGCAGTCCAACTCACTTTTAGGATGCCCAGTGTCATGGGTATCGCCTGCAGCTCCTTAAGAAGATCCAGAGCTCCATCCTGCAACACAGCAGACCACAGGTAAAGATTAATCATTCAACGTCTGTTTGCGTGAACGCTCGCAGCACCCAAACGCTCAGTATTTGTTGTCATCACGAGGATTGCAAAATAACCAGACGACATCAGGGGATATAACCCTTCCTGACCCTGCGAGCCAAATGCCAAAATATTCATACGGCCGGAAAACGTGCCAGTTGGATGTGCAACATTATAATGTATTACTTACATTAACCTCACTGCGTTGAGTGTGGGAAAAGCCAAAAACGATCTATGCGAGCCACACAATGACCTGGAATGCACTGCAGGGCTTGGCAACGCATCAAGCGGGAGGCCCCTGAACATCGGACAGTGCCCAGCCCAGCCACTTCTCCACAAGCAGCCAGCTTGAGCTGTGCCTCCAGCGAACTGGAATGGCTTTCTGCACCCATCTACACAAACAAGTCAGTCCGAGGTTCTGCAGGTTAGTTGCAACAGAGGGTCGATCTGAGGGTCCGTTCATTGGTTCGGTGGAGTTACTCCTCGACTTTGTCGGAACTCTGCTTCCGTTGAGAGCAGAGAAGCAATTGAAGTTAAATTGCTCGAAGAAGCTGCCAAGTTGAGCGTCTGTGTCTTCTCCACAGCTTTGTCGACCAACCAAAAGCGCTACGGAGCTAAACGATTTCCAGTTTATTTTCTGAATTCATAATTCTGGAGCAGTTACACCTGATGACGGAGGCTTGTGTTGCCTCCGAAACGTCGTGATTTAATTTAGTTATTTTCATTTATTATTATTTTATTTTATTATGATTATTTTACCTACGTGACTTTACCGAAATAACCTAAGAGTATCAATATACAGTACTTCAGCTTATCTATGGTAAATATGTTCAGCTTTAAGTCCACAATAATCCACTATTCGTACAATGCAAATATCACGTGGAATTAAAAACCCACCATGACATGTTTTCTTTTTTCATGGAAGCACTGCTTTTAAAAACGAGTTGCTACAATCCACAGTCACTTTACCACACCACGTGGCGGGTCGCACGTGGTGGGGTAAAGTGTGAGCACCCTCGCCTCCAAGACATCTGGCCGTCTGTAAAAGAGTAGGCCAAAAAACCACAACTCGGGGGGCTCTAGAGCTCATTCTATCGTGGAGGCTCTTCCATCAGAAGTGGCATGAGTCAGCAATTAATTGCAGGGCTGGCACCTTCACCGTTTACCAACTTTGGTAATCGTCAGTGAGCAAGCTATCCTGCACCAATCCACACGATGTGATCCCCAAATCTAGCCACCCCCCCCCCCCCACACATCTCCATTAGCCTCACGTATGCAAACGTACAGCACTGCTGCAAGAGGTTTGGGGGGGGGACACGGGGCTGTAATTGTTTTTCTATTTTTAGGTGAAATTATTCAGATGCCACACATCTGCTTTCACTTCAGCAGCACCCCGGCCCCCCTTTCGACCCCCCTCCCCACCGACTCTGGAATCCGCAACATCTGTAGTGGATCTGAGAGCAACAACAATGGCATTCGGCCAAAGTCAGCAAATGTGAATGAAACGATGTAAAAAATTGGGTTTTTTAACGCACTGTGCAGAACCGTTGCCACCTCTGAGGTGCCAAAGAACGGGGCAGACGAAATTTCGATTTAAAGCTTTCGTGACTGCAGGGATTCATCTTCTTGGTTCTTTCGGTAAAGTCACGTAGAAGGGAAATAATAAAATAATAAAAATAAAACATAATAAAATAATTCTCACGACGTTTCGGCCACAACGGAAGCAGCCGTCCTCATTCTTCACCTGAGAACGGCTGCTTGCGTTGTGGCCGAAACGTTGTGAGAATTATTTTATTATGTTTTATTTTAATTATTTTATTATTTCCCTTCTACGGGACAGACATTAGGGGGAGACAAGAATATCTCAATACCAGCAAACAGGGAGATCAACTATGTGTACAATACATCTCATTGATCTTGAGTGATGTATTCCTACTACTGTTATTCTGCAAATGACAAAAACGTGGACTTTTAATGCCACGGGAAGAATTACAGATACCCCAGGATACCAGCTACCTCAATGGGACAATCCTGAGAAAAATCCAGGCAATTGGCAATTCTTTCAAAATATCATGATAAACTTTCTATTTTACCAGGTGAAGCCCACTCAGCTATAGCTCTCTTTCAGAAGCGACCTGGCCACAAGTGATAGCTCAACTAAGAGGCATATCGTTTGGAAATTTATAGCAGTCAAATACTCGCGTGCAAATAACACGCGTGTTTCTAAATGTGGAGGGAAAGATCTACGCGACCACGGGGAGAACATGAAAACTCCAAATATACAGCAGGCGTCGGGGTCGAACCCACGACCTCCTGTATACCAGGCGAGGTAGCTAACATCTTGGCACCGTGGTGCCCTTTTATAGATACGTACTCCACAAAAATAAGATAAATTATATAGAAAACATTCAACGCCTCTCACCAAATCTCACTTACTCAATCATTTAAACATTTCCTCTGCCAGATATGGAGTCGTCACGGTCAAAAATTTCGATCCTTGTGTATTTTACACTTTTTGAATCAAACTAGGACTCATGTCTAACAGACGGGGGGGGGTCTTTGCCTTTCGACATCTGGCAGTTCACGAGAATTGGTTCAGGCGAGCCCGACCGCTGCTGATGAGACAGTGAATGTCAAAACCGGTCCAGCTTGCTTGTATTCAACCAACGCTGCTGAAATCATGCACTCACATAACTCCGTGTGGCTCATGGGATGTGTAAAATAAATACTTAAGATTGTTTTTTTTGTGGGTGGCGAAGCTATGATATACGATGAAGGGGGTGTATTATTATCAGCGTATTTATACGGTAGGAGGAAAACACGTACGGCGATTTCATTTGTGTGGAGGGCCAGATCAAAACAGTGCGTGTGAATATCTATTTTAAATCCCATTTTTAAATAATACGCACAGGACACCGATGTGGGGTATATATATCCATATATAAAAGGCAAAGTTGTGATTATGTGTGTCTGCATTGTGATTATGTGTGTCTGTTCAAAATGTTTGGCGTACTTCCCGACATGCAACAAACTGCAAATTTGCCATGTGGGTACTTTCCAGACTGTACACCATGAAAACATTATAAAAATACCCTTTTCTTTTTTTTGGGGGGGGGGGGGAGGGCTCCAAAATGCATTTATTTTTTGCACGGCAAGTGAGCTGTGACGTCACATCTGTCATGTGACCCGCAGACGTGGAAGCGTAACGCATTGCAGTGTAGCAGGTAGCGGCGCTGCGCTACGAACCCGGCGACCCGAGTTCGACTCCCGCTCACGGCCACCAACACCGGCCTCTAATGAGTACCTGGTGCGGTGTGTAAACGACATCGCCGCTGGGGAGACAAAGGCGGCCGGGCGTGGTTGCTGTCCGGGCTTCATCGGTGCTGCTCGCTCACAGCACTTGCCCCAACAGCCTTGTTACATGGCCACACGGGGGAGCTATTTGTGTTGGTGTTGTTGTAGGGTGGGCTTGTCGTCACAAGAGGGCAGTATGACCCGCTTCTTCCTCGCGACGCCACTCTGTTCACTCACACTGTAAACACCCCTCGGCGCCCACGAAAAGCCACCAAAAAGCCACCCCCCACGCCCGCAAAACCGCGGCGTGACCGCAACTCTGGGCTCAGCCCTTGTGGATTTGTGATGCAATGCGAATGCAAACTCACAAGTTTAGCGAGCAAAAACCCTCACAGTTCACCAACTCTCTCCCGCTCCCTACACCGAGTCCCACGTGTGTCCACTGCTGCCCAGCAGACGAGGCTTGCGGGCCTCCTGTTGAGGTCGTCCCGGAAACACTCTGCCATTCTTGTCGTTGCCAATAATGTGTAACCAATATTGGCAATAAACAATATTGCAACACTGCGGGCAATGCATGTACCGTATACTGTACGCATTATCCCCTCCTCTGGCGGGGTACTGTGTGGAACATTCTTTCCCATCATATGCCCAATTAAAATTTTGTACACAGGACTGGAATGAGTGTTATGGGTATGGCTTGCGGAGGCAATGAGAATGGCAGAAAAGTAAAAGCAATTCAATGTTCTCTCATGCTGTATGGTTCCACGTCTAGTCGGTGGCATCAACGTGAAATGACCGATAATCCATCATCATTCGCGGAACACCGTGTCGGAGCAGGGAACGAACCCCATCGTGGGTTAATCTAGGCCTCGGCAAGGTAAGGTAAAAGTTAAAAGGTAAAAACAACGAGCCTACCTTGACCCTATCTTTTACCTTACCACGATACAATCACTCTACCATACCTTTTACCTTTTAGCAGGGAAGGTAAAAGGTAATAAGCAACGAGCCTACCTTTACCCTACCTTTTACCTTACCACGATGCAATCACTCTACCCTTACCTTTTACCCTTTAGCAGGTAAGGTATAAGGTAAAAGGTAAAAAGCAACGAGCCTACCTTTTACCCTTACCCCATACAAATTACCCCATTACAGGGTAATTACTGGGGTACTACTACACATGAAAGAGGTTTATAACAGTACATTCTAGGTAGAGCGCTTTATTCATATAGAATACTCTCGATTATTCTAATTCTACACGCTTTCTTTTAACTCACTCTGTTGTTGTTGTCGTTGTTGTGTCCTCAAATCTTGTAACTCAATTTTAACCCACTTCCAAATGTGGTATCGACTGCAAACATATATTTTAAGTTCTCATGCTTGCATTACAATATATAGAGCAGTTCATATTTTGTATGGTATCACGTCGTAATGCTCCATCACATGTTTTAAATCTATTACAGAGTGAATATTGAACTGAAGCTTGACTTTAAAAAATGTAATCGCAAATCAAATCGCAATATCTGTCAGAAAAATCTCACTTATTTAAGTTGTTTTTCATTTATTTTTATTTTATTTTTAACTACGTGACTTTACCGAAAAACCAAAGAGTACGAATCCTTGCAGTCACAAAAACTTCAAATCTAGATATTTTCCCCAAATCGTTCAGCCCCACTCCACACCCAACCCAATATTTCCATCTTCCATCTCCTCAGCCGTTACTCAATTGGGATCGCACACGCCAACTTCGCCACAGACTGCAAAAATCTTGGCAGACACCCTCCTGGAAAGGCCTTTAAAAGAGTCGGCGTGACTTCCCGAGGAAATACAAACAAAGGGTACCCGAGTCTGCTCTTGTGCAGGTTGTGACACTATCTGATCCACTGTGAATAAAACGTCATGTGGAGGTTGCTTTTTGAGCAAGATATGACCGAGTTTATAGTCAAAACATATTTAATGTCCGAATTTCACTAACCAATTAATGCAATTCTACATTTCAATACAGTAGATATTCATGGAAATCAGCAGCATCATTTTTCCATTACAACCGCTCTGTGTTTAGTTTGTCATCCTTCCACCACACCTTCAATAAGCACGGTTGGCTACGTACGGTGCGAAAGAAGTTCAACATGCATACATACATCGTCAACCATGACCAATCCACTGCTGGATGAAGTTCCTCCCAATGCCATCGCCATCGCTCACGGTTCCGCGGCGTGACAGTCCACCGGGCACATGCACCACGAGCCAATGTCCTTGCTGCGTGGCCTCTGTGGACGTCCGCTCAAGACGTGGGTTTAGCGAACCGTCGGCATTGAGCAGTGGCAAAGTGGTCGAGCCGCGTGCACCGTGCACCGTGAACTTCACGAGACCTCAGCTTGCATCCTGGCCATGGAAACCGGTCTCGGGTAGCCCCCCTCCCTCCGCCAACTGGCACGTTTACCTTTACCGCCGATATCACGCGATGCAAAAGTGTTCCCTTCCACTCCGCAGCCGCGTTTGTGTGGTATTTGTTGACAACATTCGAGCGAGGAGAAATTGCCACCTTGACACATGCAGCCACCTCGCGGCACGCCAATGGAAGTTGGGCGTCAGCGTGAGGCCCCAGCGCCGCTCACAGCAACGTAGCTCAGGAGACATCTACAATTTAGCGGTGGAAACCAGGGTGGTTCCTCAAAGCAGATCCTCTCTCTCTGTCTCTCTCTCTGTCTCGGCTCATCTTGTGAACAGTGTCGTTTGTAGCGGGTACCGAACGTGACCACAGCGACCTTCGTGTAATCCCATTGCTTGGACGAAGGCCTCAGAAATACCCACAACCGCTTTGTTGCGGATCTTGAGGGTTATTATATGATCGTACTTCGCCACGCCGGTCATTGCGGGTTCGTTAAGGCGGGGGAAGCATAGTCGAGGAAGCATAGGGGTACAGCACAACAACAGATGTTGTTGCAATTACCCTTGACTCTCCCACCACGTCGCGTGCAAGCCCTGTGACAACCTGTTTGTGCAGCATGGCCATATATCCAAGCACTGTCCAGGCCTTGAATCTTCTGAGATCTGCAAGTGGTTGGGTGCATTCCCAGTGATTTGGTCAAAGGTGCCCAAAGTTAGAAGATAATTAAACCATAAAAAAAATTATGACGCAGCATACACAGCATTATCCTTCCAAACATGCTATATACATACAGTAATGTTCCCAGCAAAGCTCAAAATAGTTTCTCTAACATTTACATTGTAAATGGGGTGAAGTGGTGGCGCAGTGGTTCGTGCACTATGCTATGAACCATGCGACCTGAGTTTGATTCCCAGCTATGGCTAACATCAGTGGTGACATTAACCTGTCCTGTTGCATGCTTTCACCAACCCAGTGTTTAGCATGGTGAGCTATGGTCAAACAAACCCATAATTGTAATTATGGAGGTCTTAATCTAGCAGTGGATTAACAAAGGACCGAGCATTTTTTTAGACAATTCTGATAGTAATTGAGACATAAATCGAGACCCAAGTCCCGATGGTAACACTCCACGAACACGCATAACGACATGTCCATTACTTAGCGTGTCCCAGTTCCGTGCACACGACAGCCCGTCCACATCACGTCACCACATGCCCTGTCACCGCATAGCCAATGTGTCTCACAGATTCACTGCCTCCAGATCACGTCTCATTCCCGCGATCCCAATCATGTTCACACTCGCCGTGACAGTACGTACGCCTGCTTCAGGCCGGATTTAATTTCCCACTGCATGTGTTCTGGGTGACTGGTGGTCTCCGTTACGTGGCATATCACTGCTATCGGAGCCACAGCCAATGCGAGAGGTATCCTGGATGTGTTGTGCAGTGTGGAAATATATTCAGGGTCACCGAACCAGAGTCACACCCGTCCTGATATTAAGCCCTGCCTATACAAGTCAATGACATGGACGAGTAGAATATATGGCGGGTGTTAACGACACATTTATATATTTACGCGATCTAACCCAAAAAAAAACTCTGCTATGGATGATATTGGTAGTGAAAGCCGACGTGTTAAACTATAATATATTCTTTTGTTTTTAATATTGCTGGTGGTACAACATTCCTGGTAAACGTGTTACGGAGGTCGATGTGGAATATGGGGGATTATACTGCTGGCTGAACTGATGGGGGGGTGGTCTATGGTCATGTTGTCACGGAGTAGAATGTACAGGAGAAGTGTCAACTAACAAACATTCAGTGACGAGGTTTTTGAGTGGCTCAGAGGCCAGAGGTCAGATTGCTAAGCCGGCACTGCTGAGATCATGGGTTCGAATTCTAGCAGGCGCCCATGATTAAACTGTGTTCTGAAATCTAGATAATTGATGGATTCGGTCTGGTTACCAATGACTGCACACAGAATATATATTTTTTGACCTAATTGGCCTACATTTTAGCTTCAAGAAGTCAACATATGTATTTGACTGTATAGTTTGAATATGTATTTCTGCATCAGAAAGGTAGGTCGCTTGGAGAGAATTCAGAAGCAGTTATGTGACATCTCCTTCCACGGAACATTCTCTTACACGGGGCAATGCATGCCATTGATAGAGCTCCAAACTAATTATTTGTCTCATGACATGGTGCTGACGGCACGATTGGGCTAAATCTGAGAAAAAGCCAAAAGTTAGGAAATAATCTAACAAAAATCAGAATCCTTAAGTGACAGAAACGTGGCACTGATTTGCGCAAGGAATTTCCACACAACTATCGGTACCGTATGCATCGATGCCTAACTGCTGTAATCCATCAATGCACATTATATCTGCTCGAATATGATGCACAATCTTTGACATGGTAAATACATTAACTGCCCATCTTTTGCAAACGACCACGGTAAGATATGGACTAGGTCACGTCACTCAAGGTGACGACAGCAGCTGCGTCTTTCTCAGGCCTTTCCAAAGTTCAGCAGGAACGAGAAAGTCAATGGGAAATTCCCATCTGTCAGCCCTTTGCCCACGTTAAAACGACCAATTCAATAAAGATTTAGCATGTGGACACATTCTAAGAATTGTTTTTGTTATAAATATACTAAGATATGTTATGGTATGGTCATTGTTTCAAGGTATAAAAACAACTTCATGGGAATCCCCAAAGATACGTGATTCTCACTCAAGTGAAACGCAAACTAAACGCACGATTTAGGAGATCATATTACTCTACAGTGTACCGGGAACGTTGCTTTACACTTATAGTGTACATCACAATGTGGATGTCCTCATAGACAAAGGCTAACCACACACCTCTGCCAGAATATCAGGTCCAAAAGAGGCCAAGAAGGCAGGAGCCAGAATATTTTATCTGATCGGGTGGCTGTCAAGGCTGCTGTTGCCAATATTTTTTTGTTATATCTGCCTCACGCGGTGAACTCTAATCCCGATCCCTTGGCGATCCGTACGATGAAACTGGAGCTGCCACTTGTCAGGTTGACAGCTTTCCACGAGAACCAGCGCCGGGTAAAATTGTCTCTTGCGTTTGACCCGAACACTTATTTCAGGACCTTATTCAGGCACTGGCCCAGCAAATAATCAGCCGGTGCCTTCAAGGGGGTTGCACAGATATTTTAATATTGCAGATCAACTCTGGAGTATCCACTTACAGTGCTGGGTGAACAGAGGCAGGGAGGGAGGTAGTGTCTTCTGGTCTAACACCGTTTGAGACTTGGCTCGAAAAGAAAGCTGTCTCTGGTGTGGACCAATCAGTTTCAAAGACAATGCATATGCTATCAGAGTATGTTTTTGGTTTGCATTCTGACCACAAGTATTGTGGTTAATGCACACATGACTCCTTGTAAAAAGGTTTCAGTTTAGTGTTTTAACATCTTAACAGCTGTTTTGTTGCCAGAAAAAAGGGGAAACCCTATTCTCATCGGGAGGTGGGGAGTTAATGAACTTGCACCATCGTTTCAACCGCCACACCAGGGGTTCGAACCGGCGACCTCTGGATTGCAAGTTCAGTGGTGCTAAACACGGACAACATTCACTTATTTATCACAGATGTAGTGACTTATATGGAGTCACTATGGCGTTTAGCGCCAACTACTGTCACAAGAGAGAAACTGTACGTCTTGAGTCTCTCTCTGACACCAGAGTGGATATGGCATTGGAATCGGGCCCTAGGGGGCATAGTTCTGGTGAGGGTCGGAGAGAGAGCAAGTGAGGACGTGATACTCTGTGTGAACCCGAGTGGGCACGTGACCGGTTCAGGGTAGCAAGGGGGCCCGAAAGGGGGGCTCGAGGGACACGTGATATGGGCCAGAGTCTTCTAGTAGGATCTAGAAGGGGGCGTGGCCGAGGGCGGAGCCAGGCCACGCCCAGGAGCACCAAGGGGCAGACCCGAGAGGGCTCTTGGCTCTGTTGGAATGGAACCCGTCGGTGCGACGTCTCTTCGATCCTCGGTCTTCGGTGTTACGCTCGGCATCGTGGGTCAGGCAGTGTGTCACTGACTGACCCGGTTATGTAGTTACCCCGTTGTGGTCCAGTTCACCGTGTAGTTATCACCTAGGTGGAGATCCAGTGCACGTGTATGTACTTAGCCCTGTTGGGGTGTTGTAATAAAGTGTTGCCTCCAAGAACAAGTGTGTGTCTCCGTGTACAACACTACACAGGCACAACAATGACTTCACTAGGAGAGAATATTTGAAACGTCTGTGCAGTTCAGGTGCCGTGATGTGTTGCCAATGTACATGGTGGTCCAGATGTCCTGTGACCCCTATTTAATTATCTAAAACGTAACTTTATTTTAAAGGAAGGAATGTTTATTTGAAACATAAATGAAGATGGAAAGAAAATAAATGTTAGCGGTCAATTAATTGGGGGGTCACAAGACATCTGGACCATCCTGTACTGTGTCAACTGACGAGGAAACCTCTGCAAACGACATTTTCCATCTCGGGGGATTATCCAGATTAATGATTGTGATGAGCTCCCAATTAAAGCCGGCACTTAATGATGGTCATTGCAGGACTGCGTACTTCGTGCACACGTAATCCACTGCTGGATGAGGGCCTCTTACCCCCCCCCTTCGCCCACTCCATGCCGTGCGGGACAGTGGGAGTTATATGGCCATTCTTCACCACACTGGTCAATGCACAGAACCACAGCATAGTACAGCAATGGATATTACTACACCGCCTTCTCGCTGACCCCATTAGCCCAGCAGCAACCTGTAACACTTCTTTGATGCGTGGTGGTCTCCCATTCTAGCACTGTCCAGGAACTGCAGTATTGTATCAACAAGTAGTAATGCAAAGGGCAGCCTATTAACGGCTTGTACTTTAATGTAATGGCAAAGTAGATCGCTGAGCGATGAATCATTTTGTGTTCTTCAGTTCAACATCTGCCCCTGCCATGGTGGTGGCCTGGATTGGTGGCATCAGCGTGGGCTTCACTTGCCCAGTTGCCAAACCAGTTCTAAAAACGTGTTTTGTGCTTTTGTAAAGAAATCGCAGCCACAACAATAACAAGGTATGCTGATCACAAAACACAATCACTATTAGCAATTAATTCATTTACAGCGTTTAGGATACTTCTAGTACTGTGATGTGTGGTCGAGACTAACAGCGGAGTGACAGCCAAACGAGGAAAACATAGCCTGGAGGAACGTCCATAGACTGTGGTGAAGCGATGAAATGAGCTTGTGTGCGGAAGCTAGATGGATTGTTGCATCACGAAACCGTGATAGCAACAGCTTAGGGAGAGGGCCTTCACCCAGGGAACCTGCAACGTTGGCTGCTGGCTCAACGTTCATTGGTTCCTGGACAATCCAGCAGAGGATAGATTGCAGACGATGACGGATGCTGCTGCTGATAGCTGACAATTAGATCTAGATTTGAAGCTTTCGTGACTGCAATGATTCATATTCTTAGGTTTTTTCGGTAAAGTCACGTAGGTAAAAAATGTAAATTAATAAAAGTCAAATAAAAATTATTTTAATTTTACTTTTTTTCTTTTTTTACCTACGTGGCTTTACGGAAAAAAACCTAAGAATATGACAATTAGATGTTGGGTACAATGCAGATGTTAGTTTTTTGGTTCATATCTCAGCCATTTAAGTTTTAGAACACATCAAGACCTAGTATCCGTCCCGTATTTAAAACACAGTCTAAGCACAGCGTGCGTAATGCACGGACATTTTCTCTGTCTCTTACTTTGGTACGGGCGAATGTGTGCCACTGCATGCCCGGCCATGGGCTCGCCTTTCACGGACGGGTTAAGGACCTGGCTTGTGGAATGAGGAACCACGATTTAGCCTGGAGCAGCAGCAGCTACAGCAACAGCACCAAGCCGCCACCTGCCGCCGTCAACGACCGCGCTCCACATGTTTATTTATGGATTATTTCCATCCCGGATCTGCGCTCAACGCCAAGTGTCATCTCTGCTTGCCGAGGAGCAATGCTCCCTTGCAAACACACGCAGCTCGTTTTGCCCTCTAGGCAAGTGCTAAGGGGGTGTTCCCCCATCATGCAGGGTTTCCCCAAACTCCACGCTACGTCTTTCCGCGTTCACCAATGTACTCCCCATTGAAACACAAATTAACTCGTCCCACGCTGCACGCGCCCGATGTTTGTCAAACGTGTCTGCGTTCGTACAACCGATTCAAATTTAGATTGGGGTCTCAGTGTGTGTGTGTACACGTGTTTCGTATATGTGATGTGTGTGTGCACGTGTCGGAGGAGGCTCGTGAAGGACGATACTGCTCGGTTGGAGGCAGTCGCCCTCCAACAACAACGGAGGGCAGAGGAACGACGCTCGCAACAACGAGCGGATACAATGCAGCAAGTTGGCACAGTAAGGGGCACACCTGGTGCATCTACCAGTCATGTCAGTCAGTCAACCCTGGGTCTGTCCTTGACCTTTCGACACTTCACGTGGCATCAAAGTTCACCTGGCCTGGCACATGCGCCGTGGTGCCGTCGCTTATATATAATCACAGTGGCGAATGGCGGGCGTTGTTGATATTGGGAGTAGATTTGTAAACGCAGAACAGCGTGGTGGGTGGGTGGTTGGCGTGGACTGGAGTTTGTAAAACCCTGCCGCAATGCAAACGGTTAGAGGCCCCCAGGTAGCGTGGCTCCCAGAAGCACTGAAGCAACAGCGCACATCGATGACTGTCATGTTACTACTGATGAGCTCTAACGAGGATGAAACCGGTCTGCAGTTGTCTGTGTTTCACCCGCAGAGTTGGTCACCTAAAGTCCTTAGACAATAGGGCCAGGCAAAGCTGAGAGCAATGCACATTGCAATGTGGTGATTCTAAATTGAAAACTAAAATATTTTTTTAGAACTGCGTTTTTTCTATGTTTAGTTTAACACGGAGGCTTTCGCGACTAACATTACCCGTGATAGAGGGTTAGATCGCGTAAATATGTGTCGTTAAAGCCGCCACCACCCGACACAGCCAATTTGTAGTAAGGTGCGTCAGGGTTTATCACATACTCGAATTGTAAATGTTGTGGGTTTACTCTCCAACACGTCCGTGTGTTGTACTAGTAACGAATTGTCATGCTCGGTTTAGGTGACAATCCTCACTACTAATTGGCTGCGTCGGGTGGTGGCGGGTTTAACGACCCATTTATATTCGAACCCAAAACCCTCTTATGGATGTTTAGCACGGTTTGGCTACGTACGGTGTGAAAGAAGTCCCACGTACATACGAAGTTCAACATACGTCACATTACATGTGTGCAATGGATCGTGAGATGGGAGTTGTGGCTTCCTGCTGTTTATGAACACACCTTTTGCATGAGCTGTTAAATCTGGGTTAACGAGCTGCATCGCCGAAGCAGATCACACGGCTCTCCCCGATGTATTTTCGGGTTGTGTACCGCGTGTTGTCCGACGTTCCACTTCCACTTGCTGGAATCATTTTTCAGCAACTGCATTTCTGAAGTTTTCTGAAGAAGGGAACGCCCCCCCCGCGAGGACATCCACGGCAAGGATGATAGGATGAAATCGGAAGCCGCAGTTGAAATGAAACCAGGAATCTCTCGTTCCTGAAGAAGCTCCTAGGCACGTGGAGCTCAACGTCGGACATCACGAAGAACAGCCACGACCGTGAAAACAGTGCAGCGATGAACAAATCCGGCACGCTGTAGCTCGGCAAAGCAATTCATGTGGAGTGCAGCAAAGGCGTCCATTACATCTCACCTCTAACCCTCAACATACGTGCTGAATTAATCCACACGCGTTGCTGCACGAATAAAAAAAATGCTGCACTATTCATCAAGTGCTGGACTAATCGCACGAGTCAACAAGTGCAGCACTAATCAACACACGAGTGCAGGATTAATACGCGTGGGGCTACATTAATCAACACACGTGCAGGATTGAACACAAGCATGTGGCTGCACTAATCAACCCAGTGCAGCCCCAATTGACACGAGCACGTGGCTGCACTAACCAACGCACGTGGCACTGTGTTGTACCAATAGCCCCGTGCTGCACGATAAACACGAGAGCACGTGCTGCACACACAGACGGCGCTGCGCCAATTGCCACATCCATTAGCCCCCCCATCGACACAGTCACGCGCGCGTGTGCGCACCCTGAACGAGACACGAACTTGCTCGCTCCACTCCGTTCACCCCCCTCGAACACCCCCGGTTAACCCCCACGAACCCCACACCGTGAAGTGATAGCACACAAACACACACACACAAACACGCACAAACACCCCCACCATCCCGGAGCCTGTCGGCTCGTCACCCACCGCGCTCTTCCTCGTCACCATTTTCTCCAGGCGCTTGGCGATGCGCACCACGTCCTCCTCTCCCCTGCCCATGTCCTCCTCTTCTTCTCTCTTCCCTGCTCGCCAAGCCCGCGTCCTCCCCGTGCCACCGCCGCCTCCGCCGTGTCAACACGCAGCCACAACACGCAGCAGGCAGCCGCCCGTGTCGCAAGCAACGCGGGCGGCAGTGGCGAGCAACTTGGCGGAAGGAAACGGTCAGCGGAAGAAAAGCGCCGTGCAACAGTGGCGATGCTTTCTTGAAGAACCACACCAACCACACTGTGGTTGGTGTGGTTGTTGTTGGTGGTGGTGTTGTTGTTGAAGCGTTGCTGCTGCTGCTTGGTGGTTGGGGGGGGGGAGGAAGGGAGGGGGGCTGGCAGTGGGGGGGGGTGGTGTTGATGTCAGCTCATGTGGCCACTAGGGGGAGGCGCGTTCCACTCGGACATCGCAGCCGCGGTGCGGGGAGCCCCCGAGGCGCGACGAGACGCGCTTGGCACGCGGCTGGGGCGGTGCTGGAGCGGACTGGTCGTGGCCGTGCGAGGCCCCGCAGGCGAGATGGCCTCGCAAAGAAGAGAAGCGAAAGCCAAAGCTTGCATGTGTCACCGTGAGCCGGGGCTGCTGCCTGTCGTCCTGTGGCTGTTGTCGGGTAATGCATCGCACCCGGAATTGTATTTATTTATGTATGTGTGTGTGTGCGTGTTGAGCTTTCTTTCGCACCGTGCCTTAGGTCAACCCGGCACAGCGCATCGATCGCACGCCACGCTGCGTCGTGGGGTGGGGGGCTCGTGCATCGTGGCAACAACTGCGAGGCCGATGTGCGCGCTCGTGTGGTGGATCATCTGATCCTGCCCACGCCGCCGCCGCCGCCACCACCGCCACCTGCTCCGACTGCACAAGGTCACAGGGGGCATGGCAGCAGGCTCCCCGCGAGCGAGTGGCACGCCACGTGTTTCATCCGGTATCGTGACGTCACGTGTTTTAGGTCGCGGTTAATCGGGTGACGTCACGTGTTTGGATTTGCGGTTAATCGGGTGGTGACGTCACGTGTTTGGTCTAAGGTTAATCGGGTGGTGACGTCACGTGTTTTAGGTTGCGGTTAATCGGGTGGTGACGTCACGTGTTTGGGTTGCGGTTAATCGGGTGTTGTGACGTCACGTGTTTGGGTTGCGGTTAATCGGGTGGTGACGTCACGTGTTTTAGGTTGCGGTTAATCGGGTGGTGACGTCACGTGTTTGGGTTGCGGTTAATCAGGTGTTGTGACGTCACGTGTTTGGGTTGCGGTTAATCGGGTGTTGTGACGTCACGTGTTTGGGTTGCGGTTAATCGGGTGGTGACGTCACGTGTTTTAGGTTGCGGTTAATCGAGTGTTGTGACGTCACGTGTTTGGGTTGCGGTTAATCGGGTAGTGACGTCACGCGTTTAGATTGCAATTAATCCGGTGTTGTGCGGTCACGTGTTTTGGGGTGGGAGTTAATCGGGTGTTAATCCTCTTCTAAGACGTCTATCCAGTGTTGAGTATTAGGCAAAACACGATCTAGAGAGGCCTTCTAATGAATGCTTCCTCGAGTGTGCTGTGGAGAGAATCGAGAAGTTTGCGAACCTGGGAAGGATGCTTATGACCGGCTCCGGTTTGGCAGCAGAGGTCTCTCTCCCAATCATTGGCTGCGTAACGCTACTGTGTGTGGAAACTACCTGGCCTATCGCTCCATACGAAGCTCCAGTTCGTCTCGGCCACAGCGACACCCTCCATTCTCTCTGCTTGCAAGACGTGGACCCCTTTTGAATAAACATCTGCGCCGGTTTGAAACATTCATGCTGTCCTGCCTACGATTCATCCTGGGGTTTAACCAGACTGCATTGTGTGAAAAGCTCCACAGATCCTTGAAAGATCTGGACACGGTACCACCATCAGTGAGCTCCTCTGGCAGGCGAGGCTGCGTTCACCTGGGTTATGAAGCCCACGTGCCCAGCCATCGCATGCCCAAGCAGCTTCTGTTTGGCTGAACAGAGGGGGCTAAACGGGCGCAGTACGGGCTGGAAAAGAGATGGACCGATCCGGTACAGACTTGCCAAAGTCTGATATCAGCGGTGTCTCAAGATCGTCCTCTGTGGAGGAGGCTCCTGAAGGACGCTACTGGGGCACTTTGAGCCAGCCCGCCCTCCAACAACAGCAGTGGGCAAATGTGTGCGACGCTCGAATTGTTGCTGGCGAGATGGATGTGGGAAGCATAGTTGGTGACTCCCTGCCGTTCATCTCGGTCAACCCATGGCACCTGGATCTGTCCAGTGACCTGCAGGCGAGCCTTCGGCATTTCACGTGGCCTCAAGCTGCACTTAGCTTGGCACAAGGGCCGTGCTAATGTCACGAACCACGCCAGTTGTAACGTCACGTGTCGCAATTGTTTGCTGTGGCAACGTGGCGAGTTTGGGACCTTGCGGTTAAACGGGGTGGCACTGCACGTTCTCTCCATGAGCTCGCCACCCAAGTCCACTGGCACTGTGTGAAGTGCATTGTATGTTGAACTTCTTTCGCACCGTACGTAGCCAACCGTGCAAATCGGAGGTGCGGGGGAAGGACAACAAACTAAACACAAAAAAGCGGTGATAAAGAAATGAGTTTTCAATCTAGACTTAAAAGTGCACAGCTCCGGTGGACTCCTAATATGGGAAGTAAACACTTTTGCAGTGGTTAAAACAACATTTGTAATTGTACAAAACCGAGTTCTCATTCCTTCACCACAATAAACGAACTCCACCCAAGGATGTAAATGTGCACTGCCATTGCCTAGGGCTGCCACACTTCGTGGTGGCTTAGCCGACCCGCTCGCGCTCACCAAATCACCGCCGAGCGTCATGACGAATACAAACAACAGAATAAATAGAACAGTGTTGTTTTTCATATATTTTTTTGGAGTATAACAAAAAAAAACAGCAAGTATTTCCTGCACGATTCATCGGATCAAATGCCTTCTGGGAGTACGGTGCATCGTTTCCAGCAGCATTGATTCAGCTCAAGCAAACTATGGAGCGCGATTTCAGCAGTTCACAGGCTTTGCTAGAATCATTGTTGGCGAGATACCAAAATGTCATCGACAAGACCCCCCCCCCGTCTCGTCTCCACGCTTCCTGTCATTCGGGGCCCCGACCTCATTCAAGTGGCATCACCCATTGCCAATTTCATAATTGAACGTGGGTAGGGGAAATTTTTTTTGTTAAACTGGGGGCAATATCCTTATCCAGCATATTTGTGTTGTTTACAAGTTTCATTGTGGGGGAGGCGATTGACTTCATGAAACCACCGGGACTGTCCCGGCCAAAACCGGGTCGTTTGGAAGATACCCCCCTCCACCCACCCTGCAGCACTGACACAGGTGCGGTCATGTTCATGAATGTCGATGGACAGGTTCCACTGTTGAAGCCAGACCAGGGTAGCCTCACCCTGCTTGGAGGACCTTGTGCAATTGCAAGAGATGGAATGCCCTTCCTATACCCCGTGCGTTTGTGTGCTCACTGAGAACATTGAACAGGGGACCCAACAGTGACTTTGGCGATTGTTGCTGTTTCGTTTGGTTTTAAATGCACGATTGCTTAGCAAGGTTCTAGATTGAGGATTTCCCATTGTGATTTCACGAGTGAAATGCGAGTCAAACCAAATGTGAAGGTTTCATTTTGGGTGTTTAAGTAGATTCACCTCGTAGAAATCCCTTGCCTAGTTGCAGGACTCTTAATATGGCTGGTGGGTGCTGTATTGAAATGTTTATCCCATGCCACTTAATGTTCGGCATGTGGAAGGAATGTGAAATACTAGACGATACGATACCACTCCAAGTTCAATACAGATGGATTAAATAATCCGTTGCTGTTTCGTCATCTTGCCACCGTTCGATAGCAGCTAACATTGATGACCTACTCGTTACGGTTGTGTTGCGTCAAGGATATCAATGCTAGAATTATGAAAACGTAGAAATGCAATGGTCAATGATATAACGACTCGAGGCGCGTTCTCTGACGGGAGGAGTGCCACACCTTGTAGAATTTCACAGGGTTTCTCATTCGATAGATTCTAGAGGAGCGAAAATAATGTGTGGTACACGTACGGGACATTTGAGTGTTTCAGCAACTAAAGGCGCTTTGCATCACTTTCAATTCTCAAGCCCTCATGCAGTCTAAACTAAACAAACTAAACTATTTAAATCTTGACTTAAAGCTTTCGTGACTGCAGGCGTTCATAGTCTTGGGTCTTTCGGTGAAGTCACGCAGATAGAAAAATAACTAATAGATCACGACGTTTCGATTGCAACACAAGCAATCGTCTTCAGGTGAAACAATACAGCAGGCGGACTGCTGAGGCAGGAAGAAATGTAGCGAGAGAGCTACTGCAAACAAAGGTTATACTGGTAGGAACCACCTGGTTCCACCAGCCCACAGGGGATTAGTGTCCGTCCGTCGTGCATACAAAAATGGGAGGGGTCGGGCTGGGTGGAGAGGGGAGGTTGGGGAGGGGCTGGTCACTCCGTGGTGCCCTTATAAAACTCAACGTTTTACCTACTCACGCCGGCTTGTGCCCGCCCTCAGTCGGGCATATTTGCGGAATACACCACGCCGCCGTTGACCCTGGCCATTGACCGAGCAACCCAACGTTCCTACCAGCTCCCTCCGCAGGAATGTGTTATACGTTTTGAGGTGGGTACAACCCAAGGGTAAGATGGAATTTGCAAGTGAATGTAAGATCGCAGAGCGAGGCATACCTCGGCTCATCCGAGAGGGGGAGGGAGGGTGGGGGTGAAATTCAGAGGGAACAAGGTGAGAGAAAAAAAGATCAAACATAGCAAACTTAGAAATGTAATGCAACTCAGAGAGTCGGCCAACATAACAGTTAACACTTTACCTGGTTGATCAACGTCCTTCCAAAGATTGCTACATTTTGCATCCATCTTCAAAATTTTGCATCCATCTTCTCGGTTGAAGTCGTGTCTGAGTTGTGTGGAAATCCTCCCCTTATAAGGTTTGCCTTGGAAGCTTAACCCCCCTTTTCCTGAAGACGACCACTTGTGTTGCGATCAAAACGTTGTAGTTTTGTTTTTCATTTTCTTTGAACCTATCTACGTGACTTTACCCAAAGACCCAATAATAAACTATTTAGTATTTGAGCAGGTAAGGCCCACTGAGCTATATAGCTGTTTATCAGAGGCGACCTGGCCACAAATCATAGCTCAACGACGTGGTTAATTATGCGGAAGTTTAAAGCAGCCAAATACTCTAAACGCGTGTTTCTAAATGTGTAAGAAGAAAAATCCACGCGCCCACGGGGAGAGAAACATGCAAACTCCAAACATACAGGCTTCAGGGTCGGCATCGAACCCATGCCCCCTCCTGTATACCAGGCGAGGTAGTTAACGTCTCCGAACCACCGTGGACCCCCTTAAAACAAAGGGGGATCTCTGCTCCAAGAGCAGCTGTCGCTACGCGGCACGATGTTTACCCAGCACTGTCCTGCAAATGCGCATTTGCCGAGCAGTAGGGGGCGAAGTTGACGTGGGGTCCCCCCCCCCAAGTTAAGTTTGTGTAATTTGCATTTAATTGATCAGATTTGGACCTTGACGTCTGCACACAGGGCCCACAAGTTTTCGAATGTCACGGGATCTTGAACTCCCACTGTGACGCAGGCACCACGTATTTCATGGTTAGTGTACTGCCCAGTATTTACGCATCGATTCTTCAATGAAGCCACGTATATAATGTTCACCTGACCGTTGTCACCACTGGTGGCCGCTGAATTCACCAATACGTGCAAAAACGAATCCATCTGTGACCTTGGAAAGAGACGAGCAATTAAATTGTGGAGAGAAGAGGATGGAGGTGGCGGAGGGGTGGTCTTGCATACAACACACTTGTTAAATCACATTTTATTTCTGAGCCACATAATTTTAAATTAATCAGTAACATGCAGAAGGCAGTTTCCCCCCAAATAAAACATGTACAACAGTGGTTATTACGTTAAAAAATGTAAAAGAAAAAAGCACGTCTAAGAATGTCATCGTAATGTACCCAAAGGAAGAAGAAACCAAACTAAATCGCTCAGGTCCCAGAAAATACCCCATGCTGCAACCAGTGCAGTTTTTAGTAATTTACAAGACGGAAACTAAAACATATGGTACATTACACAACCACACATTCCAATAGGCATTTAATAGTATAAACGTCAAATCCACTCATTACTTTGCAGTTATGCACGCAAGGCATGACCCCTTGTTTGTAATATCGAGTTAAGCCAGGCCCTCCGCAACGCACACCAAACACCGAGCCGAACGCTTTTCTTGAACTTCCAAACGCTTGGATTACATTTCCCAGATTATACTGTGTAACTGTCCGCCATAAAAACAAACAAACAAAAACTATGCAACATCTCACCGATAACAAAAAAAACACAATTATATTGCCAACTGGGTGTTAATGGGTGCTTTCCTTACTTATGTTTATGGACATTACTTATATGCTGATTATGGATTTTTTTAATCATAATTTTCCCCATTTTTAAAGCGAAAATACTTGAGTTTCAGCAGGCTCCACGCTTGAGCAAATGGCTTTAAAACACAACAGAGCGACACGTTTAGTTTATAACATGTAAAAACGCGTTGCGTTTCCCATAACAGACCTGTCAAAAAGTGGCGCACCTATCTTACTTTTTTTAAGCCAATTTGTGTTTCCCCCCCTCCCTCAACGTAACTGTCTGATTCCACCAGGGAAAATGTCCCAATGGTACTTTTTTTTCTTACATGAAAAACACGTCACGTGATTTCGTTTATTTATTACTCAGTTAAACCTTTTATATTTTTGGAACGTGGCAGAAAATGTTGTTTTCGCCTTAATAACAAACAAGATGAAACGCAACTGTCCTTTGCAATCAAGATTATTCAATTGAACACGTAGGCTTTCGCGACCAATATTCATAATAAAGGTTTTTGGGTTCGATCGCGTAAGTAATAAATGTGTTGTAACCCTCCACTACCCGACAGTCAGTAAGGTTTGTCACATAAACAAACCTTCAGCATCATTGGGCTGGCAAATCGCCCGATGATGCTGGATTTAATTGCCAGCAAAACTTCGTATTCAAATTGTAAATGTTGTGGATTTACTCTCCAACACACCGCTGGGCTGAAGTAGTAAACTAACTGGCGCGATGTTTACGTGACAAACCTTACTCGCTGTGTCGGGTGGTGGAGGATTACGACACATTTATACTTACGATCTAACCTAAAAACCTTTATTATGAAAATGATGCAATACCTGATGAAGTGCAGATCCCAGCGAGGGTTTCTAATCGAGTAAAAAAAAAAGCACCGTTGGATATCAGATTAATGGCAGGCCCCTGAATGACACCCAAAATTGCGCTAATCTGATGTGTACTGTTCGAAAAGAAGAGCGAGGCATCTGGCATTCAATCGTGCGACTTAACCTTGTTTATGTTCAATGATAAACATCCCTACTGTAATGTTTATTTCACTTAAGCCTATGGTCAAAAGTGGCAGGTAATATCTATTTGCCAAAGAGTTTACTGGCCAACCCCATCCATTTCCTCACTTTGAGAGGACAGTTTTATGAAGTGAAACACATTTTATTTCACAAACTGGTTTGTTTCTACATGTTCTTTAAATATACAATAATTAGTAAAGTGTACATGCAAGATTAATGTGGTTAAAAAATAAAAGTTCTCTTTGGCCCTCATTGGAGTAAAATTGGTCGGTGCTGTTGGTCAATGCTTGGTCCACGATGGCTAGTACTGTGTGTGGGGCTGCGTTGGACAACGCTGTTGGGATCGTGATGGCCAACAGAGCACGTGGTTCCCAGTATTCAAACGTCTTGATCCAGCATTCGGGGGTCTCACTGAAGTCCACACAGCTTTGGACAAATTACCTCATGAACAAATGTGAGGCGAGGGATATTCAACCAGCTCTGGGCGGTTGGTGCCCCCCTAAGCATTCATTACATTGAGTGCGTCACCTGACCACAACCATTACACGATGAAGGGGCTACATCATTATACATGCCCAGTTGTGTGAAATAATTTAGCGAATTACCATGACAATTATGTTAATATAATTACACATTTTATAAGGATCTGTGTTCAGGCTAGTATTTGCTGCACCCCGATTCTTTCTGTTATGTGGGGGACCGCTTTATCAAATTGAGGCCCCTAAGCTTATATTATTATTATTTTGCTCATGCCTAGCGTCACCACTGCACTCCAGTGTAGTCGACCTCGGGCAGACGCCACTCTGTGTATAAGCTAATCGTGAATACCATGCGGGTTAAACACATATAACAGTGTTTGCAGCCAGGTCTGCTGCCAGGATCATTGTCATTGCACATTGCAGTAGACAACAAGCAATTAAGGACACATGAAGCCACTCTGGCTTAAAACTCAGGATGTTTAGAGATCAGGTTTCACGGTGGCCTGCAGGTGGCTCAGAGGTCAGAGTGCTGAGTTCCTGGGTTCGATATATCGGTTTCTGTCGCCTGTCATTAAACTGGGTTTTCAAGGGTACCGAGTTGATAGTTTCAGCTGGGTCACCAACGACCGCTCAAAAAAGACAATCCCATAAACAATTTTTATGCACTAAATTTGGCTAAATTCCAACTCTGAGATGTAAAATATTGGTTTAAATGTAACACGCATTACTGTCACTCCGTGTGGACCAGAGGTCACATGATGAAGGGATGTCAGAGGTAGCTCTGCAATATCCACTTCCACGGGCTGTTCTCGAACAGGGAGGATTGCACTGCTCTGCAATAGATCAGAACGGAAATTTTTTCTCATGACATGATGCCGATTACATAATCGGCATAACACTTGAGGGTGGGGGTGAGGGGAAGAAACCACGTTCATCATTGTCACATGTGGCATCGCCAATATAAAGTTCCATCACTGGACTCCGTGTCATTGCTTAAATCATAAAATCAAGTCTCCTGGAGCCAAGTTTCAAGCCACCAAAATAGCCACGTCTTCCCATGGTGTATTATAGAGTACGTGGGTTGAGCGGCTTACCAATAGAATTAAAATATACTGTAACATTATTATTTCCCTTGAAACAAAAAGCAAAAAAATCCCCACTTTTGGTAATATTTTCAGCAACTGCTGCAAGTCTTCTCAATGGGTGTGTTTATAAGGCAACTTGTTCCAACGTTGTCATTCTTATTGTTGTAATTTTTGTTGTTGTTGTTGTTTAAGAAACATGCAGTAGTAGTGCAAGCGTTAAATACTTGTGGCAATTTACAGTAGATATAAACTAACACGCCCCCCTTAAGGCTCCGTTCCCCACGCGGGTGGCCGTTCACTTTGCTCAGCTGGAGCCTCACGATGAACGCATCGCCATGATGGATCTGCCGCACCACTTGCTCGGAGCTTCTGCTTCCTACCCACCCTCCCCCCGCCGAGGTTCCGGATCCTCTTGACGCACAATCGCCGTGACACACGCACACCGGCGCGCGTGCGTGCGGGTCGCGAGTGGGACCTACACACAATTCCCTGCAAAGCCTCTGGACGAAGCTGACGAGAACAGTCGCGAGGGCTGCTCACCGTTTGGTCGCCGGCCGCTGCTGCCAGCTGCGCTTCCAACGGCCGCTTAAGAGAGTTACGCTGCGTGTGTCAATGTCCTACAGTGTTACGTCCGTGGAACTCCCAACGGCATACAATAAAGGAACGAATATAAACAAAACGTTTCTCCAAACCGATTCGGAGATATCTCTATTACTTACAATAATTGCATTACATATTACATATACCGAGTTTATTCCAATCCCAAGGGTCTCTTTTTCCCCATGATAACAATATTTGCAACAGGAGTGTTTCTTCATGTGAATGCCGCTAATTTGGGCACTCACGGTGCACGAATCTTCCGTTTGTCGACACGTCTTGCATGAAGAATGAGGCAGCCGTATGGAGTTCAATCGTCTTGCACCACGGAAGCAAGAACCCCACCGATCCCTGTGATGTCCCATCGTCCAGTGCAGATTTGTACAGATTTGTACAGATTTGTACGGAGGAGCGCGTTTCCCTTGGCGAGCCTCTGCTCTCCCCCCTGCTGCGAGGCGACACCACCTCACTCGACTAGGACGTGCACGAAGGAGACGGGAAACACGCCCTGCCTCTCCGGGTGTCCCTCCACGTGCCCCTTCTGCGGCAGAGCAACGCACAGCACAGTGTCGCCGACATCAGGGAGGCAAACGAGGGCGGGCGACGAGGTGACTGGCCGGTCCGTACGGCCGTCAATTCTGGCCGTCAACCATTAACATCGTCGCGTCTCACAGACAGCGCGAACTTCCCACCACGAAACCTAGAAATGTTGGGGTTTTTGTTAAATCCCATTAGGGTGGCATAGGGCCAAAGGCCCACACTGTCAAAGGGACAAACAGCAATGTTGAAATATATTCTTGGGTCTTTCGGTAAAGCCTTGGAAGCTAACCCCCCTTTTCCTGAAGACGACCGCTTGTGTTGCGATCGAAACGTCGTAGTTTTTTGTTATTTTCTTTGAACCTATCTACGTGACTTTACCGAAAGAGCCAAGAATATGAATTCCTGCGGTCACGAAAGCTTTAAGTCAGCGCTGTCGAAGGTGTAATAATAGACAGGCATTAATGCGTTACTCGAATTGAGCAAGGTTGTAAGAACTGGGGACGAGAAAAGTTGTAATTCCACTGAAGCAGAAAGGGAAGTTGTTTTGACCTGCGGCGTGGTGGCGGAAATGCAGTGCAGATGAAACGAGGAGACCGCCAGCCTGTTAGACTGATTCCTTAACATTGGCGGAGAGATCGATGAGTGACATTCATGAGAACAGGAACCACGGTAGTAGCAATAGAAGAGTGACAGGGAGGCGACCGACAGCCGGTGAACGATTTGCTGGAGTGAATCGGCGAGTGCTCGTTCAAACAATCACTTTGACTGCTTTGCAATGAAACCTATCACGATACGGCACCACCCCCGGTAGGCTAGCAGTGGGGGGTGGGGTGGTGAGGGGAGGCGAGATACTCACCCACCACTCCTGGTCCTCCTCGCCCGTCACCACGATGACCTCACCCTCGTGGAAGCTCAGCTCGTCCCCGTGGTCGGCGATGCAGTCGTAGACGGCCTTGACGCGTCGCACGCGCGGCTTTGGCTGCGCTCACGCGTGCACACAGGCAAAGATCCCCCCGTGTATAGCCTTAGCAGACTGTCGGGGCAAGTGCTGTTAGAATACACCTATGAAGGCCGACACAGCCTTCATGTCTGGCTCCTGGCCGGCCTTCGTCTCCCAGGTATTCCCTTAATGCCTATCTAAATGCAAACAAAAGACCCTCCCCCCCCCATAGCCTTAACGGACTTTTGGTGCAAGTGCTATAAAGGCCGGCACGGCACACGAAGGAGGGTTTGGGAGGTGAGCACCAGCGAGGCCTCCTTCGTCTCCCCAGCGACGAAGTTTACACACTGCACCAGGTACTCATTTGTCGCTGAGTGGACGTAGGGTATCAAGCTCATGTTGCTGCTGGGTTCATAGCACAGATCGAATGAAGCCCTCCCCCAGTGCTGGACTGCACGAGGCCACGGGGTGGCTGAATGCGTCCGTCTGCTGATGACGAAGCCGCTGCCAGGGCATTCCAGTTCCCCAATAAATATACATCTGTCAAAAAATAATCACCCGAGGCTGGAAAACCTAAACCACATCCACTGCACAAACACCACGGCAGATGCGGACACCTGATGCGCAAGCGGAAAATGAGAAACTCTCCAGTGCTCGACTGTGGTCATCCAGAACAAACCGTGCCACTTATATAACGACGTAACGTCCGGTCCACAAACACGGCAATACACTTCGCTGCTGCTCCTGACGCGGTTGTCCGGCTTGACCACCTGAATGTGAAATTGTCGTCGTTGCTCTGGCATCCACATCAGCCGCCGTACAAAAGAAGACGACGGAGACTGGAAAACCTGGGGAAGACTCCACTGCCCCCTCGACCCGGGGCGACGGAACCGCCACCACCGCTGGGGCGAATCACCGGGATGTGTTTGCGCGACTCACCGGGATGTGTTTGCGAGGAGCCGGGAGCGGCACGTCCGGGAGCGAGTTGGAAGTGTCAGGTAGAGGAGGGCTCTCCTTGTGTAACTTCACGTACGCTGCCGCACAACAACCACAAGTGACAACCGCACACCACAACCGTTAGCAGGCCCTCCTGCCGCGTGGCGTTTCGCTCGCCACGTTCGTTATACATTTTTAACAATTTTAGTTCCAATTCTTGTTGTAAGCTTCCCAGTTTTATTTTTGTCAAAATGTTGCTGTCGCCGTGACGCCACGAGACTAAGAAGTCACTCGGGACTCTCGCGGGGAGAAGTGCGATCCCCCCACGTGGGAGAACGGGCCGGTGGAATCGGATACCACATAGCTACCTCGCGATCCCCCCACGTGGGAGAACGGGCCGGTGGAATCGGATACCACAGAGCTACCTCGCGATCCCCCCACGTGGGAGAACGGGCCGGTGGAATCGGATACCACAGAGCTACCTCGCGATCCCCCCACGTGGGAGAACGGGCCGGTGGAATCGGATACCACAGAGCTACCTCGTGATCCCCCCACGTGGGAGAACGGCCCGGTGGAAGTGGATACCACAGAGCTACCTCGCGATCCCCCCACGTGGGAGAACGGCCCGGTGGAAGTGGATACCACAGAGCTACCTCGCGATCCCCCCACGTGGGAGAACGGCCCGGTGGAAGTGGATACCACAGAGCTACCTCGCGATCCCCCCACGTGGGAGAACGGCCCGGTGGAAGTGGATACCACAGAGCTACCTCGCGATCCCCCCACGTGGGAGAACGGCCCGGTGGAAGTGGATACCACAGAGCTACCTCGCGATCCCCCCACGTGGGAGAACGGCCTGGTGGAAGTGGATACCACAGAGCTACCTCGCGATCCCCCCACGTGGGAGAACGGCCCGGTGGAAGTGGATACCACAGAGCTACCTCGCGAGATCCCTTCACAAGTGACCTCTGGCCAAACGCGTCCAATGTCCACGTGCTGCCCGATGCATTTCTATTTCTCGTCGCTTCTTTGCCCAGCGTTACCGTGCTGTCGGTATCACGTCACGAGACCGTGAAGGCATTCGCGACTCTTGCGGAGAATAGCAACGCCATGTAAATCAAGAACGGCCCTTAGAGGCAAGCGCCATGCAAGATACCTCTGGGTCTCTTACAGTCGGGGCAGCACTTGCTTTCTTACCCAGCGAGCCACAGAATAAATGTTCACCTCATGACAGTCAAACAGACTTGAACAAATTCACATCACGGGGTTTATTGTGTTCAGACATTGGTGTTCAGGAAGATGAGGGTAGAGTCCATCAACTCGCTACTCTTGAGAACCCGGTTTAATCAGAGGCAGCAGAAACCTGGTATTGCACCCAGGACCTCGGCACTCTTACCTCTGAGCCACCTGCAGGCCACCCCAAAACCTAACCTCTAAACATGCTGAGTTTAAGCCAGAGTGGCTTCGTGTGTAATCATTAATAACTTGCTGTCTCCTGCTATGTGCAATAACAATGATGCTAGGCATCACATCTGGCTGCATACACTTACTGTTTTATGTTTGAACCGTATGATGTCTGCCCTAGGTTGACTACACCGGAGTTGAGTGGTGATGCTAGGCATGAACCAAATAAGCAAAACCTTAGGGCCTCTAGTGGCTCGTCGCTCAAGTTGTCCCCTCACGACTGAACAAAAATATGGGTGCAGCGGATATCTTGAACTCAAACCCACCGGGGCATTTGTGAGGCGGTGGCCTCTAGAGTTCCTCTACCCGGCTAAACAAGACAAACATTACACGGACGTGTGCGCGCGCGCGTTTCGTTCGGTGGGCCGCGTGTCGACTTGCGGAAAACAAACCGAGCGGTTTGCTGGGCAGCCCTTGCGGACCCCGACTTGCCTTGGTCGCGGCGTTCTCCGTGCTGCAGCGGCAGAAAAGGCGCGCGCAGAACGAAGTTATAAACTCGGGTAACACAATCAATAAGGTTGGCCTTGACACTGGTGGGTGACGACTGAGTGACTGGGCCCACAGCCCTGGCAAGTCGACGCAGCGTCACGATTCAGAGTAATGAGATTCAATTCAAGCATCTCTTGGTTGTCGTCTGGTTATGTTTTTTTTTTACTCGTCACGTTTGCACGCTCGTGTTTTTCTGCATGTACAGTTATGTCCACTTCAATGAGCCTAACTTTAATGACACATCGCCTGCATATACTGTGCATAAATACCTGTGCATAAGCTTTTCGCGCGTGTATCATCACATCGAATTACGCCTGAAAATAAGCAAGCATTTACAATTTATGGGAAAAGAGCTCTCCCAAGTGTTTTTGTGGCTTTTACCGCATGTCATTCGGCACAAAGTCCGACGTTCCGCTCTATAGGCCGACGCTCCGAGCACGTGGAGCGAAACGTGGGACTTCAAAGCCGAACGACGCGCAGGCGTGCGACCCCCGAAAACGCATCGGAGAGTTTTCTTCTCATGAACCCTCAACGCTCGTTTGTTCCACTCACAATGGCGCGTATCATCAGCGCGAGGCTCGTCGCACGGCCGGTTTCCGGTTGCGCTCCCGCTCGGCCGAAATAAAAAACAGCGAATTTTTCAAATCTCAACAGCCTCGGCATCCGTCTGTTCCCAGTCCTCACCTGCCCTGCTGGACCATTGCCTCGATGACGCTGGGAGTCTTGGCCACGGGGGGAGGTGGCTGCTGGGAGAGATCGTGCCCTGACGGAGATGTTAGAAAGATGAAAAGAAAAAAATCAATAAACAAAATCGAAACCAGTTTTATTTTACTAGGTAAGGCCCAACGAGTGATATAGCTCTTTTCCAGAAGCGACCTGGCGACAGATAGCTCAACGAAGTGGCTTATCATGTGGACATTTATAGTAGCCCGGAGAAAAATGCACGCGACCACGGGGAGAACTCCAAATGTACAGGTGTCAGGTTCGGGATCGAATCCACGACCTTCTGCATACATCTCGACTCGAGAATTCTCACAGCCGCGCAGTGGTTTTTGCGCTCTGCGTTGTGAGCCCAGCAGTCCGAGTTCGTTCCCCGGCCCACGGGAGTTAATCTTCAACCTGAGCGAAACGTTAAACTGGTGCTGGGAGGCAGCCCATCCGGGGCAACCCATAACCGCCAGCGTGGTGATGATGGTGGTGACGGTGGGAGTGGTGCACGCCGGTAATCTGGCACGGTGGAGGCGGGGGGGTTGGTGGATCGCAACAAATGTGGTGAGGCGCCACACTCTGGACCGCCAGGAGAAGGCAGTACCATCTGTACGGGGATAGAGTGTTGCCCCCTCGCACGTGGCATGCGATTTGTCCGGGGTGCTCGTATAATAAAAACTCCTTAATTGACTGGAAACCTTCATGAAATAAAACAAAAAACGAACTTGGCAGGAACTCACCCACCCCCCTGGGGATGGATGCTGGCAACCTTCAGGCAGCCCTCCCTGTGCGGCTGAAGAAAAACAAACGTGTGAATGCGAACGCACGCAACCAAGGGTGAGGGCACCCCGGATAAAGAGAGCTGCTGCTGCTCACTTATGACGGACGTGCCGCGCACGGGCGGTGCCGGCGGCAGCGGGCTCACGGGGTCCGAGATGGCGCGCTTGTGGCCCGAGGGAAAGCCGCCGGGGGGCTGCGGCGGCGCCGGCGGCGGGCCCAGCGGTGCGCCGGGGGGGGGGCGGCGGAGGTTTCTTCTTGGACAAGTCGAGCGAGCCGGGCAGGCCGGGCGGCATCAGCGGCGCCTGCGGAATGGTGCCTGTGGACCGGGAAGGCAACGAGGGGAGGGGGGATTACATTTTTTTAAACTGTGGGACGCTACGCACGCGACTGACGTGCGTGTGCGACATTGGCCGGTACGCCGCGGGGAGACCCGACTCGTTTTGAAATTAGTTTGTTGTCCTTCCTCCACGCCTCCGATTAACGTGGTTGGCTACGTACGGTGCGAAAGAAATTCAACGTATGTACGTACTTACGACTCGTTTAATTACGCGCAAGGTCAACGGGCACGGCTCGGCTTCTGCCGTCACGCCTCCCGAGCTGCACCGGGCTGGCTCGGCACAGCACGGCACGGCACGGTATCGGCACGGCACGGCACGGGCACAGGCTCGGCTCACCCTTGTTCCTGGGAGGGAGCGGCGGCGCGCCCAGCACGGCGCCCGGCGGCGACGTCGGCGCGCTGCCCCCGTCCACCACGGTGCCGTACGTCTCGTTGTCCACCTGGAATGCTGCCCCGGCTCCCCCCAGCCCACCCCCGCCGCCCCCGCCGCCTCCGCCGCCTCCGCCGCCCCCGCCGCGCTTGTCAAACGTGGAGCTGCTGGGGCGCAGGCGCGTGGGGCCCGGCCCCGGCATGGGGAGCTGCACGGCGCCCGGCGCTGGCGGCACCCCGCCCTGCGTGGTGGAGCTGCTCCCGTACACGGTGACGGGGCGCACCGAGCCCTCGCGCTTCGCCGGGCTGGGCTGCGAGGGGAGACGCGCCCAGGGCGGAGGGTCTCGGCGAGGAGCATCAACCACCATCGTCACGCGAACGCCACTCTATTTTATTTAATAACTCTCAACAATTTTTATTTTACCAGGTAAGGCCTACTGAGCTACATAGCGCTTTTTCATAAGCGAGCTGGCTATCACAAATTATACCCCAACAAAGTTGGCTTATCGCTTGGAATTTTACAGCAGCAAAATACTCTCAACGCATGTTTCTAAATGTGGAGGAAAACCTGGAGGACCCGGAGAAAAATCCATGCAGCCAAGGGGAGTGAGAACATACAAACTCCAAATGTACAGGTAACATCAGGGTCTGGATCGAATCTACGACCTCCTTACCGAAAGAACCAAAGAGTATGGATTCCTGCAGTCACGAAAGCTTCAAATCAAAATTATTACGACCTCCTGTTTACCCGGCGAGGTAGTTAACATCTCCTAGCCACCGTGGCGCCCACAATCGTTTGTTGGCAGCGGTGAGTTAACCTCGCAGCAGCAGTGCGGGACGGTGCGGGAAGACGCGCGGTCACCTTGTCATCCAGCTCGTCATCGCTCTCGTCCAAAAAGTTCTCGCCCAGACGCCACTCGTACTCCACGTGGATGTGCGGGTTAAACTTCCCCATGAGAGCCTGCATCAGCTGTGGAGCGATCGGTGGCAGCAGCAGCAGCAGAATCGGACATCGCTCACGGCAAATATACGTGCTACTGGCACCGGCAAGGATTTCCCACCACCAGTTCACGTGCCACTCCGTCACGTCACGGTACGGGGTAATGCATTTTTATACAACGCGGTCGCAAGCCCATTCTACGGAGAGAGTGATTTTTTTTCCGGGCGTATACCGCAAGCCTCCACCGCCCCCCGGGGGCACCGTGCGGTAGGCGGCAACGCCGCGCTTTGTCCACCAAGTGGCGCACCGTTCGCTTGAAGCACGGCAAAAAATAAAGGTCTGCATTGACCTATTTCAAAGGTTCAATGTCAATACCACATGCATTTCAAAACTGGAGGCAAAGCTGCACTTTTGGGAAATGTTGGAAATAATAATTATAATAATCACGACGATTTGTCTTTGAGAGAGAGAGAGTGGCCTGCTTTACACCGTGGCATCTCGGGAGCGATTTACGCGAGATGAAGCGAGCTTGCATCTCTCATCTCAGCACGAGGTGACCCGGCACCTTGCCTGCAAGCGAGCATTAGTCTCGCAGCTGGGGGGCGATGATTGCTACGTGTACTCGCAATTGGGTTAGTTGCACAATAATCCGATGCGTGAACTTAAATCTGATGTGAGCAGAAGGTGTGCGATACGTGACGACATGACGACGATCTTGACTGCTGGCCACTGGGATATCGCTTTTATGTAATTATCATTTAACTATGCCTACGTTTGTTCCACTTTACGGATAAATTTGCAGTTGAGCGAACCGGAAAATATTTCCACACCCTGGCGCGCCATATCCCACATGTTCCCCTGCTGGTTAGCAAGCGTGCCGTGAAGGGGAGAAGACCATCGTACCAGCTCCTCGCACTGCGACTGTCTGGTCCTCTTGGCGATATCCATCGCGGTTTCCCCACTCTCGTTTGCTGCACGCAAACACGCAGACACACCCACGCATTGGCACAAAACAACACGCGGCAGCTTGCTTAGGCCAACACAACCTTTGTCACGGCGTGTTTCTCAACAGCTGTGCGATGTAGAAGGTAGTTGTGTTTAAACAAAAAGGTTTCCTGAAGCCACGCATGAACACCAACAGCCAACAACAACAAGCTGCCCGATCGCCAGGAAGTGACGGTGATGTCACCGCAGCGCTTGTGCCAGGCTAGGTGCTGTTTGGCAAGAGGACACGGATCCAGGTGTTATAGGTTAACTAACTGAGATAACTGGCAGATGCATCACCTGTGCCCCCCCCTGTACCTACTTCCCTCCATGTGCCGCCAAAGTACAAAGAAAAAGATCCGCCTTGTAGCCATGCAACCTGTTGGCCAGCGCCTTGCCTTGGTCTCCCCGGTGCTGATGTTTACACAACACACCAGGTTCTCATTCAAGGCCTGGTTGACGACCTAGGGGAGGCTCATGACCAGTTCAGACAATCACCGCTCGTGTTGTTAGCCATGGTCGGGAATAGAACTGCGGTGAGCTGGTTCATATTGCGATGCACGGACCACTATAGCACCACTCCCCACTCGCCCCCCCCGCACCTCCCCTGGGGATGGATGCTGGCAAACTTCAGGCAGCCCTCCCTGCGTAATTTTATAATCAAATTATTTGGCGACGCTGCTGCTGCTGCTGCTGCGTTGGCAGTGGTGCACAAGCACAGTAAACAAAACAAACTCAACGACGTTCATCACCGCCCTCAAACATGGCCAGATTATTTATTTTTATTTGCAGATTCATTTTGTGATCGTGCCACTGATCATTTTCATTCGGATAGCGATCACTGTTCGTCGACCTCCCAGTCGGAACGACGACCCCCTGCTCTCCGTACGACGCAGGCACCCTCACCGATATCCGTGGCCGCCTTGCTGCGGAGCAGGAGCTTGAGGCACTCGGTGTGGTTGTACACGCAGCAGTAGTGCAGCGCCGTGTTCCCCTTCACCGTCTGCTTGTTCAGGTTCCCGCTGCAAACGAGGAGAAGGCGCCCGTTGTTAACCCCGGGGAGGAGTCGCGGCGCAACGCGGGTCGGCAACCGTGCGCGCGAGTCGGTCAGATCTCGCGAAATCCTACCGACCTTTTCCCGTTCCGATGACTTACGTGTACACGTACTAATAAAACATAAAATAAAATCACTTTATCGGTACTGAGGCTCCCACAAGGCCATGCAGGAGGGCCGTGTGGCACAGTTTGACGCCTGCTATCGTACATTGCGGTCGTGTCACTACAGTTCTCTGCGGTGAGTACAATGTATTTTAAAAAACGGTGCTGCGCCTCCCTGAATAAAATTTACGCTGGAGCGCTTGTGCTTCGAACGTAAGCCCACCCTGCAACTTTGCGGACGTCTCAGAACGGGAAAGGGTTAATAACAACAAGAGCAATAAGAGCGATTAATTAAACTATTCATTCGTGGGCCATCGTTAGCGGCCGTCCGATTGTATTTGTCGACGCTGGTGAGAAACATTCAGCCGTAAGCGAATTGACAAGAATGACACATGGAGGACCTTGGAAATATAAGAAAGTTACAGCAGCGAATTAATCATAGCATTGCAGACACCGGGTAGAGAATACATTTGAGGAAAACAACATTCAAGCAGTGCTCCATCCGCTGCCGGATGAAGATGTTTCCCAAGCCGTCGCCAACTCTAGCAGTCTTGCAAAATCAGCAATCTATCCAGCTCTCGCACATTGTCCTCTGTCGTGATCTGATATTAGACACCGCCACTTGCCATCCTCCAATCCAGCGACGTATTCTGCCAAAACCCACTCTCTTTTCTCAATATACAATATGATGAATCTAACTTGTGTATGTTCTCATGTCCACGTGTTCCTCTTCCAGCTTTTGTTCCATTCATGCGCTACATATCTCTCGAATTATCCACAACCCAGCACATCTACACCCTTGAACCAGAGATCTATCGCGGTGACCCCTGACCCCAAGCACCTGTTCTGAATGAGAAAGTCCACGATGTGCAGGGAGCAGCGATCCATCTTCCTGACGGCCAAGTGCAGCGCCGTCTCCCCAACCTCCTGCGCACAAATACGGAGCAGCGAACCGCCGGTAAAATCTTATCACGAGCCCTATCGCGTATCCCACAAGCAGCGGCGTTGCACGGCGGGTAAATGTTTGCTGCGTGGGGTTGCAAGGTCATCGCGACCGTGGCTATTGCCGTGGAGCCTGCCGTGTGCGCGGTGCAGGGCTGCTGGCCCCGTGCTCTACAACTCCCCCACCCCCCCACCACCTCCGATTAGAACGTTTGACTACGTACGGTGCGAAAGAAGTTCAACATACGTATTTATATACATCAGCCATAAATGCTCTACAATGTGCCGACTGCTTCTGTATTGTATGCTATATGCCATTCTATAGGTCTCCTTGTAAACCTATAAATCTCTGTCTAAGTCTATAGGTCATTGTTTTGAAACAGCCTCTTGGGATGCGGTCGCATTGAGCTGCGATGTATGAATCTACATTGTATTGTTTTATTCTATGAGTCTATGGGTCTCTGTGTTCATCTATGCATCTCCGTAAAAGTATACGGATCTCCGTGTCAGTCTGTGGGTCCTTCATGTGTGTATTTTGTACCATAGCAACGACTACAATTTCACATTCAGGTAGTTAAGCCATATAACCGCGTCAGGAGCAGTAGCGGAGTGTATCGCTGTAATGTCTTGTTCGTATTTGTGGATCGGGGCATTGTGTCATTGTTTGTTGTACGGTCTGTTCTGGATGACCACAGTCGCAGCACACTACTGGAGAATTTTTAACTTTCCATTTGTGCATCCGGTATCCGCATCTGCCATGGTTTGTGCAGTGAATGCGCATTACACTATCGCGCTAGGAGTGGCGGGCACACGCTCGCCCACACGCCAGCCCGCCTGCCCGCCCGCCTGCACGCCCGCTCGCCCACACGCCAGCCCACTCGCCCGCACGCTCTCCCGCACGCTCGCCCGCACGCACGCTCGCCCGCACGCTCGCCCGCCTCCCCACACCTGGCCCGGGTACGGTGGCAGCGCCTCGGTGAGGTCCACCCCCTCGGCGTGCACGGCGACGAGCGCCAGCACGTCGCGCGACGTCACCGCGTTGTACAGGTTGTTGAGCTTGGCGGCCGACGTGCTGCCCGACTTGCGGGCGAACCGCCGCTCCACGTACTTGGCCACGATGTACTCCTTGCGCGCCACCCTGGGAAAGCGCGAGCGTATGGGCCGGGGGGGCGGGGGGAAGGTGGGGAGGAGCGGGGGGGACGGAAGGGGGGGGCGTGTGCAGACGAGACACGGCCGCTCGTTACGAAAGTTGGCGAAGCTCTCCCATCGTCGCGCGCGGCGAAACCTCGGACAACGCACGGCGCAAACCCAGAAACGCGCGGGACAGCACGTGCGAGCGGTGAGACACGGGCAGGGAGGAGCGGCCGCCCTCACATGTCGCTGTTCGGGGTCGGCTTGGAGCTGGACGCGTCCGGCAGCTGAGCCTCCATGACATCGTTGAACCCCGAGTTCCCCACGTTGCGCGCGATCTGCCAACGAGGGACGTCGGTTACAAACGAGTTGCGAAAAATCATGCACGTGCATGGATCATGTCAAGTGTTCCAACCGTGTGTGTTGTTTTGGAAGGCAGTGCTTTTATGGAAGTACGGAAGCTCAAGGTTAGCTGGTCAGGCCATAACACGTTCCGGTCGTCCAAGTTTTTGGGCGATTATGAACAGGATGAGTCCCGAATAGCGACGAGACTTCATACTAAAGTTTAATTCACATTGGATCATCTTTACCGGAGATATCGTGACCCCCCCATCAACCCGCGATGGACCAACGTACAGACGGAGAGACGGACAGAGCTAATGCATTAACGCTTTCGACCCTACACGGAAGGCACTCAATGCAATGCTGTGCTGGGCCGCAAAGCCGGCAGGTGGCAAGCTGAACGATTGATTAGCCTTACATGTCAGACGATGCAAGTAACAAAAAAAAGAGAAAAACAAGGAACAAAAACGACAGTGTGCAGTGCCAGGGAGCTGTAGCTCGGGAGCTATGAAGGTCACTCCTCTAGGTCAAAACGTAAATCTCACCCCTGCTATGGGGCTGGTGGTGGGAGAGGGGCGGGGAGGTGGAACAATGGCCTCTGCAGCGAAGTTACCGTGAGAGATCGAATTGACGTCTGAGGCTCGTGCCTGTGGAATCATCTGCAAATCACTGCTCATTACTTAGAAAAACGATTATAGATAGCCGAGATAATGCCCTAATAAAAAAAAATAACAACCATAGCTTCACCAGTTTGACGAAACATAATTGTGAACGGGACCGAGGCAATGAAAGACGGAGGGCAAGGCACATCACTCACGAGTAATAGATTAGGACCTGCGTTGCCAAATCAATTTCACACACCCCTTGATGTAAGGGCAGGAGTTCAATTAGCAAGAAATATCGGGCTGTACCACCGAGCGGACTAGAAGGGAAGGATGCGCGGTCCGTTAGAAATGACGCACAGGCACGAGGGTGTGGGCACCCACCAAGTAAACCCCTGCTGTGGCCGCACCACAGACACACCCACGGCCAGTGGCATAGCCTGGTCGGCATGGGCCCTGGCGCAAGGAATGGAATGCGATTCCCCCCCCGCCCCCTCTTATCGTAGCGCGGTGCCTGGGCCACTCCAGTCCATAAGCCCCAGTGCAGTTGCACTGTCTGCACAGCTCAACAGCTAAGCTACTGTCCACAATCACAGAAGAGAACAGGCAGGCGTAGGCACGGGGCTGTTTAACGAGATGGCCCCAAGGTAAGGAAGATGTGTAGAGCATGGCTGTGGGGAGATAAGCACAGCTGGTGCATCTGCCAGTCATCTCAGTCAACCCATGGCACGTAGGTCTGTCCCGTGACCTCCTGTCAGCGAGCCTTCGCCACTTCACGTGCTAGGCTATGTGCACTTTAAGGCAACGTGAAGTCGAACACCCGCTGGTAGGAGGTCACGGGACAAACCTAGGTGCCATGGGTTGACTGGCAGATGCGCCTCCTACTGTGCCAACTCGCTGTGCTATAGCGGCCCGGCACTCCGCTCGTTGTTGTGAGCGTCGCTCCTCCGCCCTCCGTTGTTGCTGGAGGGCGACTGCCTCCAACCCAGTAGCGTCCTTCACGAGCCTCCTCCTCCACAGAGGCTGATCTTTGACACCGTTCGTACCGATCATCGCCAAGTCCACTCAGCTCTCCGAAGCCTCTCGTGGCGCATCAATCCGCGAGACACACAGGCCCCGTGAGACAGACACCGCCGCGCGCCAGATGCCGCGAGACCAACCAGCAGCTCGGAGGTTCCCAGGACGTCGAGCGTTAGCGACTGGATGCGCGAGACGTGGACGCCCATCTCGCGGTGGATCCCCGAGCACTCGATGCACGTCAGGATGCCCAAGTTGGTGGAGAGCCACGACGGATCTGTGCAGAGCGCAAGGCAGCAGCAGCAGCAGCAACGATGATGATGAGGGGGCGGCGGGGGGCGGGGGGGGTGGCATGGGGGGGGCGGGGGCACGGAGGGGTGGAGAAGGGGCGAACGTCCAGATATTTTTCTTGAAACAGTATTTGGCTGCTCTACATTTCCACGTGATAGGCCACTTCGTCGAGCTATCATTTGTGATAGCCAGGTCGCTTATGAAAAGGAGCTACATATCTCAATGGGCCTTTACCTGGTAAAAGAAAAACATAAAAACACGAGTGGCGATCGCGGGCGCGCTGCACAGCGTGCCGAGTCGAGCCCCGAGGGGCGGCGCCGCGTACCCGGCGCATCGCAGTCGCAGCAGCTGTTGTTGCCGGGCGTGCGCAGGATGTCGGCGATGATGTCCTTGGTGAGGTCCGTGGCGCTGTCGCACTCGTCGCTGCCCGCCTCGCCGCTGAACGCCATGTTCAGCGCCTCCTCCTTGCTGTTCGTCAGCACCGAGATCCACCTGCGAACACACCCGCAGCGTCGCAAGCTCGGCGTCGCAAGCTCGGCGTCGCAACAGCGGCATCACTTCTGTCACTGCAGTGGAAGACGGCGGTCGTCACACGGCCGGCTCTGTTAAGTGAGATATCACGACTGACGCCACCACCAACCCGGCGGATCAATGATCTCCCGGTCTCCCAGCAACAAATCACTCGTGTCACCGCAACAGCACCCTTGCAGTGTCAGAGGTGGCCGAGTGCACTCACGTTATTAGTGTTGCTGCCAGGTTGAAGATCTCGCCCTTCAGTACCTCGAGTATAATAGTGCACCACGGCTGTAATATTATTTATTATAATTACATTATTTCCCTAGGAAAGCCTCACAGAGTCTCGGGACTCTTTTACCAGGAGGGTCACTATAGGAGGGTGGGAGGGGTTTATGGGTTTCCCAATTAAGTAATTTTAGGAAATTGGCAATTTTTTTTCCAAGCTGCACATGGCCTACTACTCCTTTTGAAGCAGGCTTTGCGTATTATGTTTTTTAATGGTTAACACACCCACTAGGGTTTACACACCCACTAGGTTGGCCATTGCCCCCGTCCGTTCCCAAATCACAAGGTGCAGTGACTCGCCACGTCAATCGCACGATTCGCTAAACGCCATCTCACCCTCCCTCTGATATTCCGACTGTATCCTTGGCTCTTGAAAAACAATAATAATAAAAACGCTTAATAAAAGCAACAAAAATCCAGAGCGCCCGTGGGCTCCAACCACGGCCCCCAGCAACGAGTGGAGAATGCTACGTAAGCGCGGTCACACCTCCGATTAGCACGGTTGGCTATGCACGGCGCGAAAAAAGTTCAACGTGCATACGTGTGCCAAGAGCGGGGGGGGGGAGGGGCGGGGTGCTCACATGAGGCAGTCCTGGTCGTCCTCGGCTTGAAAGTGATAGGTCCGGTTGTCTGCACACCGAGGACGGCAACATGCGGCGATTGATCAACAAATCAGCGGCAGGCACGCCGTGCCGCCTGCATTTCTAAAAGCGCAGCAGCAGCAGCGGCGGCGGCAATGGCAGAGCTGGCAGTGACGGCCGCCTTAGAATAAACGGCACAAGCAGGCGCTGAGCTGCAGGTAGGGGAAAGTGCAAAATTTATGAAGAAAATCCGTGCAGAGTTCATGAAACGTAACGGTTAAGTGGTTACGTCTGCTTTGAATAACAGTACAAGGTCAAGGATGCATCCCTGCAATCGTTTGCTCACACCACTTGTTCTAGGAGAGCCCCTCTCGCGGGTACTTTGGTCTACTCGTCCACGCTGGTAAGACGCCTTGGAGAAAGTGGGAGTACTCACGTTTTACCCGATCCACTAACCGTGCCGAACCCACTCACACCGCTGGGTCGACCGAGGAGACGGTAGTGGGGGGGAGGGGGTGGTGTGGGGGATTAAAAAAACTTCCCACACTGTTTCAAAGGCCGAGTCGGGATTTTCTCATCGAATCGGCGACCTCTGGGTTGCTGCTAGTGCAGCGCGCTGCTCGCCATTGTGCCGCAGCAGCAGCGTGCAAGTACGGCACGCGACATTAAACAAAGTAAATTAACTTTTTTTTGGTGTATCAGTGAATATCCTCCGGGAATTCGTCGTGGCTCGCAAGACGACGTGTGCGCACGATGGGCTCTCTCGTTCACGAGCGAGCGAGAGAGCGAGCGGGCGAGCGAGCGGGCGAGCGAGCGAGCGAGAGGGTGAGAGAGCGGGCGAGAGAGCGGATGAGAAAGCGGTTGAGAGTGCGGGCGAGAGAGCGGGTGAGCGAGCGAGAGGGTGAGAAAGTGGGCAAGCGAACGGGTCAGGCAGCATCTCTGCCGGTGGTGTGCAGCACACGAGGGATAATTACGTGAGATGAGGTCGAAGCTCTTCTTGTCGTCGGGGTACGGCTTTACCTGGCACGTCAGCAGGTTCAGCTTAGCAGGCGGTTGGTTCACCTGTGGGGACAGAGGCACGAGATGCGCAGGGAAGACAATGTTAGTTGATTCCCTTGCGTTTCATTTATGAACATTGAATACCTCGTTTTGTTAGTTGTGCAATATTTCTGAAGGACCCTGTACTCGTTCTCTGCACTATTGATGTTTTTGTCTTTATTTTGTTGTTGCTGTGTTCTTGCACCACGGATCTCCCTTGTAAAATAGCCGGGCAACTGGATAAACAGTTCCGTGTAGTTTGCTGTGCTTCACCCAAAACCTCCCATTAGCACGGATGGCAATGTACTGTGCCAAACACGTTCAACGTACATTCATTTGTGTAACAAATCCAAGTAAACTTAAACATTTCTGTGGTGACAAGGGGATGAGTTTCAGATTTACAAAAAAAAATCACATTAAGTATTGCACTAATCATTTTGGATCGCGCAAAATTTTGAACGCAAGTCCGATTTTCAGAATTCTTCAGATCGATCAGCAAAACTGAAACCCACCCCTTGTGACTATTTAGTCATGGGCCATCTCCTGCAGCGGAATAGCCGTCCGGGAAACATCCGGAATGAAAATGAAACCGCGGTGACTACGCAGACGAGGGAGCGGATCGCGGAACCCCCCTCACCGTGCCGTGCGAGATCGTCAGGTACCCGTTCTTCACCGCGCACGACCTCTTCTGCCAGACCTTGCGAATTCTGCGCACGCGTTTCCGAAGCGGAGAGGGCGAGAGAGAGATTTGGCTCATCATGGGCGGTATCGCGACATCCGTCAACAACAACAACAACAACGCTCGACTGTCACGGGAGACATCAATAACAGACGTCGCGGCGCGCTGCGCGAGTGGCAGCGTTCAGGTAAAAGTGACGGCGATTCGCACTTGTAACACACTTGGTGCCACTTGTAAGGGCAGCTCAATTAATCTTCGCGGCAGCTCGCGCGGTTGACATTTGAGAATGTGAAGAGCCAATGAACGGGTTGGCATTTAAAAATGAGTGTGACTGCGAGTGTCTTTGGATAAATGAAAGTGCTATTTATAGAGGACTCCCACGCCCCACAGAGGTTTTCTGGGCTCAATTCAAGACTGAGTCGACAAGAGAGCGATCGCCGTCTCCTCCTCCCCGTGACAAGGCCATACATTTACATTTGCTCTTGTGATGAAAACCAAAATACATTATTTGGGCACGAATAAACCGCACGCGCCACCACATCCGAGAACGCGTGGGTTTTCGCGGTCGTGATGCGCGGCTCGCCGTGCGTTGTTTTCAGTTTTCGAAGGAGCTCCGGCCGTGTCGAGCAAAAACGTCGGGAGACAGAGTGCCGAACCAAACAAACAAACAAGCTAAACTAAGCTATGTTTTTTTATTTTACCAGGTAAGGCTCACTGAGATATATAGCTCTTTTTCAGGAGCGACCTTATCGTGTGGTAATTTATAGCAGCCAAATACTCTAAACGCATGTCGATTCTAAATGTGCGGGGAAGAATCCACGTGACCACGCGGACAGAGAACACGCAAACTCCAAATATACAGCAGCAGGTGTCAGGGTCGGAATTGAACCCACGACCTCCTGCGTACCAGGCGAGAGAGATAACATCTAACCACCGTGATGATGAGAGAGACGCGCAAACTCCAAATATACAGCAGCAGGCGTCAGGGTCGGAATCGAACCCACGACCTCCTGTGTACCAACCGGAAAAATACGTGGGAGAGCAGCACCTCGTTCTCCGCCCCATTCTCCAAGCAAATTCGGGTGGTGAAGTGGCCGAGCAGAAGCACATTTTACCACCTGTTGCAGAGGTTCGAACCCTGCAGCCACCCCGGTTAATACCGTTTTAACCAGATAGTCTGCTTCAGCAGTGGGCCTCGAAAATCCCGTGACGTTGCGTGAAAAAAAGAGCAAGAGACCACACACGTGCCTGGAGTCGTGGTTCAAAAATCACCAAATTTGAAAATGTACCCGAAAATTACTCCAAATGGGGGAAAGCACATCGCAATCACCGCCCACGACGACGAAACGTGGCAGAGCCCTCCTGAAAAAGTCTTGAGACTCAGCGAGACTCTCCTGGGTAAACGTTATATTTTTTTACCCAGCATTCCTCCTCCTGCACGTGTCCTCAACCAACCCTACAAGCTGCACCTTCATAAAAAAAGCACATACACAGCCACCCTCCTACTGCTCCAGCAGTAGCAGCCACAGCATACCGCTGCACACTCCATCCACACGTAACCATCGCCGCCCTCACCCCCACCAGCACCGCACGCGCGAGCATCCGGCCTGCTCACTCACCCCTCGCTCTTCTTGAAGAGGTAGCCGGTGCGTTCGCTGCCGTGCTCCTTGTTGCCCTGCAGCTGGTGCAGGCTGTAGCCGGCACCACTCTGCCTCCCCTGCGAATCCTGGCACACGGCACCCACGAGCACAAACATCACGCAGGCCGTTTGGGGGTGCGGGGGGGGGGCGAAGCGTCGTCAGCCGAGCACCGATTCTGAAGGCCGGCACGATGCACAAGGAGGCGCTCCGTCTGCAGTACCACGCCCGGCCACCTTTGTCTCCCCCAGTGCCGGTGTCTACGCACCGCAGCACCGACTGTACCGGCTTACGGCCGAGGCTTACTAAGCGGGGGGGAGGCGGGGGGGCACACGTCCGCGGGCCCCAACGCGCCAATGGCTTCCAAAGTAGGACACGCGCACGTGGGCAGGCCCCGCAGGGAAGGCCCCACCGACAATGGCCGGCAGGGGAGACGCCGAGCTCATAAATCACCCGGCTCGGATCGACGAGTTCACTCGTCCAACGTCGTTGGGTCAACGTTGGCGTGACGTTCCGCGCGTCAACCGGGTATACTGCCCTGCGGCGGTTCAATGGCATAAAAAACACCTCAGGATAACTTTTATCCCTCAGGTTTGTTTATAAAGGAATTTCAAGTGAGGGGGACCGGTGGTGCGGCGGTTTGCGCACTCGTGGTAAGCTCGGTTATATAAGGTGTGAGCGTTTAGAAATGCACTTACTTACTACGAACCAGGCTACCCAAGTTCATTCCCCGGCCGTGGCTAACAGTCAGTAGCAGGTGATATCTGAACGAACGCGTGTTTAGAAATATGGTCAAACAAACCCCATCAGTAACAATGCTTTGGGAGGCCTTAATTCAGCAGTGGATTTTGATCACGGGCTACGAATTATTACAATTTTACGAGGAGATACGACACACACACACGATGTTGCATGTAACTGGAAACTGGTGTTCACATCAATTTTGTGGAGATTAACACTTATTGATGTAAAACTGAACCTTTATGTCATCAACATTCCCCTGATACTCAAAAGGTGTTTAACCCAATTAGTCACTTGATAAGTTGAGGGAGAAATAATAATAACATTGCATTCCAAAACGGAAATCGAACGGACACTCATTCACCCTCAATAGGTATCAAGCACAACACGATGAAGAATTGTGGTACTTTGTAACTGAACAATCACCGGAAAAAAACATCACACACAGGGAGACGATGCGCACCGTGAAAGGAAACCGGATGGTCAAGTTTTAAGATCTAAGCTGAGATGGCAGCAACAATTTCACAAAGACTGAGCGAAGTCTACCAATTTTTGTAATTTCCATCGAAAATATAAATTGTCTACTTCGTGCCACTGGCACAACAGCTACGCCCACTTATAAGACTTCCCGTGTCAACATGCAGCTGAAACAGCCGCGGATCTGATTGTTTTTGTCATTTTATCCACACTTTTATCCCGAATGCGCTCTCGCCGTCACGTCACGCGACGATGCAACCTTTCGTATCGTTCACAGAGCAGTGTAACCTCTGCGTGGTCGAGAACGACCCACGGAAGAGGACATCACAGAGCTACCTCTGAGATCCCTTCATCACGTGACCTCTGGTTCTACACACAGTAGAGGGCAGCACTTTCCCACTCGCTCTGCATATGAAGGGCGAGGATTGCTACACGACGGTCAAATCGAGAATTTTAACTCTCAGAGCTGTAATTCTGGCAAATTAAACGAACCGCCACGTTTAATGCGATGCTTTTTTGCTTAAGTCATCATCTCACTGCAACTCGAGAAACACCGGTTTAATCACAGGTGGCGAAACCTGGAGTCAAACCCTGGAATCTCGGCGGGGCACCGCGAGCGGAGATGTAACGCGCGACGCATCCGGCGACAATGAAGAGAGCGGAGGGCGGCACCGACGATGCACAGACGATGGCACGGACGGGCGGGCAAGCGAGCGGGCGAGAGGGCAAGCGGTGGAGTGGAAACCGTGGAGCGGAACAGAAATCTGCACTTACTCTTCTAGACTTGGGAGTAGAAGAGGCAAACAGGCAGCGCGGGGGAGGGGAACGAGAGATTTAGTGACTTCTCAGAAAACAGCACGGATTTTTTTGCAGCTTTATATTTTTGGCAACCAGCCTTGGCTTTGAGCTCACGGCGGCTGCGGCGGTGCCCCCCCCCGCCCCCCCCCCCTTGATTAAATGCCACGCCGCCGTACGTTGAAAGCAACTACAAAAAACAAACAAACAAACAGAAAGCCATAAAAGCACTAATTCGAGCAAAGCAAAAGAGAAAGACAAACATCGTTTGAAGAGCGCCGCCTCGTAGGCGCGTGCTCGTCACCAAAATAGAACTGTCAAATAGATCCTGGGCCCGCGATGCTTTAGAGGTTTTACCGCTAATTAGTCTCGCGCGTTGCTAGAAAGACAGCAGAATGCATTTAAATAGAACGAGCCCTGCCACCTCACGGCCTATTCCTTTTGTACGTTTGCAAAGCAAAGAGCTTCCACAATTCGACTCTCGAAGCCTTCCTTCGCCACGGCAACTTACGGCAAACCAAAAAAATGGTAAGCGGTGCCGCGCTCGAGCCTACCTCAGAACTACATCCAAGTGAAATCTGCTCGCAGAAGCAGCAGCAGCAACTCAGCGGGGCTCTGCTACAACAAACTAACGCAGTAACCGGTAATTGATCACAGTTGACGTGCTGTGCTTATGCAGAGCAATGTGTGTCTTTTGTACAATTCTCAACGAAGGGTTCTGCCGGGGAAATCGCGCCATTTGAAAAGTTATCTAGACAGAAATAACAACAAAAAATTAAAAAAAAACGATGTGTTCCATATACTGAGCAAGCTAGAAAAAAATCCTCCAGTAAAAATGTAATGAAACTGTTCATAATTACTGAATAGGCAATATATCAACTACGTGGAAATAAATGAAATTCATATACTCACTGGTATAAACCAGTGCTTAGGTTTTCGCTGTTGTGCTGTACAGCTCTCCGATGTGTATAGGGGCTGTGCCGCGGTGTTGTCTCGGCACGGTGTCCGACGTTTCACTCCGCGTGCCGGAAGCTTCTTCAGGAACACACTTCCTGAACACGGTTGGTGAAGAAGCTCCCAACAGCATGTGGAGCGAAACGTCGAACATCGATACCGAACATCTTGAGAGCACATCGGAGAGCTGTAACGGCGCTCGTTGCAAAGCACCTTCAAACACCTCCGTAAAACACTCCCCCCGACACGTCTTCACAGAGCATGACGGCTGACGGCTGTGACAAAAAGGGGCGACAGCTTGGAGCCTGCCCTTACTCGCGCTCGCCGAATGCGGAGACAACGCGTGGTGGCCATCTCCGGGAAACCAAAATAAACGCGTCACCATCGCCTCCCGTTCGCACGTTAAATTTGGCGAAAAAACCAATTTGCAGCACCAATGACGCAACGTGGCAACTTAACACCTGGAGCTCGTGTGGCGTTACTCTCCTGAGAGATGTCTAAATTAAAAAAACTCAACGGGCACACGGCTGGCAAGGCGAACAGCTCCACGCGTTCTCGTCAATGGCACCCGAATTTAGTTTGAGGAACGCAGAATAACAAACGGAGATGAGCGCATGAACCAAAAAGCCACACGTTACCGTGAACCAAAAATCAAAACATTACCATGAAGCAAAAAGCCACGCGTTACCGTGAACCAAAAAGCCACTCATTACCATGAACCAAAAAGCCACACGTTACCGGCAGCAGGAGGATAAGGTGGGGTTGGCCCTGAGATGCATGTTTACGCGAACGAGGCCTACGGCAGCCGGCTCCCACTCGCCCGCAAGCGTCCCACGAATGAATCGGCGGTCGACACGGCGCTAAGCGACACCGAGCACCACTGAGGACCATACTCCCCGGCCCGGAGCTTTAGAGGCAGAGCCCAAGGGCAGAGATCTTTTTAAGGGGCGGACGCCAGAGCATCCGGCCATGGATCTCCACCACACCCCCCCCCCCCCGTGCCTCCGAAATCCTGACCGCAGTGCAGCGGGGGAAGTGTCAGGGCTCTGTATAATTTATTTGCTGACGATCCATTATTCGGCAACGGGATAGCGTGCAGAAGCAGCAGCGGCAACAGTAAAGCTCTCCGGTGCTCCGCCCCCATCTCCACACCGCTCCCCCTTCTCCAACCCCCTCTCGTGGTGCACGGCCCTCAGTATTGCAGCCACGCTGAGGATTATCAGGTAATTGCTGTAATGGGTGCTCACGGAGGTAGGTAGCTCAGTCGATCTGCGGATGGCTACGGCGGCCAGACGGGCGAGCGGGAGCCGTCGCGACGATGCCGACAAAACAAAAACGAGCGGCGTCTGCCGGGCTGCGGGGTGAGTCGATGGCACGAGGCCCGAGTGGCGGCACGTCTCTGCGTGGTTACCCCTGGACGCTCGTTTCCACGTGCCGCTCAAGGGTCGGACAAACGTGCGTCCGAGTCCTCATCGGTCAGAAGAGTTACCATCGTCTTTCCCATCCACCAGACCCCGTCCGCCCCAGAGAGCCAAATAAATGATCGCAGGTCCTCGCCACCTTCCTTCACCTCGAGATTCATCTTGCCCAAGCAATCGAGCACCTCCCCCCACCCCCCGCCGTGCCATCTCAGCTGCCCGGGGAAAGTCGCTTAATCAGGGAGCCCAAAGGGCGCCCGCGCAGGGGGAGATCAAATACCTGCCTCACGCGCTAATCTTCACACAGCATCACCCCCCTGACATGGCAGAATTGGATTGCCCCCTGCTGCTTTCTCTCCACCTTTTGCGAGTACCTTCTTTTCACTGTCTTACGCGGGACGTCTCTTTCATTGCCAAATAATTTACGACTCGGAGCCCCCCTCGTCAATCCACTCTGGGATGAAGGCCTCACCCCTCCCCCCCCTCGCCTTGTTGGTCACGGAGGTCATGTGACCATACTCCATCACGCTGGTCGGTACAAGCCGGTGAGGAGGTGGTAGGGGGTGCGCCCAGGACCGGTTCTCACTCGTGAGCCGCCAATGACGGTAACCGTGGCCGGGAATCAAACGATTCGGGCGGCCAGTTTAATTGCGCAACGTCTTAGCCACTGCACCACTGCTTCTCCCATTATACGGCTAAAGGATGTATATATTTTTACATTGCAGCCGTGCAGCAGGGTGCTCGGGGTCAGCAGTACGGGTTTGGGAAGTTTAAGCACGTTTATTATCGTCGTCAGCATCGCAGGAGGAGCCCCTTGGCGCTGCACTCCTCCTTGAGCGGAACACTGGGCCCAGCTACCCCGCTCCCTCCAACAGTGATTGATCGGTGAAGTGCATCTGGGCGTGTAAAACTTGGTAACGCAGTCACCGCTCACGCCGTCTCAGCCACCCCCCTTTCTCCTTCTTCGTGTTCGCCTTCTAATAACCTATATATTTGATTTTGGATGTGACGTTAAAGGATGCAATCCAAACAATGAACACAATCGCGCCTTTAAATATATCACAAGGGGACATTTGGAGGTAAAGGTGAAGGCCTGCGAATTCTTTCTCAAACCACTGCTGGCAGAAGGGCCTGTGCTATAGGGAGCACTATTATTAAGAAGCCACTGGAGCTATGTACTTTTTAAATCTTGAAAACGAATTTCTTTAGAATACATTTTTTGTGTTTAGTTTGTTGTCCTTCCCCCCGCACCTCCGATTAGCACAGTTCGGTACGTGCGATGCGAGCAAAGTTCCACATACATTTATACACCAGAGAGCCCCTCTAGAGGATACTTGGCCTCTTCTTCAGCGCTGGCAAGACGTCTTGGAAGAGGTGGGAGTAAACCACACGCTCTACCCCACCCCACGCGACCTGCTGTGGTGTATCCACGGATTCCGCTGGAGTATTTGAACCGCACTAATCCGGCGACCTCTGGATTACAAAGTCCAGTATGCCAACCGTTACACCACGGCCAAAGTGTTCATGGCAATTGAACCGGCTGTCAAAACAAGGCAGCCCTGGAGCATCGTCCTCCATCGTTCGTCGTCGTCAACGAGGCCCCCAAAACGAGGCCCAACGTCGCCACCGCTCCTTGCCATTGCCTGGCGCGACGGTCGAGGGGAGAGTTAAACGGCCCTCGAGATGGTGCGCACTTTCAAACGTGGGAGACGGGCGGCTGCTGGCTTTTAATGCCTCTTACGCTGCCGGGCTGTGATGCATTTTTAATGAGGACGATCGCTTTGAAGCCGAAACTGCCGCCGCCGCTGCTGCTTCTGCCATCAGAGGAATATTAGCTGCCAGTGGCAACGAACGTTGGCGAAATGCTCCGGATCGAACACTTCTCAGATTAAATGTCTCAACCGAATGTCTAAAGCGGTGGTTCCAAGGGGGGAAAACCTTGCAGGGAAATGTTCACCGAGTTGAATAAAGGCGATGGAAATCATTTTTCTCTTAACAGATTTGTAAGTTAGATTTTTAAAAAGACGTTTAATCTCCCACTTTCAGCAAGTTTTATCGATATACTGGCACCCACTCCCCATATGAATGTGGAATTTTCACCACCCTCTTAAGAGCTACCAGTACAAATGAGCACTGCCCTTCACACCTCTGAGCAGAGAAGACGCCGATTTTGACTTGATGAGACTCCCCGCACTGTACAATTCAAGTCACGTGCAAAGACGAACGTGGAATTGGCCAGACAGCATGATGCAACGCACAAGTCGGTGAGATAATCCACCATCAGTCGAGGGGGTTGTTTGGTCATACTTCTCCACGCTGGCCAATGTGAGAGTTGGTAAATGGGGAAGGGGGGGTCAACACGGCACAGGGTGGGACGGAGCCTTCATCCAGCAGTGGATTGAGAATGGGCTCGCGAAGTGGAGTGAATATAAACATGTTTTTTTTAATCTTTTCATTCACATTCCGGGTCCCGCGTGAATTTACACTGCATCACTTTGACTCTAACAGCCGACTGCCCGAGCCTTTCTATTTTTATCTCAGCCGCACTAATCATCAGGGGGGTTTAGTAGAGTAGGAACATCATGAATTGTTCCCGCTGAACCTCGTGGCTAAGGCTGGGGGAATCCGACAGCCTGTGGCCACACGACGCCCTGCCGCTGCAACGCGGCCCCACACACGATATTGATTCGCCACTGCGAGCATCTGAGCCACACTAATCGGGTACTAGAGGAGGAAAATTTTCGACCTGGCAACGGCGCCATTTCTAATTTTTTTTTTAGCGCCGCCCTCCGTCTATTGCAGCGGCGGAAGGGACTGAGGTGCGTGCGTCAAAGTGTGGTTGCCCACCAAAGGTATTTGATGGCCCAAATTAAAAAGTTCCCACCCGTGCCCATTGGCGATGGAGGATTCGATCGTGGCACAAGCCCTTAGCCCACACCAGTGAATGGGCCCGGTGGTAACCGGGCGCTCACACATTTCATTCATTAGCGATTTTTTTTTTACTTTTAACTATTTTTATTTTACCAGATAAGGCCCACTGAGCTATACAGCTATATTTCATAAGCGACCTGGCAACACAAATAATAGCTCAACGAAGTGGCTTATCATGTTTAAATTTGAAGCAGCGGGGGGGGGGGAGATCTGGTGGTGCAGGACCCACCGCAGTGCACCCCCTAAGCACCGGTGCTACCACTATATGATGCGGGCATCATTGGCTTAAAAATAAATTTTAAACAGCAAGTCAATTAACAGCTTTTTTTCCCCTACCTGCCACCCAAACCACAACCAGCACACCGCCCTAACGAGATGGGGGGTGGGGAGCTCCAGACATCGCAACCGCCCTGTCCCGTCACGTGCACCCCCCTGGTGATGCCACGGTCGCCCGTACCTCTTTCTGCTCCACCTGCAGGCAGGTCTTGAGCGTGTCCCGCAGCGAGCACAGCTGCTTGCGCTCCTCGTCCTGACTCTGCTTGATCTGCGTGCCGGGGGACAAGCGCACGGGGCATGCGTCGTTAGCGACGACGATTTTAGGAAGCGTCGGCGCAACTCTGCGGCAGATGCCCCCCTCTCTCGCCCCTCTCTCCCGCGCGGTTCCCCCCACGCTTTGGATGCCACTCTGTCACTCGTCTCCACGGACGGCCATCATCATCATCATTATCCTTTCGAGCCACGTGGTGCGTCATTGCCCAATGCCGCTTATTTTTCTCAACAGTCACTATGATCGAGCAAGGAGGTTTCGCACAAGTCAATATCGCGATTTAAAATGGATTTTTGGGAGAGGCAACGTAGCGATTGAGCCAAATTTACGTTGCGAGGCCCTCCACCACCCGGCATAGCCAAACAAATTAAGTGGTCACGAGTACGAGGGTTTAACAACGTGCAAATTATTGTTGTTGTGGCTCGCTCGCCACCAGTGAGTGGAAGAGCAATTCTCACGACAAAAGTCATCAATTAAATTCGTGGCGCTTCTTGCTGGACACCAGGAAGTCAGACTAAATCACAAGAATAGAAAAATTTGCGTGTTAAGTTAGCACCGACTCTGCCCGTTTGTCCGTCGGTCTGCAAAGTGGGGTCACCATAACTCCCGTAAAGATGGTCCAAAACGAATGAAACTTTCAGTCGATAACGTTGTCGCTATTCGGGATTTATCCTGCAGACAACCTGCCAAATCGATTGAAGTGTTACTCGAAACTTTCAGACACAATCCATCACGAAAAGCATCCGCTTCGCTCGCCAAGATGATGATAAGACGTCATCCTCATAACCTTGCTCGATTCAACCCGTGTCCATTTCAACAGTGATGTTAGTTGCTGGCTACTTGGCATTTAGATGCTTTTCGCGAGCATTTGGCAAATTGTAATTTAAAAAAAAGCAGCCTCTCCCTGCCAGACGCCGACGTTGGCGCTCAACCCACACATTAATGGCGAGGGCTCCGTGCGTCCGTCCGAGCCACGGTGCTCGCTCGCTCGCTCGCTCCAGCTCGAATTTACGCAACGCCCAAAAACGAGCGGATTTCAGTTTGACGGTGATAGCGGCTGCCTCTCAAAACGGCGGAGGGTATTTTTGTCCCATTTTTTTTTTCATTTTTCCCCAATGGCTTTTAGGCGCTTAGTGTTCACAACGCGGCATATTGTATAACCTGTCCGTTCTAATTACCGGTGGGCATGGGGGGGGGGGGGTGGGCAGAGCGGAGCCATTTGGAGCGGCAGAATTTGGCGTTCGCGATCCCCACTCACCGAGTAGAGGTCGTTGGCGAGTTTCTCCACGTACGACTTGAGGGACTCGACGGCTTTGAGGCCGTCCTGAAAGAAACTGCGCGAGGGACAAAAAAAAAAATGTTACGCCGCGGAAAAAAAAGGCCCCGCGATTGCTCGCTCAATCATCAAGGGGGTTTGCCACGGAGACGAAGCGCACCGACTCGTTACCACTTCGGCACACCGGCTGTGCGTTGGAGAGGAAACCAAACAACATTTACAGCTCGAGTACGACGTTTCGTTGGCGATCACAACCAGCTTCGTCATACGATTAGCCACAATTGCGAAGAGGTCTTCCATGTTTCTCCGTGACAAACCTTACTAATTGGCTGTGTCGGGTGGCTGCGGGTTAACGACACGTTTATATTTAAGCGATCTCACCAAAAAAAAACCTTCATTATGTATAACGTTGGTCGTGAAAGCCCTACTGCTACGTGTTGGACTGCTTGCTCCAGCCACTGCTGGCAGACGACCCTCCCCGTTGCGGGCAACTCGAGAGACAACTCCTCTGGAGAGTGGTCAGGACCGCTCGTTCACGACGTCACACGTCCGGAGAGCACTACGATCGCGCGCGTGTGCCTCGGTCAATCGAAGGATGCCGTATCCCCCCCCCCACGCCCCCGATCTCTCTCCTGCTTCTGTAGTTTTTGATACTACCAATACAAAAATATCATGTATTTAAGGATAATATATATTATTATCGCATCTAGATGTATATAGCGCCTTATTCCGGGGTGCTTTGCAACAATTCTAAAATTGCACGTAAGATGATGCTGGTTGACATAAAGGTTGGGGTTATTAAAAGTGGTGGTGGTGCAGCTACGGTGACAGTCAGGCGACTCGTGTCTCACAGCAAGAAGGGCCTGGGTTCGATTCCCAACTCGGGTGCCTTGCTGTATGGAGTGGTTCAGGAGCGGTTGGAGTAGACCTCGTCGTAGCTGGGAGGCTGGGTGAGGGGGTAGTGATAGGGGTGACGGGGTAGAGATAGGGGTAGGGCAATGATAGGGGTAGTGATAGGGGTAGTGATAGGGGTAGTGATAGCGAATGGTGTAGTGATAGGGGTAGTGGTAGGGGTAGTGTTTGGGTATGGTGTAGTGATAGGGGTAGTGATTGGGGTAGTGGTAGGGGTAGTGATAGGGTATGGTGTAGTGATAGGGGTAGTGATAGGGGATGGTGTAGTGATAGGGGTAGTGATCGGGGTAGAGCAGTGATAGGGGTAGTGATAGGGGATGATGTAGTGATAGGGGTAGTGATCAGGGTAGTGATAGGGGTAGGGCAGTGATAGGGGTAGTGATAGGGTTTGGAGTATGCCTCGTTGTAGCTGGAGGGCAGGGGACAGGGCTGACCAATCTCAATGGGACGTCGCCGGCACACCGATGGGCCGGCACAAACACGCATCTCCGACGCGACGCATTTCGGGGTGGGCGAGCCGCCTACTTGCACTGCGCGTGGTAGAACTTGATGAGATGCTGCAGCAGATCCACTCCCTTCTTGGTCTTGATCTCGTTCACCTTGATGAGGTACTGGGGGAACACGAAGCAAGAGGCGTCGCCGCAAGAAGCCTGCTGCTCTACGCACGTTTTTACGAGCCCAAAGTGACCAACGCATGACAAGCCACTTCATGGGGTGATCATTTGTGGCCAGGTCACTTCTGAAAAAGAGCTACATAGCTCAGTGGGCCTGACCTGGTTAAATAACAAATGGTTTAGTATTGTTGGTTCTTTCGGTAAAGTCACGTAGAAGGGAAACAATAAAATAATAAAAATATAAAACAATAAAATTCTCACGACGTTTCGACTGCAACAAAAGCAATCATCATCAGTTGAAACGTCGTGATAATTTTATTGCTTGATATTTTTATTATTTTATTATTTCCCTTCTACGTGACTTTACCGAAAGAACCAAGAATATTAATCCCTGCAGTCACGAAAGCTTTAAATCAAAATTTAAATAGTTTAGTAGTTTACTTGCCACAGATTTTAGCGCTACCCACTCCGCCAGCGCTCGGCAGAATGACTGCGAATGACATTAATCGGCCTCGATTCCAGAGAGCGATTTCAACCATCGAGGGAAGTTGAAGAGCCATCTCAGACTGTCACATTCCATATCTCTGCCGCGCTCATTCAGAATTTATCGAGCCCGTCATTCCAGCAGTCTGGAAAACAAACAAGTGTCGGTGCTGGCAGCAGCAGCCAATTCCGTTTGAAGACCAGAATAAACTGCAGTGCCGCCCACAGTGATTGCATGGCACGTGTCCAAAGATGAAATAAACACGTCCAGACAAAGGACGTCAGCAAAACAGACACAAATCACGGAGGGACATTTATTCCCTCTATCGGACAGCATCCTTCCGCATGGATTTCGGCGGAGCCCGCGGCTGCACTCATGCAAGGGTGGCACAGTCGGGTTTTTTTACAATCTGGTTTAATTGTCTTTTTATATTAAACCCGATCATCTGAGATTGGGAGAAATCCGGTTTAATTGGTTCTAATTGCAGAACCGCACTTCTCAACGATGGGCTTCATCCATTCCAAGCGAAGGAACTCACTGGCGCCCACGATTGTGGAGGAGAAGCTCGTGTTCATCACGACCAACCTGCCCGCCGCATTCTACGACTACCCCGTGCCCGACGGCCCCCCGAGTACGATAGCAGCACCGACGAGGAAGCAGCCTAAGCCTTGGATCAGAGTTTCGTATTCATTAAACCAGGTTTTAATTCCCCGAAATCTGGTTTAATTGTATTAAAGAAAAAAACCGATGCCTGCCGCTGGAAAAATCGGGGTTTTTCCACCCATGCCCTCATGCAGGCCGAGCTGCAGCCAAGACTTGGCATCGGCACGGTGAGCGCAGGTCAAGGCGAGAATCTCACTGGCGCAGAACCACAGCAGGACCTGTGCTCTCTTGCTTTTGGGCATTTTCTTAATTTTTTTTTCGGGGGGGGGGGGCGGGGGGGATTCTTTGGTGTTGTTTTGTTCCGACGTTTAACGTAAAAAAAAATGAGAGCACCACAAGGTCACGCGAAGCAGAGGGCATGGTAGACCGACGTCATTGGGGAATGCGTGTCCCTGCGTGCCCTTGCGTGCCCTTGCTGGCCCTTGCGTGCCCTTGCGTGCCCTTGCGTGCCCTTGCGTGCCCTTGCGTGCCCTTGCGTGCCCTTGCGTGCCCTTGCGTGCCCTTGCGTGTCCCTGCGTGCGCCCGTCTGCTGGTGGTAACCTTGCACTCTCACGCGGAGGATTTTTTTGTTCTTAATATTTAATTATTTTTAATTAAAAGCTGAAAGTGCAGCAATTTCTTGCCCACGCCACTGCTGGGGGTGAAGGACCTCCGCTAGAGGGAGCTCTAGAGGGCCCCACTAGATGGTATTTGGCCTACTCTTCCACACTGGCTAGACGTCTTCGAAACGGTGGTAGTGTCCGCACTTTATCCTACCGCACACGACCGTAGACTCACTGTGCTTAACCCATCTGCACCGCTGGGCACAGAGGCGGCGGTGGGGAGGCGGTGGTTCAAAAACACCTGCACCGTGGTCTCAACTGTCGTGACGGGAAGTCGCATCGAACCGGCGACCTCTGGATTGCGATTCGAGCTTTCGAGCGTGCTGACCCATTGCACGAGCGCAGCTTTGTCCACGGCTTGAAACTGGATTTGAAATTCAGAAATGTCCTGAATTTCTGGCGACTTCTCCCTTAAAAGCTGTCTCTCCTCCCGAGCCCACCCTGCTACTGCTACTCCCTGCCCCCCAGCTAAGACCAGGCCAATGCTGGTGGCACTGTGTACGTCTGTGTGTGTGGTGGGGAGTGGTGGTACAGCAGCTAAGGGCGCTGCGCAACATACTTGGCAAGCAGAGTTCGACTCCCGCTCACTGCCAACACCGGTAACAACTATCCAGACTGGCCCTGGGCCTCCCCCCTAGGTCGTCTCGGCCTGAAACGAGCACCTGGTGCGTCGTGTAAACGTCACCACCAAGCGGCCACTCCCTCGCGTGCTGTGCCGGCCTTCGAAGGCGCTGCTCGTTGACGTCACTTGCGCCCAACAACTGGCGAGAACGGGGAGACCTTTGTGTTCGCAGTGCAGTGCGTGCGTGGCGGGGAGCGGTGTGTGCGCGGCGAGGCGGCGGCCGTGGCTCGGCTACCTCGCACATCTGCAGCTGGAAGACGCGGCGCTCCTTCTCCATGTCCTCGGCGATCTCGGCGCCCGTGATCTCGGTGCGGATCATGCCGTGCTGCCTCGCGTGCTCCTTCTTCTCCTTCTCGATCTTGAGGCTGCGAGCGACATTGGAAGCGTTGCGCTGGGCCCGTTATTATTTACTTGTTATTAATGCAGTGCCCTGCTTAAAAAGATAGAAATTTCAGAAGTGCCCCCACCCCCGTCCCCTACCACCCACAAATGCAAAGATCGCCCGTGTAGCCTTAACAGACTGTTAGGGCAAGTGCTGTTAGCAAGCACCTATAAAAGCCGGCACGGTACACGAGGGGGTGGGTGGCCAGCACCACACCCTGACCACCTTTGTTTCCCTAGTGGTCATGTTTACGCACCACACCAGGTACTCATTTGAGGCTGAGTCAACCCAGAGGAGGTCCAGGACCGGTTCAGATAATCGCCACCGGTGTTGGCCGTGAGCGGAATTGAACTCAGGTTCCCGGGTTCGTAGTGCAGCGCTAACCACTGTACTACCACCGACACCCCCTACCACCCACTCCCTCCCGTTACCGTCATGATGAGCCCAGGTACAGTGGCGAGGAGCGGTGCGCGCAGGCCTAAAAAACTGTGCTGATTTAAAAAAAATCGATCTTTTCCCTCTCACGTAGCCCAACCTACACGGAGACAGCGGAGAGACACTTACAACTTCGTCTCATAGTCCTTCCACGCTTTGTCGAATGGCTTCTTGAGGTCCTGAAAAAAATACAAACGGACAAGGAGCACGAATGAGGAGGCCGTGAGAGTGAAAATCGCGTGCTCGCAGAGCGTGGCCGAGTGGCGACGGAGCCATCGCCTGGGCGCACAAAGCCCCTCTGGGCATTGTCACGAACACATTACCATCCCAGCATGTGGCACGTCGATTTAACTCCTTATTGTCAAGCAAGCTAAGCACCGTGACCTTCACGGATCCCAAGGGGCACAATACTGGGCAGGGCAGATTGCAGAAACTGAATGACCGAATAATCCTGCTTAATTTGCCTAAGGAGTTATTACGCGTGTAAGGTCTGAACTTCGTGTTTTTTTTTACGTTGACCCATATTCCCTTAACGCATAATTACCCGCCGGGCGATAAATATTACGACGCACGCACGGCATAATTACGGTGATGTCTGCGCGGCAACACGAGAACGCGCACATTCCCGGCGTCGCGCAGGCTCGTGCGATCACCGATGATGTCTCCAAACCAAAAATGTTACATTGACGCGACGCACCGCCAAAATTAGAAAACGACAAGGCATTCAAGGCTCCTGGCCGCTGCTCTCGGTCGCCGGGTTGCCTATCGTCGTTTTGCTAGCGACGACTCAATTAAAAAAAGAAAACGGCACTTATTTTTGGCAGCGTCTTGAAACGCCTTGCCAAACGGCTATTAATTGCACAACGACATACTCTGGTAAAGCGGCTCCGCATTTAGCATTTCATCAAAACCGTAACAAACGCCACTTTCACCGCAGGGGGGGGGCATGTGTTTTAAGCACGACAACGCAAAGGCGCCTTGAACAAAAAAGGATTAAAGCGCCGCTCGCTCACAACGCGAATGGGTCAAGTGGCTAGAACAATTTTCTTCACTAATTTTCAAAGGAGGGGGGCCCCACTTTCGCCGATAAGACATCATCAGTGTGAGGGGGGGGCCACCACACGTTTGAAACCTTTGGGAGTTTGACAGCATGACGGGGTATTTTCACGTTTGTTGTGTATTGTCGGGGGGGCGCACGTCAGGGGCCGCACTCAAGACCACGGGGGGCCGCCAGTGGCCCGCGGGCCTTGCAATGAAGAACGCTGGGCTAGACCTGCCGATGAATCGCAGCGTCACTTCAGCTGTCGAGCTGGAAAGGCGGCGGCATCGCAGTTGGCCGTGACGTTGCCGAGCGAGGGAGACGTGCGGTCGCAGCGAGGAGCGACAACAACCGACAACTACCCACAAACGCCGGTTGCTCAAAAAATCCCCCCACGCCTTCTCCGCCACCGCACCGCCGGCACCGAGCGAGCGGACATCCATCAGCACGTTTGACACGCGTTATAAAAACGTACTCGTTCCGCAAATGCGCGCGCATCAGTAAGAATAAACAGCTGCGGCACTTTTTTTTTATGACAACTCGCGACGGAGCCATTAAACGTTTCGCGGCACGCCTAACCTCCGACCCCCGTCACCCCCCACCCCCCCACGCGGACGTGGCAGCCGTCAGGGCCACAAGCAAAGAGAGTGACGGCCATGAACGGCTCGCGCGCCGCTATTCATTATACGACGCGCTGTGAGTAAACGCGGCATCGGCGCAGCCGTTAATGCGTCCCCTTTACAATCGTAACAATCGTCCCGCCGGGACACCGCCGGGCGGCGTGGGCATCCGGGCGGTGTGGATTACCCGTGCGCGCACTTTGGAATAATTTTCTGATGCCACCGCATCAAAGCGGCAACCGATTATGATGAACCGCAATGCGGGGAGAGGGCGGCCCATCGTGGAGATGAAGCGACGAAATCAGCTTGCGTGCGTGCGCGGGTGGCCGGACGGATCGTCGCAGGGAACGTCTTCATCTAGCAGTGAACCGATCGGGCCGATGACAATGGTGATGACGATGGCGCTAAGATCACATTTGTTTATCATTGGCTAAGTGCCGATTGAGACCAGGAGTTCTTTTTTCAAGGGAGACCTGGGGTTTAATTCGTAACAGCAACACAGCTGCACCTTGGCTGAGGCCGCAGCAGCAGCATCTATCCCCACAGCCACCGCAGCTGCAGGAGTTCGGCAGAATCCATTCGCTCGCGGCTTCATTTCTCACTGGAGAATGTTCCTGGGCCGCCCGTAGAGACTGGAGGTGGCGCACGATTCAGTATCCACAACGAGAGGAACATTCTGGATGTGGTGTGCCGGGTGAAAAAAATATCCGCCGGATTGCCGACCCGGACAGAGCTGGATGAAATTAAGCCATGCACCACACCCCAAAGTGCAGGAATATACGATGAACCAAGAAGTAGGTGAGATTTTAAGAAATGAATCAAATGCGCTATTTTACAAATTAGTTGTAATTCGGAGCATTTAAAAAAATAAATATTTAGGAAATGTATATTGTATTCTTGAAGCTCCAGTGGGATTAGATGGATACAGTTAAACTTAGGGAACAACAAAAAACTGAGTGTGAAATATTACCAAACACTCAAATTAGAAAATCAGTCTGATAACTGTGATACTTTCCAGGATAAATTCAAAATAATATTGCAATTAATATCTAATCGACAAGCTTACAAAATAATTGTATCATTATTTTAGAAAATAAATTGTTGCTTTTTGTGTTTAGTTTGTTGTCCTTCCCCGGCATCTCCGATTGGTGCGGTTGGCTACGTACGGTGCCAAAGAAGTTCATCGTGGACTTCACGTCGCATGAACTGATGAATTGTTAAATTTTGAACCAAGAATATGATGAATTGTTCCGTGTTTTTGTAACGACCACCAGGTGGCGTGCTCAATACTCCTCGCGGCTGCTGGTCGCAGCTATAAATAGCGCACATAATCTGCACAAGAGTGGAATTACAACTGAACTCTACGAGGCATCTCTAATCCAGACAGAGATTGTACAAGGACATTGTGGAGCGGTCGTTTGGTAGTCAAGGGTATACAAAAAAAGACAAAGATCCCCGTATAGCCTTCAAAAGACTTAGGGACAAGTGCTGTTAGCGAGCACCTATGAAGGCCGGCAAGGCAAACGAGGGAGTGGGTGGCCAGCACCACGCCCGACCGCCTTCGTCTTCCCAGTGCTGATGTCTACACACCGCATCGTGGCACTCATTTGAGGCTGAGTCGACCTCGGGGAAGCCCAGGACCGCTTCAGATAATCGTCACTGATGTTGGCCGTGAGCGGGGAGCGAAGTCGGGTCCCTGGGTTCGTAGCGCAGCGGCGCAAACCGCTACACGCGTGTGGACTCTGAATATATTGCATGTGTGCAGAGGTTAATAGATTTGGGCTACTGTTGACTGGGCTGGGAGCAGGTGGTACAGCGACGAATTGCCACAGCCATAGCGAGATGTACACAGGATATAGTGTGCCGGGTGCCTTCTATTACCCGAGTCGCCCAACACAGCCTATAACACCTGTTATTGTATTCTATTCGCTTGTTTACCCAGGAAAGCCTGAGTCTCAAGACCGCTTTCTAGGAGGGTCCTGCCAAGTTTGCACAGCGGGAGGGCAGGGGAGGGGAACGTCGCTAATGTTTAATGCCAAGCAGCAATGAGATGTTTTGGCCGATACCACTGACAGTGCAACACTGTTTGTAACCTAAGAGGAGACCCGTGCAGGACAGGGGGGGGGTACATTTTGACTCCATACAGAAAGACACTCAAGTTGGGAATCGAACCCAAGTGCTTCTTCTGTGAGGCACGAGTGTAACCTCTCCTCTCCCTGCTCTCCCAGCTATCACCATGACAACACCACCACTTCTAATAACCCCACTCTATCTCAACCACTATCACCATACGTACAATTTTTGTTGTTGCCGTAAAGCGCCTTGGATGAAGGCGCTTAGTAAATCTAGATAGGGAAAGATATCCTACTACGTTTCATACTTACTCATTCGGTCTGCAATCACTTTCTGGGGCGCTGCGGTGGTGAGCTGTTAGCTACCTCGCCTGGTATACACGAGGTCGTGGGCTATATCCCGACCCTGACGCCTGTATATTTTGAGTTTGCATGTTCTCTCCGCATGGTAGCCTGAATTTTTTTTCTCGAGGTTTTCTGGTTTTTGCCTCCACACTGAGAATCCACATCACGCGTTTAGAGTATTTGGCCGTTAAACATTTCCACGAGATGAGCCAACTTCGTTAAGCCGTCATTTTGTGGCCAGGTCGCTCCTGAAAAGAGCCATACACAACTCAGTGGGCCTTACCTGGTAAAATAAAAAAAGCCGTTTTATCATTTAACCTTACCTGGTGAAAATGAAAAAAATTTAAATAACATTTTTTTTTAAAAATTTGACCTTACCGTGTCAAATAAAAAAAACAGTTTTTTGTTACAACAGTCGAACAGAGCTTCAGAAAAAAAATGTCTTCCAGACTAAAACCGCAGGAAGCAGAAGCGAGGAGACGTTTGCGAGCGACATCCGGCGAGAGTCCACGGAGCGTCACGTACCCCTTTGGCGCCCTTGAGGTCCCCCTTGAGCAGGCAGTCGAGGGGGAAGACGACGATGTTGCTCATGTTCTGCACCTGCATGCGCAGCGACATCACCGCAGTCAAGACACAGACAAAGATCGCTCCCCACCGCCACGCCCCCCTCCCCCGTACAACCTGGAATGGACTGTCGGGGCAAATGCTGCTAGCGAGTAGCAGCACCTATGAAGGGCCAGCCACGGTGCACAATCGGTTGGTGTGGCCAGGACCACGCACAGCACATCAGGTAATCATTTAAGGTTGAGTTGACATAAGGCGACGCCCAGGACTGTTAGCCGTGGCGGGGAATGGAACTCATGTCGCTAGGTTCAAATCGCCGTGCGCTAACCAATGCAGCAACGCTCCCACGGTCCCACCAAACGCACACACACACACACGACAACATCACCTCTATTGCCCTCTATATAACATCGGAGCTCAGAAATTTTTGGGGGGTTGCACTTGGTCAGTCACAATGACGATGACATCATACGGAAGAAAAGCAACATTTTGCCGTGCGGTGTCAAGAGCTTCGGGAGACGCGGAGTGAATCTCAGAGACGTTTCCGGGAAATGCGTAAAGATGCAAGTGGGAGAGCAGGTCACTCCGATGTCCCATCGTTTGATTTGTTCACCACGTTCGGACTGTGGAGTGTCGTCGAGTTTCCACGTGTGCATTATTCACGTGCGAATGAGCGAGCGTGTGGGCGTGCGAGTGGGTGAGTGCGTGCAAGAGTGTTGTGAGTGTTTAAGTGATGAGCGAGCGAGCGAGCGAGCATTCGAGTCTCCGATTCGTTGCACAAGCTATCCGCAGCGTCCGTCTGATGTTGGGATGCGGTTGTTGACAGTGAGCCGCAGTTGCCCGAAGGGAGTGAAAATCAGAATATTTATTTATACTGCAGGAGGAATCCGATGAGCTATGAAGCTATTTTTCACAGATGTCCAGTAGCCACTAGGCACAGCCATCTGCTATTTGCGAGGATAGACGCTGGATGGTTTCACACGTAGGCTATTACAGTTTATTGGGTTAGAATTGGCATGGTTGATTAGGTTAAACAGGAGGACTTCTCCACAAATCTGGCTGTAGCCTAATGATGCTAGTGTAATTATCGAACTGTAAATGCTGTGGGTTTACTCTCCAACACACCGGTGTGCTGTACTACTAACGAATTGGCGTGTTCTGTTTACGTGACAAACCTTACTAATTGGCTGTGTCGGGTGGTTAAGCGGGTTTAACACCACATTTTATATTACCGATCTAACCCAAAAAAAAACCCTCTATTATGGAGAAGTTGGATCATTGACTGCCCTTGCATACGAGGTGTTACAGACTTTAAATGCCAAGCGGCCAGGAGAAAGTACTGCAGCTATGGATTCTTGAATCTACCTGCGCAATGCCTTGAGAGTCACCGCTTTGTATGCACGGCGGTTTTCCCCGCTTACTCAGTTTTCCTTCTTCAAGCCAAACACTCGGTAATGAAACTGGACAAACAACCCAGAGCTGCGCCCTTCTGAAAAAGGAGCCTTGAGACTTGGTGAGGATTTTCTGGGGAACTAAAGGGATTGTTCTATATCAAGCAGATACAAAGACAAAGCTCCCCCGTACAGCCTTAGTAGACTTTTGGGGCAAGTGCTGTTATAGCAAGCACTCAAAGATCGGCACGGTACATGAGCGAATGGGTGGCCAGCACCACGCCCGGCCGCCTTTGCCTCCCGAGGGGCGATGTTTACACGCCGCACCAGGTACTCATTTAAGGCCGAGTCGACCTGGGGGGGGGCCCAGAAGCGGTTCAGATAATCGTCACCGGTGTTGGCCGTGAGCGGGAATCGAACTCGGGTCGCCGGGTTCGTAGCGCAATGCACCAACCCCTGCGCCAACGCCTCCTCCACGAAGACGCAGACATGCACGTAGCCACACACACACATGCACGTAGCCACACACACACACGCACGTAGCCACACACACACGCACGTAGCCACGTGCGTTCTACAGGCAGCCTACATACGCTCACAAAGCCTGCACAAGACAATGTTTTATTCATGCGACACTGTGCGCGCGACGTAGTTTTTTTTCTCTTTTACCCCTTTTTCGTGAGCCACCCACGCAGCAATAACATATTCTACATCTCCATCTTCAAGGCACTGCTAACTGGGATCCCTCCATTGCAACGGAGGCCGCATGGCACTCCGCTGTGTGACGGTTCCCGGACCCCCGCATTCCATCTTTTTACAAAAAAAACAACAACAATTCGTGCCGTTCTGATTTAAGAAGAAGACAAAAACCCGGCTTCGTCACAACCCTTAATGAACGCCCACGTTCTGAGCACAGAGAGCCGATGACTTCATGTGAAGGGATCCCGAGAAAACTCGGTCAAAGCCCTAGACCCCCCCACCCTCACCCTCCACGGTGCCAAGTGAGATGCCGAGTGCCATTCAGTGCCGGCGCTCGGCCGGAAGGGAGTGCAGGGGGAGTTGGGAAGGGGACGTCATTAAAATAGCGTCGCCACGTCGCTGCCCGCCGTCCGCATTGTTGGCGGTCACGGCCTGGCATTGACAGAAATTCCAGCGAGGGAAGACCTCGCCAGCCGATCCGTGCGTGGGCAGCGCCAAATTATTATTCGGTCGTCTCCGATGTTTAAACCCGGGAGGGCAGCGCTCTCTTGACTAATTTATTGGGCGCCACAGTGGCGAGATGTTTAATACCTCTCCTGGTATGGTGGAGGTCGTGGGTTCGATCCTGACCGTGATGCCGGTATATTTGGAGTTTGCGTGTCTCTCTCCCTGTGGCCGTGTAGACTTTTCTCTGCGTCCTCCAGTTTTTCTCCCCAAATTTAGGATCAACGTGCGTTTAGAGTATTTGGCCGCTATAAATGTCCACGTGATAGACCGCTTTGTTGAGCTGTCATTTGTGGCCAGGTGGCTTCTGAAAAAGAGCTACATAGCTAAGTGGGGGGCCTTACTTAGTAAAATTTAAATAGTTTATATTATTATTCAAGTGCACATCGCAACGCATGCAGTTTGAAGGTGGTGCGGACGCACCAGATTCTTGAGCAGAGACGTGAGCTCCTTGGTGAACACGGAGAACTTGAGGAAGGCCGCCCCCAGGTTCGGGTCGTCCCGGCTCATCAGGTTGGTGCCCACCTTGTCCAGCGACAGCGTGTACGCCTCCTCGTTCTCCACGTGGGCTGCGTGAGGCATGGGCGCACAAAACCGGCGTCAACGGGCACGACCACCCGGAGAAACGCAGCACGTCCGTCGGGGGCCAAAGTTTTTTGCCCAACGGTTCTCCGGCCACATGCGAACATTGGCTCGTCAACGTTGGCACGATAACTGGGCGGCAGCACTGGAGACTCTCGGCTCGGGTCCATTCGCGCGCACCCTAACGTTTACAGCACCTTCGTCAACCCACCACTGCACGCAGGCGTCCCCATGTCGTGTCGGTCAAGTGGTCTTTTTTTCGCCCAATCACAATTCACCAAGCTGGCCAGTGCGGGCTGGTGAAGGCGTCACTCGCCGCTGACGTTAGCCGTGGACGAGAATCGAACTCAGACTGCCCGGTTCATAGCACAGTGCGCGAACCACCGTGTCATCTACCCCCCCCCGGCTCCCGACTCTACCCCCCCCGGCCCCTCTTTAACAGCCAAAGAAAGTGATTAATACAAATGAGTAGAGAGTGGATTTTGCCTGCATCTTCGTAAATTTGAAAGCCTGCCGTTATATTAGAAGTACGCGTAAATTAAAGGTGACACTGTGACGGCAAAAAAAAAACACCTCCGCTTTATTAAATGCCACCCGTGTGTTTTAATTAAGCATTTAACTTCGACTGCACCCGGAATAAAACGGATACATGTTAATTACAAGGAACAAGAAAGATGGTGTTTCACATAGCTATGCAATATGTATGTGTATATATATTGACACCGTCTCACTGCCAAGTATTTACAACCACCAACTGCATTGTATCTGTTGTTGTTGTTGCTGCAGTAGCAGCAACAACAACAACATCCTCAACCCATTAGCCGTATTGAGCTTCTGCTTGACAACAACATTAACTAGAGTGGAGAAAACGTAAGGAATTGTTCCCAGCGTGTATGCAACACGTGACACACGGCATTCAAAACGCGTATGTTTCCGCTGTTGCGCAACCCGAAATTGTAGTTCAGGATCGGTTTTCTTGAACCTTGACAACAACACAATTAGAGAACATCCGATAGGAATCATGCGTGTACGAAATGCGACATCCAGCATTCGGAACGTAGGACACCTGCTTCGTTTCAGGGTTACAAAATCGTGCATTTGTAGATCGGGCGCAAAAGAACTCACATTGCCCGGACGTTTGGATGGCTTTAATCGACTTCTTCATTTTTTGCAGCGCGGCCCGGTCTAAATCCAGGTACTGCACACACACAGAGACGCGGGCGGACAAAGATCCCCATTTAGGCGACGAACTTTCAAAGCGACCGCGGTGAGCGAGTGCCTGTTAAGGCCGACGATGATTAAACAGGGTGCTCAAAGCGGAGGCAATCGTGCGCCAACCATTACACCACCGATTCTCATTTTCAACCCACGCACACATACACATATCTGTCACCATAATGCCAAATACCCTGCTCCGTATGAAAGTTAACCCGTTGTACGTGCGTTTTCTTCTCTTTTTAAATAAGGCATCAATTTGGGAAGTAGATGTTCCAGCGGGGGTCGGGATGTACTATTTAAACTAAACTATTAAACTATTTATTTTATTTTACCAGGTAAGGCCCACTGAGCTACATAGCTCTTTTTCAGAAGCGACCCGACCACAAACGATAGCCACGACGTGGCTTATCGCGTACAAATTTATCGCAGCCAAAATGCTGTAAATGCATGTTTCTAAACGTGGAGGGAACAACCGGAGGATCCGGAGAAAAATCCACGCAACCACGGGGGAGAACATTCAAACTCCAGACACATACAGCAGGCGTCAGGGTCAGGATCGAGCCCACGACTTCCTGCATACCAGGCGAGGTAGTTAACATCACGCCATCGTACGCGTTTCACTTCCCCCTAGCGTCGTGCAATTGTCAAAGGAACATTTAAACGGTGACCTATTTTACGCGGCAGCCGCTCCCCGCCGCGAAGAAGCCGTAAACCGCAGACTCCTCCCTGCGAGGCCGATGAGGCTGTCGCATTTCTCGGGGAGTCTCGGCTACAAAGCAGTGACCCGCGGTGTCACCGCCGCCAGTGCCGTCTCCCTACGAGGCTGCCAGGAGAGTTGCCACTTGCTTTTGCTCGTCTCGGGGTTTTGTATTTTTACTCGTCACGCGGACGTTTTAAAAAATTAAAATCTATAGATCTTCGCAGCGCGCTTGCTCTGCCAGCCTCGTCATCTCTCCGTTTGCCGCTCGGGTTTTGCCAACGCACCTCCCGTGCGTACTGCGTGCAAGTGCTGCTACATAAACAGAATTGTGTAATGCGTCTCCATATATAAATAAATAAGCCTATTGCTCTATTGGCTTTCAAGAACTATATTACCCCAGCAGAAAAACTCGGCAACGGTTTCAACCTTCCGGGATCTCATCAGCAGTCAGGCCTGTTAAACAAATGCCGGTTTGTTGTTGCCAGATGTTATCGGTAAGAGCACTCCCATCTAAATTACAGCGACCGGTCAAACGCAAACAGCGCTGTTGTAAAGCAACTCATTATATGCCGCCCTTGTGGTGGCACATTACCCATAATGCCCCACAATTGCAAAAATAATCACCTGACGTACCATTACACGCACCTTGAATGCAGTTTAGTACTAAACGGTTAAAACATAATCGGTAACTGCTCTGTCCTTGGGTCTTAAAGCAAAGAGCCGCCGCTGATTTATACCAAATGACAGGCCATCCACGTTCTACAAAGAAGACGGGAGGCGGCTGGTTCGCATCTCAAACAGAATGTAATCACACCGTCAGGATGGCAGATGCTATATATGATGCCACATTTAGCCAACTTTGGCCACAGATGGTTACAACAAAAATCCAATTAGGGTATCTCTCTTACAGGGGCTCTCCGACCAAGACGTTTCTTGCTAATACAAGCAAAAACCAGATTTATATGGAAATTCCACCACAGACATACCAACACAGTACTCAGCAGCTACGCGATTTTAAGGGGAATCCATCAAACTGACCAAACAGGAGCGAGGCCCAAATCGCCTCCTAAGAGGATCGGTGACGCCACGGTACGAAGGCGCGCACGAAACGAGGCAGGGGAATCGCACCTTCCCTTTTTTGCAGAACGACTTCTTTGTGGGGGACAAAAAAAAGCAAAGCGCCCGTCGACGAGAACCTCACAACGCTGTACAAGACACAGCGGACACAATGACTCGCGAAACGGCTTCGGTCGATGGGCGCGCACAACAACGAGTGTGCTTGGCACACGGACATCTCGAGAGCAGGCGACGTCCGTCATGCTGCCGGGATCTGCCGACGCCCGCGAGACTTAGCGACGCTTTCCCAGGTGTTCAGCTTTCCCAGCGCCGTGCACTCGGGGGTCCTGCCCCACGTCGTTCGGAGCGACGTGCAACAACGTTTCCCCCCCCCCCGGCTACGTGCCGATAACTTCTTTTGGGAAGTGAATTCAATTCCCTCTCAAGAGTTCGGAATTAAATTCCCTTGAGCATTCAGTTCCCCGCCCCCCGCCCCCCCTCTCCCCTCCCCCTGGAGAAGCTCCCGTGGCACTTGGGGCGGAATGTCTGCACGACGCCACTGCCGATCGGCATTGGAGATCTTTAACAGCTCAACCGCCAACGCCGATGTAGTGGCTATTCTGGATTCAAGTGTCGTCTACTAAAGCAAAACTTTTTTTAACATGTATATATAAAACGGTCATGCTCCACCTTCATTTGAGGTGCATATCTCACAAGCACGAAAATATCTCAGGCGATCAGGACGGAGGGTTTCTGCAATCACACCGCTCGCTCGGATTTGCCACGATGGATATGAATACGGCGCCACTCACACACGCTCACAGTGTGGCAAAGTGCGCAGCTCTTAGGGCTATAAATGCTGTGAAAATTGATGGCTTTGGTTTTAATGGTTTCACACAACCCCCAGCCACCACCAACTTGAAACTCAAAAGCTCAGAATTAGTTTTCCGTTAACACAACGGACTGATGTTTACGACACTCAGCATGTGTGTATGTGTCACGCGCAATCCACTGTGTGTATGTGTCACTCACAATCAATAGTGTGTGTCACTTTATAACCCAGTGTGTATGTCACTCACAATCTACTCGTAAGCCTTAACCCAAAGCCCACCCACTCCTCTCAGTCAGCATTATATCTCCAAGTCAATTTTACAGGGTGAATACCGCAATCCTGGGAAACACGGAGAACACATCACACATCCCTGCAGTCTCAATGAGATACGCGATTACTGTGTGCAAACACGCACCATCGATTCTCTCCTCGGTAGAGAAAGGTAAAAGGCGCAGCCCTGCAATTACTCGCTCACATCCCCGTTGGCGGCAGGCCTGCCACTAGATTAAGCTCTAGAGGGCATTTTTTGCCGATGCTTCATCACTGTCCAGAAGCCTTGGAAGAGGTTGGGGGGCGGGGGGGGGAAGGTTTTGTTTGGTGACCCCTGACCCCCTAAGTGGATATATCATGACAGCATGAGCCACAAAGGCTCAAAATTTAATCATGTGCAGCCCCCAAGTGGAAAGCAATAACGTAAAACAACAACAAGTGAACCAGGCCTAAATACTCATGCTTAGAGCCGGCATAGCCCGCAAAAAACCACAAGCCAAATACTCATGCTTAGAGCTGGCATAGCCAGCAAAAAACCACAAGCCGATGGTCTCACCAACCTTCAGAAAATAAAAAAAGAATTCACCCCGGTGACTCATTAGCGATGAAAATATGCAAATAATTGAACCACCTTCTGATAGAGATTCTTAAAAAAAAAAACTGAACAAAATTTTGGGAAACATAAGGCTATCATAAAACAGGAAATACTATATAGCAGCATTATCAGATATGGAAGCATATTGCAGAGACCGTCATCTGGAAGTGGAATGACCATGGCTGATGATGAAAATAGGAATAAGGGGATGCAGCAGTTACATCCTGGTTCACGCACTCTCCTATGAACCAAGCGACCTCGCGTTCAATTCCTGCCCATTGCCAACATCAGTGGCATAAGCGATATTTTAAACGGTCCTGGAACCTCCCCCTTTTCACGATCCCAAACAATTTTGACAACTCAGGATGGCCATAGCCACAAGGAGGTGTTCAGGGTGAAATGGGGGAGGGCACGGGGGAGGGGGGGTAGAGGTTTGGTGACCCCTGACCCTCTTAGTGGAGATATCATGACAGCATAAGCCGCAGAGCCTAAAAATGTGTGGTCTCCGAGTGGAATCTATCAAGTAAAAGAACAACAACAAGTGGACGAGGCCTAAATGCTCATGCTCGCGTAGAGCCGGCAACGCCAGCAAAAAAAACCACAACGGCTGAACCACCACACCCGATTTAGACGGTCTCACCGGCCCTAAGAAAGAGAACATTCATTCACCCCGGTGACTCATTAGCGATGGAAATAGGCAAATCTTTGGACTATCTAAGAGATAGAGCGCTTTAAAACCCGAACTCATGTGTAGGAATGGCAAAGGTCGGCGTAAAAGAGGGGCGGCGGTGGTAGTGGTTGCATTCGTGCAGCAGCGGGCTGACGAAGGGCGTTGCACGATTGTTTTTTATTGAACAAAATAGGAAAGGACACGGAAGTTTAACCACAGCACCATATCACTCATCGAGGTGGAAAACATTTTCTACAAACCGCACACGTTGCTTTTTGTATTGAGCGTGTCTCAAAAAACTGGCGGGCAGTTGCCAAATAGTGTGCAGGCGGTGCAACTGCAGTGGAGGCGCATGAAGGCCGAGCTACGAAGATCGGGGGGGGGGGGGGGCATGCCACACGCTCCGTACGCCACGGCCGCTAATTTCACACGACGCACGTGATGGCCGTGGCGGGTTGTTCTCAGTCGTTTGGCTCTCCCCAGCAGCGCGTGGTCAGGTTGTTGCCCCGCGTCGTTCGAAACGACCTCCAACGTTTTCCCACGCGGTGCCCTGGCCGTGGTAACCTCCTCTACGTCGGCGCGGACGGCTCGCAAAAGGGCCAGCGTGCCACACATGTCCCCCTCTGCTCTGGATCCCCTTTTTTCCCCGGCGATGATTTACCCCCACACACCGGGCCGCGTGGGGGTGGGGTGGGAGGAGGTGCGGGGGAACGCCGGCGAAATTCCCTCGAGATGAAACGCAGCGACGCTCTAACCAAGCACAAGGTACAGTGCTCGCAGAAATACAGTTGCTTGACGCAAGACGTCCGTGGCGGCAAAAATGCTGCCGCGTTATTCGAAGAAAACAAAATCTGGCGGAAATTTTGTTTGACGGATGCGGCTCTAATAACCGGTCGTTTTTATTACTCAATAGGGAGCACGAACGGTGGCCGCCACGCGCGCTCGCAATGACCCCGTAAAGAGCGGCAGAGGCGGCGGCGGTCTTAAGCACATGTCTCCCGACACGAATAAAAATTGTTGCGCTGCGACGGGCTCGCCGGTCCCACTACCCGGGGGACAGGCCGTGACGATCCAGGAAGAAAAATCGTGCACACGCAGCATGGGTTCTGCACAAATGGAAAGAACCGGAACGAGAGGAAGACCTAACAGAGAATGGCTTGACGATGACGACATCAGAGATTGGTGCCAGAAAGATCTGGCCACTGCTTGAGCATATTGCCACAAGGCAGAGGAAAGTGTCACCAAATGTAAAAACGTGCAGTGGACACCTATGGGCTATCTGCCCATGGATCATGACGATGATGACGATGATGATGACGAACCTATGAAGCCTAACCTTACGTTAGACTTCATCGGTTCGAATTTAAGCCTGAAGGCCCCTCTCAAGCCTTCCGCAGAGCCTAGGCGACGAGGGCCCACAGTGCCCGTAATCCTCGTAGTAACAACAACAACAACAAGTCACAAGCTCCGTTGGAAAGCGACCGCGCTACGGGAGGCGCTGACCACCGCCGTAGGCTGGCGGTGCAGGATGACATCGGTCACCTCCAACGGTGGCGGGGGAGTTGTGGCTGGGAGGATGAACGTCGGTTACGATGGCGGCGCTTCTCTCCAACGTGGAGGAGTGGCGGTGGGCGCAGCGGTTAGCTTGCTACGCTGTGCTACGATACCCGGTGGCAACCTTAATCTGGGTGGCAACCCATAATCTAAGTATGGCCTTAATCTAAGTTGTCTTGTGCTTGTTGTTGTTTGACTTGCATCCCACTGGGATTTTTGCACACAGTGTTGGTGTACGGTACTTTTTCTGCAATATTTTGCTGTCTTTTCTTGGATTTACTGTTTGCACTTAGTCATATAGTCACTTTAAGATGTTTTCTTGTTCATGTTTTTGCTTTTTAAATCCTTTATATTAAGTTCGCGTGCTTGCTTGCTTGCTTAGGACCGTGCAAATCTTTCGGTCATTTTTTAACCCACTTCCCGTGATCCAATCGAGCTGACATTTTCCACACAGACTCGTTGTGCCAGACAATTATTGTTCCCAAAATTTGACACTTTTTAGGCAAAAAAATGTATTTTACATATATTCAAATAGAACGCATTCATGGCTTTGGCTGAACGTCAGAGTGTAAGAGCCCAGAGCGTAACCCCTCCACAGGCCGTGGCGGAGTAGCGCAGTTGGTAGCGCCCTCGCTTCCCATGCCAAAGGTCGCGGGATCGATCCCCGCGTCCTCCACAGGCGAATATATTTTTAAATCCTTTATATTAAGTTCGCTGCCACGCATATAAAGGATTTATAGTGAAAAACTTTGTTTTTACGGGTTATACTTATTTGTTTGTTGCGGTTGCACCCGATTCAAGAGCCGAATAGCTCACAGGGCTATACCTAATAAATGAAACTTGAACTTGAAACTTGAACCCGACGTCCGATTTCCCACTCGCGGGCCGACACCGGTGACAATTATCTGAACCGGTTCTGGGCCTCCCCTGGGTTGGCCTCAAATAAGAACCTGGTGTAGCCGTGGTGTGTAGCAAACATCGCCACTAGGGGGACAAAGGCGGCCAGGCGTGGTGCTGGCCACCCACCCCGTCGTATGCCACATTTCCGGCCTTCACAGGAGCTCGCTAACAGCACTTGCCCCAACAGTCTGCTAAAGGCTACACGAGGGAATTTTTGTCTTTGCCCTCGACTGCAATGATTCCACACGTCTCCCCGACGCGTTTCCAGGTCGTGCCGCGTGTTTGTTCGGCAAGATGTTCCGACGTGTTGCTCCGACTTCTGGCACCACGCCAGACGACCCCATCAACGGCGGAGAGCAATCCGGCACGGCCACGACAAACTACGGCGTGGGTTTTGCTCCTCTGCCTTCGACTGCTTCCGCAGCCACGGCGAGTGGATAACAAATACGGACGTGAAGTTGTTTCGACTAGATATGTTTCTCTCAGTGAAAATAAAATGTCTTTTTTTTTTGCCCAGGCAGTTGTTTTCCAGCAACCTTTGCACCGTTTTTTTATTATTACAACAGTGACGTTGGGCACTAAAGCGAGAAATAAGAGCGCTTGAAAGGACACAGATGAGAATACTGACATGGATGTTGGGAATATCTCAGAGGGGAAGGAACGAGGAAGTTGGAGCCATCGTAGGGGGAGTGCGGCGTTTATCGGAGCGACTGCCATGACCAGGCTTGATTCGGGGTGAGGGGGGGGGGAGAAAAGATGGGGGGAGAAAGGCGAGGGAGGGGGGGGGAAAGGGGTGAGGCAGCTATACAACAAAGCTCAGGGGCCTCCGAAAAAAAAATTAGATTTTTTTTTAGATGGGCAGGAATGCAGCCTGCAGCCACAACATCGCGTAGCGGGACCCCACGGTCCTCTGGGCGGGCCTGGTCGTGACAGCTCGATTTGGGAGCGCGGGCCGTAGCAGCCTGCGCCAGGTGGAGTCTGGGTCTGAGCCACTTCCTGTGCCCTTCGCTCACGAGGGCCTCCAGGTGACTCCACGGTCGAACCTGCCGCCCCCTCACCCGCCCCCCCCCCCGCGAGGCGTCCCGGACACCGAGGGACACGGAAGCCTTCACCGGGTAGCACCAACCACACCTGTAGTCAGACCCAACGTGTGAGCGTGCGAGAGACGGACAATTCCCCTTTCTGCTGCTCTCCCCGCACTGCGTGGCTCTGGAATTCCACCCCAACGCCTCTTTTCGCCCAATTTCCTTTGCTCAACTCAAGGGATGTTATGAACATTTGTCATTCTAGATTTTACATTTGTCAATTACAATGTTAATAGTGGCGTGTGTTGCTGGCCGTTTGGTGATTTAACGGCCTCTGGGCCTGTGCACAGTAACCGTGATAAAAAAAAAAGATAATGAGACACAGGTGAGGATGGGAGGGCGCAGTGGGAGTATGAACCGCACGGAGATACGAGATACAGTACAGCGATAAGGAGCAAGAGGCAGAGAGATGCAAGGGCTGAAAGAGGGAGAGATTCGAAAAAGACCAAGTTGAGCGTAACGGAAAGCATTGCGACACACAAGCCGAGCGCCTTGTAATTGCCTACGCGGTAATTTAAAACACTTCGCTTTAAATGCATCTGGAAGATATTTTCAGTGCAGGGGCCAAGGGTCTACCACTTTGAAGATGGCTGAAAGATGCCTATCGCTTCGCGCTTTGTAAGAAACACCGCGAGCAGCTTCGGCACAATGCAGACAGTGCCGGTGGCGTAATCAAACCGACCTGCGGCAAAAGCAAGTCGGGAAGAGGAGGAAAATTAAAGTTGAAGAGAATGGGATTCATTATACGGCTAATGACTTTTAGTTACCGCACGCTCACGAGTGCACTTCGCTTGCCGAGCGCGCAGCGGAAGCAGCAGGCGTTTATCACAGCAGCAGCAGCAGCAGGGATACTGCCACGGTGTAATGTCGCCGGTTCGATTCCATCTCCGGGCGCGGCAATTTTCTCACTCATACCCGGCAAGTATAAATGGGCACGCAGCAGTTAGGGTCCATCGGCAGCTCACGGTTGGCCAAATTACCCTCTCGCGAGGGGCGGGAGGGGCTCTCTGGCGGAGCCTCCCTCTAGTGTAGGGCCCTTCCGCCAGCAGTGGCCTCGGCTGGCAATTGCGGGGCCTGTGTCTTCAACCTCTGCAGGTCGCACTGGGCCCAGGCAGAGCGCCGCGCTGCGCGGCTGGGAGCCTGCGGAACGCAGCCGGCCGCTCAAGGTGGGAGTCCAGAGAGCAACAGGAGCAGGAGCCGGAGCCAATCAGGGCATCAGTGACCCCCCGGTGACCTTTGCAAGCGGAAGGGAAAGCTCAATCAGCGTAATTGCAAGCCATTTCCTGGCCAGACGGCGCTCGCAAATGGCCATAATGAGAAAACCCAATTGGGGTTTTTCTCTTCGAGCTCGAGAGTGGGTCATTCGAGTCGCCGTCGCTCAGTGACGCCCGTGCTGGCGTCAGAGCGGCTAATTAAGCGTCGCTATTAATCAGTCTTAAGCCGACAACGACGCCCTCTGACCTGAAATGCGAGTCCCCGTCCTTCCGGACCGGGGTGCCGATGCCGCCTTTAATTCACTAAGTGACACTGGAAGGCAAACGGGCCCCTTCGTGAATTTTACGCGGATGTGAGCGGACAGAGCACAGAGCCGGCACCGCTGAGATCCTGCGTTAGACTTCAGGACTCGGCCGCCCACAACACAACAGGGATCCAGAGCGCACGCGAGTCGACGGCTTCAGCCTGGGCATCAACAATTGCACAAAAAAAGCCATCGCCACTGACAGTAAATAGTAAACAAAGCAGAGGGTGGGGAGATGGGTATGCTATCGCTCTTGATCACACAACCGCACTTTTGACCTTTGCCTGCCACCCCCAACCCCAAGCCAACACCTGGGCCTGGGGCTGTCACCTGCCCTGGCTCTCCCAGGATCAGTTAATGGTTGAGGTAGCTGTCCTGGGAAATCTGGAAGTCGTCCCGATTTTAATCAGTGGCGTTATAATAAACCACCCAACCATGCCGGTCAACCCCCCCTCCCCCCCCCCTCTGCTTGAACTGTCCTGTAAGATGTTCCGCCCATGTTATGTACCGATTTTATTCTAACTCAGAGGTGGCAATCCTGCCTGGGCTCTTCCCGTTTGTCCACTCCTCTGCTGCACCACACAGGGCCATAGACCAGACAGCCCATAAGCCAAGGGGGTCGATCGGTACCCCCTTGGCTGGCAAATGCTGCCAGTCTCCACCATGAGCAGGATCGATAATGGGCAATTGCCTAGCATACACAATACCTGTTTTACAGACAATTTATATTCATATTCTGTAGATGTTTCATATTACAATACAGGAGTTTTTTTCTCTCGATCAAATACGCAATGTTACCCTGATTTAAACTCCATTTTTCTCATGAAACGCTACTACAGGGGGCTTGCTATCGCTCAAATTTGTGACGTAAAGATGCTTTTCTGGAAGAAAATTATTGCGTGCATTTGCCACCCAGGGCGGTACCCGTGCATTACTCTTAGGCCCCCAAAAAGGCTCGGGGCTCAAAAAGGTATTGGCCACTTGTGCGCAAGTCACGAGCATGTGCCATGGCTGCCGCAGGCGGTCGCGGTTAAGAGCTCAGCAGCTGGAGCTGGGTGTGAGCCCTCGTCCCAGGCACAGCTGCGCATGAAAGCTACGGGAGCGCTCCCTCGGGACAAACGATGGCAAGGAGCGGGGGCGGGGTGGGGGGCGTGGAGTTGAGCAGGAGCTGGAGGAGCTGGTGGGGGGGGCACGTGGCAGACTTAAGCCGGAACATTTGGTGAAGTTGTTTTGACAAAGTAATACTTAAGCGTACAGCTGGCTGATGGCGCATGGATTGAGACGGCGTGACCTTGCAGCGTGAAGCGTCACAGCGGCAGCCGCAGCCGTGCCGGAGCGCCGGCTCAAGGTGCCTCCGCTCAGCTTTTACGATCGTGGGTGACGCGCCAGGACCACAGGCGGAATTAAAGCACAGGGGCTTTAGGGGCTGCAAGCCCAGGGCCCTCGGATTTTGAAGCCCCTTCCTCCCGCAAAAAAAGGAGTGCAATGCTTTATAATGATTTATATGCAATACTATAGCACCAGCATAAATCCTACAGCATAATGAAAACCACAACATCACATTGCTACCAGTGGCGTGCACACGTGTGAACCGGTGAGTTTCTTTAGACTTTGATTTTGCTTTTTTGCAATTTGTGCAACGCAATTAAAAGTTGGATCTCGAATAACCGTGGTGACGAACTAGCTTGGCTTAAGTTGGCATGGTCGGTGGTGAATCAGTTAAGGGAAGGGAATTAAAAATACAAAGAGGGCGGCCCCCCGCTAAACGATAAGGCCCTCGGGCCCCCCATCAATGTTGATCAGGCGAAGGGCCTGGTTGGAGGGTTCATGATGCAGGGGCAGACCACAACCAGCGCAGGGTCCCAGCAATAAATAAACAACAAAACCACACAAAATACCGTTCAAACATCACCCACTTGAGAAACGACAGAGTTCATGATCAGGGTTAAAGTTTTTAGCCGACAACTTATCCCCCAAAACGTTTTTGCTCGCAGAAACCACACAAAAAAAATCACCAACCTGAACAACATTACTTATCTCCAATCAAGTGACACATGCCTGATAAGTCCTTGACACAACATGTACTACACTGGATATGGAGGACAACTCATCTGAACCAGAAACCCTTCAAAATCATGTTTTTTTTTCCCCCACCAAGGTCAACATCGGCTGTAACGAATTTCAAGCGCACCCAACCGGCGTTGACATGAGCACGCCGGGTAACGACTGCTCTTGTTGAAGAACAGCCACAACCCCGAGCCATTCACACGCACCGCAAACATTCACCGTCGCTCACGTCACTCACTTGCTCAGGAAGTTACGCCGCAAGATACCACCCGGGTCACATGTACCGCGCGCACGGCCCGCGTCGTCAATCCACTGCTGGATGAGGACCTCCCCCCATGCCCGTTGCGGGTTGTGGGGGGCGCATTTGACCATACTTCACCACGCCGGTTCGGTGGCGCATCGGTGGCACTTCGGTGCCGGTTTGTGAACGCGGGGAAGCAGACACGCCGCCGGAGCATAGTGCAGTACAACAACGGGTTTTTCCGCACCGCTCTCAACGCATCCCAGCAGCGGCCTATAACACCTGTTATGCATGGTGGTCGCCAGGGGCAGGTGGTGGGTTCATATATGAGCGAGGCACAGAAGCTCGCGGCGGAGGGGGGGCAGGGGGAGGGAGGGAGTGGGGTGCATGCAGTTTATCATCTTTATACCGAGCAAAGTATTTGTACATTTTCTTTTCCTCTTTTCACTCGAGGGGGCCCAGCCCCACGTGGGCCCTGATGACGAGCCACCGCTGGTGGTCGCCCATTCAAACACTATCCAGGCTCAAGCCTGCTTAGCTTCCCAGATCTGACGAGACCGGTCGCATTCCGGGTGACTTTGCTCATCGGCTAAGGGTGCACAAAAACAAGTCGACGGAGCGCAGTCGGAAGTTCCCATCGCCAACACCGCCAACAACAGGAAAGAAAAATCCTCCATGCGCGTGGATTATGTAACGCTCTCCAACATGCGTCCGTCCTCGAAAGTACAGTACTTCATCAGCAATTATAATGGTCAGTCTCGCGGCACGCGCGCAAGAAGCACTGCGTCCATAGGCCTCGGATAAGGCAGGGCAACCCCGAGGTCAATGCAGCCGGTTTTCCCTGACGGAAGTCCCCAATGGTAGCACAATTAGACATAAACGTCTCATTCATACCGGGGCATCATCCCTACGCGGGGTAATTGTGACAGCTAGCTACGGACACACGGACGGACGGACGGACGGACGGACGGAGCTAATGCATTCACGCTTTCAACCGCAGTCGGAAAGTGTTACAACAACAACAAGGAAAAGCGAGCGCAGCAGCTGAGCGCCGCATCAGCTGGCGCCGCGCGTAACTCGGCTGCCGACTGGACGTGGGGGGTCAGCCATCCCCGAACAGGGAATCAACAGCTGGAAGTTGGAGCGCACCCACGGAACATCACCCAGGGGAACCAGCAACAATCCGCCCACTGTGTCCAACAACACGGCTGCCTGTTTTGCGGACGATTTTGCGATGAGGGTTTTTTTTTGTTTTGCCATTCCACCCACCGCCCGCCCGCTCACCCCCCTCCCCCACCTTCCTGATTCCCACTGGATCGGAAACTCGCATTGTTTCCCAGTCCGGTCGCTGCGCGCCGCAAGATAGTGGTCATCATCGCCGGGTCCAATGCCGACTGAAGGTCAAGTCGACTCGCGTGTCACGGGAAACCGCGGGAGGAAGGTCGTGGAAAAAGCGCGGAGCAGCGACACGGGGAAGGGCTGTACGTGGGGAACTTTGTTTTTAAATGTAAGCAGCTTTTCGGACGCATACGAGAACGAGTGACGTGTCAAGTACGGCCCCTGCCGTCACTCCACTGCTGGATGAAGGCCGTGCCGTGTCGATCTTTGTGGGTGGGGTCGTTTGAAATTTACTTGAGCACGGATTCATGTTGGGGGGGGGGGGGGTCGGGGTGGCCAGCACCAGGTCGAATTCATCGCTGACGCTACCCGTGGCTGGGCATTGTATGCAGGCCTAGTTTAAGTTTAGCTACGATTGTTCAACCAGGTGAGAACTGAAGAGACCAGGGATAGTCCACGTTCGCAACAGCGGCCTGGGTAATTAGTCTGTCCAGGAGGGAGTTGACGAGTGCTACGTGTGTGTGCGTGCATTAAAGCCAATTTGAGTAACTTTTCGTATTTGGCTAAATTTTCAGACAAGACATCGGTCCAGGGATTTTTAATGTCCGCTGGAGCACACGGTTCATTATTGTGACGGTTATTACACCCGTAGTGGTAACCAGGGTAGCTGCCGGATTTGAACCGCGAATGTTCCGCAAGGAGGAATGAACGCCCCCCTGCGTCATTGTCTCTGGGTTCGTAGTTGCAGTGCGCCAAACCACTGCGACACCACTCCACCCGCGTTATAATTATGGGTGCAATAACGCGTCAGTTCACCGATTAATATCGATCCACAAGGTCACGATGCGCGCACCGAGCCGTGCGTGTAACAATTAGCATTTTGCGCTTCCGTAAATGTTGCACGTAATGGATTCATGTGACCTCTGCAGCTCCACTAGCCGCCGTGAGTGTTCGGTCGAGTGTGTGCCACACGGTGAGTGGCGAGGAGTGGGTGCCTGTGGTGAGTATCGGTGTCTGGTGATTGGCGTCAGCCGAGCAATGAGCGGCGAGTGTCTGGCTGATCAGTCAGCTGAGCGGCGAGTGTGTGGCCAGTGCCGAGCCTTTGGTGATAGATTACCGGCCCTGTTTGCGATGGAGCGACCGCGTCTAATGACACAAGCACATCTCGTCATTATCAACCATCTAACCACAAACGTGATTTTTGTTTTTATTACTTAGCTTTCTGTTTGTCGCACGCGACCTCCACTCTGTACACAACAACCCAATCAATACCAATCGTGTGCATGGGCACGCTCCGCCAAAGCCCACGCATGCCTCTGCGTGCGCGTGCGACTCCACTGACATTGAAGTTGCAAACACGAGCCCAGCTACGGCCCCCCCCCCGGGGCAGGGCACGGGTGGCACGTCGTGTCTCGCTCCCTCCCCGCTCGCTTGCACACAGAGACAGGGACAGGTCCCTGGGAAAACTGGAGCAGCGCCAATGCTTGCCGACTTGAACGTCGCCAACGCAAAACTGCGCGCACGTTACATGCGATTGGATCAAATTGCGCTCTGCGTTTATTTAGATTGAAAACTCTCGTTTCTTTAAAACGGATTTTTGTCTTTCGTTTGTTATCCTTCCACCGCACCTTTGTTTAGCATGGTTGGCTAAGTATGGTGCAAACAAAAGTTCACACATGTATGTATCTATAATACAGGGGTTTGTTTTGGTTAGATCGCGTGAATATATAAATGTGTCTCGTTAAACCTGCCACCACCCGACAGCCTTTTAGTAAGGTTTGTTACGTAAACAGAACATGCCAATTCGTGACTAGTACAGCACACCGGTGTGTCGGAGACCAAAGCCACAACAATCGGAGTACGATGTTTCACCAGTAATTAGCATTATCAGGTGACAGCCAGATTTGTGGATAAATCCTCCTGTTTCGTTCCTTATATAGAGGGGTCGATGTGATTGCGAGCACTTCCTGAACACACATGTATGTCTGTTGAACTTGGCGTGGTTGGCTGCGTACGATGTAAAAGAAGTTCAACATACACGTGTAGAGGAGTATTGTGAGTTGCCAATGAGGGGGCGAACAGGAGGAGGTGCGAGCGGGTCGACAGTCAAGGATGACGTAACGTCACGGGTTGTGTAAGGGACTTCGGAGAGCACCTTCGGGAACAAAGGCGGGGCCGAGCTGGGGGGAGGAGCCGCCCAAGGGGTTCTTAAGGCGTGATCGCGGAGCGGTGTTGGCTGAACCCCCGCTCCGGGCAGACGAGTGAGAGAGCTCAAGGGGTTTATAAGGCGTGGTCGTCGTGGGGAGCCAGGGTCAGGATCGGCTGAAGAGGGCCTCTCTCTCGTCGCGGAGCGGTGTTGGCTGAACACCCACTCCGGGCAGACGTGTGAGAGAGCCCAAGGGGAAGCCGAGGGAAGGACCCAAATAGTATTCAGCGTCCGGGATAAAGGACTGAGACAGAGTGCACCTACACGGGTGCGAGTGTAGGATGTTGAGTGTGACAGTGTTTTAATAAACGGCAACAGCCCTTATAGTATTCCTCGTCTCCGCGTGAGTCTACTGCACATGTATGTACGCACGTTGAACATCAACATACATGTAAATATGCATGTTGAACTTCTTTTGCACCGTACGTAGCCAACCCAGCTAATCGGAGGTGCAGGGAAAGGACAACGAACTGAACACGAAAATCAGCCGTCAGTATCGAGCCACATGTTTAGGCACATTTATAAAGGCGCACCCTTATGAGCTGGGTTATCCCGAACGCACGATGTTCGTGCACCGCAAAGCGTTATTTAACGGGGGCTGGTTCGATGCCGGCGAGGAATCTCGAACGTGCAGCGGTGGCGGAGAGTTTCCGGGTCGGTGGAACCGCCGACGTCCGGAATCTCGCTCCGATCGATCGGTGGCGGTGGTGGCGGTGGTGGCGGTGGTGGCGGTGGTGGCGGTGGTGGCGGTGGTGGCGGTGTCGGCGGTGGTGGCGGCGGCACCTCACGCGATGCCCGGACAGTCGTGTCGTCCGATTCCGCAAAATTTCGTAAAAATTTCCATTTTTTGCAAATCGCCGAGCAGGACTGAGCAATCACTTCCCAACTGAATTGTATGGAAGCGTAAAATAAAAACGAGATGGTGAAACTGTGAAGTACAACGACGAAGTCCGACGACCCCCGACATCGGCGATGATCGTCGAGGTTGTGAAATGTAATTTCGGGCTGTAACATGCGGGGAAAAAACGGATATGGGTGGCAACGCGAGTTGACGGACGCCAGCGAGGACATTTGTATACGAGCCACCACGGCAGTCGTATCGACTGGGCTGTGGCGGACGGCAGTGAGTCACGTGCAAGAAAGTTAAAGGACCAAGGGAGCTCCCAAAGCCGAGTAAATACATAAATTGGCTCACAAAAGAATCTGAGCAGCAGTGTTTCATCAACACAAAGCATTATGCCGGGGGGCTCTCAAAGCTTTTGTGGCAAATTACAAACGTCTCTACGATTGGGGCGTCGTCACCGACTTGTTTACAGAGAGATGGTTTAATCCGGTTACTTTACCCGATGTGAGCATTTCAAGTACAATACGAGCTCGGACAAATATCACCGTATACCCGTGTAACCTTTGCATTTAACGTACTTTATACGGTGTCGCGTATCCGACTCGCTGGGGACCTGTGTAAACGGGCGGCCATGTGAACGTGACGACTACACGCACGCGTCCGTAACTGTGCTGGGCTGTTGTTGTTATCATTGTTGTTGTCAGCCTGTAACTTCCCTGCCTTGCTATCCTTCGTTGTTCCTTTCCAGGAGTGGCCTCCGAACTTGGCGATTTCACCTCGCTGCCATCGCTTCTGCCATCCGCCTCGAGTTGATTTTGTCCTGCACTTGTCCAACAGCCTGCCCTGGGCCAATGCAAAGCGCCGAAGAGAAATATGCGAAACAGTTGCAATTACTAAAAATCGAATTATCTTAAGGTATTCATACTCTTAGTTTTTTCGGTAAAGTCACGTAGGTAAAAAATAAAATTAAAATTTATAAAAATAAAATAATTAAAATCACGACGTTTCGGAGGCAACACAAGTCTCCGTCATCAGGTGGGACCGTCACAGCTAAATTTGCTGTATCAAGCTTCAAATCTAGAATTATCTTAAGGTACTTAAAAATGTTGAGCTTTTTTTTTTTTTACAAAGATCAGGGTTCGAACTGATATTGTGTGTAACCCCTTGAGCTGCTTGGGAACTCTCAACGCCTGCGCTTTGTTTGCTTATGCCCAGCACCACCACCGCTTCCTTACCGCCCGCAGCGTCCTACCCTAGAGAGAGAGAGAACCCGCAGCAATTGCAGCGCACGCACAAGGTCACGCCATGCCCTCCAGAAAGATAAAGAAAATAATTACAGCACTTCAGAGGCAGCATCTAGCGAGAGGAGAGATGGGGAGAGAGAGAGAGAAACGCATGAGACGGGGGAAAACAAAATCAATGCTCTAATAGGCTGTGATACGTTTCTACGTCATGCACACATTGGGATTTTGCTTTTGAATCTTTAATGAACTTGTCGGCAAAAAATCTAATAAACGGCGGGTCGGTTCGTGTGCAGGTGGTGCTGGGTGGGTTGCCGCAACGTAGGATCATGAGTGGGTGCCTGCAATGGTTTGGGGAGGCCTTCATCCAGCAGTGGATTGACCATGGCTTAAGAGGATGATAAAGTTGGTAAGCAAACCCTTCTTTTGTGAGGACATCTTGGCTGGTAAGTAAGGATATACCAACAGTTTGTGTTTTCATATTCAGAAATCTTTTACTCTTCATTGGTGAATGAAAGCCATCACAGTAGGTCACATGAAACACATTACAGCATAACCTCATCAGCATCATCATCAACCAGAATCTATTCACTGCTGAATAAAGGCCAAAACTAAACTATTTTTATTTTAGCAGGTAAGGCCCACTGAGCTAGATTGCTCTTTTTTTCAGAACAGACCTGGCCACAAATAATAGCTCAATGAAGTGGCTTATCACGTGGAAATTTATAGCAGCCAAATACTCTAAATGCATGTTGATGCGACATGTGGAGAGAAAAACTGGAGGACCCGGAGAAACATCCACGCGACCACGGGGAGAGAGAGACATCCAAACTCCAAATATAAACGTGTCAGGATTGGGATCAAACCCACGACCTCCTGTAAACCAGGCAAGGTAGTTAACATCTCGTTACCATGGCTCCCGAGCTGTCACCCACTCACAGTCTTGCGACACAACAATTCGTATGGCTCGTGCGGATCAACTAATTTCTTTGCTCCATCTCCACAACTAACGTACTCCGGGAGCGAGTTTTCCTCCTTTCATTCTTTATAAAAACACATTTTAAATCCATTCTAGATTTGAAGTTTACGTGACTGCAAGGATTCATACTCTTTGATTTTTTCGGTAAAGTCACATATTACTGTATAAGCGACTTGATACAGTAATTTTGCTGTGACGGTTCCACCTGAAGACGGAAGCTTGTGTTGCCTCCGAAACGTCGTGATTTAATTTATTTTAATAATGTTTTACCTACGTGACGAATGCCTCCGCACGTCAAGTCAATGACGGGGACTTTTCGTGAGCCATACTTCACCGCGCTGGTCACCCGATTCTCACGCGCGCTGATAAGGATGCACGTGCCGCGAACCATGCCGCTCGATATTAAACAACCAACCAATGAGCGACTGCTAAGGACACTCTTTACGGCAGTCTCGTTATGAAGTTACCGCTTCAGTGAACGTATAAAATGAATAACGGATCAATTAAAATAGCGGATTTTTTTTTTCACCGTCACTGAGAGTAAAGAGAGATGTCGACATTATGGTTGGCTGGACTCGTTCAGCCAATATTAAGGTTTACAGCGACGGAGAGCCCGAAACATGTATTCGATCGCAAAGAAGGGGGGGGGGGTGGGGGGGGCAGTAGGGTTGATGCTGTTGATTAGGCATGTAATGATTTCTTGAATCACAGCTCTGTGGCTGTGAGGGCGAGTCTGTTTCTACTCGGGGTCATAACTCGAATCCTAAATCGATCGGCTTTTTTGTCCAGTTTTCCACGGCCCTCTTGCAATGTCTCCTTTGCTCTGCCTCGTGTCCGTCCCCTGCAACGTCTCGAGGCTTCTGTTGCTCCGTCTCATTCTTTGCATTAGCCTAAAGGTAACCCACGCCCATACAGCAGTGCAATCTGCGTGCATTGTAAATACAGTACCAAAAATCCACAAGTACAATTTGATGCACGTATAATACAACACAATGAATATTTGACTCTATAGACAATCTAAATATGTCCCTATATTAAGACTACATATGGGACAGGGGGGGCATGCCTGTTTCATACAGAGAGGCAGTCGGTCAGAGGAGAGGATTAATATAGAAAGGTCTTGAGCCTGGATTTCGACAGGGGCAGAGAATCAACATCACGGTGGGCTGGGAGAAGTGATTTTAAATGCTGATGGCAGTAGAGGAGAAGAAGCGACCTACTCTTAGGTTTTTTTCGGTAAAGTTACGTAGGAAAAAAAAAGTAATAAAATAAAATAATAAATGAAAATAACTCCATTAAATCACGACGTTTCGGAGGCAACACAAGTCTCTGTCTTCAGGTGGGACCGTCACAGCTAAATTTACCGTATCATTTAGCTGTGACGGTCCGACCTGAAGACGGAAACTTGTGTTGCCTCTGAAACGTCGAGATTTAATAAAGTTATTTTCATTTATTATTATTATTTTATTACTTTTTTTTTCCTACGTGACTTTACCGAAAAAACCTAAGAGTATGAATCCTTGCAGTCACGAAAGCTTCAAATCTAGAAAGAAATGACCTCCCATAGAACAAAGTCTGCCTGGGCGTTTGGACAGAAAGTCTTGGCGAGTTGAGCGGAGGGGTACATGGAGTGGTGTCGAGCGAGATGTGAAGGGAGAGATCAGGGAATGTGTAGAGAGGAGTCTAGTGAGATGGAGAGGGGAGAGGTAGGAGAGTGTGTGAAGTAGACTGAGATAGAGAGGGGGGGAGGTAGGAGAGTGTGTGTGGAGGGGAGTTATCATGAGTGTAGGAATCAACTAATCAGTCAGCAAAGGGGTCAGGGGGGGGGGTGTCACGTTGGGTGGCAGACACCACGGGTCATCTCTGGGTCCCATTACAAGTGTCATTCCAGTTGATGATTGCAAGTTTCCCAGCCCGGCTTCGGCAGTGTCGCGACGAGTGGTGCGGGGCGCAGCTGCCGGAACCCCGGGGGGGGGGGGGCGGGGGGGGGGGGTTCCAAGGGCTCTCAAGAATTCCTCCACGACGGAGCCGCGCAACGCTAGGACAGCGCGTCCGTTACCTGCCCCGCACCGGCGGGGGTGGGGGGGACGCCCGTAGCTTAGAGGGAACGGAGTTAAAATCTCACATCGACCGTCCTCTCCAAGGGCCACGCTAACGTTGTCCATCATCGTCCAGCCACCGGTGGGCGAAGGCCTCGCCAGGTTATCTCTCGGGCCTTGCATACGGCTGCCGTTGTCTGCAGGGAAACACGGTGCCGACTTCGCCTTTTCAGCCACCCGTAAGGTGATTCCGCACAACTCGGGTCCTATGTGCCTCGTTCGTGAAGGCAGGAGAGCAACTTCTGCGGTGTCTCTAAAAAAATGTTAATGATGTTCCGGCGATTGCGAAATAAGCCAGTCACTCCAGAAATTAAACAACGCATATGAGGAATGGGAAGCGGGCCGTGCGGTGGTCGACGTGCTGCACCCCGAGCCACGCGACCCGAGTTCGATTCCCGGCCGCGGCTAACATCGGTGGTGAGCGATTATCTGATCCGGCGCTGGGGAACGTCTCCCTCTCACCAACCGGGACTGATCGGCGTGAAGTATGGTCAAACAATCCCCATTACCGACAATAGTGTGGTGAGGCCTTACATGCAGCGGTGTATTTGACGAAGGGCTGCAAATCATTATTTATTTTCTCGTCGCGAATGATGATGTCGCTAAACTTACCTGTGCTGCATTGCACAACGATTTTGCCATCACAGCCGGGCGCAATAGAGAATGTCATCATTCAGAGGATTGATTCGCATCTCTTAAAATTGGCTAAATTACACTTCTGTCAACTCACTTAGCCAGAGACACTCAGCCGTTGCTAAATATAAAGCAAAAAAATAATATCAATGCTCTCTGGAAATCTCAATTGTCAATTATTCATACGATTTAGAGACGGAAAAAAAATGCCTTGCAAAATAACACAGCCCTGGGAAAGGAGAGGCTTTCAAGCCGACTGGCGACCCCACCGTGGGGATGAACTGCAACCGCCTATTCACATTTTCAACGACGTTACGGACAAAGCAAAGAGCCGAGCACGCGTGTCCTCCAAGCGACCGCCGCGTTCACTTGATGCGGTGCGGATGACACGACTTGGCATGACCGCAGAGAGCCCGCGGTTCCAATCCAGCGGGCGGCCCTGGTTATCACCGCGGTGGTGTGGACCAATCAGTTTCAAAGACAATGAGTGTATTACCAGAGCATGTTTTTTGTTTGCATGTTCACCACAAGTACGTGTGGTTAATGCAGATAGGATTCCTCGCAAAGGAGCTCTGTTTGGTGTTTTAACATCTTAACACCTGTTTTATTGCCAGGAAGGGAAAACCCTGTTCTTATGACCGTAAAATACGTTGCAACTTCTGTGTCACAGTGGAGGTAGTTAAAGATCCTGTGACGAAGAACAGCAGGCCATCTTGGGCCAGTGGGCACAAGGTCCAAGTTCGCCAAATTTGGAACATTAAACCGCAGATGACTTAGTTGGGAAACGAAAACCGAGCCCCCTGCGAGGCTATTCTGGATAACCAAGTGATGGAATAAATAATATAGTAATTGGTTTTTACCCTTTTAGCTGGCACCAAAACTGACACCTTTATACAAGGGATCATGTTTGCCTTAACCACAACACAAGCAGTCAATAATGCAAGCAAAAAAAGACAACTCTGATAATGATATGCACTATTCTTGAAATTGCTTGGTCCACACCAAAAGGCGTCATCTGGTCCAACAGCATGTGTGACTAGGCTCTAAGGAAAGCTGTCTCGGGTGTGGACTAATCAACTTCAAGGACAGTGCATACATTATCAGAGTTATGTTTTTTGTTTGCATTACGACTGCAGGTATTGTGGTCGATGCAAACATGACTCCTTGTAAAAAAAGGTGTCAGTTTTGTTGCCAGATAAAAGGGTAAAAACCTATTACTAAATCTTGCTACTGGCAAAGGAGGTCTCCTAATGAATAAATAATAATCGAGGGAATAAGAGACGGAGATAGGATAGGGGGAGATTATAGAGGGAGATGCAATAGAGGAGTAAAGAAGGGAAAGAAGGGAGGATGTATGTATGTTGAACTTCTTTCGCACTGCACGTAGCCAACCATGATAATTTTAGGTGCGGATGGCGGAAGATCCGGAGTGAATCAACAAAAGGGGGACGGGCGGGCGTAGGTGAATAACCGGCGGTGTGTGTCCTGATTAAGCTGTGATTGATGCTGATAAAGAACCAGCCCCCAGACTTCAGTAGGTGGTGCCGCTGGAAAAAAAATTGTATCTGATTTTCTTTTGTTCACCTATGCCTTCGACTCATAAATAACGTTCCACAGGCAGAAGGACAGGACGGGCGATAAATTATTCACAGAGCCGTAGGCCGAGCACACCGTGCTATCCAGCAGAAGGGGAAAGCCTACTATGCAAATCTACTTTTTCAAACTTGCACATCCAGCGAAATGTGAAAGTTATCTTATCAATCCTATCTGGTCAATCTTAACAATAGGCCGGCAAATGAATGAAAACACAAAGATGAAGATTCCCCCCTCAACACCCGCAGCCCCCGTGTAGCCTTAACAGACTGTTGGGGCAAGTGCTGTTAGCGAGCAGCACCTATGAAGGCCGGCACAGCACACGAGGTGGTGGGTGGCCAGCACCACGCCCGGCCGCCTTTGTCTCCCCGGTGGCGATAGTTACACACCACACCAGATACTCATTTGAGGATAAGTCGACCTAGGGGAGGCCCAGAACCAGTTCAGATAATCGTCACCGGTGATGGTCCTGAGCGGGAATCAAACTCGGGCGGCCGCTGTGTTTGAAACGCAGCGCGCTAACCACTGCACTACCACTCCCCCACACGTGTGTGTATATATACACAAACACGTGACTGGTAAAGTTATGTATTGGCCTAAAATACACGGTGCATATGACCAGATCAGCCTGGATTGCACCGATCTTATCAAGTCGCAGAAGCTGAGCAGGTTCGAGCCGGGATAGCGCTCGGGGATGTGTGGTTCACCGTGCACACGGGACAGGAAGTGCAGCGCAGGTGCCGTGGGCAGCAGAGGTTGGTGGTGCAGCAAAAACCTCGCGTAGTTCTGCACTCCCCACTCGCCTTCGCCAACCCCGCACTGACCAGCGTAGGTGGGGAGATGTTAACAACCTCGCATGGTACGCAGGAGGTCGTGGGTTCGATCCCGAACCTGACCCCCTGTATATTTGGGGTTTGCGTGTCTCTCTCTCTCCCCGTAGTAGTGTTAATTTTTCTCCGGGTCGTCCGGTTATTCCCTCCACATTTATAAATATGCGTTTTGAGTATTTGACTGCTATAAATTTCCACGTGATAGGCCACTTGGTTGAGCTGTCATTTGTGGCCAGGTCGCCTCTAAAAAAGAGATATACAGCTCAAGTGAGCGCCTTACGTGGTCAAATAAAAATAAATAGTTCATAGTTTTTAGGTTATTATTGTGGACAAAAATAAAATAACCCTGAAACAATTAACTTTCACTTTCAGTCAACCCACAATGCCCAGTGTGGTGAAGTATGGCCATTAAGCCCCAATTACTTGAAGGGTGCGGAGAGGCCTTCATCCAACAGTGGAATACAGACGGAGGGGCATCGCAGACGGGTGGATGCACGATGGTAACATCGTTGGATTCGTGTCGGGATCAACAAAATATGATTTCCCACACGCGCTTCGGCCACGTCGCTCTGCTGCCCAATCGCGACCGTCGCCAATCCAATTTAAATTCAACGCGAAAATCGATACGTGCCGATACGTGCGGGGGGTGGGGGGGGTGACGTAACCAAAGTCGGCCTCTCCATCGCAGAATTTGATTACGTATTAATCCTATTTAATAGGTAATTGCAATGACTCACGGAAAGGCGGATCGGATTCTCGGGGCTTTACTTTACCACGGCCGGCCAAGCGTTGCCGCTCCGAGCTGCGACCACTGGAGGACCGGGAGTGGATAAATCGGCCTCCATGCGTGACCGCGATGTTGCCGCTGCCACTGCGCAGTGTAACGGTTAGCGGGGCGGCTGTTGAAACAACGGTGCGCGTTTCTTAACTACCCCCCCTCGTCCCTTGGCTCTGTCCACCCAGCGGTGGACACGAGCGCAGTCCCAACAGTTGTGTCGACTGGAAGGAAGGTCGCTTACGGCGGCACAACTGCAGGTACCGCCACCTCTTCCAAATAGCCTCATCTTGTCATTCTGTCGCATGGTTTTCCTGCTGAGCAGCAGACTTATTGTAGGGGAGTAGCAAGGTATCCTCAAAAATGGGGGTCCCCTCTACAGCTCCTTCTAGTGCCAAAATAATGAACAGGCATATTTCCCACACAGTGCTACTTATTTTATCGACCCCGAGAGGGATGATTGGCTGAATCAACCCCCAAACAGGATGTGAACTTGCAACCTTCCCATTGTGAGCCGCTCGCTCTTCCGCAGGGCCACTTGGCCGGAGAGTCGATCGGCAGGTCGCGTGCGGCGGGGCAAAGTGTGGGGACTCCCACCTCTTCCGCGGCGATCGCGGATGAGCAGGCCAAATACCCTGCGGAGGGGGTCTCTCTCCAGAGCTCGCTTTCTAACGGAGGCCTTTTCGGCAGTAACGGGGCGCGGACGCGCTTCTTGCGCTGCGGCGAGCGCGTTGGGTCAATCGCGGCCGAGACGGCGAGACGGCAAAGATGGGTCGCCCTCGCCGAACACGGTGCGGGGGCGTCGTGGGCGATGGAGCCCGCGGCCCACGCTCGACCGATCAAGTCTCCTGATCCCCGCTCCCCACCCCCCCTTCTCCGCTCTCGGGTCCACCAAGATCAAATATTCACGAGGACAGCTGTCCCCCGGCCAGGGAGCCGGTCTATGTCGCTGCGCCACGCTTACGAGAGGGGGGGTGGGGGGGGAGGCACCGTTGTCCGGACAAATCGGGCTGCGTCATGGAAGGTCCGGAGAAAGCGGCAACGAAGCGGGGGGCCGACAGGCGGGCAAACACCGCCCTGCTCCACCAACTCGAGAGGCCGCTCGTTGCGTCTGAGAAGGCCCACGCGTCACAACTCAGGCTGGCGGCAGAGTCGTCGTCATCGTCGTCACTTAGGGTCGTGCGGCCGGGTGTCGCGCCCCGCAAACGGTCGAGGAAGCGCAGGAAGCACATTCCTCGATGGGGACCGACGTCCGCCGCATTGTGCAAGAAGCCCGCGGACCAAAATCGCCCGGCATCCGCCCCGGATCTTGTCAGATCTCACGAAGCTAAGCGGAGTCGAGGTCCCAATCGCGCCTGGATGGGCGACCAGCGTGTACAAGGATGCCACGAGGGGGATATGCTGCTGGCAGTGCTGCAAGATCGATTGTTGTGCTGTACTACGCTCCCGCGTCTATGCTCTCCCCAACTTCATCATCCTTCGATGGCCAGCATGGTAGAGAATGGTCAAATCACCCCCCACAAACCGCATAGCGTGGCGGTGATCTAACCTCGCGTACATTCGCCGACTGCTGAGGCACAGCAGAGCATGTCCCCACGTTCAGAGCCGTTTGCGAAGATTCCACCACAGGGGAGTAACCAATTTCTCCCCTGTGGTGGAATCTTCGCATATCCGACCCGGTCACAAGTCCGACTTGCTCACACATCCGCCTGTACCTCAGTCACCAGCAAGTGGTATGTGCGACGGTGTGCCGTGTACGCACACGCGTGTGTGCTATCTACGCACACACGCATGTGCCGCGAAAACACACATGCGTATGTGCCGTGAAAACACACATGCGTATGTGCCGTGAAAACACACATGCGTATGTGCCGTGAAAACACACACGCATGTGCCGCGAAAACACACACGCGTGTGTGCCGTGTACGCACACACGTGTGTGGGGCACGTTCTACGGAGGCTAGGCGGGGCGAAGCTTCTGGAGCATTTAGAAAAATGTGAACGTACTGGTTGGATTTCCTAAAATGATGACACGTGTTGTCCTTCACGCGAGGGAAGGCGATGTTTGCCACCTCTGTTTCACTGGGTATGTGTAACCCAGCACTCCGCGCCACCGCCCGTATGATAGATCATCACAAGTTGTAGTCGCGGTTCGATTGAAGGATCAAATATATATATATTTTTTATTGTTTGTGCCATCTCAATTGACTGGGGTAAAAATAAAAAGATAGGTACAAGAAGCCCGGGTAAGAGAGAGAATTAAGTTACGCAAACGGTCTGTTCAAATTGATGCAACTGGAAGGAGTATCGAACCCAATGTTTACGCGTAAACAGCATGGACAGAAAGGCCACGATTGCCGACCCCCTTCAGAAAGGACACGGCACGGAACGAGCCTCTCCCATGCGTGGACGGAGCGATGAGGCAACGTGGCTCCACACACCAAGCGATGAACCCAGCGTGCCGATCCTAGGACATCCGCCGTCCTCCTGCTGCACCTTTATTAAGCCAAATTGACCAGCGTGGTGAAGTATGGTTAAATAACTTCCATGACTGATATGGCATGGGGAGGCTCTTCATCCAGCATTGGATTGACAAAGGAGTCGGATATGATTATAATAATAATAATAATCAAATAATAACTGTTTTATCATATCTCAGGATTTGATTTGTGTTAACTGATTAAGCTATTCATCGTAATTTGTGTAGATTAAATCCAACAATGCACCTGGAGCTCTCTTACCATCTCCTCTCCCTCCACAGGGGCCACTCAAGCATCTGGTATAAGCACCGAAACAAAATCTTAGCGCCCCAAGCAGTTCAAGCAGCCTCCTCGAATTCACAATACAAATAGCGTTGTGCAAAATGTAATCTGGAATTGGGATCATTACGAACCTCTTCATTCGGAAAAAAAAACAACACAATTAAAATAATGACATTTTCAATTGGGCAATCGTGATTTCACACAACTGCCATACGATTAAGTTAAGTGGCTTTCCCAACACGTAATGTTCCGTAGTCACATGACCTACCGAATTTGTTTCTGTAAAGCCCCCCCACCGACCCCCTCTCCAGGCGCCCACCCCCCCCATTGGGCTGGCACCACCACCGCCCGCAACTCCAGATCCTCCAAAACGCACAAATTCGGTTGCCCCAGGTGGAATGTGCCAGTCGCTTGAGTGCTTCGTCCCCCACGGCGGTAACGACGTTGCGGCTCAGCGGCAGGGAAGCAGTTCGAGTTAGTTCAATACCTGGTTCGTGGTTGACGTGGCCCATCATCCCCCCGGGGAGAGGGGCGGGGTCAGTAAAATGAGTACCATGATGGAGGTGAAGTTAGCAGTGATCGTTATATGGATAGACTCTCCCCAGCCATTAGGAATGTGGAATATTTACCACTGGCTCAGGTATGTACAACAGAGTATGTTGAAATTACTTAGCACAGTAAGTAGCCAACCGTGCTAATCGGAGGTGCGGGGGAAGGACAAACTCAACACAAAAAGCAGTTCTAAAGAAATGAGTTTTCAATCTAGATTCAAAAGTGCATCGCTCCAGTGGCTTCCTGATATCAGAACGAAGAGCGTTCCAGACGGCTGCAGAAGTGCATCTGAAAGCGCGCGATGCGGTGAACGTCTTTGTTCGATGGCCGGCAAAAAGCCACTGCTGTGAGGATGACCGGAGTTCACGTGATGATTTATGGCCAAGGAATTTGTTGGTCATTTGTGGCAAGCACTTTGTGTGATGAGCAGGGAATCACTGGCGTTATGGATGCGTTACACAAAAATAAATCACGTCATCTCAGTGTCACGCCACACGCACGATGGACGGTCTCTATCGTTCATAACAGAGCACACCGTTTGAGGCTCTCCGAAACACCACTGCAATGCATTCTGGCAGGACTAACACACAATAAAAATGCGCTTCTTAAAACAAGCCAATCATCCTAATTTGCGTGTCTGCGCTTTATAAAAGTTCGGCAGAGGGGTTCTTTTTAACAATACTTGCCAAAGGAAAGGGATTCGGCGGTTGTTTTCCACCCAAACTCCGACGTGGACCTCTTCCAAACGCAACAACAACACGACCACACGAAGACCCCGCCATGGAGGAGGCCCAATAAACGTGGGAGAAGTTTTCTGACTTTATCGCCAGCGTCCATCAGCGCCGGCCTCACGGCGGGGGGACGGGGGGGACGGGGTGCTGGGAGCGATGTGTCCAGTGTGGCTCGCGTGGCTCGGCATGGCCAGCGTGGCCCAGCGTGGCCCAGGATGATGGGACGGAGCATCTCGCCGGTCACGGGGCGCGGGCGGCGCTCGCTTCAGGGGGCAAGGAGAAGCAGCGGGTAAAGAGCTCTCGAGTCCGCGCCAACGTAACGCCAGCCACCCCCCCCCCCCCCCCCGAACTCACCACAATGAGACGGCTTCGTAAAACATCGACCGAGCGCTCGCTGTTGGGAACGTCTATAATGTAAGTGAATAATGCACCCCCTTCCCAGATTTGTTTCTGTGTAGCAAAAACAAATAACAAATCCCATTGGCCACGCGGCCTTCGCTGCTTAGGTTTCAATACGAGCAACACTCTGGAGCGGCCTCGACATTCAGTGCCTCATCAGCAGTCGCGCTCACTAGAACTAATCGCAGGTGAACGGCCCGATGTTCATAGGCGGCGCCCGACGGTTGTTCAGCAGAGTTGGGACGATTAGCCCACTGGGTCGATGAAGCGACTTAAGTTCGTAATCAACGCGCGTGTTTCCTGATCGATTACTCGGTTGCCTTCAGAGAACGGCCGTCGCTCCGACATGCTCCCTTCAGGAGGCGGGAAACCTCTGCACAAGCCATGCGCAGCGGAGCCTGGCTGATGATGCAAATGACATCAGCAAGCCACGCCCATCACCTCCCATCCAGCGGCACACGTGTGAACAGGTGACTCTACTTTTGTTACAATTTTTACGCGACCAATATTATCCGTAAGAGGTTTTTGGGGGTAGATCGCGTAAATGTATAAATATATATTCATATAACCGAACTGATAATATCATCAGTAGAGTAAATCGATTACTTATATAATTAGTTAACCTAGCTCGAGTGTTCATGCCTAGGAAGGCCCAAACCCTCTCACGCTCCCAACCTCTGCCTGTCCCTCCCTCCCTCGCTCATTCACTCGCCACCCCGCGCCCTCGCCATCCCCTCCCTTCCCTCCTTCCGTCTCTCCTCCTCCTCCTCCCTCCCAGCGGCGCCGTCACACTGCACCGCCGCTTGCTGCGCTCCGAAAAAACAGGATGCATATTCACGCTGGAGCCCTCTCCTGTCAATCAGCGGCGCGCCTCAAGCTCACTTTAAGTGCTCTCCTTTGGGCTGAGTGCTGCATGTCACACGCTCGATAGTACGTGACTTTCAAGTATCATAAAAAAATTTCTAAACTGTGCACGAAGTAGTTTTTGTGATAATTAGTCGACGGAATGCAACAGACGCGTCACGCTCCCTTGAAGGACTGACCGAGGCACCCAGCACACGTGGGGCGAAACGTCGGACATCATGCCAGACGACACGCGGTACAACCCGAAGACGCGTCAGACAGCACGGTACAGCACAACCACGGAAGCCTACGCACGCAGTGATGACGAACCCTCATTTGTCGATCCACTGCTGGATGAAGGCCTCCCCATGCATGCCAGTCATAGGGCCGATATCAGCTTCACCACGCTGGACAGCGTGGGTTGGTAAAGGAGTCCGGGATCAGTTCAGGTATCACACGTAACTGATGTTAGCCCCGGCAGGGAATCAAATTCAGGTCGCCAGGTTCATAGCGCAGTGTGCTAACCACTGAGCCACAGCTGCATACACCAGGGTATCTATTTTTAACGTGGTCACCGTGTATCAAATGCCTTGAGCATCTGGAATATTAAATGAACTCCAATCAGCATCGCCGTCACCTTCAATCATATTTGGATTGCACATTTCATTGGGAATTAGCTCTGCAACGGACAGCACTCCCCCTCACCGTCCAGCCCCACCCTCCACAATGCAACGAGTTTGTTTTGATTTTGGGTCACCGTTCTATTCAATAACTAATTATTTCGTCTCGTTTATCGTGACAAATCTGAATTGTCCATTTAATTTGTTTCGTTCCATCTCGTTCGTCCGAACAGCCCAGAGGGTTACGTTTGCATCTGCTTAGGACGACTTGAAAACGCCGCAAACGATCCTTACAGGAGGACACGCACGGACCCGGATGCATATCCTGTAAGCACAAACGTCGATTTTTAAATCGCTCAATTCACCGTTACATGCCGTGCCCCACCAGTGGCGTAGCGTGGCTGGCAAGGGTCCTGGCGCAAGGAATGAAATGGGAGCCCTCTCCCAACATCCCCCCCCCAACCCCTCTGAAGCACAGCGCCTGGGCAGCTCCGTCCCGTGAGCCCTGGTGCGATTGCACTGCCTGCGCACTCGATAGCGAGTGAGTGCAGTGGACACGTGGTTAAGTGTGCACATGTATTGCCCCTTTATATATATAACGGCACGTGATGCGTGCACCCGACCGACTTTGCCTGCCGCAAAGCCACAGTTGTGTTTTTAACACGCACGGCATTACACACGTGAGGGGGTGTGCGTGCGTGCGCGCTCTCAGCAATACGGAATTGGCCAAACAACCCCAAATGCAAGAGTGCAGATTTCTATCGCGTCTAAACGTGACTACATCTCAAGCTGCTGTACACAAACAGTGGGCACATTCAGATGTTACAGGGAGACCGGGGGCAATCAGTCAGAGAAAGGAGAAGACAACGTTTGAAGCCTGGACTTGAACAGGGGCGTTCATCACCATGGGGGCAGCAGAGGAGAAGGAGCGACCCACCCATTGAGTGGCTCTGCAGTCCCCTGGAGTCAAGATGGGTGGGAATGACAACGCAAATGTTTCGCGCAGCCGCTGCCAATGCAACGTCAGCGTTTAGGATGTGTGGGCTTTGGCGAGGCTCTGGTGGTTAAGGGTTTCAAAGTGTTCCTGACTAATCGTGTGAACACACTGTTGTACAATAGTAACACAGGCAGGAAACCAAGTGCTAGTCCAACAGCACTCAATGGATGACTACAGGGCATGCAAGTCAAAAGCCATGCTCTGTCACATTCAAAGAGAATGTTTTGAAATCCACTCGCAGTCCGCAAACACACAAGAATAAAGGCCGTCTAGCCAGCCACGTTCAATTCACAGTCACATTCCTCCATTCACTCAACGTGGGCTCGGCTCGAGATGGACAAGTGAAGATCACGGGGGGGGGGGGGGGGGGGAAGGTACAAATAGCGCTTCTGCGGCCATCTGGAACGCTCTTCCTTCAGATATTAGGAAGCCACCGCAGCCATGCACTTTCAAATCATGTCGATTGAAAACTAAATTCTTTCCAACTGCTTTTTGCGTTCAGTTTATTGTCCTTTCCCCGCACCTCCGATCAGCGCGGTTGGCTACGTACGGTGCGAAAGAAGTTCAACATACAAGGCACAAGCTGCAGTCCTCGCGAATTTCTTTCTCATGCCATTGCTGACGGAAGACCTTCCACAAGGAGGCAGCTCAGGAGAGTCTTGGGGGATGTACAGTAGGGCCCACTCTTCCACGGTAGCCGGATGTCTCGGAGGTGGTGTAGTGCCCACGCTTTAGGCCGCCGCACGCAACCCGCTGATTTACCAACTGTGGTGTTTACCTATTTTACACCGCAGGGTGAGCAGAGGAGGGGAGAGGGGGGGGTGATTAAAAAAAAATATATATATATAATCTTGCCCCATTGTTTCAGCTGAGAGATCAACCTCTTCATAATCAACGTTTTTGGGTTTAGATCGCGTTATTTATAAATGTGTCGTAACCCTCCACCACCCGACACGGCCAATCAGTAAAAAAGTGTCACGTTGACAAAGGACAATTAGTTCACTGCTTTAGCCCACCGGTGTGTTGAAGCGTGAAACCACAACATTTACAATTTGAGTACGACGTTTCGCTGGTAATTGCATCCAACATCATCGGGCGAAACGTCGTACTCAAATTGTAAATGTTGTGGTTTCACGCTTCAACACACCGGTGGGCTAAAGCAGTGAACTAATTGTCCTTTGTCAACGTGACACTTTTTTACTGATTGGCCGTGTCGGGTGGTGGAGGGTTACGACACATTTATAAATAACGCGATCTAAACCCAAAAACGTTGATTATGAATAATATTGGTCGCGAAAGCCTACGTGTTAAAGATCAACCTCTGTACGTACGTTGAACTTCTTTCGCACCGTACGTAGCCAAGTCCAGCGTAGCCGACCATGACAGCCCCCCCCTCCCCCTACAACAGATCGCGAATCGTACGACAAACATGCTCGGCCGTGAGTAAAACGAGAGCCGTATTTGAGTGAAAATTAAAATCCCCGCAACCCTGACGCATTTATGACCAAGCTGGCTTGGCACGAACGCTAAATTTGTACCATCCCTTTTCACAGCTAAAACGGAAGCCACACGCTCAGCCGTGCAACTTATAATCCGTAAACCTGGCGCAGCCTCTGTCTGTATGCCCTCGGGCCCACCGCCCCCCTCACCCGCCCCATGGCACCATCAATTGACAGTGGATCATAGCCCTCACGCTCTTGTGCGAATCATCAACATCAGCAGCGGCACACTGATCAAGGCCTCCTCCCTACAAGTCGTGACTCTCCATCAAGGTTCTGCGATGCAACAATCCCCACTGCACCTGGGCAATGATTTCGTCGCTCCATCTTCCTGGGCAGGCATTCTTGGGACTCATTCCAATCCCGAGTGCGTGTGCATTCGCCTGCTGTGTAACTCGCATCTCATTCGCGGCCTCCGCGGCAGTTCTGTAACCATGAAGAGCAATCGCATCTTCATTTTAACCCCTAAAATCGTGAGCTGTAATTTAAAAGATTTTTTTTATGGCGCATTTCTTCTTAAGTGTTCCTGCGGGGCTTGGTTGGGACGCTGGCATTTTAGTGACATTCGTTAACTCAATGAAGCGTTCATTTTACATCGGTGGGGACGGTAAGAGCTGGCGCACGCAGACCCACGTAGCCATGGCAGCAAGACGCAGCAATGCCATTAACCCCCGGAAACCCCAACGTCTCAACGACCAGAGGGCGCGTTCGTTAATTGCTCTCCGAAGGCCATAGCGGTTTGTACCCATGATGTCCGACGTTCCGCTACACGTGCTGGGAGGTTATTCAGGAATTTGCTCTTGTTGTCGTTCTTTTTATTAATGTTTGCACTGCGTCTTGCTCGCCACGATGTCCCAAATGTGAAATGTCGAGAGGGCACCGTGCCGACCGACGGGCGGCAACACCCGCGAGCACACCGGAGGGCCGTACAGCACAGTCCATGGGAAAGTGCCGCTCGTAAATGCCCTTCCCGTTAACGTTAAATTCACGGCCCCTTTAACAAACAATTCGGCGTTTCCCCGCGAGCAAATCGATCGCCCTCGCCACATGCCATTAGACAATTAAAATACGAGCAGCCCGATGACGACGGCAGCCGGCGGAGCGGTAAACGCCAGTCGGCCACCGCTTGCCGAGAGGTCCGTGCGTGTTTTGAAAACAAGCAGCAGGCGTGAGACGGCATCACAGACATGGAGAGAGACCTTTTGCCACGCGTACGGACACCATCGCCGCCCTCGCCAGCAGCAGCAGCAGAAATGATTGCAGCAGGTAAACAAAACACAGATCCCCCGTATAGCCTCAACAGACTGTAAACACACGGTGTGCCGCACAGCAGTCACAAGCTGACCCAGCCGACGCAGCCTTTGTAGAGCAAACTCACAATTCGTGTTCACTCCATTCCAAGGTTATTTATTTTATTTGTTCTTTTTAATCATCACAATATTGAACCTGATAATTGTTTTTGTTACCCTTCTATCTGGCAACAAAACTGTCAGTATATTTTTTATTGGCAAATGAGGTTCCAATGGTGAATATTGAACCTGTTAAAAACCCCTCGAGATGGAACATCTCATTTGCTAAGGGTGTCTGGGCCTGGTAGCCCAAGGCATGGCCTTGGAGGGAAGCTGAACGGATGTCGCCCAACTCCTCCGCTGACTTTCCGAGGGCCCACGACGTGGCCCAAAGGTCACGGTCAAGATCGACCCCGAGATTCATAAATCGTTAAGAGAAATGATGACCCCCCACCTGGAGCCAATGCACGCTCCCCTCTGGGCCCACTGACACACACACACATACATGCATTCTGTTTCATTTCTAGATGGGAGTTGATGGGGGGTGAGGCGGGGTGGGTTTGAGGCCGGTTGTGGGGGGATCAGGGCGAGCGGTTGTGGGATCCAAACCCGCAGCCGCGTATTTACGAGGACATCCCCATGACAACGGGCCGCTTGGCGGGCGGAGGGGTCTGGCGAGACGGCGCAGAGGGAAGGGCATGCTCGCTCGATCGCAGCAGCAGCAGCGACTTCAAGGCTTCACTTTGTAAGATGCGCCGACGCCATCGCTCTACGAGCACCTCGACGCGACGGCCCTCGCCGAACACAACACCGGCACTGCAGCGGGCCGAGCTGGCCGGGAGCGTGGCGATGCGATGATAACGCAATGGCTGCATTTGCACCGATGACCTTTCTTCCATCCCCGAAACATTCTCTTGGCATGTTGAACTTCTTTCACGCCGTACGTAACCAACCGTGCTAATCGGAGGTGCGAGGAAGTTACGGCGTAACTTGCTGTTCGTAAATGAGGTGCTGGGATCTTCTGCAGGGACTGAGCGTTCCTACGAACTTCCTAAAAAACGGAAGGTTCCCGGCAGATGGTTCCACTGGTAGCGAAACGTCGGGACATGGTGCCATGGGACAAGTGGTACAACAACCCAAAAACACGTCGGAGAGCTGCATCTTCAAAGTTGGCTGTGAAGATGAAAATAACCAGGGCTTGTGCAGCTGGGGCTCCACTTGTGTCACCTCATTGGCAGTTTATCTCTCGCTCAGCTCAGCCGTTGATCAAGGGGAGGAATTTAATCTGCACACAATGGCTCCGAGCAAATTGGCAATGGTTAAACGCTTCTAATGAACGCTCCGGGATAATAAATTGCGAATGAAGATTAATGCGCTCCGCAATATTTATTCGGGACGACCGGCACTAAACCCAGGGTTCACTGCCAAGTGCCGCGCTACGGCGGAGCTGCGTCTGGACACGACAGAACGAAACGCAGCATTCGTGGGAATTCAGGGGAAAACAAAATTTGGCAGCCGCTTCTGGAAAAAGATTGTCCCCGGCGAGAACGGACAAAGGGGGAGCCGGAGCGGGAGGATGCGGGACACGGCGGTGAGGAGACCACGGTTGCTGTTGGGGGGCTGGCGAGTTGCGAATGCGACGCCTCAACAAAGAGACTGCGAGCCTGTTTGACGAGGGCAGTTCATTACCCCGGATAACGGTCCCCTGTAATTAGCGCGACGGAGTACGATCAAAAGCAAGCGACGCTCACCGTCGCGGCTCGCTCGCGTGGAGTGAAACGAGTTAACCAGACGCTTGGGGCGGCGCACGCTGTGACCAAACGTCTCGGGCTAAACTGAGCGCGGGATCGCGATACAGCGGTACCAGAAATGATGGCGAAGTGATGACGGACAAACGCACGGCAAGCGTTGCTGCGGGCGGTGGATTTCGCTCTGCCCTTTAGCGCTCGTTTCAATAAAAAGCGACATCAAAACAGAGCGCTGAGGCAGGTGGCAAACTTAGCAGAGGGATTTGCAACAACATCTCCCCCAACGTCCAAATCCACACCGCTCGTACTCCGAATGCCACCAAAAAAAACGTAAGCTCGTCCATCTCTAGAAATGGGACCACCTCTCCGCCCCGCACCAATTCCCCAAAGGAGAGGGGGGCATCAAACTATCATTGTGTATCGCTGAACGCAGGCACATTTTTTCAGATACTGCATATCTCGATTAGAGAGGGCCGCAATTCATCCATGAAATCAATACACTCGAAATAAAATCGTTAAGGTTTTCTTTTTTCCCTGGTCGATTACTCTGTAGCTTTTTAAAAAAATGGCGGCTGCCCCCACATCCTGCCTCTCGAATGTGGGAAACCCCCGACAAGCCACGCCCAGCGTGACACGCCGATGACGTCACAAAGCCATCATCTCCCGTCCAGCGGCCCACGTGGGGACAGAGTTGAGACTTCTTTTTGCCCTATGTTTGCATGATTCAATTAGTCGAGTAATCAAGTGGATAATCAGTAGAGTGATTGATGACTTAAACAATCGGACAGCCCAGCTCTGTTCTCTCTCTTAGTTCTGTAACCACTGTCCTTAAGTTAATGTCTGTTAAAGCAAATCCACATGAATTGATTCTGTATTGATTTTCTACATACAATGTATTTAGAAGCATGTACAGTACTGTAATTATCAGGACAGAAGTTAACGGGTAGCTGTCAAGGGCAAAATGTATTTGCAACACTTGCAAATTGTCCTTTTTGCGTGGATTATGTCTCCACGTCTTGGGTAATCCTTTGCTACAATTTTTTCCAGTTTTCTCATGGATACGTCCCTAACAGCAACACAAGTGTACGGCAAAGTTTGGTTCACGTTTGATCATCGTTACAAGAGTTATCCCCACTCCACTTTACAGACGTGACGACGGACTGAAGGACGGACGTAATGCATTGCACGGCGTTGAAAAGGACGCAGGGCCCCCCCCCCCCCCGCGTGACGTCACTCCACATGAGGGCCACCCCCACGCGTGACGTCACTCCACATGGGGCAACCCCCCCCCTCAATAATAATCATGAAGAGGTGACGTCCTCCAAATGGACACCCCCTCCATTAATAATAATTAGCGGGTGACGTCGTTCCACATGGGGGGGCGAGGCGCCTCCTCCCCCCTCCTCAGCGTAACGCTGTTAACGTCATGATGAACAAGGGATTATAATCTTTAAATTGAATAAGTCTGTGTCACCGCGCCCTTACAAATTACACATGGATGGATGCAATGAACATCACGTCGCGGTCTGCTTTTCGCTTGCAAGTTTCAGATTTACTGCAATACACCCGTCCTTGGACGGGCAAAATGCTCGTTTTAAGAAATAAAAGCGTGCTATCACGGCACATGGCGCTGTTTAGAGCGACAGCATCTTGCGGGCGGCTCTTAATGTGCGCCGGGCACGGCACGGAAGCCCGCTTTGTTTTGTTGCCCGAGTTGGGATTCTTTGTTCCTTGGGCATTTCGTCCCAATTCCCAGTGAGGCTTCGCGAACCCCCCGCGAACCGTGCATTGTAAACGCCGCGAACAACACGAGCACAGAGGAGAGGCCGGCCTCCCGGGGGGGGGTGTCCCCCACTCGCTCGCTCAGAGCACCCCCACCACGACGAGCCATTAAAAACGCCCACCAGGGCGCAAATCGCACGGCACCGCTGTAACAGGGCTGGCATTGGCGTCGGGTGTGGAATTGTCCCGGACCAGTCCCCGCCACACAGTGATTGACGCGTCAAAGAAGCCGGGGCTGTGGTGCAGATTTCGACTCGACGACGAATGGAACCATCTCCTTTCGCCGCGACTCGGGCGGCCTAATTCCTGAAACTCTGCCAGACCGTCGGCCGCCGCTTGCCGTGAGGCTGGGCCCGCTTTGCACGCACGGGAGAGGCTGCGTGCCGGATGCGAACGCTCCCGCGTTGCGGCGAGTCTGTGCGGTCACCAACTCTGATAGAAGAAGCAGATACCGGAGCAGCGCCGCAATTTCTTGCTCACGCCACTGGCAATCTGCCAGTGGTACCAGTGGTAGGGCCTCCGTCAGAGGCGGCACTGGAGAGTTTCCCTCAAGCGGGTATTCTGACCGACTCGTTCACACGCAGCGCCAGACTTCTTGATAGAGGTGGGGGGAGTACCCACACTTTACCCCACCAAATGCGGCATCCTGATCAACTAGCCGTGGCGGACCCAAAGATTTGAGAATGCTGCCCTATTGTATTAACTGCCGTGCCGGGAGATCGAATTTAACCGGTGACCTCTGGCTCGCGAGTCCTGTGTGCCACTAAGCGTCGCGCCGGGGCATCTTTGTCGGCTAATAATTTTAATGAATTATGAAGTCATTGCAGATTTGGTTAATTACACTCAGTATTAGAGCCTCAAATACAAGTTAACCTCCATTTACTGTGTTATTCTCCGAGGCAGACGTCGCCAAAAAACACAATTACAATAGCGGCGCCACGTTTGGTCGAAATCATACCAAAAAAAAAAATTTGACATTTCTTTTTGCGTTCCGTTCATCACGCTCCAGCAAACCGGTCCCCCAAAAGGGGAACTATAGTTTGCCAACAGCTGGGCCAAGCAGCAATCCCCATGGGGAAAGAATGGGCATGCTTCCTTAAATACTCGACTGAAGATGCTTGTTTCAGCACGCAGCGCGGCGCAAATGAGCCGATCTGCAGAATTATCCGCAACACTGCAAAGCTTGCACTTTGCGAAAGACCGGAACCTTTTGCTTTTCACCATGGCTGGCCATCGGCCGGCCATCGGGCCATTGCCCAGGGTCGCTGTTCGAGAAAGACACCCTGGCCGAGACCTCGTACACACGTTCACTTACGCCCCCTTTGTCGATCGACTGCCGGACGAGGGCCTCCCCGCGCCGTGTGGGTCGTGAGAGCCGTGTGACCGTGCGTCACCGCGTTGCTCCAGTGCCAGTCGGTGAAGTCGGGGGAGCCTAGATACACAGTACAACAATGTATGTACTGTGCTCTGCATCCCCCTGCTAACCGCGTGTAGCACAGCCACGCAGCTGCCAAAGACAACCTGGCGCGCATGGGTGGCGACCGATCCAAAGCACGATGCAGGCTCAGCCCTGCTTACCTTCCGAGCTGTGAAGAGATCCCAGTCAGTGAGGCACGTTTGGCGATGACATTCGAAATCCCAGCGCGCACGCCGAAATTACCAGCAACCAAACACAAGCCACGCGATCCCGAGCAGGGCCAAGATTGCTAAAAGCTAACCCACCGACATCCACAGTTACACATTCAGGGTCAACAACGCCGATCCCTCCATTGGCCAATGGCGTGCCATTGACGAATAGGATGAGCATGCGTGCCTAGCGATTGAGAGCACATGTCCCACAAAAACAGCTTCTTCGCCCGTCGGGTGAGGAGAGAGAGACGATGTTGGGTTGTGTGGGGGTCAGAGAGCAGAGGCTGAGGGACCAATGGCGACTAATACATTTTAGGAGACAAAACGCTCACAGCTCTCCGGCGCCTTTTTGAGGGTTGCGCCGCTTGTCGTTCAGCACAATGTCAGACATTTCCCTCCACCCGCTCGGAGCTTCTCTGGGAACTGAAGAGCGCAAGGAACCGAGAAAGTTCCCCAGCAAGTGGAGCGGAACGTCGGACGTCGTGCAGAACAACCCGAAAACACATCGGAGAGCCGTACGGCACAACCGCGAAGACCTACACCGTCCACCGTTTGTTTCTAAAACTACTAACTGTTTTTATTTTACTGGGTAAGGTCCACTGACCTACATAGCTCATTTTCAGAAGCGACCTGGCCACAAATGATAGCTCAACAAAGTGCCTTACCAGCAAAACACTCGAAGCGCATATTGATTCTAAAATGTGGAGGGGAAAAACCGAAGGACCCAGAGAAAATTCCACGCAACCACAGGGAGAACATGCAAAGTCCAAATATACAGCAGCCGTCAGGGGTCGGGATCGAACTCATGACATCCTGCATACCAGGCGAGGTAGATAACATCTCGCCCGACCGAAGCTCGTGGCTTAAAGCTGACGAGCAAGCGCTATGCTCAAAAAACACATCGGCGCGCTTACGTGGTTTGCGCGAACAATGCGCCGTGTGGAATGCGTCGAATAACAAAGCTTCGAGTGTTTTATTGAAAACACTGGAGCTTTTTTCCCTCTCCGTGCTGCTGGACCCTTGGGACAACACTGGGCCCAATGTGTCCATTCAGCTGCTGTTCACTGACACGGGGAGGGGTGGGGGGGGAGATTTGCCTGCGGGAATCGCGCTGCAGGAACGCAAGGTGCATTCCCGCGTGCGCAGTGAGAAATGTCCTCGTACCAAACTCGACTCGTGACCTTGGTCTTTCCCAAAACGAAGGTCGACGATTTTAATTTGTTAACCCCATCCCGCCTTTCACTAAAATCTCCGCACTCAAAAGGATTGCAGACTGGCGTGTTCCAGGGCCATGAGCGGGGATAATCCCTGGGTGCATCTGCCAATGGATGAGGCTTTATCGGGGGCACATGGCCGCCCTGCGTGCAACCAGCCCCAACGTGAACGTGCACGGACACCTTGGCACTCGCTTGCGTCGCCACAAATGCGCCACAACAACAGAAACTGGCAGATGCACCAACTGTGCTCCCCAAGGTGCTAGAGGAAGGAAAACAAACTAAACGCAAACTGCTTATTGTGTTTAGTTTGTTGTTATCTCCGATTAGCGCGGTTGGCTACGTACGGTGCGAAGGAAGTTCAACATACATGCGCACGTACCTGAACTGTTTTAGGCGCCAGGTGTTCTGACCACTGCTATGAGCGTTACTCCTCTGCCCTCAGTTAATTGCCGGAAGGGCGACTGCATCTAACTGCCCACTAGCTTCCTTAATGAGGCTCCTCCGCAAATAGGCAAATTGGTACCAGCGACAATAAGCACATCTTTAGTAGTGCCCGTTTATGTACATGGCTTACAGGAGTGAATTACTCATTACAAATTGTTATCAAGCAATTCGCTGTTATGCACCACAAAGAAATCGGAACCCCTAAAGTTACGGTACTTCATGTGGTACTGATCAGTAAAATCTGACCTGGGCTCATGGGCTTAAAGGACAATCTTGACACCACTGGTACCAGTCAATCACCAGTCCACTCAGCTCCGTATATCCTTCTGTGCCGCGTTAGTCCATCTCTTTCTCCAGTCCTTGCTACGCCCGTTTAGCTTGGGTAGCTTCTGCCGAAATGTACCACATTTATCGGACTCGCCCACACGTACGTGAAGCGGCGAAATGTAAGGAGAGAGAAACGTAACAGCTCAATGTATCGAGCAAAACGGCAACATATCGTCGAATCACAACCGGGAGTTACGGCAAAAATGCAGCAACCGAGCGTTTCCAAATTTCAGACACCAGTAATGTGGTTCAATCCCAAAGCTGTGAAAGCAGCGATCCGAAAGAGGATTTTTTTTTGAGTTCCCAGTGACAGGTGCAGTTAATGCATTTTCACCTCGTGGCTTTGGCGCATGGCCCCTACACAGTGTGTGTACATCCGTCAGGCAAAGCAACAGTGGTAAACTTAATGCTGGGCTATTCCACACATCACGCAGCCTCGCAGTCAGTCGAAATGTCAACATTATTTGAATATTGTACCGTACTACATATGTGGGGTTCAATTTCGAAGGGAACTAATGTAATTGTATTTCTATAGTTTCAGAATAAAATGGCTTATTTGTCGAATAAGTCAGTGGTTTCATGCACACACTCGCGATAAACTACGCGTACCATTCCCATCCCCCCCAGCGTCTAGGAAAGGAATCGGCGGATCCGAGTACGTCCGATGCGACGGTATTTCACGAGCGTTTCTCCGAAAACAAGGTGGACAAATTATTTTCATCCGAAGCGCGCCTCCTAAATAGGTGGCATATTGCACCCCGTGTTAAAAAGCCACCGAGCGATATTAATCGTTACCCACAGCTTGAAAAGATTAGAAATGTCCATCCGAAATAGTGAAACTCGACAGCTTCCGTTGCGTGCGTACAACCCACGGATGGGAGTTAACCTTTGCCCTTAAACGATGTTGCCGAAAACCCCGCCAAACCCTCTCCCCCCTCACCCCTCGAGAGAAAAAAATCCAACTTGGGTTGAAATTAAGACGAAAAATGAGTTTCCACTTAGTACATGGAAAAAAAACCATTGATAAAGGTCGCGAAAGCCTACGTGTTAAACTGATAAACGGAAAATTTTAAAACGGGAAGAACGGGAGGCGGAAAGAGATGCGGAAGTGATCAGGGTCTTGTTCACTCCCCTTGCCCTGGGTTTATACGCACAAAGACGAATATCCCTTGTATAACCTTAACAGAATGTTTGGGGCAAGTGCTGTTAGCGAGCACCTATGAAGGCCGGCCCGGCACACGAGGGGATGGGTGGCCAGCACCACGCGCGGCCGCCTTTGTCTCCCTAGTGGCGATGTTTACACACCGCACCAGGTATTATTCAAGGCTGAGTCGACCAAGGGGGAGGTCAGGGACCGATTCAGATAATCGTCACTGGCGTTGGCCTCAAGCGGGAATCGCTTAGGGCACAGCAAGAGAAGTGGGGGTAAACATCGGCACAAGACAAACAATCGAGGCCACTGAAGTCCGGTGAGAGAACAGGACGCCGCAATGTTATGGGCACGTGACCAGAACGGATCGTGAGCGGCTGCGAAAAGGACGGCGATGGGTAGAGAGAAGACCGTGATCTGCATGAACGTAAAACGCTGGACGGCGATGGAAGCCGTTTGAGTTGAAAGACTCAACGATGGCCAGAGAAGTGGAGAGAACACTGCGAGGATTTGGTGGACGGAAGTGGCCAATCGTGCTGATCGGAGGTGCAGAGGGAAGGACAACAAACTAAACACAATAAGCAGTTCTAAGAAATTAGTTTTCAATCCAGATTTTAAAGTGCATAGCTCCAAGTGGCTTCATAATATCGGAAGCCACTGGATCATAACCCCAATGGCTCAAAAGGGTCAAGATACTAAAAGGGGGATTGTGCCCGAATCCGAATCTCCGTACTTTCGGCTAAGGTGAACAATCTGCTGCCGGGTGGAATCACGGTGGGTTTGTGTTTCCATCTCCCGGATGCCACGATAATTCCATCCTTGACATCCCACCACGGGTCCCCTTTCCCCTTTCCCCCCCCCCCAGGCAAAATATCAACAGCCATGATCTATCGACTGCTGGATGAGAGCCTCCCCTAAGCTGCTGCCATCTCTCGCCATCCCGAGATGCAAGCAATCCACCTGTCTAATTGCTGCACACCGGCTGATTTCGTTGCTCCATCTCCTCCGAGCCACGCGTCTCAAAACGCACTGCGGTATGTGGCCGTAAAGACATTCGAAGAATCTCCAAATATGGGCATAACGTAAGAAGGAAGCAGTTATAAGTTACAACCCTTTGCCAATCCACTGCTGAATGAACACTAACCCTTAACCCCCCTCTACCACCACCCCCACACCACCACGAGAAAACCCCTCCCCCTCAACGCCCCCACAGTCTCCAGCAGCAGCAGCAGAGGCAGCACTTATCCCGGTCTGAGCACTCGACTCCATCAAAGACTCCCATTGTGCAACGAGGCCAGAGTTCTCCTGCGCGCCGGCGCTTAACAACAAAAAACGTGCTTTTTAAATTATTTAAGAACGAAAAAATACCAAAACGCAATTAAAAATGTTCATTTGTAGGAGGAAAGGTTAGGCGCCGTCTACTGAGCGTTAAGGAAACGTCGCTAAAAAGAGGGACAGTGGGTGGGTGGCCAGCGGACGGGACCCCGAGCGGCTCTCACCACCCCGGGGCACCCAGGAGGAAGAGGGGCACCCAGGAGGAGGAGGGGCACCCAGGAGGAAGAGGGGCACCCTGGAGGAAGAGGGGCACCCAGGAGGATGAGGGGCACCCAGGAGGATGAGGGGCACCCAGGAGGAGGAGGGGCACCCAGGAGGATGAGGGGCACCCAGGAGGATGAGGGGCACCCAGGAGGAAGAGGGGCACCCAGGAGGATGAGGGGCACCCAGGAGGATGAGGGGCACCCAGGAGGATGAGGGGTACCCAGGAGGAAGAGGGGCACCCTGGAGGAAGAGGGACACCCTGGAGGAAGAGGGACACCCAGGAGGATGAGGGGCACCCAGGAGGATGAGGGGCACCCAGGAGGAGGAGGGGCACCCAGGAGGAAGAGGGGCACCCAGGAGGAAGAGGGGCACCCAGGAGGAAGAGGGGCACCCTGGAGGAAGAGGGACACCCAGGAGGATGAGGGGCACCCAGGAAGATGAGGGACACCCAGGAGGATGAGGGGCACCCAGGAGAATGAGGGGCACCCAGGAGAATGAGGGGCACCCAGGAGGATGAGGGGCACCCAGGAGGATGAGGGGCACCCAGGAGGATGAGGGGCACCCTGGAGGATGATCGTGTGGCACGAGCGTGAGATGGGTTGGCGACGGCTGAGCAGCAAGACCACCATCCTCTCGCAGCGGATAGATCACGGTTCGATGTGTTACGTTGAACTTCTATCGCACCGCCGCACGTAGCCAACCGGAGGTGCGTGGGAAGGACACCAAACAGACGATGATGCTGATAAGGAGGCACGCTGTTGATCAAACACAATGACATTCTCCCCGGAGACTGAAGTCCAAATAAATATTGACAGGAGGCAGGGCGATGCATAGACTCATGCAACGTTAATCGAACGGACGCAGTGAAGTACAATGCTGTGTGCGGGTTTTGTTTGTGTGGCTTTTCTGGGCGCTACGATTCCCGCTCGTGACCTACATCAGTGGGGAATACCAGCTCAGGTCCTGGGCCTGCTCTAAGTCGACTCAGCCTTAAATGAGTACCTGGTGTTGGTGTGTCAACATCAGCACTGGGGAGACAAAGGCGGCCTGGGGAGTGGTGCTGTGCCGGCCTTCATAGGTGGTCTCTAAGAGCAATTCCCCCCAACAGCCTCCATTGAAGGCTGTACGGTGGGGGGGGGTGGTCTTTGTTTGAGTTGAGTACTTTCCAAATTCTCAACCAATGTCATTTGAATTGTTACGAAAAGAAATCGGAACAAGACGTGCTGACGATAACAAACAATGAAGCAGCATCCCATTTCGACTCCACGTGACATTCGGGTAGGTCAGGAAGAAAAGCGAAACGTGAACAGAATTAACCATCAAGCCGTCTCGTTTCTGTTTTAACCGCGTGCGACGCTCCGTGCACGTATTCATTTGCGCACACAACATAAACCACGCATGCGTTCATGTTCGAGCAATAATTAATCGCAGGTTGTAGTAGCTTAGACTGAATCATTACCCGGAGACAGTTTTTACGGGTTAATTAGCGAAAGACTATTTCGGAATTCCATTTTTTAAGGTAACGGAGGACAGTATATGTATGATTTTCGCAGAAGCATGTGACTTGTGTAGTGGCATCGTGTTAGTTAGTTACTACACTTGAATCCAAATGGGACAGAAGTAGCTCACAGAGCTCCAAATCCACGTTGTCTCACCCACACTTTGTTCAACAACCACACTGCAGGACAAATCTCTCCCTCGCTCTCTCTGCTCCTTTCCCCCATCACTGCTCCACCATGGAATTCCATTTCGAATCGTTACTTTTCACAAGTTCCTATCACAACCTTTACTCGATTCAAAAAACGTGCCGACTCTCATCGACAGCGACTACAACGGCGCCGTTTGTTGCTGGCCGCTTGGCTTTTTAAAAGCGTGTGGTTGTCTGGCTCGGCAAACTTTGAGTTAAAAAAAAGAAATGCAATGAATGGCAGCTACCGGGCGGGGGTTCACGCGATTAGAACCGGCCGGGACAGTTGGCCAAGCTGATTAATCGACGAAAACTTTTCATAGACTCGTCTCTGTTTGGGCGATTACTTGGCTCCCTTCAAAAAAAATGGTGTCCCTCTGCCACACCCCGAATCCCCGAAGGCAGGAAACCCCCGTCCGTATAAGCCACACCCAGCGTAATGCAGCCAATGATGATGTTGGCTTACCAAAGCCCCGCCCATCACCTCCCGTCCAGCGGCACGGGTGAGAACTACTTCCGTGTGAACCGATTAGTCAAATATAATCGAACCAATCGATAGTATAATTGGTCGAGTAACCGATTACTTACTCCACCCGATATCACAACTAGTTTTAGAGCATTGTACCATAGTACAATTAGGCTTTTTACCCCCACACAATGTTCGTGTTATCCGATAAGTCGGGTAATTGAACCGACATGTAATCGGCCGGGAAATCCATTACTCATTTATCGGATATACCCAGCGCCACGGCATACAGTGTGAGTGTGACCGAGATGACCCACCCCTCTCTTTTCCAGGAACCAGAGACAAACATTGTGAGTGGCTCCACCAGTCCATCCCTCCCCACACCCCGTGTCCCACAGGTGAAATGGGTTTTATTTTTACCTGCATGTGCCGTGCTACGGTCTGGCAAGCACGCAGCGCGCAGCGCGCATGCGTTCTGATGTCGTTGGGTCAGTGAGCGATGTGATATTGGCTTAACAGGTCTCAGGAATTTCGTTCGAACCCCGAAGAAGTTGCGTTTTGTTTTTTTCGTCATCCCAGCAGGCAGCTCACTCCAACGCGAGCGTTTCCACGATCGCCCCTTGGTCTAAAGCAGCGGTTCTTAACTTTTGACTGCAGCCTTGCACCCCTTGGTAAAAAAAAAAACATAAATACACAAGTTTGATGAAACACAGTAGTTGTACTTACATGCCCGTGCTTAATGTGTTTTTGATTATTTACCTTCTAAAAAAAATCTGGTCATGTCTCACACCCCCAAAAAAGGGGCATCGTGCACCCCCAGGTTAAGAACCATTGCTCTGAACCCAAGGCAGCAGCGACAGCAGCAGCCCTTATAAATGTTCGAACTCAACAAACAGGTTGACTCAAAACGCTACCGAAAAGTAAAACGAGATCCTTCAGAGACGTTTATAGCACGATGAATCCAAATACCGTACAAATAATAACAATAACACCCTCAAATGAATTGTAAAGTATGCACTAAACGAGTGCATTGCAAAGCTGTAGAAGGCAAAAATCTATCATGGGCAATGGCCCCCTTCTTCATAGCACATTGGAGCTGTGTGCTTTTAAATCATCATCTAGATTGAAAAGTAATTTCTTGAGAACTGCTTTTGTGTTCAGTTTGTTGATTCCAAGAACACAGGATGAGATGTTACTATCCTTTGTGCAAGCACTTCCAAGAGTTCATGAACAGTGAGCCTGGTGAAATTTGGGGAGCGCATCGTCAGTAGTGAACCTTTGGTTCCTAGGGTGTTTCGGCCTTTCATACTATACACCCTCCCCAAAGGCGGCCAGCGACAGGGTGATCAATCCTACGCTTGCGTCCCATTCCCAATTAGTCATAGAAGTTGCCTTGTTATTGATAGCCAACATCCCCGCACCTCTGATAAGTTGGCTACGTACGGTGTGAAAGAAGCTCAACATACAATTATACATATAGGCCAAACATATATAGTGGATAATACAGCAATTACCCGCTCTGTACTCGTTGGCCTCTCTCTAGTTACGTTCTATGACAAACTGCCATTGCCCAAAATGTCACCTATTATCTATTTTTCCTTTTAAGGCCACACAGTGTTGACAATGAATGTGTTGAGTTTTTGTTATTCCTGCACTGCTGCCAACACAGCAGCAGCAGCATCACCACCAGATAATTCATACACAACATGGAATAGCGGCGCAACGCAAGCTGGGCAGAATGAGCAGTGGGAATGCCCCCCCCCCCCATACGCAGCCTTGTAAAATATCGCAACGACAGAGTTGTACGCGCTGCGCGTGGTGTAGCAATTCATTTCGTCGGCACTTTCTGCTTTAAATAAAACCACACAACTGTAACACGCTCTTCCGAGTGCGATGCGGCAGCTACGCTGGAAACTGGCCGCACACATTTGCATTCGCTGGCGCACGCGTTAACATCGAAAGAAAGCAAATACGAGGATGCTGCGTTGGGACGATGGGCGGCACACTGGTACCAGTTGGCTCGATTCGAACTCCTGGCACGGCAACTGAAACGTGGGAGAATGTTTCTTAAATCCCCCACAGCCTCATCACAGTTTGTCAACGGGGCGGCAGGTCGCGTGCGGTGGGGGTCAAGCGTTTGAGTGCTCCCCCCTCTTCCAAGAGATCTGGCCAACGTAGAAGGGTAGACCGAAAACCCTCGGCCAAAGGCTCTCTCGAGTTCTTTTACGTGATGGGAGGCCCCTTCTGTCAGCAGGGGTGTGAACAAGAAATTGCGCGGCTGCACCTCTGCCTCTTAGTCGAGCAAAGCGACACCAATCGGCGGCTGCCAGTAAAACACACACCGCTCGCCGGCGTTGGCAGCGCCTCTTGCCGACGGTGCCAAAGACACAGCGATCGCACGCTGGCATGCTGGCAGGGCACCCTCTGCTGCATTGTAACCCCCCCTAGCCCCCCAATCCAACATTCATCATCTCAGCCCAGCCGTGGACTCGCAATGCGGGGAGGGTGCAACGTGATCTACAATATAATCGAACGCAGGTCGCACACAATGTGGACCGGAGAAGGTGCAGGTGGGCCTCCGGGCCAGATGGCCAACGCCCCAACCCGCCCTCAGTGCAACGTAAAAAAAAAAGTCTCTCTCTCTCCTGTTACAAGAAACTCCGCACTGTGCACAACGCAGGTCCGGGTGCGGTTGGTGTCAAATTAATTTTAAGCCTCCATTCATTTCTCCCGACGAGTGTTTTGCCGTGAAGTTGCTGAGCTGTGATGTTACGCGCTGCTGCAAAGGGTGTTAAAACAAAGTGCCATTTTTTTTTCTTCACATTTCACACACCGGGCTGTTTTCACATTTCTTTAGAGATCTATTCGCGTCGTCGTATTTCAAATGCACGGCACCCTAGGTAGCAATGATGTGGGTGCGCGCGCGTCAGTATACACGGTACGCACAAACAATTACCAACATTATCAGCAACATCCGAAAACATTGGTAGCATCAGACCTTGGAAGCTAAGCAGGGCTGAGTAGTGGATAGTTCTTGGATGCGTGACAACCGTGTGCAATAAATAGTGGTCATCGGCCGAAGGGCTACATTGCAAAGGGCAAGAGGGCAGTACAGTAACTTCATTGTCCTACTCTACATTTCCATGCTCCTACGTGGTAACGGACGGTCAAATGTGCTGCCACGGCCTGGCAAGGCGAGGGGATGCCCTCATCCAGCAGTGGATTGACTTAAAAGGTTATTCGAGTACACTCACGACTCCTGTTATCCACAAGAGTTGTACGATCTGCAAAATATCCAATTTCCCGCTGTTCTATTCTTTCCTATTATCTGTAAATTTACCCAACAGTCAATGTGGAAGAGTGTCCAAGAACCCATTTTTTTCCATGGATCAGTGAAGTATATTTCCAGATAATAGGGTCCGTGGCATTGGTGCCCCATATTATGTCACCTTCTAGAAATGTTGCTAATGTTGAACAATATTTTAGCAACACTATGGAAAAGTATTTAAGTATCTTTCAAGATGCCGGTTAGCAATGGAGCAGTTTCAATTCCCGCAAAAAACAAGTAATTGTATCGTTGTTACTCGTGTTGTTTATTTGTTAATGCTAACTTTACACCACACGCTGCAACCCAAAAAACACATCAGAGAGCCATCCATCCCGACCAGGAACACCTACACGATTGGCAAAGATGTTTTCTAAATGAGTGCGGTTAAAAGCTGTGAACTGGTTGCCACATACAAACTGCGTCACTTTACCAAAACTAAAATTGGTGAACAGGGCCTGAGTAAACGGCGTGGTGTGGGCATATGAGAGTGTGACATTTAAAAAAACGCTGTTAAAATGAAATTCATGCGTAAAGAACAGGTAAATAAACTAAATTATGATGCCCTGAAGGTTACAGGTTCTCTGAAACTTTCCATGTGACTTCCAGGTTAACCTTTAAATGTATCTCACCAGCTTATACCGGCTGAAAACCACCTGGCCCCCCTCAAAGCCAGTGCACAAAGATTAAGATTACAGCCGGAAAGGGGAAAAAAAAGAGCACCTGCAAAATATACACATTTCAAACAAAAACAGTAATATGTCATATTGGTGATTTAAAGATGCTACTATCAGACTGAAGGCGTTGGAGGGAAGTGGCCACTCCAATCAAAGGGCTGGCGGTGTGGTCGCGGCACTTGCAAATGCTATAAACAGACTCGTAATCCTCAACCAAGATTCAAGAGCCGAATGGCTCACAGGGCTATACCTAATAAATGAACTTTGAACCACTCGTGCCACTTCTTTTTGCCCAGTCGAGGACGTCATCCAGCAGTGGAAAGATTATTCTAAATCTAGTCTTGCCTATGGCAATATGTTGCCAGTAAAAGTGACGTGAGTGAATTAAGAATTGCATCGGGCAACAGGCATTCATTTAAGTGAAGCGGTAGCTTTGTCTCCAAATTGCTGGCAGGCTTAAGTCACTTCACTGCATACCGACGAAACAGATTCCTCATAATTAGCCGTAATCTATTCACTGCTGGATGAATTCAAGGCGTTGCCCCAAGCTACCACCATCTCTCAAGGTACTGAGATTTAATTTCCATTTAGCTCCTGCGCACAATCCGATTCCATTGCTCCATCTCCGTTTGCAGATGTGAAAATACACTTTGGTACGTAGCCTTATATAATTCTGAGAAATCTCCAAATATGGGCATATATTGCAACAAGGAAGAAGTTGATGAATAAAGGTATCCCCATACTATGGCCTCACCACACTGGTGTGTAAGGGTGGGGGGAGGTGCTGGGGGGGGCATGACCGGCTAAGAAATCACTTGCTATTGATGTAAGTCATGGCCAAAAATCAAATGCAGGTCACCGGGTTAAGAGTGCAGTGTTGCTAACCACTGTGCCACACGACTCCCCATGCCAGCAGGAAACTCGCTGTAACGTTTAAGCACCGGTTTTTTTCCGAATGAGTCAATGTGTTGGCAGCTGGGCCTCCAAGACCTGCCAGCGCACTTTGCACCCCGAGAATGCACGCAACGCTGTGGTATACGACGACACGTCGTACAACACTTTGATAAAGAAACCGACTCTTCTCCCCGCCACGGCAATTCCTTCCGCGAGAATTTGTGGTACAAAGGGGCAACACGTCGCCGTTCGCGAGCGAGATTAACTAAACGTATCTCGACGGCTCGTTTGCGAGAGCGGTGACGAGCGGAGTTGCTGCGTTCTAACAAAGACAACAGCGCCAATTTTGTTGTCAACAAAAATGCAACTCGTTAAGAACAAACCTTTTACCAAACAGCAAGTCCCTCATATTCTTGGTTCTTTCGGTAAAGTCACGTAGAAGGGAAATAATAAAATAATACAAATATAAAACAATACAAATTCTCACGACGTTTCGACTGCAACACAAGCAATCATCATCAGGTGTGAAACCCACAGCAAGAATTTTGCAAGAATTTTGCTGTGGATTTCACACCTGATGATGATTGCTTTTCTTACAGTCGAAACGTCATGATAGCAAGAATTTTGCTGTGGATTTCACACCTGATGACGATTGCTTGTGTTGCAGTCGAAACGTCGTGAGAACTTTTTATTGTTTTATATTTGTATTAATTTATTATTTCCCTTCTACGTGACTTTACCGAAAGAACCAAGAATATGAATCCCTGCAGTCACGAAAGCTTTAAAGCAAGTCCCTCTTTTAAATATAAAATCAATGTCTCCTGATAGAACATCACCATCATCGTCAGCCATGATCAATCCACTACTGGATGAAGGCCTCTCCAAGCCGCTGCGACCTCTCACCATCCTACGATACGATATAGAACACGACGAGGCCTCCATGTTGTCTGGCCATTGGACAAAGACGGTCACTGCATCGCCGCGCTTCAACGTGCACTTCTGCGGCCGTCTGGAACGCTCTTCCTTCCAATATTTGGAAGCCACTGGAGCTATGCACTTTTAAATCTATAGTGAAAACTAATTTCTTGAGAACTGCTTTCGGTGTTAAGTTGATTGTCCCTTCCCCCACACCTCCAATTCGCATGTTTGGCTACGTACGGTGCAAAAACAAGCTCAATATAATACTACGTTACAATGATTCCATTAAATAAATATTGGGTTCTCAATTGAAGACAACATCTGTGCAAAGGCTCTATAGTGCTGGCAAATGATAAAAGGCATTAATGCGTTCAAGGCTGAGTCTGAAGGCACAGGCACACGTTTAATTGCGTTTAATAAAAAAAAATAGGACTGTGAAGAGATAGCAAGTCACACGAGCCATCCATTAGAGAGTAAACACTGTACCGGTACGATTTACACTGTGCCAAAACCTGTCGCAATGGTGCAATTATCGTGCCGGAGAGTAAACCTGTGCATGCATCTGCTGCCACACCAATTACCCCGACAGACACAAATTAAAGTGGTTGTGCGTGTACGTGTGTGTGTTGTGGGGAGCGGTAGTATAGTGGTTAGCACGCTGCGCTATGAACCCGTGATGACAATTTAAACTGGTCCTTTCCCTCCCCTAGGTCGACTCGGCCTCAAATGAGTACCTGGTGCGGTTGCTAAAATCTGCACTGTACAGTGATGTCACAAGTTATTTGTCACACTCGAACCTGCTGGGATGGGGGCAAAAGGGTAAAAGCTTTAAAACTCTTTGTTATTTCATTCAGTCAGAGTACCTTGGTACAAAGATGCTAGCAGGAGAATGGGTAACTGTCGCCGATCAGTGATGATATCAAATAGGCTCGTGTGTTTGTCCCTGCAACTAATAGGAATGGAATATTGGGCCGTCCCGCGTCTTGCTCGGCACGATGTCTGACGTTTCGCTCCACGTGCTGGGAGCGACTTAGCCCCTGAAGACGCTGGCGTGAAACTTTGGACGTCATTAAGGCACACGCGGCACAACCCGAAAACACATCGGGAGAATTATTAAGTACAACGGTGAAAACCTATGCAGTGGTAATGTTTTGTTTTACAAAAGGTGTCAATGGGAACCTTAAATGTCCACATTTTAATTAAGAGACCTGTTAAAAACAATTGGCAAGTTGTCCAATTGTAAAGAGAGGCAACATTTATATCACTAACATTAGTCAATTCTTGAAATTGCAACCATCGCCTCGCCTCCCTTGGCCTTGCACGAGCTGTTATGCGCAAGGATATTTGTTTTGGACATGGGAATTACTGAATTAAAGGCGTTGGAAGATGTCCAACCAATTTTGTGACGTTTCAATCTATTTTTTTTGGGTGGCTTTCAAGCAGCACCAAGCACTCTGTCTTGGAGAGACATTTCAGGCTAGGACTCCGATGTGTTTTAGGTTTGTATCGCACGTTGCTCGTCGTAACGCCCGGCGCTTCGCTCCACTTGCTGGCAGCTGCTTCAGCACCAGCAGCGAAACGTTGGACATCAGGCCGGACAACAAGCAGCCGAGCAAAAACGAAAACACGACAGAGCTACACAGCTGTGCAGCGCAAACACGAAAACCCACACAGTACAGGGTGATCACAAAGTCACTTTGCAACAAGCATCCTGCAGCAAGATGGGGCTCCGGCACACAATGCCCTCGCAAATTCGGGAATATTTTAAGCAGGAATTCAGTGGACGTTGGATTGAGAGAGGATCTGATATAACGTGCCAGCCTCGAAGCCCAGTCACGACAACAAGGAGAACGCCTCACACTTAAGATTGGCAAATATTGAGGAACTCAAAAGAGCTGCCCAGAACTGCCGTGTCCAGTATGCAGCCATCATCCACTCGGAATAATCTGTCGAGGAGGACTTTGGTACGAGCCCAGCTGTGTGCTGAAAGTAGCAGGGGCAGCACACACTCAGCCTTTCGAGTCGAGGTTACATTATACTTTTTCATGCAAAGTGACTTTGTGGCAGACTAAGCCAGCAACCTTGGGCCCTCTTTTCCTGTGAAAGAAAGGCCACTGTATTGGAACAAAGCTATATACCGTAATCAGTTTCTCAAGTCAATATGAAAATAACAACCGGGCTGCCCGATTCAATTTACATCGGCTAAATTCTCGAGCCACCACATGTTCAATCGCTTCATCACAATTTTGGGAAATGGAGATTTATTTTGATGTAAACCTCAATTGGATGTTTTTGTTTATTTGTTTTAACCGTACATTACACTGGGAGGCACCACATGACTAGATCTGCATTTGCATTGTTAATCCTCAAGGCTTTGTGTAAAAAAAGCATTCAGTGCAACAAACCATTCCTTTCTTAGTAAACAATGTGCAAATGTATGTCTGTGCTTGTGCTGCGGTGAACATTAAAATACACCTTTACAAGAATTCACAACTAATGAAATTACATGAACTACAACATTAAAAAGGAGGAGAGTGAAATCATCTTATGTATGTTAAACTTTTTCACACCGTGCGTAGCCAACCGTCCTTATAATGACCCCGTCGTGGATATTTTCCTATGATATCGATACAATTTTTACATTTCTAAAATGGTATTCTCATTTGTGATTTACAAATTGTTTCTTTGGTTATGGTTAGAGTAAGGGTTCGAGTCTCATGATGACCAAACCGACAAAATATAAATTGAATAATCCAAAAGTTGTAGATCACTACATATATTGTCAGTCACCAAAATGTAGAAGTGCCAATATTACACCCTTTCGTGCCGTTTGCCAGGTTCACTGCCGTTGTTTCCCTCTCTGCGGAAACTTCGCAGTTAAAGGAATAGGAACCATTCTGAGAAGTGCTGGTGTGGCCTACCATTGGACACTGGCACATTTCCACCACTGTATATGGTAAACAAACGATTTGGTGATGCTGCTGCTGCATTTTCAGCGGTGCAGAAGCACAATTAAACAACCACAAAACCCCTCTAACATTCATCGATAAAATTGTGCCATTATAATATAAAAAATATTGAGCAATGGCACTTCCGCACATCACGTGATACGGCAGATATTGTGTCCGGTAGATTACCAACAAGAAAAACTTACTGTCAATACAGGTTAGAGTTACCTGATTTAACGTTTTCCCAGATCTCAAATTTAATCTGGCTGGGAAAAAAAACGTTGCAATAGAGGCTTCGCAGGGCATGGACATTCAGTGGCAGCATGATGTATGAAAACAAAATTACTCAATTAAAATTATCACATTTATCGGAACTGTAGAGTGCACGCCTATGACCAAGTCACCCGGAAATGCAACCAAGCTTGTCAGATCTTGGAAGCAAAGCGGCTTTGAGCTGGGACAGGGCCCACCATGCGTAACAGGGCATTATAGGCTGCGTGGCTTAGGTGGCGAGCGGCAGATGGCAGTGCAGTCAAATCCATTGTTGTGCTGCACTTCTGTGCTCCTATATCAATGCTCCACTGCCTTCACTAAACCGCACTGACCAACGTGGTGCTGTGTGGTACAAATAAAACCCACGAGCTGTGTGATATGGGGACGGCTTCATCCAGCAGTAGAATGACTAAAAGCTGTATTCGTACATGTGTAGCACATAAGATCGGCTGAGCAAATGCATATAATTGTCATCAATTATGCAATTACCATATTATCTGGATTATAACGCACTTTTCTCCTCTCCCTGCATTTTAGAACCAAAATTAGGGGTGCGTCTTTTAATCCAGTCGCTGTGCGCGGTTTTGTGCAAGACCAGAATTGTAAAACTTCATGGACATTGTGGAAACAAACACGGGGTTTCGGAGCGCATCTGACTTGCCAACGCTCTCTTATAACCCGGAGAATACGGTATCCCGTGCGGTCGTCAATCCGTCTATTGTTCTCGCTGTCAGCCTTGTCTATTGGGTCATTCTGATCTGTGCTGCCACCGCTGCCGGGGGTTGACAGGCGCGTGTAGTGTGGTGGCAGGGCCTCGCATGCTGCACGCCGACTGCGGTGGATTCCAGCACATATTGAGTGAGCGGGGCCCCCCCCCCGCTCACTCAATATGCACGGCAGCCATCAAAGCCTGGCAACAGCCCGCAATGCGACTGCGGCTCAACGACGGAGACAGGTCGCCCGAAACAACGCCCGGGCGCTTCGCTCGTTCGCCGGCGTTCACGACGTCGCTCCCAGCCGTAGCCACGTCCGCCGGGCTCATCGCCGACCTCGAAGTCGCGCGCCCCGACACCCCTGGCCGTACGAAAGGAGAAACCGGCCAACAATGGCGCGGTGGCCACTGGGGACGTACGCTTGGATTACGGGGACGGAAGGAGCGCGAGGAAGGATGTAGGCAAGAAGTGCCACGGGCAATCGGGCCACACACAAGCACTTGCACGCTCATCGGGGTCACACAATACAGTACTGTAACACAGAAGGTCGCCGCCAGAAAGGAGGAAATAATGCGGAAAAAACACGACGTTCATATAAATACGTCACGGGAAGGGAAAGAGACAACACATAAACTTTGCGTTGCTGCAGTTTCATTCGCCAATGAACAAATCATCCGGAATGCACCCGATCTCATGAGTGCTTGGCAGGCTAAGCAATGTTTAGCCTTGGATAATGCTCGGATGGGTCATCGCCACACGTAACAGGTAACACAGGACGATCACATAGCTACATTGTGGGGCAGCAAGTGGGCACTGCACCAAAATCCACTGTTGTGCAAATATTGCTCAAGAATCTGTGTTCTCCACCTTCGCAAACCCACACTGACCAGCGAACCCCGCAGCACCCGCATGGCCTGGGTAAAGCTCTCATCCAGCAGTGGATTGACAAAAGAACAAGCCGAGTTGTATTCAAGCCCTACATGCCTTTCCCAACTTGGTCGTGTGAACCTTCGGGCTTAACTCTCCCCTCTCTCAAAACAAAGGAATACGCCCACTCCCTTTCACTGGCACTGTGGAGAAAATCATCAACAACGTCGGCTTAAACGTGCAGGAAGGAGGGGTGGTGCAGTGGTTAAGCGCACTGGTCTATATAAAACCAGCGACCTGAGTTCAATTCTACTGAACGACATTTGTGAAACTACTGGACATCTGTGAAAAAAGAGCCTAATAGCTCATCGGATTCATCCAGAATAATACATATTCTCATTTTTATTCTGAATACCCGGCCACGGCTAAAATCAGTGATGAGTGAAATCGGAATGGTCCTGGGTGTCTCCTCCCCTACCCCCCCCAACCCCCTTTTGATAAACCCACAAGGAACAGCGTGCTAAAGTTATGGTCCAACAGTCCAACAGACCCCACATGGCTGAAATGGCACGGGGGAAGCCTTCATCCAGCTGGGGAATTTGACGAAGGCCGTGAATGATTGATTAAAATTAACCAACTAGTTTAGGTGGCTCAGCGGTAGAGCGAGCGGCTCGCGATTGGAAGCGTCGCAAATTCAAATCCCGATTGCAGGTTGACTCACCCCATCATCCCGCCGGGGTCGATACAAATAGAGCACCACTTATGTTGGAAGGTCAACAGTGGTTGTCCTATTCATAAACTCACCCTCCTCCCCCCCCGCCATGGTAATGTGGAATTTCCTCCAATGGCTTAGGAGAGCTGTAAACAGGAGATGAGTGACACCACGTGAATTGCTGAATTGAGCAAGAAATCACTTTTGAAAACTTTCGTCAAAAATGTAATTCGTGTGTTTTATTTTTTTTAAACCAAACAAAGTGTTAACAATTGTGTTGCTTTTTAATGAGTGAACAAGGGCTCGAATGATGAAACTGCCATGCGAAGTGAATGCTCACGAAGCCGGTGGAGAATTAGGTTCCAGGCAAGCACTTCCCCGAAACGCAGAGACACTCAGTCATGTGATAACGACACTGTATGTTCAATCGATCAGGTACGTGGCGGCGATTCTTCTTGCAACATAATGGACATGCTACAGGAAGGAAACATGTGGTAACCACCCCCACTTCCCCCAGAAAGATAAATTTCAATGTTTTCGTAAAAAAGTTATTTCAGGAAGCAATGTCGCAATTAATGTCACAGTGTTATGCTCGTAACACAATTAACAAACGTTATTTTTTACATTTCCCCGAAGGCACATTAATATTTTTATGGATTTGTTGATGGCCAAAATGTAGCACATGTACAGTTCCTTTATCATTCAACTGCTGAAAAATGGGAGGGGGTGGATTATTTGGCCATACTTCCCCACGCTGGTCAGTGCAGTTTGGTGAAGTCGCGTACTTAATATTTTCCACCCCAATTCTATCCTGATTGTGCTTTTGGAATTATGTCACGGGATGAAGAATCCCTCCTTCAAGTCCCACAGAAGTGGATGTCACAGAGCTGTCTCTGAAATCCCTTCATATGGCCTCTGGTCTACACAGCGGAGAGCATCTGAAGTAGGTCGTGTACAGACACTTTTATTACAAACAGGGTAGCGGTATCCTGACAGAGGTAGAGTATATTGTAAACACAATTAAACTTTGAGAGCACAAAAAGTTATTCACTCACTTGCATAAATCACGTTTGCCGAGCACAGGCTCAGAGGCCCACATACGCCAAGTGGCAGTAACAAATAACACGGCTGAAGGTGAAATGTGATGAGTTATTTTTTCTTGAGTTGAGCAAAGTATATGGTGGTGGTGGTGATGCTGCTGCTTTGGCAGTTGATCACAAGCACAAATAACACAATCTTCATTTGAAGCTTTCGTGACTGCAGAAATCCATACTCTTTGATTCTTTCGGTAAAGTCACATAGGTAGAAAATTTCTACGATACATTATTTTTGCTTTATTTTATTTTTCTACCTACGTGACTTTACCGAAAGAACCAAAGAGCACAAATAACACACGCACATAAAATACATTAATCAATAACACTTGGCCTTAAAAGGAAGATGACAGTATATGAAAGGTAGCGTTTCAGGCAATGACCCTTTTTGTGAGCACACAAGAACGGCCATGGAGAGTGGAGTTGGAGGCTGCACTTTACACAATGAAGACTCATAAGCATGACAGTTGTCATGTTTTCTGATGACCAGAATTTTTTTTTATCGTCACAAGAACTTGTTAAAAGAGACGAAGGGATGCAATTCTTAAGTGCAGCAGTGCGAGAGAATGGGGGGGGGGGGTGTTTTGATCTGCAGTGTGGTGTTTGGACACAGTATGGTGCAAAACCGAGAGCAAAAAGCTAGAAACGTGACTGACAGTTCACTCCGGCAGCAAGCACTGTATGTTTGTATCCATCACCCCACAGGGAACCCGTGGCCAAATTGTTGTGGACCAGGCACGGCGGCATTCCACAACGCCCACATCTCGAGCAGCACCACGTGCCTCCCCCACTCCTTCCACTCGTTAGCCCATACCTGAGCTGAACACCTGGCACCCTGCTTCTCCACCTTCCCGAGCATGCAATCACCCTCCCACTTCAGCGAACCCCAACACAGCCCCCACTAATCCATTCAAGTGCCCTCTCCTCCACCCCATCACCCAACTACCAACCCCACCTCCGCATTATCCATTCCACCCCATCCTCATTTTCCGTATGCCTCCCCCACCACCCATTCAGCACAATAATTTAAGACACTCAACCGACGCAGACATACAGCCCAGGAACCACCTCCCAAACCACTCCACAATGATCCCTTCACTCACCAGCTTTCACTTTGCCTCCCATTGGCGTGCAAAGCAAACGCTAACCGTGTTGACATTTCAAAATGCAAACGACCGTAATAGTTGACGTTTCTTTTAAGCCGCCATTCATCTCTAGTTTCCTTTCACGCAGCCGAGACTGCGTTACATAAATTGCTGTGGCTCCCATGATCGTGATTATGCCCTCTCCTGTGTGGTGGTGGTGGTGAAGGTGTCACGCCAAGGACTAATGTGGGCTGTGTGCGAGCTGTGTGTGCATGCATCGGGTCTGGCTTTCCAAGAGGTGTCCACAAAAACACCTCCCAGGGTTTTTTTCTTCCTCCGACAAGCAAACTTGAAATTAATTCGAGATTTGAAGCTTTCGTGACTGCAAGGATGCATACTCTTAGGTTTTTTCGGTAAAGTCACGTAGGTAAAAATAATAATAATAATAATAATAATAAAATAATATTAAATGAAAATAACTAAATTAAATAACGACGTTTCGGAAGCAACACAAGCCTCCGTTATCAGGTGTAACTACTCCAGTAAAATTATTTTACCGAAAAAACCTAAGAGCATGAAACTTGAATTTGAATGTAAAAGTCAGTATGAACGTCGCATTTCCGACTGGCTGGGGAGTGAGGCATAGGCAGATATGTGAAAAGGGTCGGATATGTGAATATCTACAAAACTATAGTTACACCCTACTCTTTGGTTCTTTCGGTAATTTAATTGATTATTTTATCTTTATACGTGACTTTACCGAAAGAACCAAAGAGTAATTCCTGCAGTCACGAAAGCTCCAAATTATAGTTACACCGTGCACAAAGTCCATTGGGTGTGGGCAGTTAATTGGTCATGGCGGATATATGATGGTTGGGAATGCGACATTGTACTGGATCTTGTTTTTACTGCAATTAGTTTGTTCTGTATGTGGCAATGTTGAAATGTTAGCTGGCTTCTCTCACGAGCTCGCAATCACGTCTTGCGTGAAATTTGTTGCGGATTGAGAGACATCACTTACATTCTGGGGTATATTATAACAAGCCATGAAGATGCACAAGTAGTGCACATGTGTGAAGGCATTAACTATCTTATAAATTAAAGCTATAGTGCTTTATCGCACTGCGCTACGAACCCGGGCCACCTGAGGTCAATTCCTGGCCATGACCCTTCAACTAACCAGCAAGGGTTAAAAAAGTGTGGTCAAACAACTGCAATGCCTGTGAGGCTGTGGGGAAAGCCTTCATCTCGCTCGCAGTGGATTGAAAAAGGGCTGGATGTGGATGCTAACTATACATACGTAGTAATAGGTTTTTACCCTTTCAACTGGTACAAAAACTGACACCTTTATACAAGGTATCATGTTTGCAATAACCACAACACAAGCAGTCAAAATGCAAACAAAAAGAAACAACTTTGATGATGATAATGATATGCACTGTCCTTGAAGTTGATTGGTCCACACCCGAGACAGCTTTTCTTAGAGCCTAGTCTCCATTGGTGTTGGACCAGATGACGCCAAAAGGCGCACAACTCAAAGACAGACATACGTGTCGGAGCAAAACAGATTTCATAACTACGCTGAACCACGGCCCTATTATCCATGGCAAATGTAGGGTCCACGGAAACTCCTATTATCCGCGGCCCAATTTTCTTCCTATTATCTGCGATTTTACCCCTGATGCATAGCAAAGTGGCTTCCTAATGCTCAGGTTTTTTCTACGGATAAGAGTAGCCGTGTGGCAAATTCATCCTATTAATCGCTGGAGTAAAATCATGCATATCCTTCCAGATACTGCCCGCACTCCCATATCATCGCGGGCAAGAGGCGTTCCCCTACATATACCACAGTCGCAGGAGACTTCAGTGCAAAGGATAGGTAAGAGGCACAGAGACAACATGTAAACAATAACACACTCAACATGGAGGAATGCAAGTTGCAACCTCCCCGTGGCTGTTCCTCGGCAAGCTTTGAGCGTTCAAACATCGCTAATCTGCTGCTTGCACACTGGCTTCCCAGACTAAAAGTGTGACCACAAACAGGATGGTCCGTTTACAGATACCCCACTAAAATAACAGCGGGAGGGTGGGGACTTAACCGAGAAAAATGTTTGTTTCAAAGCCTCTACACGCGTCGCATAAATCTTGACAAATCTCAATAGACGATATTCCCGTAGTCTGTTAATTACGACGGACTTTTCTCTCCGTGTTTTGCAGCAAACGTCCGAAGGTGCCGTCTTATAATCTGGTAGGGGAGTGCGCGTGTGAGACGCCAAAATGGTATCATCGAATTGACACCGGATACCGCTAGTCCAGAGTGGGTCTTTCTTTCCAGGGTGTCTTATAATCTGGAAAATACGGATTATATATCATTGAACACTACTGTGCAAGATATTGAACCATCGTTTTGCTAATCTTCGATCACCCGGTGGCACAACAATCGGCTGGGAATGAGGTTACGAGTTCAAATCATGGTTGAGGATTGACCCGGTCCATCATCTCTGCCGGCTCACTTTAGACGAGTACCACTTTGTGGGGACGTCAACATTGGTTGCCCCATGGATAGACTCGGTCAAGCCATAGGAAAGTGGAATTTCCACAACAGGAGATAAGCACCGTCTCAATGCGCATATGAGCAAGAAAGTCACTTTGACTCCGAGTTGAAAATGGGGTTATTGGGAAACTAGTGGGGCTGCCTATGATTATGGATCATCCCCTGTATTTTGACCCAAATGTTGCAGCTAAATCATTTGGTGATGCTGCGTTGGTAGTGGTGCACAGGCCTTAAAAGGAAAAATATATAATAAGCGAAATTTTGGGTAATGGCCCTACTTCTCATAGGACGTAAATAGAAAGGCCAGAGAGACACAATGGATGATGGCGTCCTCTGGTCTAACACTGTTTGAGACTAGGCTCTAAAGAAAGCTGTCTCTGGTGTGGACCAATCAGTTTTTCAAATACAATGCATATATTACCAGAGCATGTTTTTGTTTGCATGTTCACCGCAAGTTTTGTGGGGTTAACGCGGACATGATTGTTATATTTTTGATAGTGACAAGAAAAGTCCCATGATAGAATGGATAAGAGTTGGAGACTGCATTTTGCACCATGGGGCCTGCTCAGAATTACTATGTTTTTTATGTTGCTTGATAAACGCGTTTAAATCGGCACATGAATGACTAGCTATTAGTATCTACATCATGGGACCTCCTTTGCCAGTACCAAAATATATGAATAGGTTTCTCCCCTTTTTCTGGCAACAAAACTGAAACCTTTTTTTTACAAGGAATCATGTCTGCATTAACCACAATGCGTGTGGTCAGAATGCAAACAAGAAACATACTCTGATAATATATGCATTGTCCTTGAAACTGATTGGTCCACACCAGACAGCTTTCTTTTGAGCCTCGTCTCAAACGGTCTTAGACCAGAGGACGCCAAAAGGCGGACAGCTCAAAGACAATGCACTATTAAAGTAATGAGAGCTTGGGGTGAGCATTTTCATCATGTAGTAGTTAGAATAACACAGCCTTCAAATGATCAAGAATGTATGTATCTTGCAGTGCAGACCACCACAGCCCATCCCAGTCGTTTTTACTCTTCTACGGCTTCCTTCCACTTAATAATGTCGATAATTCTACACAGAATGGCGTGAATTCGTCAGTTCCCAGCGAAAAAAGTGTCCTGGCGGGCTAAAAATCACTTACAAACCAGAGAAATGTGGACAAAACCTCGAATTACTATTAAACTTTCAGTACAATGAGAACGAAAGTAGATAATCATGCCAGCCTTCATTGATGCCATCTATGTTACATTAGTGTCCCTTTCACGCGTTATAACAGAGCTGCAAGAGGGCTTTTACATCACCCCCATCTTCTCAAACATTAAACAAGGCTTGCTACAGGAGTTGTATGACCACAGTGTTGTGTTTGTTGATGCCCTAAAAATGCACGCTGGGGTCAATTCGTAACACAACAATACGGATTCATACTCTTAGGTTTTTTCGGTAAAGTCACGTAGGAAAAAATAAATAAAAATAATAGAAATAATAGAAATAACAATAGAAACAATACAGATGTGGCAAGAAGGGCAGCTTCTGGTCCCAAATAATAACAATCGTGGGGGGGGGGGAGCTCTGCACGCAAACACTTGGGGGGCAAATCAAACACAAATATCTTGGCCAACACTACGCCGGGCCGCCTTTGTCTCCCCAGTGCTGATGTTCACACACTGCACTAGGTACTAAGTTTAAAGCTGAGCCGACCCAGGGGAGACCCAGAACCGCAACATAGCATTTGTCGCCACTGTCGTGAGCCGTGTATGTGTCAATGTATAGACTGTACCGTGTGTGTGTCAATGTATAGACTGTACTGTGTGTGTCGCTGTATAGACTGTACTGTGTGTCAATGTATAGACTGTACTGTGTGTGTGTGTGTCAATGTATAGACTGTACTGTGTGTGTCAATGTATAGACTGTACTGTGTGTGTCAATGTATAGACTGTACTGTGTGTGTGTCAATGTATAGACTGTACTGTGTGTCAATATATAGACTGTACTGTGTATGTCATTGTATAGACTGTACCATGTGTGTGTGTGTCAACGTATAGACTGTACTGTGTGTATGTGTCACTGTATAGACTGTACTGTGTGTGTCAATGTATAGGCTGTACTGTGTGTGTGTCAATGTACAGACTGTACCATGTGTGTGTGTTAATGTATAGACTGTACCCTGTGTGTGTGTCAATGTATAGACTGCACTGTGTGTGTGTCAATGTATAGACTGTACTGTGTGTGTGTAAATGTATAGACTGTACTGTGTGTGTGTCAATGTATAGACTGTACTGTGTATAAATGTATCGTGTATCAATTGCGTATGCCAACACTTACACTACTGTATGTATAGCATCATGTGTACAGTTAGTCTACCACCACTTCTACGGCGTAGCATCACGTATGTGTATAATCGATACGATATCTGCATGTGTATAATCGATACGATATCTGCATATCGGCCACGGTTTATCCACTGTTGGATGACGCCTTCCCCAAGCCCACCTGCGAAGTAACATGCTGATGACACACAAGTGTTCACACACAACACAACACACACGTGTTTACACACAACACACGTGTTCACACACAACACACACGTGTTCACACACACACACAACACACACGTGTTCACACACACACACAACACACGTGTTCACACACACAACACCACACACAACACACGTGTTCACACACACAACACACGTGTTCACACACACAACACACGTGTTCACACAACACCACACACACCATACACAACACACAACACCACACACACAACACCCAACAACACAACACCACACACACAACACACAACACCACACACACAACACCCAACAACACAACACCACACACACAACACCCAACAACACAACACCACACACACAACACACAACACTACACACACAACACAACACACAACAGCACACACAACACACACGTGTCCACACACACAACACCACACACACAACACACAACACCACACACACACACACAACACCCAACAACACAACACCACACACACAACAACACAACACCACACACACAACACACAACAGCACACACAACACACACGTGTCCACACACACAACACCACACACCACACACACAGCAACACACCAACAACACACCAACAACACACTAACTCTACCGCTGTGTTAAAGTCCTCCCTACTCACCTCCTCCACGGCATTGACTGACGACCGGCACATGTTCATCTTGGTGGTGAAGGTGGAGGTGGTGGGCGAGCTGTAGTCCTCCAGAGTCTCGCTCACGAAGTCGGGGACGCTTATGTGGTCCGGCATTGCTGGATCCTCTTCGCTAATGCGTTTTAAAAATTAATAATTAACGCTCCCTGGCGATCCACGTTAAGTATTTGTTATGCTATTGTTAGTAGTAGTAATATTTATTCACTAATCCCCCTTTGCGAAGTTGGCTTTCTTGCTCAAAAGCCCAGGCAAGTCAGCCAAGAAGAGGGGGGCCCCCGGATGTTTCCAGCCACTGTCGGGAACTCCTCCTCCTCCTCTTCTTATCCTCCTTCTCCTCTTATCCTCCTCCTCTTCTCCTCCTCCTACTGGCTTGTCTTCTTATCCTCCTCCTCCGTCTCTTGCGCCACACTGGGGGAGCAGCGTGTGGCTTGGAGGATTCGTGAGGACGGTGATGGCTGAGTGAGTGAGCGATGGTGGTGGGAGGAGGAGGAGGCGGAGAGTAGTTAGGTGGAGAGAGAGAGAGAGGGAGAGGGGAGGAGGGAGGATTTGTGGTGATCTGGGACACCGTGTGGGTGGATTGAGGCTGGGTATTAGTGGGGTTTGGCGGTAGAAAGAATGGCTTTGCCTTGGGTTTGTCAACAGTGACTCGACGTCGCCGCCATGTGACCGCGGGGCAGAACGAGGAGATTGTTGGAATCGGTCGCAATGAACCCAATTCGTGTCCAGCACCCAGAGCCGGCCCAGCCACTAAGCGACCCTTGCAATTGCAAAGGGCCCCGTGGCCAGCAGAGGGCCCCCCTAGAGTCACTGCTAGCGAGTGGGTGAAAAAAATCATACATCAAAGGGGCCTCCAACCAAATTTTGCTTAGGGCCCCCAAAGGTCTAGGGCCGGTTCTGCCAGCACCACAACCACCACGTCCTCTTTGGTGTGTCAACACGACTGCATTGTTTACTTAGGGGCCGTCCATAAATGACGTCACGCGATTTTGGACGATTTTTGACCCTCCCCCCACTCGTTACATGGCGTCACAAAAAGTCAGAACCCCCCCTCTCAAATATAACGTCACAAAGCCCTGCCCCCCCCAAAAAAATAAACATGCTTCAAATCGCTTTAAATTATTGTCATTGTAGTGCGTATTTAATGTGGCGCTGCACTCTGATGTTGTAGGAGAAAACATTTCTTAAAACGTCTATTTAATTAAGTAGAACGTGTTGTCTATATTTATTTAAAGTTGCGCATTTTGATGTGACGTCACATATCTCACCCCCCCCCCCCTCGTCACACATCGTCACAAATGTCTGACCCCCCCCTAAACCATATTTCCATTTTTAAAATACAAACATGCTTCAAATCGCTTTAAACTATTGTCATTGTAGTGCGTATTTAATGTGGCGCTGCACTCTCATGTTGTAGGAGTGTTGTTATAACAATTAGTGTTGTTATAATTTAAGGATGCGCATTTTGATGTGACGTCACATTTCTCACCCCCCCCCACTCGTCACACCCCCCCCCCCCCCCAGGTGCGTGACGTCATTTATGGACGGCCCCTTTGGCATTGCACCCTCCAATCAAGACCACTTTATCGTTCGTCCTACACCATCATTTGAGGATCACTGATTTAATGCGCGCAAACTCTAGACGTGTTTCGAACATCTTTTTGTCGTTCTAATGGGATTCATCTTCAAATAAATATCACTGATTAAATTCGCCTAACTCTATTTGCAAGAATGTATCTCCTTAATCGTTTGTGTAAACATGTTTGCACTGGGTACCGCGAGCTCCACGCATCAATAATTATTGCTCCCACTATCAAACAGAGTTGAGATTCTCTGTTCAAGAACTCCTGCGACTAACCGGATCGAGCCCTCGCCATTCGTGTGCCCCGCTGCTGTTGACCTCTTGCGAGCACTCGGTTCACGGCCAGTGCCATCCTCGCTGCATCCCGGTGCCCCGGTGGCTAGGAGATGTTTACAACCTCGCCTGGTACACAGGAGGTCGTGGGTTCGATCCCGACCCTGACGTCTGCTGCTGTATATTTGGAGTTTCAGTGCCTCTCTCATCAGCACGGTGGCTAGGAGATGTTGACTACCTCGCCTGGTATACAGGAGGTCGTGGGTTCGATCCCGACCCTGACGCCTGCTGTATATTTTGAGTCTGCGTCTCGCTCTCTCCCCGTAGAATTTTCTCCGGGTTTTTCCCTCCACATTTAGAATCAACGCGCGTTTATAGTATTTCGCTGCTATCCATTTCCACGTGATAAACCAATTTCGTTGAGCTATCATTTGTGATAGCCAGGTCGCTTCTGAAAAAAAGAGCTCCATAGCTCAGTGGGCCTTAGCCTGGTAACAAAAAAAATGTTTAGTGTCGTCTGTGCCACCAGACCAATCACGTTGCAGGCTATGGACGTGGTGATGTGAGCTCGAGGGGTGGTGATGTGACCTCGATGGTGAACCGGGGAGAGCCGGAGGCGATGGTATGCGACCGATAGTCAGTGCCGGATTATCGTAGTAGCTAAAGTAGCTGCATATGCTAAAGGGCCCCGCACTTTCAAGGGCCCCGCGCTAAATGCTTTCAAGCTATCAATTCCGGTTCAGTGATTCTGCACTTGCTCTATTACTATAGTACTATACCGCCTTCGACTTTTATGAACGACTGGGTGTTTAAGGTTAGCGATGTGTCGTATTATCTGGCTGTATAACAAATGAAAACATACAATTACTTTACTATGCAAGTAAAAAATGTGTGTTTTAATATAATAATAGGGGTTTTCCCCTTTTTTCTGGCAACAAAACTGAAACCTTTTTACAAGGAATCATGTGTGCATTAACCACGATACTTGTGGTCTCATTACTTTGATAGTGCATTGTCTTTGAGCTGGACGCCTTTTGGCGTCCTCTGGTCTAGCGCCAATTGAGACGAGGCTCAAAAGAAAGCCGTCTCTGGTGTGGACCAATCAGTTTCAAGGACAATGCATATCTATATTTGAAGTTTATATATTATCAGAGTGTGTGTTTTTCTTGCATTTTGACCATAAGTATTGTGGTTAATGCACACATTATTTTTATAAAAAGGTTTCAGTTTTTTGCCAGAAAAAAGGGGGAAAACCCCCTATTATTATATTTTAGTACTGGCAAAGGAGGTCTAATGATGTGTGTTTTAATGTTTACGTTTTTTTTCCCTTTAGGGCCCCTTTATAACAAATGCTACAGGCCCCACACTGGCTTAATCCGGCACTGCCAGTAGTCCACACAGCCCCAAGGATGGTTCCCGCTCGGTTGCCCCCCTTGTTCGCTCACGTCCGAGTGACGGAATCGCCACCCCCTATTTGACCACGCATTGCAATGCACTGTTTGGAGACGTTTTACTGTGGAATGTCTCGCATCGCGACCCGCTCGCTGTTGAGTGACGTTCCACTTCAGTCGTGCCACGGGGGGCCATGTCGTACCATCGTCTGGTCTACCTTGTGTTGATCAGCGAAGGGGTTAGCTTAGTCATACCATCGGCTGGTCTACCTCGTGTTGATAAGCGAAGGGGTGAGATTAGTCATACGGTCGGCTGGTTTGGCTCCTGTTGGTTAGTGCTAAGGAGTTGCATGAACCCATCACAGCCGTGAATAAGAGCTTAGATACGACCAGGATAAATAAATATTCTCATTTTGATCACAACAAATAGGAAATGTATTCTAATCCATTGCATCTAACATGGGCAACGTTACACTCCTGAGTCTGGCTGCGTCCTGCGACTGTCCCTCTCCCCACCATCCACAGATGCCGACGTTCGTGACGGGGCTGTTGGGCAATATCCGTTCGGAGTTCACCTTTCACTGGAGCGTCAGCAAGAGCGACGTGGACGAAGATACGCGAAAGCAAATGATAACAATAAGAATGCGACTCTAGCATTACCATTTACGACAGCATCACCACCACCAGCAACCACCACAATCATCACTGGCATCATCATCATCACCACCATCACCCGCATTACCAATAACGACATCATCACGACCACCAGCATCACCACAATCACCACTGGCATCATCAGCATCACCACCATCACCCGAATTACCAATAACGACAACATCACTACCACCAGCAACCACCACAATCATCACTGGCATCATCATCATCACCACCATCACCCGCATTACCAATAACGACATCATCACTACCACCAGCATCACCACTATTACCACTGACATCATCATCACCACCATCACCAGTATTGCCAATAACGACGACATCACTATGACTAGCATCACCACAATCACCGCCATCACAGTCACCAGCATTATCAATAACGACATTATAACTACCACTAATATCATCACAATCACCACCAACGTAATCCCCATTACCCAGGAAATTCTCACCGAGTCTGGTGACTCTTTTTCAGGAATGTCTTGCCAAATGTTCACAGGAGGGCAATTATTGATATCTATAATCCCAATTGAGTAATTTGCGGGTATTTTTTTTACATTGGGATATAAAAAATACATTATTGAGTTTGCCGGGCGGCTTGGAGGTCAGAGAGCTGAGCTAACACGTCTGAAATCCACGTTTTGTTTATCTTCATTAAAGTTTAAACACGTGCATTGTACAGCTTACTTGGTGGGCAGCAGAGGGCAGTGTAGCTCAATACTGTCCAGTGCTCCCTCGTCCATGCATTTCGCCATTATACCCCCACACTGCCAAACGTTGCTCGCTCAGTATGGTCATACATCTCCCACTTCCCCCACACCGTGGTATTTAGTGGTCGCTGGGCCACCAACAGGGCCCTTTCTAAATGTATCCTCCAGGTGTCGACATTCCCTCGCCCCTAGCCCAGGCCTCGTGGACAGGCTGGTCGTCGACATCGAAGGCGATGATCTGTCGAGCACCTGGTTGAGCGTGGGCATCTCCCTGGGATGGTGAGGCCCACGTACGGTTGGGTTTTTGTTGCAGATCTGATTTCGACGCTCAATCGCAGGGCCAGGGAAGGCGGAACCTTCCGTCTGGGTGAAGACGAGCTACATGCCTGGATAGGCCCAAATGGCAGGTGTCAGATGAGGTCCTTCAAGTTCAAGTTCATTTATTAGGTATAGCCCTGTGAGCCATTCGGCTCTTGAATCGGGTGCAACCGCAACAAACAAAAAACAAAAACATGAACAAAAACATCTTAAAGTGAATATGTGACTAAGTGCAAACAGAAAATCCAAGAAAAGACAGCAAAATATTGCAGAAAAAACACCGTACACCAACGCCTTGATGTTGGCGAGATCAATGCGGGGATGTCATCGTGGCATTTGTGACGAAGGCAGACCACCTGATCTCAAGAATGCACCGAACGCTCGAGGGAGGTCTTCATCCAGCAGTAGATAGACGAAAATGCTATACAATGTAGATGTACATTTCTCCCGAGTAATGTATTCCCGCTTCAAACCGTGGTCTCCGTCCATTGCAATGGAGAAACTGCTAAATGCTTCGGTGATAGATTTGCCCAATATCTTCAGATCAAAATCCATAATATACGATATATATACGTAAATTTTGCTAAATATTTTGGAAAAATACTTAAGATTGCGGATGAATGTTGACCCTGCATTTGACCCTGCATTTTTTAAAATAACTTTTCTATAAAATTTTGACTTAAAACTTTCGTGACTGCAGGAATTCATATTCTTTGATTCTTTTAGTAAAGTAACGCAAATATAAAATATAAAAACCACGACGTTTCGATCGCAACACAAGCGGTCGTCATCAGGAAAAGTGGCTTAGCCTCTCAAGGCAAACTGCTTATAAAGGTTTAAAATTGGCGTAGCCCAAGTGTCAGCAGCATGGACGGGACAGCTAATGTTAATGTAAGTGATGGTCACTAACGGCGCTGGTGGTGGGTTTCCACCAATTAAAGGGCTGCCAGGTAAAAATTAGCATGTTAATGTAAGATCGGAGAGCAGCCTCCACGGCGAGCATGCTGAGGTGGCTATGTTAATGTGAGAGATTAGCATGTTAATGTGAGAGATTAGCGTGTTAATGTAAGATCACAGAGCCCCCGCCACGTCGAGGTCGGCACGCGGAGGTGGCTGTGTTGGTGTGAGAAATTTAACCTGTTCATGTAAAATCGGACAGCCGAAAATAACAACTAACATCGGGAGGTGGCAGGATGGGAACATCACAGGCAGTTATGACTTAAACTGGTTGATCACGTCCTTCCAATGACTGATAAGTTTGTACCCATCCTCTCGGTTGAAATTGTGTCTGTGTCTATATATGGATGGCTTCATGAACGAAACTTTGTTGATAGCCAGTGGGTTTGCAAAGTACCTTCGTCTTAGAGAAATCAATTTCGTGTGAGCCCACCGCATTAAAATAATGATTAGCCACGGCAGAAGTATTGGTCCTACCGTGTTTCAGATCTGCATTGTGTTCACGAACACAGTCCGAGACATGTCACTTAGTTTCCCCAATGTAACTACTGCCAAACACAGCTCAGTTTGTAGACGCTGGGATATTGCACGTCAGAGACCTTGTCCTTCACAGATGGGATCAGATCACGAATTTTATGTACTGTGTTAAATCGGACCTGGATCTTGTGTTTGCTCATGATTTTGGAAATATTTTTGGTTACCCCTGCTATGTATGGCAAGGTGATGGTTTTGATTGGATCCTCAGATGGCTCCTTCCTCATGGTTGGGGTGATGGCTTTGCGGATTGTGTAGTCAGAATATCAATTCGCCTTGAGAGCTTGGTGTACGTGTTTGAGTTCATTGGTTGGGTGTTCATTGAGCTCTATGGTGTAGAGTTTTGATGAGGGAATTCTTCTGGGATGGATGGTGGTGGGAATCATGTTTTAGGTAGGCATCAGTTTGGGTTGCTTTCCTGTAGACAGAATGGCTCATGGAGCCATCTGGTCTCTTTTTGATGTAAATTATATACAGTGTCTCGACACTATATCAACATTGACGCAGATTTGTTTTCTCCTACAAATCGTTCACAAATGAAAGAACGTCGATAATTTCATGGCAATATTTTAGTGTGCGTCGATGTGTTTATGAAAAACTTTGCGTGTTCGAAAAATCGATGTTTTTATTTCGAAGCCCCATCCCTACTGAAGGTCCTTCTGCCAGCAGTGGCACGAGCAAGTATTTGCAGGGCTGCACCTTTGCCTCTCTTTATCTTTCAGATAAATATAAGCATACAATTGAATGCACGTATACAGTGTTTAAGCAGAAAACTGCAGTTCTATACACCCCACCTTTGCCCCACCTCCCCCAACCCGCACTGACCAGGGTGGTGAAGTATGGTCAGGTAACCAAATGGGCTGTACTGTATGCGAATTAGCAACCCATGTTTAATAATGCGTGTTTACACAGGAAAGTCTCACTGTTTCTCGATACTTTTTTCCAAAGAGGATGTTGTAACGAGATGTTGAATCAATGCCATCAATTAGTGGCATATTGAAAAGCAAAGTGTGTGAAAAAGCAGAGGATAATACTGTACCTCTAAAAACACCAATCATACACTGACATTGTTACCTTTGCTGCACTGCCATCTCTTGGCCAGATTCGCGCAAATGAATACAGACATTTATTCACAGTGATAGAGGGGACCAAGTTTGTATTGTTATCCACGGGGTTATCCGCGGAATTACTCCACGTACCTGGACAAAAATAATTGTGGATAACAGGATGCATTTGCCGATGGTGTGCACTTATCCACAACATTTTGCAAATATGAGTTTTACTTTCTTGTGCTTCAACATTGCCATGGCTAAACGCAAATAGGTTGAATTTGCCAACAGACTCCACTCATCCGTGAAAAATTGGTGATAGCCATTCCAAAATCCAGAATCAGAAACCCCACGAATGATAGGAAGAATATGGTCATATATTATAGGAGTTTTTGCAGACCATTTAGGAATCGTGGATAACAGTCCTTCAATTGGGATGCAAAGAGCGAAAAGCTTGTATTTGAGATCACTATTAGCTTGTTTGCAACACATAGCTACCGATTAAAGCTACATTTACATGACCCATTATCATAATGATCAGCAATAATGGCCATGTGCTTGTAACACAAATGTAAAAGTGAAAACCCAGTTGTAAACATCTATTCGTCACCGAACATTGGCATTCAGTAGGTAATTTTGCATGGCTAACATAATGCATATTTGCATTGTTTTGCAACGTGTAATTTAAAATCATTGCAAGGGTCATTTAGTTTATGTTGGTGCCGATGCTGATCCAGAATGTTTATAGACCCTTGTAAATCCACTGCTGGATGAGGGATTCCCTTACCTCTCCATAATGGTCAGTGTTGATTGGTGAAGGTGGGGAGCATAGTTTTTTCAGTTTCATTTCATTTATTTGGTATAGCCCTGTGAGCCATTCGGCTCTTGAATCGCGTGCAACCGTAACAAACAAAAAACATGAACAAGAAAACATCTTAAAGGGACTATGCGCAAACAGAAAAATCCAGGAAAAAATAGCAAAAAGAAGTCCAGTAGCTTGACCAAATCGCCTAGAATGTGTCCGATGACCTTATCAGACCTCGGAAGCGAAGCAGAGCTGACACCAATTGCAGATCCCTAAAAGTCCAGCACGTGGGAAAGCCTACATGGATGACACCACCATTACACAACTGTGCATCGATGATCGGTGCACATATTCTTACGAGTAGACAACATTAACCGTGAGATTCACCCCATTAGGTAAAGCCCTGCCCCTATCTCCTAAATCCGAGTGGTAGGACTTATTGACTGCTCATTACTGTGCTTCATTACATATAATGCGCACACTAATGACCTCTGCCGAATGCTGCGAAAAGAAGCCACAGTAATGGAATTTGCCAAGTGGTCCACTTAAAAGCACTTTGCACAGAGTGGATATCCTTTAATGTGTTACGCTAATACATTTGTGTGAATTCAAAACCACAAAACAGACGCATAAAACGAAGGGAGAACAGATAATTGATCCATAAACAACGGCTGCATACACAGCATGACCGCATTGCATTGTCACGGTGTTGCAGTTATGAAACAATAAAAACAATTATATAACATATATATCGGTGCCATCACTGCGTGTAATTGCAGACAATTTGTGTGAGAAGTGATTAATGTTGGCAGCTTCCTACAGTGTTCTCATAATGCTTAAATTCGATCCTGCACGAGGCCCTACCTTTATCCTGGGTCTTTTCCAGAATTCTACATCTTTGCCATTACATCATTTTGGGAACAGCTCTGTGTGGCGGTCACCGATCTGCCATGGATTCTGAGAAGCCCCTGTGGTATTGGGCAACGCTGACACTAGGTTATGTGACAAGACCCCCACATGGATGGGGCTGTTGGCCGACGGAGGACACTGTCCCGATTATGTAAGAAAAACCTCCAGGAGACTTGTGTTTCGACTGAAAAGCGCTCGCAGCCACCCCCATTTCACAAACTATATTGTCCCAGTGCTGGGCCGGAGATGGCCAATGTCCAATATTGGCCCCATGTCAGCATGTGTTTTTTTTGGCAGCTTCAGTTTCACGGTCTGCGCTGACTCTTTATAGAGTGTACACTGCACAAAGTATTTTGCTGTGTGGGCTTTACCTGTAAATGCTTTCTCAGGGTTATGATAAAGGTTACAGACTAAAGGGTCAAAGTCACTTAGGAGATAAAATAAGGGGCCGTCCATAAATGACGTCACGCACCTAGGGTGGGGGGGGGTCAGACATTTGTGACGATGTGTGACGAAGGGGGGGGGGGTTCAAAAATCGTCCAAAATCGCGTGACGTTATTTATGGACAGCCCCTAATACTGATCCAACACATTTGTTGTGATAGTCGTGTGTGATCTGTCTGCACTGTTTTCAGTTGTGCCTATATATCTGGTTGAACATTAGTCTCAGTACATTGTTAATACGTGTCCTGATATCTATTTTTTATCAAAGCATAGCAACACGCCGTGTCATGTGTTGCCTCCGAAACGTCGTGATTTTTAATTGTATTTCTATTTCTATTATTTATACTTTTATTTTATTATTTATTTTTACCTACGTGACTTTACCGAAAAATACCTAAGAGTATGAATCCTTGCAGTCACGAAAGCTTCAAATCTAGAATGAAAACAAGAGCCAAGTTTGCACAAATATTGCTACTACGATTGTGCTTGACAGGCAAAATGTCGGTAGCGGCCTCCACCCAGCCAGTCACTTTCAACATCAGTCCCTGTTTGTGGAGCATTAAGACCCACGCCCAACTCGATCTGGCACGGCACGTTGTGATGAGGTTAGCCAAATGGATGCATCCAGTCACCTCTTGGTATCGACCTGACACATAGATGTACAGCGGCATGGGCTCGGGTGTTCTGCATCCATTATATGTGGCCAAACAGTGGTAACCGCCTTTCGGTAATCACAATGTTAAAAGTGTCTTGTTTAAATAACCACTTTTACATGAACTTGACTCTATTTGCAACTGCCACGTATTTAAGTGTCTGATCCCTTTATCTAACTCATTTGTATATTCCTTATGGGGTTTGATCAGATGTGTAAACACAGGTACAGCAGAGAGTCCATTCATCATCAACCAGCCACGGATTTATCGAAATTGATTAATGGGATTTTGCCAGATTGTCCTGGGATGCCCTCTGGGCACTGTTCAAACCGATCAACGTGCGTTTTGGACATGGCCTGATACCCAGGGTTTCCTCTCAACAATAATATCTAAATTCATAGGATAAACCACAACACGCTCTGACCAATAAAATAATCAACACTGCTGAATAATATAACTGAACAATATGACAGGACACCAGAACATATTCATTGAAATGTTTAATGTTGATGAGATAAAAAAACAATATCCTGAACATTTGGAAGGAACACGAACCCCCATCCTCAAAGCATTGGTAAATACACTTTATCAAATGGCATCACTAGAACACAGGGGGTGTAAGCTGAGAAAAAAACATAGAATGCTATAAAATGTGGTCCATTCCTAGCCTCTAAACTAAACTATGAACTCTTTTTTAAATTCTACCAGGTAAGACACACTGAGCTATATCGATCTTTTTCAGAAGTGACCTGGCCACAAATGATATCTCGATGAAGTGGATTATCATGTGGAAACTATTGCAGCCAAATACTCTAAGCGCATGTTGATTCTAAATGTGGAGGGGAAAACCGGAGGACCCAAAGAAAAATCCACGCGACCACGGGGAGAGAGAACACGCAGACTCCAAATATACAGCAGGGTCGGGATTGAACCCACCATCTCCTTCATACCAGTAGAGGATGTTAACATCTCGCCAGAACCCCTTCACTGAAATAGAACTCTACCCCCACCCCCTCCAATACAAAATCTAGACATACAGGAGATGTGATAATTTCGGCAGATTTATTCTCAGAGCGCATTGCCACCACCTTGCTTTGTTTACCCCCACCTCCCCCAATTTGTTTATGCGTGATTTGTAAAAAAAAATCAGACATGACACCTCTAAAACGAACTGCTAAATATCGTAAGAGCCAGTCAGAGTGTTCATTGGTTCGGATTTGTTATAGACACAATTGAAAATAACATTTTGAAATAAAAAATATAGGTAACTTTTTGGACGGAAGCATCTGGAAAACAAGTAAATTTGTGTATCGAGTTCGGTATATGTGGCAGATGTTTATGGGGACGGCACGGGACCATGCGATAAAATAATGCATTCCAGTATCATACCTCTCAACCCATAAGGTTTACCCGTATTCCTGTAAAGGGGAATTTAGTTTTTAGGTCCATACGGCGTACAGCCGTTTCAATAGGGCAACAACAAAAAGTTGTTGTCTGTTTCTGTTTCTCCCTTGTGGTGGGAGTTTGTAGGATGACCGTTTAGATTTATATGGGCATGGGGTGACCAATAAGGTCTAAATGGTTCTGGAATAACGTAGGCACTGATAAGGGTATGCAGTCTACAACACCCAGAGAGGGAATCAATAAATAAAGTGTGAATAAACAAAGGTTTAACTCGTGCAAGGCGCCACAGAGTACACAGGACCCGTGCCACATTCTTCAATTCTCGCACGGGATGACTGCCACTTTTCTCACCGCATCCACACGCCACCCGACAGCCAAACCTCACGCCCCCTGCCGGCCACTCTCACGCATTGCCCGTCAGCTGCCAACACGAGGAGCTCGCTCTCAAAAGGCACGTCCTATAAAGGATCAAAGGCGCAGCCCTGCAATTTCTCGCTTCACGCCACTACTGACTGAAGGGCCTCCGCAACGAGAGGGGGGCTCTTCGAGAGCGACGTCTCGCTTCCTTACGAATGGTGTATTCGGCCTGCTCTTTCTTTCACGCTGGCCAGACTTCTTGGAAGATGTGGGAGTTACCTCCTCCACTTTACCCCACCGTCAGCAACCTGCTTGCTTGCTGATAAACACATTCCTGCGGAGGGAGCTGGTAGGAACGTTGGGTTGGTCGGTCAATGGCCAGGGTCAACGGCGGCGTGGTGTATTCCGCAAATATGGCCGACTGTGAGGGCGGGCACAAGCCGGCGTGAGTCGGTTAAACGTTGAGTTTTATAAGGGCACCACGGGGTGAGCAGCCCCTCCCCACCCAGCCCCACCCCTCCCACCTCCCACCCAGCCCCTCCCCACCCAGCCCCTCCCTCCCCACCCTCCCCTCTCCACCCAGCCCCACCCCTCCCATGTTTGGATCCACGACGGACGGACGGACACAATCATCCCCTGTGGGCTGGTGTAACCAGGAGGTTCCTACCAGTATTAGTTGTACCAAATAATTCTGCAGCTGCACAGTGGCCAAACGTAGTAGGGGGAAGCAAGATTCAAGCAACCTGCACCATTGTTTAAAATGCCGCGCCGAGGGATCGAACTGGCGACCTCTTGTGGCTTACAAGCCCCGGTGTGCGTCAAGACCCTGTAAGATCCCCCCTACCCCCCTCACGGACCCCTGTGAACCCCTGTGAACTGGGGTACCCCCCCCCCCACCTCTCTCTCTCCTACCCCCCTCATGGACCCTTGTGAACCCCTGTGAACTGGGGTACCCCCCCCACCTCTCTCTCTCCTACCCCCCTCATGGACCCCTGTGAACTGGGGTATCCCCCCACCCCCCTCTCTCCTCCCCTCGCCCCGCCCACCCGGGTTCAGGGTCGCCTGGCGTGGCGCGTGGGGCCCGACGAGCCCGGTTCTGATTGGCTGCCCGGCGCAGTCGCTTCATGGCGTGACAGCGCCTCCAGCCAATGCGCTGCGGCGTGCCGGGAGCACCCCGCGATATACACAGCGGTGGTGGTGAGGGAGTGGTGGTGGTGAGAAGGGGGGTGGTGGTGGTGAGGGAGTGGTGGTGGTGGTGAGAAGGGGGGTGGTGGTGGTGGTGAGGGAGTGGTGGTGGTGAGGGAGGGGTGGTGGTAAGGGGGGTGGTGGTGGTGAGGGGGGGGGTGAGAAGGGGGGTGGTGGTGGTAGTGAGGGGGGTGGTGGTGGTGAGGGGGGGGGGTGGTGGTGAGGGGGGGGGTGGTGGTGAGGGTGGGGTGGTGGTGAGAAGGGGGGTGGTGGTGGTGAGGGGGGGGGGTGAGAAGGGGGTGGTGGTGGTGGTGGTGAGAAGGGGGTGAGAAAGGGGGTGGTGGTGGTGGTGGTGGTGAGGGGGGGGGTGGTGATGAGGGGGGGGGGTGGTGGTGGTGAGGGGGGGGGGGTGGTGGTGAGGGGGGGGGTGGTGGTGAGGGGGGGGTGGTGAGGGGGGGATGGTGATGGTGAGGGGGGGTGGTGGTAGTGAGGGGGGGGGGTGTTGGTGAGGGGGGGAGTGGTTGTGAGGGGGTGGTGGTGAGGGGGGGGTGGTGATGGTGAGGGGGGTGGTGGTGAGGGGGGGGGTGTTGGTAAGGCAGGGGGGTGGTGAGGGGGGGGTGGTGAGGGGGGTGATGGTGATGATGGTGGTGATAGTGGTGGTGATGGTCAGGGGGTGATGATGGTGATGGTGGTGAGGGGGGTGATGGTGGTGATGGTGGTGATAGTGGTGGTGATGGTGAGGGGGGTGATGGTGGTGATGGTGGTAGTCTAAGCCGGCCAACTGCGCCGCTACAGGCCGACGACGCCAGTGACGAATTATCCAAAACCGGTCCCGGGCCAACCCCTATAGGTCGACTCAGCCGCAAATGAGTCGCCTGGAGTGGTGTGTGTAGTTAAACGTCGCCACTCGGGGAGACAAAGGCGGCCGGGCGTGGTGCCGTCCACCCCCTTCATAGATGCCACACGCAAACAGCACGTGCCCCATCAGTCTGTTCAGGCTATAGGGGAAGGGAATATTTTAATATGGCAGGGGCTGTGGTGTCTGCCTTGTTAAAGTGCACAACATGGACCAAACACTCCTCCTGCTTGAACTTGTTAAAGTGAACAACATGCACCAACTACTCCTCTTGCTTGAACTTGTTAAAGTACACAACATGCACCAAACACTCCTCATGCTTGAACTTGTTAAAGTAATACAACATGGACCAACACTCCTTTTGCTTGAACTTGTTAAAGTACACAACATGCACAACTACTCAAGACCACGTGCAGCTGTGCACTCACTCACTCACTGGTAACAATGCAATGCGGGTGGGTTGGACACTGAGCGTGGACTAATTGAATTGTCATGTAACGTTGACCCCAAGGGTTGCAACCACGCGTCATTGAGAACGTTAGCATATTTACTGAATGCATCAATAGTATCAATGCATGCACACTACGGTGTGTAATGTAGCAACTGCTATACTTGGTGGTAACAAGTGGTTATGATACAGTAACTTGCGGTACACTGCATGTTGTACGAATAGCGATGGAAAGTGCCATGTGAGACTAGGCTCTAAGAAAAGCTGTCTCGGGTGTGGACCAATCAATTTCAAGGACAATGCATACATTATCAGAGTTGTGTTTTTTGTTTGCATTCTAACCGCAGGTATTGTGGTCAATGCAAACATGACTCCTTGTAAAAAAGGTGTCAGTTTTGTTGCCAGATAAAAGGGTAAAAAAACCTATTATCAAGTACTAAACTAGTATGCTTTGCACATGTGCTGACATTTAACACGGGAATATTACATGCACACTCTGGGAATACAATGCTCTTGTCGTGCATGCGTTTATATTGTACTGTAATTGTGCAGCTACACCCAGTGATGGGAACAATATTCACAAATAGATAAATACACGAGTCACTCGAAAATGGTGCAATGTAACTGCTTATTATATAACTCGTATCGTGCTCTGCAATGATTACCTTAAGGGAATTATCCAGCTGCACTCATGTTCCCAAGATGCATAATACCCTTAAGAATATAATCAGAGCACACACACACTGGCATAAGTGTTTGCTTTGTGTATTTTATATACAGTAGGCCAATAAACCCTCTAGGCAGACTCTCTCTAGCGCTCCCTCTAGCTGGGGCCACTTCCACCAGCAGTGACGTGAGCCAGCAATTGCAGGGCTGCGCCTTTATTACGCAGTACGTTCCTGCCATATAGAGCTGGTATCGTCTTGGTTCTTTCGGTAAAGTCACGTGGAAGGGAAATAATAAAATTAAAAAAATAAAACATAATAAAATACAATTCTTACGACGTTTCGGCCACAACACAAGCAGCCGTCCTCAGGTGAAGACAGCTGTCTGAAAGACAACGCTCCAATGAACACTGCTAAGTGTTGTCTTTCAGACAGCTCTGTCTTCACCTGAGGACGGCTGCTTGTGTTGTGGCCGAAACGTCGTGAGAATTTTACTTTATTATGTTTTATTTTTATTATTTTATTATTTCCCTTCTACGTGACTTTACCGAAAGAACCAATAATATGAATCCCTGCAATCACGAAAGCTTTAAATCGAAAAGAGCTGGTATCATCAGTGTGAACTTTGTGGATTTGCTCTCCAACACACCGGAGTGCTGCTTTACGTTTAACGAATTGGCCACGTTCTGTTTACGTGACAAACCTTACTACTAATTGGCTGTGTCGGGTGGTGGCGGGTTTAACGACACATTTTCGCGATCTAACCGACAAAAAACCTTCCATTATGGTTGTATCGTCATGTCGAACTGAGTTTCTGATATCCATATACAATTATAAATCACAATATTTCTATTATTTTTTATTTTTATCTACGTGACTTTACCGAAAAAACCTAAGAGTATGAATCCTTGCAGTCACTAAAGTTTCAAATCTAGAATCCATATAAAAACTACAGCATTAATGTTAGCACATCGAAATAAAAAAAAATCACCATGGAATGTAACACAACACACACACACACGTGTTGCTGTAACACACAACATGTGTGTGTGTTGTGTGTTACAGCAACACGTGTGTGTGTGTTGTGTGCCACACCGGTTTCCCCTATACAGAACCAGCAGCGTCTGCAACCACGTGCGCCGGGTCCAGTTTCCCGGCACACCCTGCGCGTGACGCCTGCTGCTGCCCCCCCCCCGCCTCGTCTCCCCCAAGCCCCAACGCCTTCATCTTTAAACTCCCCTCTGTAGCCCCACGTGTGAAAACCCAGTCACCCTCCGGGTCCTTATTCCCTCGATAATACTCCACGTAAAATGCAGCTCCCCTTGTCCCCTCTATAGCCCACGTGCCATCCAGGTCCTATAACAGACCTCATTCAATCTGTATGCCACACGTGTATCCCAGCTCCCCTCTGCACCCCACGTGCAAACCCAGGTCCCCCACAGCCCCTACCCCCTCTCTACACCACGTGTATCCCAGCTCCCCCTACCCCCTCTCTACACCACGTGTATCCCAGGTCCCCCTACCCCCTCTCTACACCACGTGTATCCCAGCTCCCCCTACCCCCTCTCTACACCACGTGTGCCCCAGCTCCCCCTACCCCCTCTCTACACCACGTGTATCTCAGCTCTCCCTACCCCCTCTCTACACCACGTGTATCCCAGCTCCCCCTACCCCCTCTCTACACCACGTGTATCCCAGCTCCCCCTACCCCCTCTCTACACCACGTGTATCCCAGCTCCCCCTACTCCCTCTCTACACCACGTGTATCCCAGCTCCTCCTACCCCCTCTCTACACCACGTGTATCCCAGCTCCCCTTACGCCCTCTCTACACCACGTGTATTCCAGCTCCCCCTACCCCCTCTACACCACGTGTATCCCAGCTCCCCCTACCCCCTCTCTACACCACGTGTATCCCAGCTCCCCACATTGCCTCCCTCCCGTTGTAAGAGGCGGGACCCCGGGGTTACTGCAGGTCACTCTCTACCCCCAGCTCCATCCCCTTCTCCCCCGCGCCACACAGCACGGGCGGCGGTGGGTGGAGGCAGCTACCGGACAAATCTCCATCATCTCCTCCTTCCCATCATCATCATCACCACCACCAAGCCTCCTCCTCCCCTAAGTAGCTCCTCCTCAAGGCGTTCCAGCCATCATCTACATCATCTTCATCACTGTCGGCATCGTCCTCATCGACTCCGTCTCGTTCATCTGGAGTCGTCGCCTTCTGGTGAGAGAGCCACCAGCAAAACCAGCGCATTTGCTTTTGCGAGATTAAATGTTATATTAATTCAGTGTTCTACTGTCGCGTGAATTAAATATATATACTGTAGCAAGCCGTTATAGCAGCGTGTGTGTGTAGTATTGCTGATATCGTACATACATCATTATAATTTACGACGTTTTAACAGAACAGCGATTACTTGGATTCACGTGGTCGTTGTAAATCAGCACCACCACCACCACCTTTAACCGAGCCAGGCTTAATCCCTTTTTACATCACAACACGGTAACTATGGTAATGGCTAATGAACGTAATTGGGTAATAATTTAGTTAATTACCGAAATACTGTAGATGATGTGTTATCATTTGCTCATCAAAGAAAAGCCAATTTGTACATTTACAAACATAAAACAAGGCCCCCCCCCCCCAAAAAAAAAACCTTCGTGGTCATTTTTGGTCAAATTATTTTCTGGCATTCTGCCCCGTGTGTTGTAGACTGTGGGTGGTGGATGACTGTAGTTTTTTGCGTGTGTTGGCAATGCTCACGTGTTGTTTGTATGGTGTAAACCCATGCTCAAAAGCAGTTTCATCCGCTTTCCATCACCACCACCTGCCACTGCATTTGAAGGTCGAGGCAGAATGCCGTACACAATGTTGTCGTTCTATAATTATTGTGTTATTCCCAACCAGACGACTCGTCCACGTCAATTCTGTATTACACGTGTTGCACCGTGCTTATATGCACCACAGCCATGGTGAAGTATGGTCAAATAATGAGGCAGCTTCATCCAGCAGTGAATTGACCAAGGGCCTGAACGCGTGCAATATGCACACACACACCGCAAATGTCCACGGAGAGAGGTAAAGACGCAGCCCTGCAATTGCCTGCTCACGCTAACTGCTGGCGGAAGGTCCGTTAACTTCTCGAGGGAGGTCGAGACTGGAGCGAATTCCTACAGAGGTTATTTGGCCTCTCTTCTCCACTGGCCAGGAGTCTTGAATAAAGTGAGAGTACTCACACTTTACCCCACCACATGCAAACCTGCCCATTGAACTTGACCGTGGCAGTGTGGTCCACAAATTTATACGGCTTTGCTAAAAAGCACGATACTGCACTGACGTATTTCACACTTTTTACTGCAAAAGAATGGTACAGTACTGTGTTGAAGGGTACATCAATATCAGTGATCTGCCAAGTGGGATGATGGTGGGATTGAATGACATTTGTCTGCTTTGAAATGACTGCATTGTGTCATGGAATATGCTCTCTGTTAGAATTCATGATTCAAGGCCAAAATGTAAAATTTGTTGTAAGAATCAAAACACTCTTCAGCTTACATTTTGTGGGGTTTTCTTTTATTGAGTGAATGTTTGACACATGGGAAGGGAGATGGATGTATTCCTCATGCTTTCTCTGGAGGTGCTCTTGCTGATTTTGAACTGCGTTGCGAGCCAGACTCATGGGTCATTTCTCCATGCTTTTGCCTCTTAAGGACATATTACCTAATACCCTGCAATGCGCCCCACGGTAACCTAGGTAGCATTACCACTGCAAGGTTGAATAACGCAACTTTAAGTGCAAGTATAAATATTACCTTTTCTCCCATTGAGATCAATATCAATTCAGGGAAATCTTCACTCAAGATGTTATTTCGTGACTGGCCCACAGGTCCTTAACTTATTTATATACAAGCCAGTACACTACCGTACAATGCAACCTTTCAGAGTTGTAATTCTATCATGGTATATAAATTTGTGAAAAAGAAAATATATGTACGTTAAATTTGGTTAATGGCATCATTACAAGGACAAGAATAATGACAGTGGCGATGGAGCAATGGAACCTGCCGGGACGTCTAATTGAGGAGGTGGCGCTTTAAATCGGATTGTGCGCAAGTGCTAATTGGATTATATCTCAGAATCGAGATGGGATTGGGACAGCTTGAGGTGGCCTTCATCCAGCAGTGGATTAAACATGGGTGATGATGATGGTGGTGGTGACACGAAATCTACCGCCGCAGATTTAATGGAACGTGTAATGTGACACACTCGTACATTCCCGCAACACGACCTGGCTATCTGTGCTGGCACATTTGTGGTTGTTTCGTGCGTGGGCATATTATGAACTGATCGGAGGGAGGATGTGGCTTGGGGATTGTTACATATTTTCCAGGAGATGGCATTGCTCCCAATTATTTTACAGTACGGTAGCTGTACCCCAGTGCATACTGCGCCTTTATTAAAGGCTAGGTGTTATATTCAGGTGTTGGCAATTAATTACATCGATCACAGGAGACTGGCATTACTTGTGCAGTATTGTACAAGTTGTAACCCGCGTTTGTCAATCCACTGCTGGATGAGGGCCTCCCTACGCCTTGTGGGCCGTGAGGCAGAGGTCGCAACCGGGTACCCGATACCCGTACCCTACCCGATACCCGGCTACCCGTACCCGGCCGGGTACGGGTACGGGTACCCGTTTGCGACCCTGGTGCGGCCGGGTACGGGTACGGGTAGGCCGTGAGTCACCGGTGAGTCACCGTTTGTCACTCATTTCCCAACGTCTTGTCTCTTCTCACAATTCAAGTTCCTAGAATCAACCCACCCGCGCCTGCAACATGGCTTCATCCCAGAGGTCGCAATCAGGTACCCGATACCCGTACCCTACCCGTACCCTACCCGTACCCGGCCGGGTATGGGTAGGGTACGGGTACGGCCGGGTACGGGTACCCGTTTGCGACCCTGGTGCGGCCGGGTACGGGTACGGGTAAGGAATCAAAACCCGTTTGCGACCTCTGCCGTGAAGATAATTTGACCATCCAGGTCTGTGAAGTTTGAGGGGGAGTGCTGAACGAGAGTGGATCTTTGCTGCACAACCCACGTGCATGGTGGTCAACCATCCAAGCATTGTCCAGACTCAAGCATGCTTAGCTTCCTAGATATGAGAAAATTGGGGAGTATATTGTGTCTGATTTGCTCATAGGCACGATCGTGCTGTATGCTTGTTTGGGCATTACATTCAATTCGCTCCAATCAAACATCACATCTTTTTTGTCTTGATTGTGGTATGGACCGCACCTAATTGTAAGCGCGTGCTAGCATTGGCTTTGGCTTTCACAAGAGTGAGTGCTGGCGGCTGCAGTCATCTGATACACATTGACAACTTTCCCACAACATATGCGGCCAAGACAAGCACACCCTGCATGTTAGAGTGAACATGGCATGACTCAACTTCATCAGCACAACGTTAAGCAAAGTTGGTTCTTATGAGTGGTTGGCCTGTACAAAACAGTTTTGCGAGCATGGACATGTATGTCTGTCTTTTTTGAAGTAACAACGCACGTGCCTCCGATTGGTCAGTGGCAGAATGGGTGGGGAAGGGTTGTCCCCAACTATGTGGGGCAGAGGTCATTTGAAGGCATTTCAGAAGTAGTTGTCAATTTTCCGCTTCGATGGACCATTATTAAAACGACACGAATGGTTGCACTGCTCTTTCACAGCTCTTCCACAGTTCCGATTGGCTACTTTTTGTCTCATGATATTACACCGTTAGCAAAATCAGGACAACGTTCTTGAATCAAGTCTACTCCAACGTTGGGCTGGCCAATAGTTTTGTGTACAGTACTGTAGGCTAAAGGGCAAACGATCACAGAATTCCTTTATAAAAATGGCATTTACTACATTCAATTTTTACCTTTTAGATATCAAAACAATAACAGAGCTGAATGTTTGGCGAAGATGGATCACTGTACTATGATTAGAATTAGGTAAATGTATTATCAGTCTCTTGATTACCCACTTGACAGCTTTTAGCTTAACATAGTGCATCTAGAAATATATCAGTCATGGGACAACATTGCTTTAATGGATGACAACATATAGATGAGCACTGACAAGTAACGAAGTTTGTCTGTGTTCTGGCCATGACATCGTACTCGATAGGTGTGCAAGGAGTGTGCCAAATCTACAGTGCTGTGCTTATGCTCACTGAATGTGTTGTGTGTTGTAGGCTGAAGGAACAATGGAGGCACTGGACACAGCACTGACAAAGATGCTGGACGACAAAATCGGACCACGCGGTGAGGCTTTTAATTCGTTGCCGTCTCCAGCAGCATGCTAAAAAACGCTGGGTTCATCAGCGTGTCAAAACCATTGCCCCAATCCATTACCTCGAATTGTGTTTGGTTTCTGAAGGACCTTTACATAATTTTCCAACTTTGAATTGCTCGGCGCTTGCCTTTATAATCTTCTCAACAGGCTGCCCTGGGGATTAGGTCTCTAAATTGCCACTGAACATACCTACACGTTCATTATCCCAAAGAGAACCAATCCATCCACTTATTTAATAAAGTTATGAAAATAAAATGTATTAATATGATTTATGCCATTAGCATCGTCATCAAAGCCAATAAACTTCCAGGCATGTGCCAATAATCCCCCACACAAGCACACTGTCTTCTATATCACGACATTAAATCCGATATTAAATTTCACAATACGACGATTGCTGTGATATCAGCTTTCCATAACTTTAAAATTGTATTTTCCATTTTTATTGTATTGAGTTTGTGCTTGGCAGTGCTTCCAATGCAAATACAGATTAAAAGATCTTCAATTCCCTTTTACTCAATACATGTCTGGCTCCGGGCTTCTTATCATTGCCGCTTTACAATCTCTAACACTTACAATGCTATCAGAAAACGGTGACGTCATATCACCACCATACTGTCCTTTATCCAGAAAACTTTTACAAAGCACTCATTTCATGGGAGACAGCTACCTGTTTTACTTGAATTCTTGTCAATGTTAATGGTTGTTATTTCACAGACATTTAGTCAGGATTTAAAATCTATGTTTCAAAAAATTTACAACAATAATCACGATATGACAATATCGTGCCAAAGGGACGATGTACGATTTGCGTGGACTTCATGTCGTACGACATATTGTAGCGCTCCATCGCCATATTGCGGCAACCTAAGCTGGAACCAAACTTGTGTAATGAGGGGGACTACTCCTTTTCCTGCTAATAACCCCCCGTATGCGGGAAACAGACCCGCGCATCCGTGGGTGGCTGCTGCTGGATTCATACCTGCCCACGCTGGTGTCCACGCTGGTGTACTTGCTGGTGGTGGCGATTGGGCCCAAGCTGATGCGTGAGCGCCAGCCGTTTTCGCTTAAGGGGCTGCTGGTCGTCTACAATGCGCTGCTCACTGGCCTCTCCTTCTACATGTTCTATGAGGTCTGTCTCGCTCTGAAGGTCCATCCAAAAACGTCACGTTTTAATATTGACAATTTTTACATATCAGGTGATTGCATGCCAGGTGTCTTTAAAAAGAGGATGACTGTGTTATGATGGTAACATACATACTCTTGAATTATGATGCAAAATACCGGTTTATGTTGTCATTGTATCAGTTGTAAAACAATTAAAAAGGCTTATCACTGAAATAATTTAATGTTATGTACTTCGAGAGAAAACCAAACTGGTTAAAATTAAAAGGTGTATTGCCGTTGACTGCGTGACCTTTAACAACCCTGTGGATGTTTCCGTAAAAGGAGGAAGAGAATATAGCTAAAGGTTAAGCTGTTTCTTTTTCTTCTGCTTAAATGCATTAGGATTAACTCCCAAACAGAAAGTTTCACACAAAATTTTAAATCAGCCTTTGTATGACATCACATATATCATCCATCTGCTATCTTGAGCAAAGCATACAATGTTTTTTAAAAATTAATTGAGTAACCGTAGGTTTCAATAAATAAATAGCTAGTTGATAAATAATTGACATGTCATGAGCCCGACTTGATGCCACAGCAAAGGTTGCTGTCACCTCTGTTAACAACTTGTTTACGATTGGCTTCTCTTCTGTGGTCTGATTGATACAAAGTACGGCGCTGCGTGGCGATGGCATGTCTTTCAACCTTGGTCCCACAATTAATATACCCTGTCCAATTCATTGAAAGTCAAGTCTGCCCTTTCACATAGTGGCTATCTTGGTGACATTGACGCTAAGAGCAAAGTCCTCCGATTTGGGTCACTCTGCGTCAAGTTGAGTGAACATGTCCTCGCGTGCCATGTCCCATGCTGTATCTCGGATTCGCATGGCAATATCGTATGTCCGTCACCCAATGTAGTGAATCATTAATCGTAGGTCATTGCACCATTGGCTGAAAATTAAGCACCGCCACGTCTACAGTGGTGTGATGTGTTCCAGGAAGACACTGTTCGGAGTTTAGTTTTTTTGTGTGCATCACACGTGGAGTACAGATAATGAAATGTATTGCACGACCTGCCCAGTGAGGCACATACTACAGTAACTCCATTTGTGTCGCGATATGAAACCAAAATATTAATAAATATCGTAGATTACCAACGCTTTAAAATGCACTACGATTTTAATAAATCGCATTAACGGCTTTAATGAAATTCCTAGGAAAGGTCACTCTGTCATACATTAATTAATCTTTTTTGTAAACTGTTGTATTTTATTGTCCGTTTAATCAACGCTTTCAGAGAACATTTAGCACCTGGCGGGATTAGGTTTGAAGGTACAATACGTGCACGGCATGTGTGTGCCTTGTGGGTCTCTAACCTGACAGATTTTGGCTGTAGCAGTCGACCAGCAACCCAGGGGGGGGTTCTGGCTACATTATGTCTGCATGGAGTCAGGCTAATGGCATGGAGCACATCATTGGTGCCAAATGAATGAGTGAATACTCTCTGTGGACTGTATATTCATATATTTTTCTCCACCAACATCTTATTGTAGCCGAAATGCATTCCTGCCTCAAAGTGCCCATAAGCGCATGGGATTTTTTGTTTCTTGTTAATGCCTTAGAAAATTGTAAAAATACAATGGAATTCCTTAATGTCCTCCATGTTTGAATAATTTTGTAAAACGGTACAGTACTTTAAAATGTTGATTTTAAAGACGCAAGTGAAATGTGTTTATCATACCATGAAAACATATTACATCTTGTTCTTTCATTGCTTGAATCCTATCATCGAATGACATATTAACCATTTTTGAGTGCAAAAAAATGGACATGTACAGCCTTTTGTAAAAGCCCTGCAGGATTTGAACCTACAACGCCTTGCAGATTGTGTATTATTTGACCATACTTCACCACGCCGGCCAGTGTGGGTTGGTAAAAATGAGGAACATAAATATGGGAGGATAGAAGTACAGTACAACAAAGGATTTTTGCTGCACTTGCCTCTGTTGCCACAACGTAATATGGAATAATAACAAAGTTCGATTTATAATGCCCACAAAATGTGTGGTGAGTTGCTGACGTCCTTTAGAGGCACGTAGTCACACAGCAGCCTATAGCACCTGTTGTAAGCATACTGAGCACTCTTCCAAGCACCATCTAGGCTCAATCCTGCTTAATATCCAAGGTCTGACGGAATTTGGCGCATTCCACATGATTTGGTCATAGATGTAAAAAAACTATACATTCATTTCACCTTGGCGTGAAAAGGGGGAGTTTTCTCAACTGGCAATCAAGCCGTTCCATGTTCAAAGAAACCTAAAGCACTTTGTCCTGAACTTCCATACCTACTCTTGCAAATGCTTCTAATTAGCGGGCTTCAAAACAATAGGTGGGTCTGCACTTGCAGTGAAGCTGTGGTGCTGCCTCGCATCGCTGGAATGCAGCTTGCAAGTTCCATGATCGTGGTTGCTCACAAGTAGTTGCTTGTTGGTGCCTCGCAGCTCGTGGCCGGCGTGTGGACAGGGGGCTACAACCTGCGCTGCCAGAACACGCACAGTGCGGGGGAAGCTGACATGAGGGTACGGCTACTGACATTTTTTATTTATTTTCTCCTTGTGAACACATCCACCAACAATAGAAACGTGTGTACAGAACAAGTTGATTCACCTGCTGGTGTTTGGTTTGTACCCAACAGCAGTGTCGGTTTGCGGGAAGTCATTGATGGGTGTCCAGTGTACATACTCATCTATCCCATTTCTTTTTCTCACTCTTTTTAGTCTTTCTGCGCACTTGTGGGTCCTTGGCTCAGACTCTTTCCTTCCTGTTCAATTTTTTAAATATTTCTTCTTCGTCATGCTGTTATGTGCAACCCTCTCCCTCCGCCTTTCAATTGTCATGCAGTATCTTGCTTTTCCTACCGCTTGGCCATTTTCCCAACATCATATTTTCTCGACAAATAGATATCTGAATAGATAATGGGAGTTGAACTATGTGAGCTGTGACTATTGATGTACCGGTCCCTATCGGTTAAACCAGGAGTATGAAAGGTAACTGTTTTGCAGGCAAACCCAGCCAACTATGCAAGTTGGCTGGGTTTTCCAGTTGGTGTATCCTTGTTACAGTTTATAGCATTGTCATAAACACTCAAGTTATTTACAACACGAGCACTATTTGAAACTTTTACCAGTGGAGGGGGTTGTGTACTGTGACATTAAAATACATTCGATTGATTTTTTGTTTCTCACTGCACAGATTGCCCGTGTACTCTGGATCTACTACCTCTCCAAGCTCATTGAGTTCTTGGACACGGTGTTCTTCATTGTGCGCAAGAAGAACACCCAGGTCACAGTGCTGCATGTCTACCACCATGCCTCCATGCCCACCATCTGGTGGTTCGTCCTCAACTGGGTGCCCTGCGGACACTGTAAGCTACGAATGCCTGCCACGGAGCACTTGACTGAGCGAGGTTTTTGAGCTCATGACCTTTAAATTCCACTTCTGTTTGCAATGTGAAATTCACATCAATTTTCTCATTTTAAAATTGCTTGTGAAAATATAGAATTGTATTGACTCGCCCCCTGCCAAACTCTCCCCTCTCATCTCACTCTACTCCCCTCCACGCACTCTCCTACCTCTCCCCACTCAACTCATCTCACTCTACTCCTGTCTGTGCTCTCCGTACTCGGGCAACCAAGGCTTTTTCTGTCAGAGCCCTCAGATAACTTGTCAGTGGAAGATCCCTTATTCTCCCCTGCTGCCCCCATAGTATGGAGAACTTCCTTCCCCCAGCCATCCATGCTGTCGGCTCTACCGCTGCTCAAGTGGAGGCTCAACAACTTCCTTTTTTCTTCTGCCTATAAATGGCTGCCACTTTCTTCGTATAAAATAAATATGCCCACTGTTTCTGTACCGTATCTTGAGATGCGGTCACATCTAACCGCTAAATCCAAATAATGATGTATAATTGAATTAAACTGTACTAATGGTGACCACATTCCTTCCCAAAGAGAGGACGGTAACCCTGCACAATTTTTCGCAAAGGTATTTTGATGTTTCAAAAAACCATGCCGTGCATTGGTGTGCATTGCAGCGTACTTTGGGGCAACGTTCAACTGTTTCATCCACGTGCTGATGTACGGATACTACGGACTCTCTGTCATCCCTGCCATGCGGCCCTACCTCTGGTGGAAGCGCTACATTACCCAGGCGCAGCTGGTATGTGTGTAGACCCGCCTAACTAAACTGCCTTAACGTGCTGTTTGCTTTGACATTCGTTTTTGTAAATATAAAACACAGGTTCTTGGAGTGGGACTTTTGGGTGAGGTCACATATTGCTCTTGCCAAAATGTGTGTCACTTGTACACGTGACATTTTCATTTGTTGGGGTATGTTGAGTGGTGGGAGGGTCTTAATGACTAAAATTTGGTAATATTTTTGACGTGGCCTAACCCAAAAAGTAACTATGAATCATTAATTGTTCTATTGCATACTGTTAAACCTCAGCGTGAATATTGCATGCACATGTAGTTAATTTTGATTATGTCAACAATTTATTATCCTGTCCAGTGATCCGAAGCCCTCTGCTGCACGGATGATTGGATAATAAATGATCAATGCTGCTATGTGTACTGTAAATGCATCCGCAGCATAGAATTACATTACATAAGAGAATTCATGTGTATGCCAAATACCATGGGTGTTTAAGCATTTAATAAAGAAAACCTGTATTTAAATTATGTTACCCTGTTTTTGCCATGGTGTAATTATTAGGACGTTCGACTTGCAATCCAGAGGTCACTGGTTTGATTTCCTGGCATAGAAGTTAAATCAATAGTGCAATTGTAATAGGTTTTTACCCTTTTAACTGGTACAAAAACTCACACCTTTATACAAGGCATCATGTTTGCAATAACCACAACACAAGCAGTCAAAATGCAAACAAAAAGAAACAACTCTGATGATGATAATAATATGCACTGTCCTTGAAGTTGATTGGTCCACACCCGAGACAGCTTTTCTTAGAACCTAGACTCACATGGTGTTGGACCAGATGACGCCAAAAGGCGTACAACTCAAAGACAGCGCAGTTTTTGTACCAGTTGAATGGGTAAAAACCTATTACTATATTTTGCCACTGGTAAAGGAGGTCTCATGGTGTCAATAGTGCAAGTTTCTTAAATCCTACCCGCCTCTGTCCACCCGGCGGTATAAAAGGGGGCGGCACCACAGTTAGTCGATCGGTATGTTGCTCATGGTGGGGCAATGTATGGGTTCTCCCAGCTCTTCCAAGACATGTGGCCAGGGTTGCTGAGTGGGCCAAATATCCTCCAGAGGGTCTCTCCAGAGCTCCCTTTAGTGGAGGCCTTTCTGTCAGCAGTGGAATTGGCAGGGCTAGGCCTGCAGTTACCTTGAGTTTATTGATTCTTAATTTCAGATGATACACGCTGGATTTGTATAAATGTATGTTTTGTGTTGCTCCTGGTCCCGTTTAGACACAGTTCGTGATGACAATGGTGCAGTCGGGGAGTGCCATCGTGATGCCGTGTGGGTTTCCAGTTGGCTGGCTGTGGTTCCAGATCTCCTATATGATGTCACTGGTGCTTCTGTTCTCCAACTTTTACATCCAGGTAATTTGTACTCATGGTTTGGGCTCGGGAAATGATCATCGTATTGAACAATAACAACAATAACAAGATAAATGGGAAACATGTAGTAGCTGTGCTCAAACCCACCCTAATGTAACAGTCCAAACCCTCTCCCAGTAAATGACATTCTCCTGAATGCCTGTCATTGAATTACTGATAATTTATTGGTTGGCTTTTGGAAGATGTACGTATCTTTTTTTTAACACACTATTCAAAAGCATAGACCCAAAGGACAAAAATGTCAAGCGGCCAGCTACAAACAGTACGATCCAAGTCGCGATAGCTAATTAACACACTTCTAGAATTGAGAACATTGGGAAGAAGAGACTATGGGAGGGAATGCCAAGTATATGTTGTTGCACGGCCATGAAAGGAGAGAGGAGCTTGGCTCCTAAGATGTTCGCACAAAATGTTCCTCGTTGAGAAAACACATTGTACAATCAATATAAGAGAATCAGCGTTCACCATTCATAAATAATGACTTTATTTATAATACAACGGATGTATGACTTCTACAGATAATACCCGAGCATGCCGTTGCTCGCTGCAGCACTTTGGGCGGTTTACGTTGTTGAGTGGAAGCACGTCTGCCGCACTTTGCTCACGGTTCAAGTCCCGTGGTTCTACCCTGGTTAATGTTACGGGTGTCCAAACTAAAAATACGTTAAGTTCCCTTCACAGTGGACATTAAAGATCCTGTGACGCCCTTCGCAAGTGTAGCTAAATATGTGCCGGCGTCACGGTCAAATTTTATTTTTTACTTAGTTGGCATATGCACAGCAATCATTTCCCCCCTACTGTCTAAATTTGGCTGGATCTTCCTGAAAAAGAGTGACGAGACTTCGCGAGGATTCTTCTGGGTAAACAGTCGTAAAAAGAACGATACTAAGAATTCTTGGTGTTTGCTCCACAGACGTACATCAAGCAGGGCTCGCGCCCGAAGCTGGAGAGCCACGCGAACGGCAAGATGGAGCCACGGAGCACTGGGGACCTTCACGAGAACGGCAACAGCACGCGGCAGCGCAAGCCCAAGCGCGTGTAACACAGCGATACCCCAGGCCCATTTATTGGGCAAGGCCGACACGCTTGGGGGATTCCAACTTTCCCACACCCTGTACATGAGCCGTTGACTTAAGCCCTCAACTTGGTATGTCAAAATTGGAAGAGAAGGAAATACCAGTTAATTTGTAAATCTAACATTTTCCTAATAAGTCGGTGCTCACGTCCTGTACTGATCATCAACACAAAAAGCTGACACTGCATTGATGACAAAAGTGATTGTTTATGTCTGTTCCCAAGCTGCAACATTGGTATGAAATGCAGCCTTCTGCAGTGTGTAAATTCGTCAAATTACACTTATCTGGGAAGATTCAAGCTGCTCTGGTTTGATTTACATTTTCATGAACTCCACGATAAATTTCTCACACTTTAAAGCGGGGCATTTAAACACTCTCATTTTGAGGACATTTCACAATGAGGATACACATTTCAGAGTTACTAACTTGGAGGAAAATGCACTTCAAAATGCAAACAAAAAGAAACAACTCTGATGATGATAATGATATGCACTGTCCTTGAAGTTGATATGCACTGTCAGAATGAAGCGTTGTAGTGAGGCGGTTTATTTCAACAAATTGGTGGCACGTCTCGCGGCTAGCCGTTTTCTCAGACATGTCCTGAATAATGTAAATGCCCTCAGTGACTGCGTGCGTCATCTGCGCGCACCGTGACATAGCAACTCCTAAACGCTTGACTTCCTGGCATTCTCACAAACTTACACTGGCACAATGTTGCCACCTTTTGAAGTCAAGAACATGGTCCTTGTCGTCGTCGCTTCAGGATAATATGAGCAAAAGGCAAATGTGCAAAGGTAAACGTGTGCTGAAGTGTTTGCATAACTATGTTTAAATTTGCTTAGATTTTAAGTCCAATGCAACTTAAATATACTGCTGACAATTTTGGCGTTGCTACCTCTTGAGTCCGCAGTTATTTCGTTTTTATATGCACAGATAAAAAGTGGCTTTCTCTAAATTAGTTTTGTTAACAATGTGCGCATTATCTTGTGGCTATAGAATAAGAAAGCCTGCCCTAGGACTAACTGCTTCGTGTATTGCCATGTAACCCTTGTAGCCTGCCTAAAGCAACTGGTAATGTGTTGGTGTGATGTTCACACCAAACTGATGAGGTTTTTTTTTTATCCACCGTGCCTGATATGGTGATTATAATCATCTGTTTACCAACGACTCCAGCTTAAAAGCACTTACCTAATGTGTAGTTTTTAGTGAAATCTTGTTTTTTTATTTGCAAAAAGGGTTATTCATTGTGTTGACATTTTAAGACCAAGAAAGACCATTGTATAGACAGAAAGTATAATTGTGATGGACAGGGATATACACTTAATTGTTGTGGATCACAAGGAAATCCGTTGTAGAATGAGCACAGCACAAAACCTGCAGCTGTTGGTTTATATTCGACTTTGTGTTTTGTAGCAAGGTAGCAAGTGGAGGTATTTGCTTCCAAACTTTGTGAAGCCTTATTTTTCGGAATATACAGAAAAGACATTGCCTTAATCTGTATAAATGTGTTTTTCACAAGTATTTTGTTCACTGACTGTTATCACTTTGCGAAAGAGCATCACTTGTTGTACCACTAATGGCCAGCTTCTACGGGACACTTTAAACACCCAGAGCGTGACTTAATGATGTCACAGTGAGTCGAATGTGTTGATCCACTGCATCTCTTACAAGACTGCTCATGCACCCACAAAGCTTTGGTCCCAGACCTGCAATCGTATTCCTACATTTGCGCAGTTATAACCTGAGCAAGTAGTGCTGTTGCCTCGTCAATTTGAGGGGGGTGTTCTGGAAAAACACAATAACCCACAAAAGCGTATTGTCCAGAAAGTAGTAGGATTTTAGTTGACAGTAAGTGAATTAGGTGGTCGAAGTAAGTAAATTATTGGGGTTATTTGTGCGGCCATCTTTCGGGTAAGTGACACAATCAAATCTATCAAAAATGGATCGTCAGGCGATTAAATGAAATAATGTATTTTCTACTGAAATTTAATGTGGGTTATCCCGAGTTTTGCAGAACATTCCTAATTTTCTAACCCGCCACACATAACAACATTCCTGCGGAGGGAGCTGGTAGGAACGTTGGGTTGCTCGGTCAATGGCCAGGGCCAACGGCGGCGTGGTGTATTCCGCAAATATGCCCGACTGAGGGCGGGCACAAGCCGGCGTGAGTAGGTTAAACGTTGAGTTTTATAAGGGCACCACGGGGTGACCAGCCCCTCCCCACCCAGCCCCACCCCCACCCCCCACCCAGCCCCTCCTGCACGACGGACGGACACAATAATCTCCTGTAGGCTGGTGTAACCAGGAGGTTTGTTCCGATCGCCATGCGTGTTCATGTTGGTTCACATGAGCGGCCAAGCGGCCTCATCGTGTTATGACTACCAAGGGCAGACAAAGCACCATGCCCTCATTTCTGGCTTCCCATCACTGTTGTGGAGTTGGGGTGGATCAAACAGGGCTCTGTTGTGTTCGTGTTGCTGATGCCAAGTGGATATTTGCACATTAGAGCAAAGCCAAGGAGACCGCATTGCAACCACCGACGCCATGCAGATATGCGCTTCGACCGTCTTAATTTTATTTCCGGATGATTTTTAATATTGTTTTTACTCGTATTGTACTAAGAATGTGAAGTGTACGTGATAAGATCTTGCAGAATTTAAATCGCCCAAGATTTGTCACCACAACGTGCGCCTGTCCTGCAGTAACTGAGGTTTGGCTTGCTAACAATAAAAGCAGTTGAACTTAATAATGAGGCCAAACGTATTTGTGTGTGCAGCGAATGGGGCACAGTCCTCCTGCTTGTTGTCAATTGTACCGTTTCCTTTAGCAGAGATTGCTGCTGAACAGAAACAATGGCTTCACAACCGGTAAATGTGCTGCGTCTTAATAGATCCATGTACTACATTTTTATTTAAAGTTTTCGTGACTGCAGGGATTCATATTCTTGGTTCTTTCGGTAAAGTCACGTAGAAGGGAAATAATAAAATAATATAAATATAAAACAAAAAAAATTCTGACGACGTTTCGACTGCAACACAAGCAATCATCATCAAATTTTCTTGCTGTGGATTTCACACCTGATGATGATTGCTTGTGTTGCAGTCGAAACGTCTTGAGAATTTTTATTGTTTAAATATTTATATTATTTTATTATTTCCCTTCTACGTGACTTTACCGAAAGAACCAAGAATATAGATCCATGTACTTTCATAAATACCGTTTACCGTTAAACTATGTTCCTTTATGGGCGATCTCATTTACAGCTGGCCCATTTTAAATTGGTAATTTTAAATTATCCCTCGGTTAACATTTTAAACTACTGAATCATAAAACAACTACCTATTGCGACAAGACAAATGTAGTACCAATGTCATTTAAGATGGTTAAAACGCGATTAAAGAGCATACATCCGTGCCGCAGACATCATTGTCAAACACTCTTAACATATTTTGAGCGACAGACTGACTCATACTCGTTGAGTGCTTACCACTTTCAATCCGCCCTCAGTTACATTTAAACAATACAATAATTTACAATTGCTTTCTGTGCACTTATATTATTTAGTAATGCATTTGAATAAATGCACACATGCTAATTAAATGTCACCCGTAACTGAGCGTATTTACAATTGGCAGTAACGCTGCAATTATATTTATATTTGGAGTGTTTGTCCCACGAAGCGATGCCCGCTTTCTGAGTCATCTCTCACACAGTCTCATCTCCACAGTAACGCCACGTGCTCCCAATTTCTCGTTTACAAACATTGCATGTTTTCTTCAGTTTGCAATCATTGCAATTACTGGAACTTTATATTTATTCCTTGATTACCGTATTACTGAAATGTTCGAAATCCAAACATCGCCTTCAAGATAGCCCAAGTTCAATTGAGCAATTGTCTCGGTGTCTGGTTTATTTTGTTTAATTCCCGAAAGTTTATAGTCCACAGAAATTGGTACAGTACCACCTTAGGTAGCAAAACCTTAGTAGTAGCGATGTATTTATATGGATGATAAAATTAGATTATTTGATAACCCCATTAATTTCAAGCAGCTATCACATTATTGACTTATTAGCCACGCGAAAAACTTGGCACCAGTATAGTTATGCCACCTCGAGTGATACCGATCAGTGAAATATCAGACATGGGCTCATGTACTATGGGAAGAGTTGAGTACACATTCGCAGGCTTTTTCAATATTGCCAACTTGCCCACCAAACCGAACCCTCCATATATCCTGGAAACCATAAACTCTCAGGGGAAGCTGTCCTCCCATTTCTTGGGCAGAGCCATACGCTGTAAAGCTGTGCCCCCGACTTTATGCCACTAACAAGGGAGGGACTAAATCCCACGTGTGATTCATTGAGGCAAGAAAACGCAACTGCAGGGCTGGTGATCACGAAAATATTTAACGAAACTAAAACGCCATTGGAACCTCATTTGCCAGTAGCAAAATATGATAATTGTTTTTTTTACCCTTTTACCTGGCAACAAAACTGACACCTTTTTTTCTCAATTTTCTTACCCCGAGCTCTCATACTCTGATGGTGCATTGTCTTTGAGTTGTGCGCCTTTTGGCGTCATCTGGTCCAATACCATGTGAGACTAGGCTCTAAGGAAAGCTGTCTCGGGTGTGGACCAATCAATTTCAAGGACAGTGCATACATTATCAGAGTTATTTTTTTGTTTGCATTCCGACTGCAGGTATTGTGGTCAATGCAAACATGACTCCTTGTAAAAAAGGTGTCAGTTTTGTTGCCAGATAAAAGGGTAAAAAAAAACAATTATAACGAAACTAAAACGTTTTTAATTCACAGGGCAAGGTCCACTGAGTTGCATACTGTAGCTATTTTTCAGAAGCGACCTAGCCACAAACGATAGCTCAACGAAGTGGCCAAATACTCTGAATGTTGAAGTAAAAACACGGAGGACCCAGAGAAAAAAATCCACGTCACCACTGGGAGAGAGACACGCAAACTCCAAATATACAGGTGAAAGGGTCAGGATCGGACCCACGACCTCCTGTATACCAGGCGAGGTAGTGAACATCTCGCCACCGTGGTGGGTTAAGAACTGGAGTTGGTAAGCACTGCTGTACATATTCATCGCCATCAGTCATTCTCTATCAACTGCAGGATGAAGATATTTGCTATTCATTAGGCTTAATCAACCAATGCCTTTTATTTTACACTCGGACACGGAGATCAACACATGGATGAGTGAACAAGCACAATAAGTTGGCATGGGCAAGACATCACAGCAAAAAGGGCCTGGGCTCGATTCCCGCATTTTTGTGTGCAATATGTATGTCCTGTTCTGCTTGGATATCCTTTGGCTCCTTCGGGTTTCCTCCTATAGCAACGAGTACTACTAATGGTAAAACATCCCAATGCAAATTTAAAAAAATAAAAATACACACAGTATCTGCAAATTACACATAGCAATATCGCCTCCTACTGTGAAAACTTTTTTTTCACAAAACTCACGAAATAAAATGTATTATAAAAAGCCCGGCGTTCCTAACGTTTATCCGTCAACTAAATTAGGCGCCCTGAATCAAAAAGTTATCGAAAGTGGACCCCCCCCCCACAGATGTGTGGGTAACACGTTTATCCAATAGGTTAACAACAAATTGTCGACCCCCCCCCAAAAATAAATGTATTTTGTAGGCATATACACATACACACCCTACAGACAAGTTAGTAGTATGGGGCCATCCATTTAGTAGGAACGCAAAAATCTATCAAAACTTGACCCCCCCTCCAATCCTATAGAACGGCCGATATTTAATCCACGCAGAAACGATCAAGGATTAATCATATTAACGTGTTTAAGCAAACAGATAGTCCACCGCCGGACAATCTGACTCATTTGAAGGCCAATGTAGACAAATTATTATCGAGGCTTCATCCCCCACCCCCGTTTCCTATGTGTGCATTGTCAGTAGACCCCCCCCCCCCATACACACATAAGTCAGTGGTATCTACATTTCTGCTTAGGGGCCGACCATAAATGACGTCACGCACCTAGGGGGGGGGGGGGTCAGACATTTGTGACGATGTGTGACGAGGTGGGGGGTTTTGAGAAATGTGACGTCACATCAAAATGCGCAACTTTAAATAAATATAGACAACACGTTCTACTTAATTAAATAGGCTTTTTAATAAATGTTTTCTCCTACAACATCAGAGTGCAGCGCCACATTAAATACGCACTACAATGACAATAGTTTAAAGCACACCGGGTTGTGTGTTGGAGAGCCAAGCCACAACATTTACAATCAGAGTACGACGTTTCGCAGGTAATTGCTAGTTTTGCGTGCGCGTTCCTGCCAACGCTGCAGCACCACCTGACGATTTGGTAAAACTCTTAATACCCCACACAAAGGAGATATGCGTGGGAGACGTAATTCGGGGTATTACTGATGTGGATTTTCATTGGCCATACGAAATCATCAGCCGGCTACGGCTGCAGGGTTTTGGTTATTACATGTTGTTTATGTCGTTTATTGTGAAAATTCCGTCACAGTTCCTATGATCACTGTTTCATTGCTTTCATGGCTTTATTTAGGTGATTTCGAAAAGTTTTTTGGTTTGGCCATGTTTGTTTGTTGAAGTACGGAGTAAGACTGACGGCCTTAGTCTAAGTTGTCTTGTGGTTGTTGTTGTTGTTTGATTTGCATCCCACTGGGATTTTTACACACAGCGTTGGTGTACAGTGCTTTTTCTGCAATAGTTTGCTGTCTTTTCCTGGATTTTATGTTTGCACTTAGTCATATAGTCACTTTAAGATGTTTTCTTGTTCATGTTTTGTTTGTTGCGGTTGCACCCGATTCAAGAGCCGAATGGCTCACAGGGCTATACCTAATAAATGAAAAATGTAATGAAAAAACTGAACAAATTTCTAGAGATGAATTAGCACTCTAGTGCGGTTGTGGCAATGCAATTCAAACTATGGATGAAATAACGAAGCGCTGCCAGTCTGGGGGCTCCTTCAACGGAGGAACAGCAACGCCTGGTGAAGTCTCCCTCCCCCATGTGAAGGCCCTCTCGTGGTCGCCAGCTACTACACCACCACAACAGACTCTTCTCGACATTGGCATCTCTCTCACTGCTAGTCACTTTGCTGATGCTGCCGCCACTACAACGCCACTACCACTACAATACCACTACTACGACAACACCACTACACCACCACTACTACTACACTACTACAACAGACTCTTCTCGACATTGGCATCTCTCTCACTGCTGGTCACTTTGCTGATGCTGCCGCCACTACAACGCCACTACCACTACAATACCACTACTACTACAACACCACTACTACTACTACGCCACCACTACTACAACACCACTACTACTACACTACTACTACAACACCACTACTACCACACCACGACTACTACAACACCAACACCACTACGACGACAACACCACCACTACTACTACAACCATTACTACAACACCACTACTACCACTACACCACTACTACCACTCAATGGAATGGAATTACCGACCATCGACTCTGCAGCCTCCCCTCATGGGCGGACCCCTCCCCCTCCCCTCATGGGCGGACCCCTTCCCCTTACTGGGTGCCCCTCCCCTCATAGGCGACCTCCTCCAATCATGGGCGGAGCCCTCCCCTCACCGGTGGCCCCTCCCCTCATAGGCAACCTCCTCCAATCATGAGCGGAGCCCTCCCCTCACCGATGGCCCCTCCCCTCATAGGCAACCTCCTCCAATCATGAGCGGAGCCCTTCCCTCACCGGTGGCCCCTCCCCTCACGGGCGCCTCATGCCCCGCCCCCTCCCTCCCCCTGCATCCCGTCCCTCTGCCGCGTCACGTGACTGTCTCGAAATGGCGGCTCTCGGTTCGTGCTGATTCCCGTCCTCCTGGGCCTGGCGCTCTCCTTCTAAGAAACGCCTGAGAAGACGACTTCGCCTCGGTAAACTTCGCCCGTCGTCGTCGTGTTTCACGAGCATAGTTTACGTTCGCGATGTACGGTGTTGTAACCTCTATGCGCGGGTTGACCCCCTCGTCGCGGCGGGCGCTGCTCGTGTTGTGTGCTCAGGCGAGGCCTGGGCCTTGCGTCGTCCTCCCCGGGGCTCTCACGCCGCTCATCCGAACCGTGCCTCACTTCCTCGGGGGGTATCCTGCTCTGCAGGGTCTTTCCCCCTTGGGGTTCTCCCCCCCTCACTCGACTCTTTATATCGGGGCTTCATTTCCCCTTACTGGGCGTCTCCCGTTGGAGCGCCCCGGCTGTCTTGTCGGGTTTCCGAATTCAATGTTCACCTTCACGAGGCGTCTTTGCCACCATTCTCACCTGAGAGACAGAGAGGTCTCGTTAACGAGGTTTATTCCATCTCAGCGGGCAGCCCCCGCAGTCGTGAGCGTCCTGGGACGATGCGTGGGTGAGCACGAAGCTTTTGTGGTCGGTGCAGTGGCTGCACTTTTGTCGCCTTTCTGTTCGTGTGTTTCTTTCAGCTGAGTGCTCGAGTCGGGATTTTGTGCCGTAATTCAGCCTCGTTCGTGGCAGAGAGAGAGGAGCGTGTGAAGTGGTGCGGTAGTGGAAATGGCGATGGTTATTGGGGCCCCGACCTAGTGTTGTTTATAGCGAAGTCCGTTGCTTTCGATGGGTTGTATTCGTACATTTCCTTGCTTATTGTGGTGTTTGGGTAAATAACTTTGTAGGTCCACGAGGATAACAAGCCCGCTTGTTATGGGGGCTCCCACGCGGAGTAAGATGGCGCTTTTCCCAGTGTTCGTGCAAGGCTTTGATAACTCCGCATGGTGGAGCGGGGTGGATAGGTAAAGTCTATTGGGCTGTGAAGTCTTAGTTTATACCTCGTCGTCTCGAGTTGTGTTGGTGGTGCGTGTTGATTTATTTAAAAGAAATGCCTAGCCGGCTTCTAAGTTTAACTACGATGCTGTTTGTTTACATTACACGCTTTCAGTGAGTACATACAGTATGTTGTACTGTACTGCACGCTGCGGCACAATCATATAACAATGACACGCATCGTTACAACTAATTTACTTGAACAAAAGTCACCACATTTAATGTTGAATCCGATAATTATTTAGTGCATACTTAAACACATTTGTGAATGGTAGCCAACGGAGAAAACTCGTCCAAGAGGATGACCATCGCGTAGATAGAGCGATGAGATACTGAATGGACATGCGGTGGAATGAAATGGATGCAAGTTGCAATGGACCGTGAGGGATTGCGACGGTGTGGGGAGGCCTTCATCAGGCAGTGGATAGACTAAAGCGAAATATTAAACAATTGTATACTTTTTTATCGCCACACGGAGCGGATGTGTTGAGAATTGTAATGTTTATTTGGGGTTCTTAATAGACAACTTCGTGGCAGGGTCAATGAACTGTACCTCGTCAAATGTGTGTGGCTCATGAGTCTCGAAAAGGATGCGTTGTAATGGAGTTCCTATGAAATGTGTAATGGAAAGCGTCGTTGTTTTTGGTAATCCTTGTTTATCGCGCTGTGCTTTCGCCTTTAATTATTGAGATATAATTCACTCGATAATCTCAGCAGTACGAATCCGTGTCGCGAGTGGCTTTGGAAGATATTTTAAAACATCTCAAAACCCCTTGTACAGTGGCCATTTCTTTATTTATTATAATGTGGTGCACGTTTCCACACAGCTGAGTGTTGTTTTTCACGCGAGTTAATTTTGACAAACACCTGGAAAGGCTAATCTTTACTCTAGATTTTATTTGTGCAGTCATTGGAGACCAGACAGACGATCAATCAACTCGTTCCATATCTTAACCCGGCTTCATCAATGTTGACTGTCCAGATTCGATCACGAGAGTTCACTTTTCTGGTTTCTGATCTGAGCCACACCGTGACCTCCCGTTAGCAATTTTATAGTGATTCTAGCAATTTCCGCAAATATAAATTGCTATGCATGAATTGCGCATGTTCAGGTTGGTGGCATTTATTGTGTTACTGTGTATAAAGATTTAAATTTGGGCAAATAATACATAACTGTGATACGAATCCTAGCTGTTAATGATGCGTATTTTAAGCACGTGGTGGTTTTTCCGTAGACAAAATCAAGAGTTGTGTTTCTCCTCTGTTTTTGTTTAGCATTGAGATGCAAGTATTATGGCAGACACTGACAAATCTGATGCTAAATTGATGTCAGTGACGAGCACTGACCAGGTTTCTGCGACTGCAGAGAAGAGCGCTACCGAGGACGTGAACTCACAAGCGTCTGACGGTACAGAAAATAAGCTTGAAAGTGATAGTTGTGTCGGTGGTTCAAAAGATCCTGCAGAGCTGGAGTCTATGAGAGGAGATGCTTCCGGAGGATCAGAAAGTGAACTTCAAGAGACTGCCTCCCAGCCCGAAGGTAATTTTAAGCTTCTGTATCATAAGCATGACACTATTATGAAGAAGCGCAAATTATTTTTTATAAATTGTTTTCAGGTTACACGTGTCGTGCATTGCATAGCTGAAGTGGTAATTTTGTCGTGACAGAAAACGACGAGGGTGTGGAGGAAGAGGGAGACAACACTGAGGATGAAAAGAAAGCAAAAGAATTGCGAAAGACTTGGGGGTTCAGACGAAGCACCCTGGCACAGCGAGATGGCGAAAGTCTGAGCGATTCACAAGAGGAGAAGCCCATGACACGGGGACGCAGCTCTTTTACCTTACAAATCATGCCCAGGCGCAGTGGGCGGTCTACGAAGCGTTCGCCGCATGTACAGGCCTTCCTCGCCCCAAAAAGTCGGAGTAAAAAATCGTCTGGTTCCCCTGCAAACTCTGGTAGCAGCTCGCCAACGTCGAGCAGGTCAACAGCTGGCTCGCCCGTGAAGGAAAGTAAAGACAAAATTGACTTGAGTAGTGATAGTAAAGGCTCTAGCAAGTGTGATAAGGATACTGTGATATCTGAAAATAAAGAAGCAGCAAGTTACTTTTCTGAAATGTCCATTAACAGAGCGTGTCGAGATAAAATTGCCAAAATAGAGTTAACACCTCTGCCGACTGCTATTCTGAGGAAAGAGGAAGATTCTGCTTTGAAGCCCATGTGTGGAAGTAGTGAAGATGATCTTCCTCTCAAAGAACTGCAAGAGAGGTTAAGGAAGAAAAAATTGGAGCAGCAACAAATGGAAGCCCGTTTGGGAGCTGTGGTTGAAACAAGCAAAGTCACATCAGAAAATTCAACACCAGTCGCTGATAACAAAGTTAATGATGTGCAACATCAAAACAAATCTGAAAATGAAGGTTTGCAAGATGTAGCAATGGTTGCTGCTGAAGAGGCAAACACTGATGACAAAAATCAGTCCCTTGGCTGTACAGGGAACCTGCTAGATCATGACTACGCCTTTCAAAAGAGAACTGGGTGCATCTGTGGGAAAAATAATTTTGACAGGTAAGCATATTGCCAGAGCATTAGTTGCATTTAACTTGTGACCATATAATTTACAGCCGGATTTTCATTGCAGCACTGCACTTTTAATTTGGCGTGCGTTCTTTCGTGAAAATTTAAATGCCTCCGTTTCCATTGTGCAGAGTTCAAGTGTTGTGCAAGCAGTGTGAGGAGTGGATTCACGGCAGCTGTGTGGGCATCACGGTGGAGCTGGCACTTGAATTAGAAAAGGACAACAAGGTTTATTTATGTCCGCGCTGCTGTCCTATGGAGAGTGATGATGAAGACCCACATACGAAAGGTATACATGCGTGTTGTTTTTATTTTGCATTTTATACTTCTTTAGTTTTACAGAAGAGTAAAGCATTTCACCAAAATGTTATCTTGTTACAAATGCCACTTTGAAAGCACCTGAGAGAGCAAGCTTTCATATATCTGGGTTTTTACTTGTTTAATATTTATTTCTGTGCCTACCCGTTTGTTTAATGCTAGGTCCTGGTCTAAGTGCAAAACCGGCATCAAAAGGGGAGTCTGGGGACTCGAAAAAGTATATGGGAAAACTAGAGCAAGCAACTGAACCTTTGGATCCCAAAAGACCAAGGATTAAGATACAACAAGAAGAGGTAAGGAATGTGTAATTCACCGTCTCTGCCTTTTATTTATTTGAACATATTGTGTACAGATTATATGTTAACACTGCTGATTTTCCTATTTGTATGCTTAGCATTCAGTTATTTTTCATTACAATTTGTTGAACCTCGAATGGTGGGATAATTGTTTGGGGTGCTTGTTCAGCTTACTATGACAATCTGATTGAAATGTGGTCTATTTCACTCTCTTAAAGCCTGCAAAGGAGCCAGAACCTGCTGCAAAAGACCCAGAACCTGTTGCAAAGCTCCCTGAACCTGTTGCAAAGCTCCCTGAACCTGTTGCAAAGCTCCCTGAACCTGCTGCAAAGCTCCCTGAACCTGCTGCAAAGCTCCCTGAACCTGCTGCAAATGATCCTGAACCTGCTGCAAAGCTCCCTGAACCTGTTGCAAAGGCGCCAGAACCTGTTGCAAAGGGCCCAGAATCTGCTGCAAATGACCCTGAACCTGCTGCAAAGCACCCAGAACCTGTTGCAAAAGACCCAGAACCTGTTGCAAAGGATCCTGAACCGGCAGAAAAACAATCAGAACCCGCAACAACGGAATCGGAACGGTCGGCAAAAGTCTCGGAACCCACGGAAAAAGAGACGCAGCCTGCACCGAATGAGCCGGAACCCACATCAGTCTCACAGAAGTGTGTTGTTGTCGAGTGTTCCAACAATGCCCTAGCTGGCTCGGTGTACTGTAGCAACGAATGCATCCTAAAGCACGCTGCCGCGGCACTGCAGAGCATGCGCGAGGATGGTGCCAAACAAAAGGACAAAAAAGGCAAAAATGCCGTCAAGGGTAAAGGAGGGAAAGTTAAGGATAAGAAAAATAAGAAGAAAAAGAAAGGTTTGCTCGACAAGTCCCGGGATCAGAGCCCGGCGAAGCACGAAAAAATGCTCAAGTCCAAACTTAGGTCCACAAAAGATGACAAGAGTTCCACACAGGTAAATCTTGGCACAGATATGCACATTTTTTTCATTCGTTAAAATATACATTTAATCAACTCTTGGGTTAACGTAATGGTGTATTAATCCATACATTTGAATTCACGGATATTATAAGTTATTTAGTTTATTTACCATGTTGTGATGTGGTGAATGTTGTTTTTCAGAAGAGTAAAGCTGGAAAAATTGCAAAAAAATCAGTGGCGGCAGCAGCAGCAAGTAAGGACTCCAAACAAGCCAAAGAGTCTCTTCCCACAGATAAGGGAAAAGGAAATCCTCAGGCTTCAGTCACAAGGACTGCATCAGAAGAACGATCCCAGGAACATTCGGCTGCAGAGGTGGCCAAAGCTGCAGCAAAAGTAGATGCTCTTAAACATACTGTAAAGCCGGGTATGAAGCAAGCAACATTTAAGCCGATTATTAAGGTAGAAGGCAAGTTTAATGTGAAGTCGGACAATGCTAAGCAACTCATGAAGCATGACATTGGTAAGTCTGTTGTCAAACAAGAAGCTACTAAGCCATTGATCAAGCAAGACATATCTAGACCAGGTACCAAGTTAGAAACGTCTAAACCTGGTTTTAGGCCAGTTGTCAAGCATGAGATGGGTAAAACGGTTGTCAAACAAGAGGCGAGTAAAACGGTGTTAAAGCACGAAGTTGGAAAAACAATATTCAGGCCAGATAAGTCTGCTGGAACACCTGGAGTCAAAGTGGAGAAACCAACAGCTGCTTCCACAGCTCCTAAAATAGAAAAGACTGCAGTAGCTTCAACTTCTTCATCTCATCAAGGTACATAATAAATAATGGATAAATATACACTATTTTTTTGCAGTAATCAATACCCTGATTCATTTTAATATATTATTTCTCACATCACTACTCTGATCTGTGTTTAGTAATAGGCCTGAAGGGGTGACGTGACACTTGCCCGACACTCATCTTACTCACGGCTGACGTTCACCTGCTAAGTCTCCACCAAGGAGACCACTCACCACTCACCTGACCACAAAAACTACTGAGTACAACTCTTACATCACACCCTCGTCAATTTACCACTTGCCAATCACCACTTAACTGACACCTAAAACCAAACAATTTTACGTGCCTTGCACCACTCGCCTGCTACTGCTCACCAGAAACTCAAGACATCAATCACCTGACACTTTTTGCCTTGCACCACACGGTCACAAATTATGGACTGATATCTAAACGTTTAAAATTTTCATGTTGACATAAGTGTCTTTCATATTTCCACCCTGCTTTCCTGAGCTGAGCATGCTAATTAGTCTAGCATTAATTCTCGATTTGAAGTTTTTGTGACTGCAAGGATTCATACTCTTTGGTTTTTTGGTAAAGTCACGTAGTTAAAAATAAATGAAAAAAACAACTGTATTACTTGATACAGTAATTTTGCCGTGACGGTTCTACCTGAAGACGGAAGCTTGTGTTGCCTCCGAAACGTGATTTAATTCAGTTGTTTTTTCATTTATTTTATTTTTAACTACATGACTTTACCGAAAAAAACTAATAGTCTAGCATTCATCGGGAATTCGAATCTGGCCATTGGGGGGTGGAGGGTTTGGGGTGATGGTCACATGACTTTAAGTGATGACGGACTTACAGGAAGACGTGGGCATGCTTGATTGGTCATTGACGACAGGCAGACAATGGGATGGGGACAGTCGCATTTTATATTTGAGATACAAATGAAATGTTTTCGTACATTGAGCTACATTTCCGTTAATCTGGTTCGCTACCGTGTTTCTTTGCAATTTAAAATGAGATGTGCCTTAATACAAAATGTGTTTCGTGAAATGTTTTTTTGGCTCAGTTTCCAAAGAGAAAATACTGCATAAGGAGACTGTAGCACCCTCTGGCAGCCACCCAGCGGCGAGCCACCAAAAGAACCACCCATCTGTGGAACAGATCCGTCAGAATGTTCGAAGGACACTAAAGGATATTCTTGCCAAACGGTAAATAGACATGTTCGTGTAACATGAAACACAGCTGATGTTTAGTCGAGCCATCGGTGCTTTATTTTGTTAAGTTGAAATAAAAGCCCACATTTGCCCAACTGGTTTAATTTGAAAATTATATAGGCTGGTGCTTCTCAATCGTTTGAACTTGATATATATATTTATATTACGTGCATATATTTTATCCCAGGAGGCCCCACTGTACATAATAATTCACTTGCAATTATAGCAATCTATGTTAAGGTTCATAATCTTGTATAACGTTATATATTGTCTTGGTAAAATACGGTTTAGACTTAATAGATATGGTTTTACCAGCATTAAATAACACTTGCTAATTTAGCATTTGGGTCTTATGAATCAATGTTTATCCCAATCTTGCCTGTTTAAACAAATTGTGTGAACATACGTTGATGTGGCCCTGCAGGACTATAGACTAAAATGTTTCACTTGTTATATCTTGGTTGTCAACGACCTTTGTCAGTGTATTTTTTCACAGCACTATTCTTATATCTTTCTTGCATTTTAGCAAACAGTTTAATTTTAGATTGGATTTTGGGTTGTGAATGTTTTACCATAGGCTCTGCCATAATATAAAGGTTAATGTACCTGACTTGTAATGCAGATGTCACCGGTGTAAGCTCCTAATGTGGCTGTTGAAACAAATTTCACGTTTCTTGAATCCCACCTCGGTGCACCTTTGAGTGTAAATGGGTACACCATAGTCACTTGGCAGATTTCATGTTGTGGCATAAAATGTGGGTACTCCCAGTTCTTCCAAGATGTGGAAGAGTGCCAAATACACCGAGGTGCTCACTAGAGCTTCTATTAACAGAGGCCTTTGCTCTTAGAGTGACATGAGCAAGACATTATTGCAGGGCTGCACCTTTGCTGGACGTTCTGCTGTGTTGGACCATTGATGTCAACCTGCCCTGGTGCACAACAGGTGCAGCGACTCAGACGACCTCACCGTGGCGGAGGAGGAGTTGGTGAAGGTGGCAGGGCGCATCGAGAAGGAGCTCTTCTTGCTTTTCCAGGCTACGGACAGCCGCTACAAGGGCAAAGTCCGTGGCCTTATCCTCAACCTGAAAGACCCCAAGAACCAGGTTGGGAGTCTAACGTCACACATTTCGCACAGAGCTGCTGCCCCATTGCTTGTTGGTGTGTGTGTATTAAGTGGCTGACGATTACTACTGCGCTGTGTATGAAGGGCCTCTTCCGGCGCGTATTGGTGGGGGACATGACGGCGCCTCGCCTGGTTCGCTTGAGCCCTGAGGAGCTGGCATCCCGCGAGCTTGCGTTGTGGAGGGAGAGGGACAGCAGTAAGGTAAGATGTCTCTCCTCGGACGTTTTTCTTGAGCTTTATAAATACATGGGTGCCTTGTTATTTTTGGTGACGTAGCATATCTTCATAGAGCGCATTTAAACATGAATGTACGTGTTGGTCCTGTCCAGATGATGAAACGAGAGTCGTGGGAATCGGAGCGGAGGCATCGGCACAAGGTGGAAGTGGACATGGAGGAGAGTCCTCCACATCCTGACTCTGAGGTCGACCGTTGTCCAGTTTTCCCATTTGAGTTTTGCGGTAACTGCTATGCTGTGTCATGTCGGACCATGCGCTGCACGCTTTTTTTACACCAGCTGATGACCGGGTGTGTGGTCTGCAGGAGGCAGAGGAGAGCGTTCCTGACGGCTGCAAGGCTGAGACTGCAAAGGCCGACATCATGTCTAGCATGCTCACCGACACCACTGACCAGCACAAGGCTCATCTTTTTGACCTCAATTGTAAAATCTGCACAGGTAACCGTGATGGATCTCAGCAAAATGGAAACCCTCTACACTCATGCAATATAGGACTCGAATATGTTAAGCTGTTTATCAGTGCATTGCCAGGTGGTGTGCCCCCACCACACCTCGCAGCCCGTGAGAGATGTTTGACCTTCACGCTGTTCAGTGTTTTGCGGGGTTGGTGAAGTGCGGAGAGTACACGACATCAATGGAATTTCCTGCACTGTCCTCTGCTGCCCACAAATCCTAGATTGTTTTTTGTGCATGGTGGTCACCTATCCAGCACTGTACAGGCTCTCTACTTAATGACTTGGGGATATATCAATAGGGCTCAATTAAGAGTGATTTGGTCCTAGCCGTTTTATAAATATGAACCGTATTAAATCTGGGAAATGTCTGCAAGGACTTAAGCTTTCCTGTACTTTGCTTTGTAAAGAGGATTATTGGAATAGTTAATTTGGTTATTGCGCTTGAGATAGTTTTTTGTTGTTTCAATGACAGTGCACAAATATGGAGTGCTTGAACAACTTGACTCATGCATTTCTGGTTTGCCCGAGTTATTTTACATATATACATGACTCCGAAGAGTAAAACACTGCACCCAGGTTTCATTTATGAAATAACGCATTTTTACTGAATGATGGATAAGGTTTACGCTGGCACTCATCGGGTGTGCCATTGAGTAATGTAATTGTGGGATATGGTCCAAATGTAATGATTTAGCTTAAAAAATATAGAATTGCAAATTTTCAAGCAACTGCCGAGTTTCCACGATAAAGAAGGAGAGATCAAGAAGTCATCACGAAGTTGGTGTCACTGCACTTCACCATCACTTCCTCCTGCGAAATCCTAGAGTTTCAAAGTCAACACCTGACTTCCAATGTTTGTAAATTGCACGGTCCCACCATCTGGCTTTTCCCAAGGTCACGGACCTCTGCCGAGTACAACTCATTGGCTACCTTGATAAACTGCCAACTTATATCATCATGGCATGTTATTTTTCACCTTTTACCTCCATGAAATTCCTACCATACTCTGCATACACAACCTGTTTTGAACCCAGAAGCTTTGCTATTTTTTTAAGTCCAGCCCATTGAACTGTACAGGCTTCCTCTCACCGCACCTTTGCTAAATTTGATAATTTACAAAATGGATCTGTGTAGTCCAGGGGTTGGCAACCGGAATAACAAGAAGAGACATTTTTTTCGAATTTGGTAAAAAAAAACTCTATTTCAAGAGCCGCAATGCATGTGAATATGAGAGGCGGTCCTTGATAACGTCACGAAGAAGTCATTAAAGAGCCACGTGCGACTCCAGGGCCGTAGGATGCCGATCCCTGGTGTAGTAGATAACCTGTGATTAAGGCGCATGGGACTTAACCATATCCACTGTTGTCAACTTTAGGAAAAGGTAATTTTAAGTCATCAGTGTCAAGCTCAAGTATCTAAGACTAAGGTTGCTATAATATGACGATATGATACGTTTTACGATGTCTTATAATATTTCGTTTTGTAAAATATTGCTATACAGTGAAATCTCACCTCATTATACAGTGTTTGTGGGGGGACCCTATATACTATGTTTTATAGCGAAAATATTTTCTTGTGACATTACAAGTCCTACAAAAACATACATCTGTATACATAACCAGATACAGATACTTGTACACTCACAAACACACTCGTGCATACAGATTCACACCATGTACATTGGCTACCTATCCATATATATGCATCCCTTTCCATACAAAACCATATACACTATAGGAACCTCATTTGCCAGTAAAAATATGATAATTGGTTCTTTACCCTTCTATCTGGCAACAAATGACTCCTTGTAAAAAGGTGTCAGTTTTGTTGCCAGATAGAAGGGTAAAGAACCAATTATCACAAAACCATATAGTTACACATCTATACGGTAAGCCCTTGAGATTTGCGAAAATCTGCGTGAAAGAATTTGCGAATGTAGATATATGGGTAAAGGGGGTGAGGTTCCCTCCGACTAAATATGGGAGAAGATTCAAATGTTTAATAACATTTATCCTGTACTGTACACACAAATAACACCCATATACTCTAAGAAATTATACGTAGTAATTTAGGATTTTTTATTTATCTCGACACAACACGTCATGGTCACTTTCATGTTAATGATCACGCCATCGAGGCATCCGTAGGGGGGGCACGTCCTTGACGAGTGGGACGGCCAAATGCATGCGGCAACGTCTCTGCGCACCCGCAGTGCGTGTGAGCGCATGGAGTCCGAGTTACACAATGGCTTCGTGTAAGCACACGGGGGCGTGATGCACCACTGCAAGTACCCTTCCGCCACGTAAAATGGTGACTAGTGGATGTAAAAAGGCGTGAAACTTGAACTGGTATAGAAATCTTGATTTGAAGCTTTCGTGACTGCAGGAATCCATGCTCTGGTTCTTTCGGTAAAGTCACGTAGGTAGAAAAATAATAGATCACGACGTTTTGATCGCCACAAGCAATCGTCTTCAGGTGGGAGGATGTATGTTGAACCTCCCACCTGAAGACGATTGCTTGTGTGGCGATCGAAACGTCGTGATGTATTATTATTTTTCTACCTACGTGACTTTACCGAAAAAAACAAAGAGTATGTTATACAAATGTAAAACCGCGAATAATTCAAGGCCACTAAAGAAATTCCTCGGATGAAGAGATTGTACTGTATCCTATATATCCACATACATAATAATACACGGTCACACATCCTTCCAGCCACACATTACAGAATCTATTTAGGTGTTCCATATGTCCAGGTAAGCTCACGTGTACATTTAGAGACCGATGCCTTTTTCAGTCTTCATAAACTTGATGTGGCATCATAACTATCGATTATTGTTACTTTTTGTATTTTATTCCCTGAACAAATATGTATGTTGAACCTCTTCGCACTGTACGTTGCCAACCGCGCTAATCGGAGGTGCGGGAGAAAAAAATTATAACCAATGATTTAGATAAATGGCTACTACCCATTTAATTTGTATGTTGTAAGTGATGGCATGGTGATTAAACAATGCCATCTCTGCATAATCTGTCTTTTTATGTTATTGCACGTATTGCTGGCAGATTGTTATAATATAGATTATGTTGAGTGAACAGTAGTTGAATGACTAAATAATGATTACTTAATTGAAGTATAGCAAAGCCTGAATACAACACCATGAAAATGAGAGAGTTGAAAAATTATGGGATTTTTGTTCATCCCAACAATGTGAAATTATCCTACCTGTAAATGGAGGTGTGTGGGTCTTAATGCCCATGACGTCCACAATTCAGGTAACTCATGCTCACTTTACCAAATCGCCAAACACTGGATATACAGTAGTCATGCATCGGCTTCCCCTAGACATCCTACCGGCATCATCTACATATGAAAAGCAACGTTATTTTCAATTGAAATCATGTATTGGTAATATTCTTTTACACTAGTTAATTTTGCTTTGGTAAAGTAGTTCTGGGGGAGGAAACAATCATTTGTTTTTTTTGTTATTCGTGATGTGATTACTACGTGCAGTCAAGCTTGATCATGAAACATTTTTCATGGATTGTCATTGCCAAGTTATCTGCCTCCGTACTGCGAATATAATGCTTCTGGTTTTCCATGTAAGTCCCATCACTCGTTCTAGTAATATTAATCGAGAGGCTGGGGTATTGCGCATTTTTATTGTAAGGCACCAGGGATGTATGGTATTGATTAACTAAACTACCCTATGACTTGACCTCGGTAGAAGTGACAATATTTTTGCCATGTTAATCTGCGTAGTGCACCACCTTATGGCCAAAGTGCGGTATTGCAACTAATGAAATAGTTAAATCCGGGACAGCCTAAAACAACTACCACAATATTACAATTCAGTTTTATCAAAGCGTTTTAGTTTTATTTTGGGAAAGAAATCACCCATTCTTAGGACCAAAGTTGGTACATGGTTATAAATAAGCACTCTGGTATGGGCTGCTTATAGAATTCGTCACCGGTTTATGGGCCGTAATTTCTAATGCATGGGTGTTGGTCAGATGGTCATTATCTTGAATTGTCTTGGCGTGTGTGTGTGTGAATTTGTCTTGAGCAGGCCGCATGCCGCCACCGAGCGAGGAGGCGACGGCCAAAAAAGTCAAGTTTTCCCTGCCAACAGCCAGTAGCGCTTCTCCCACCAAGCGAACCGACTCGACAATGGACAGGCCAACCACCCACCCTCTAGCCGAACCTACACCGATTGCGGACGTTTCTTCCCCCGTCGCGACACCAGCGAGCCAGGTTTCCACACAGGCAATGCAGGATTCACCAGAGGAGCCTGCAGCTGTGTCTGGAGGGACACCAGAGTCCGTCTCGGCTTCACCAACGTTGTTGGCATTCACAGCAGTGCCCCTTCCTGCCTCCGCTGCAGAAGTGATACAGGAGGAGAGATCAGCCAGTCCAGAGCCTGTCAAGCCTCCCCCGATCATCTCTGTACCTGTCGTCAGGTGCTGCAGTCACATGCAACTTATTACCCGTTTCAGTTAGTGTGGGATGTGGTATATTTATAGTGTTTCAAACATTCACACGGCACTTTACACATAATGTTAAGATACTGGTCATTTTAATTATAACGGTTGAGGTTTGCTTCAACACATAGTCGTCAGTCTGTTGCTAAAGGGATGGTTTCACATGAATTCACACTTTGCTGATCATTAACTATTGTAAAGGTTACACTTTTACATATACTCATGACATTTATAATTGAATGGGTTTCATTAATTATCTCGTTTTTAAAGTGTTAAATACTATGCATGTTTAATATGAAACATCGGCAAATTTAAAAATGTATTTCATGCGTTTTGGTTTAATGAAAGTTAATGTTTTTGATTATACAGTTATGACACGAGGTGTAGTAGTATTGATAACCGTTTTAAGGTTGGAAAGTTAAGTATTCTCTCTGGTCAAATATTGCCAATGTTTTACATGTTTAAGAGTAACATGCAATATAAAACTTGTGTGATCTGATGAACAATTTAGTTTTACGAAGTATATATGCAGATGTAGCATGTTTCCAGATTTTATAGTGTACTTTAGTCGACCCAATCAGGTGCACAAAGATGAACATGTTTGTTGTGCCGAATTAGTTTAAATAGTGGCCAGCAAGAAAGAATCTGATGTTTGTGGGTGATTGATACAAAACGTCGAGCTGATTGCTGTTGCTTGCACCATAGTAATGATAAGCACATAGGGTCGACTGCCATAAGGGGTATGTTGGATGAGTTGTCATATCACAGTCATATCTCCAATAGAAAACTATTTCTCTGCATTCTGCTTTGGAAGCTAGGTTTTAAACCTATTATCCTGACAAAAGTCTTAAAAGCTTTTTAAAACGTTCCCAACCTGGGCAGGTCTCGGTTGCGTTGTTTGTGATGAACATTAGGCATGTAATGTTTCATTATTTAATTTGTAAAAATCGATTCTTATGCTCACAAAACATTCATTGAAATGTGGGTTAAGAATGTATTTTCGTGAAGATTGTAATGTAAGAGTTTTTTTCGGCCAATGGTTCGAATGAGAAATTAATGTGTGCAAAAATTGAATAACTCGATAGTCCAGATGAAATCGACTTAAATATGTTGGTACAGATGAAACAACAGATTAGGTGCTACAATATAAACGGTACACACGAGACAAAAATGAGGTACAGATAAGACTAATGAGGGTACCATTGTAACAAAACAGATCGAACAAACAAGATAATGCATACTCTTTGGTTCTTTCGGTATAGTCACTAGGTGAAAAAAAATTAATTAATTGGATCCTTGCAATCACGAAAACTTCAAATCTAGAAGATAATAATGGGCAAGACAAACTGCAGATGACACGAGTACATTGAGACCATACCACGTGTGACAGTACAGACAAAACGAATGAGGTTTGATGAGACAAATGGTACAAATGAGACGGTACAGACGAATATTTCAAGTATTGGCACAGATATGACAATATAATAAACAAAACATAAGAAGGTAGTGCACATGAGACAAACAAATAAGACAGGCAGAACCAAACTTACTAAATAGACTACTACTAACGCATGAAACAAAATGAACAAGATTGTATAAAAGGTGATGCAAACAAGGAAGAAAAACTCTCCATGTGCATTTTTCTCTCCAATGCTTTCCAACGTGCATCCAGTCTCGGAAGCATTTAATTCACGACAATGTAGTCCTCACTCCAGTCGCACAGGAAGCGGTGTGACCTTAATCTGCGGCGGGACCACAGGGCCTGGGTTAGTCGCTGTGCCGGAGAGGGCACGCGCAGCTCTTTGTTCAACTAAACCAGTTGTTTTTCTTTCGTGCAAATCCCTAATGGCAGCACAACCTTGGTTTACATGGTCATGTTGGATCATTTTTACGGGACTAACTTAAAGACGGACAGCTCGTGCATAATACTCTCAATCTTAGTTGTAAAGTGTTACATTTTCTTGAATTGCGACCATCAAATCATGACATTGTGAGGGACAGTATGCATTATCACATGCCTACTGAACATGCCTCTTCGATAAGATCAGTATGGTATCGTGCGTCGGTATATACATTTCCACATTTTGTTTGGATTTCGGTTCGGCCGTGCAGTGTAAACATTGTATTTTTTTTATGTTATACACTTTTGTATCGCCTGCACTTGTGTAGCCAGGAGATTGAACCACAGAATAATGCACGGCTGGATAGTCTCTGGAAAGGCTTCATCAATATGCATGGTGTGGCCAAGGTGGTGGCTAAGGCCTACCCCGTTTCTGGATCCATGGCCAATGTGGCGGAGGTAAGATGATAACGTCCTTTGGTAACAGGCTTTGTTCTTTGAAATATGAAGTGTTTTAAGGCTCGGGGTGAATTTAAACATGTCGGGAAATGCATTTAAAAAAACACGGTGGACAGTTTTCATCTTTTAAGACGAGATGTTTTTTTTTTACGGGCAGAGAAATGTGTGTCCACATCTGGAATATTTAAGGTTTCTGCAGCCTTGATGACAATCTGATCGCTTGTGTTACTCCCTTATTTCTGAATTGTGGTCTCAGGCCCCAAAGGCAAACATTTTATATCTACACATTTTTATCAACGTTTATCAATCTTGTTGAGTTTCCACCGTGAAGTCATTATTTGCCTTTGATCAAATGAGACCGGGTGGATGAGTTTCGTCATGCACAGTCACAATATGCATCGTTTTATTACTTTTCATTGTAATTTTTAGCATTTCTTTTGAAACTAACTTTTCATGCCTTCCTAATCCAGGAACTTCCCGACACCATCCATGTTGGAGGGAGAATCTTAGCAAAAATGGTTTGGGATTACGTGGGCAAGCTTAAATCTTCGGCATCTAAGGTGAACTTGAGTGTCTGCCGTTGTGCTTGATGTGAGGAGCCGGTTTTAATTGCATTCGTGTTGAGTATCCATGCCATGGCAAATGTGCTTCTGGCATTTGGCAGTATCTGCTTTGCCAATGTGTGAGCAGATGTGTGGCTTTATCTGCATTAATCAAAGCTTGTAACATGGTAAATGCAAAGCGTTTATCATGTTCAGCTGGCTGTGGCCAATTTTTACCTGTTCTTTGTAAATATTATTGAAAATTCTCGACTTTAGAATCCGTCTAAAATACATTTTATTTTGTGATGCCAGTCTACTGCAAAGACGGTTAAAGATTTACCCCACTTATCTCAAATGGTCCTCATCAACAGGTGATTGGATATTTTGTTAGATTAGTTAGATAAGTTTGCCTTTTTTTGCCCGGGCAACGCCGGGTTCTTACCGCTAGTGTTAGATAAGTGTCTCTGGAGAGATTTAAAGATATTAACACATACTTTGAGATTGGTGGGAGTTGTATATAGGCCCTGATTTCTTATGATTTTTTACTATTTTAATGGGTCTAAATGGTTTGCCCTGTATTTGTGGTCTTTACTGGTATTTTAAAAGAACAACACATTTGGAGTGATGTGTTATTTACTTCCTGTTAAATGTCAGCTTAACCTAGTAAAAAATACTCTACATTTGTCAGTAACACGGCCTGAAAAATGTTAATATGTAAATGGTATACATTTTGGATAATCGCCCTGCACTCATTATTTATATCACCTATGACTTTTTTCCCTTTAAGGCAATGTTACTGACGAATTACATGTTTTTTGTTAATTTGTGCTTAGAACCACTGCTATTGTGGGAAATCGTCCAGACCTTTATTTCAAAACGTGGTCTCACACCTTAATGTTTCTTCCCCCTTTGCTTTGTTACTGTGCCCACGACCGCACCCCCCACAGGAGGTGTGCATCATCCGCTTCCACCCAGCCACGGAGGAGGAGGCGGTCGCCTACATCTCGCTGTACTCCTACTTCAACAGCCGCAAGCGCTACGGGGTGGTGGGCAACGCCTCCAAGTCCCTCAAGGACATGTACCTCATCCCGCTGGCGGCGCAGGACCCCATCCCCCATCAGCTGCTGCCTTTCGACGGTCCCGGTAAGCCTGTCACTCGTTCTTGTCACCATCTCGTGCTCACCGTTTCTCCGGTGCATCTCTATCCCAGATCAAACCTAAGATTGCACTTTCCATGCTCGACCTTGGGCTTCATTACCTTCCCGAGAGGGTCTTGCGACGTGCACCTCCGCTTTAAAGTAACTTTTCTTTCAGAGAATGCCACCCTTTATTCTTCCTTCACATTCTTGCCTTCTCTAAACGGGAAAGTCGGTAACCTTTGCAATGATTTTTTTAAAATATGGAAACGCTTTTTTACAAGATGTTTTCTCAGCCTCTTTCATCCGTTCCTGAATGGTTTCATTTCCAGGTGGGTATTGTTGTATGGCAGTAACTTTATGTCGTGGATAACTTTTGCTTGCCGTTTTATTTCAGTGCGTGCAAGTTGGTGACGAGTCTCTGTTAATGTTGAAATGTTCTCATCGTAAAACCTTTCCACGTATGATTCAGTATCTCGGTACAAATCGTGTGCCGTTTCCTACGGTATAGATTTCGAGTACAGTTGCTCTGTGTGTGTAAATGTTGAAATGTTTCTCTTTTTGCAGTGAAAAATAAATGTTTTGAGACCTCAGACTGGATCCTTGGTTCACTTTCCAGCCAGATTACTGAAATGCCCCGTCCGTATCGGCAGCCGCGGAGCAAAAACGCACACTTAACCCGTCCTACACACACTTTCACACGTGCGTTAGACACTCGCCTCACATTTCAAATGCACCTGCACACATACGTTTTTCCTGAAAGGTTGCGAGGATGTTTTGATATCCACTGTACATGTTTTAATGTTAATATTTGCAAGTGCATCACACAGTGTTGCGTGCATGTGTTACCGCAAAGCAAGACGAACTCGTTTTAATACTATCGCAATGGAAGAAAAGCCCCGACATCTTACGCTGCAGTTGGAAAAATAGTCGTGGTGCATCTTTGAAAAGGATTTGTACATCGGTGGAAGTTACTTTGCACTGAATGATTCTCACAGTGCCTTAAAGAACACTTCTACTGCGTGCTATTTTGATTGTTTAATATGGACATGTGCATTTCACTACAACTGTGGGAAAGGTTGACTTAGCGACTGGTGATACTGTAGGCGCATGAACTGGTGGACGAAAGCAGCAGGGTTAGCGTTGCCACGTGGGCGGCAACAGCAAGCAGTGTGAACTTCGATGTGGAAAGACGTCTCTTGGCCCACCTGCCAACGCTTCGAGTTTGAAGGGACGGGCCCCCATCTCCGATGGATTCACAGCCACCAAAACCTGCCGACCTCTTTCCTCGGGCGACCGGGGAACGGGCGCGTTGGCTGCGCTGTGGCCACGCGATGCAGAGGTGATCGCCAGTTTTGGTCTGGAGCAACACGACACGCAGGAGCCCCGAGACCTTGTGCAGTGTCCGCTTGAGTCGTCGTGCGTTTGACCATTGTGTTACCCAGTGCCCTAATTGCGGCTGGAACAGTCCGTCCGCAAAGCTGTTTCGGGAATAATTGTGGCACGCCACATCTGTGTCGCTTCATTTTGCCTGAAGATTACCTTAACTCTAGTGGGAGTACCTTTTGCTGATAATACCTGCTCAAAGCCAGCCACGTAACGTTCCAGAAAGTTTTGAGTGAGAAAATAAGCCCCGTTTACGCATTGGCCAATAAATACAGTGGCACAAACATACATTTAAGCAAAATCAAAGTGTGGATTACCTTACGAACAGTTGGCAGGGTGCATTTTTACAGCCTCAAAGAGCAATTTAAGCTCAGCTGTTCACTTGAGAGTGGACATTTTTCAGGAAATTGTAGAAACGGTGTATTATTGCACACTACTGCAATTACACATGGTTTAGGTTATCTGAAACGGTTACTTTGTACAAGTTAACTTTTGAAGTTTTACCAATTAGTGGTGTAGAATATTGTTTGAGTCAATCTAGTATGCCATTGATATAATCGTAATTACGCTGGTGTACCAATTGCACACTTGCAGTCGTGTATTGGGTTCGGTGACCTAAAGAGGTGTTCAGGGTCAACTTTTAAGGTAGTTCTACCAAGTAGCGAAGACGTTACATTGTGTTCTTGGGTAATGAATAAACATTCCATTGGCGACTGAAATTCACGCATTTATAAACGAAATGGCAGCAGTACAACAATCCGTAATCGAATGCACAGCCCTGACCTTGGCAGGTCAGAGGTTACTTCGGTACGGAAAATATAGGGAAAAAAAACCCACTCGCGTTGACATCAGTCCCACACCAAAGGTGCTGCAGCGCCTCAATGCGCCTGCAAGGCATTCTGCAGGAGCCTTCGCCGCCGCCCCACCCCAGTGAAATTCTCGTGCAAGACCTTCCGACCGAAGAACATTCTCACAATGCACTGAGTGGCGCCCCCTGGTGGCCGGCCAGGGCTAATGCACAGGTACTGCCCGCGCGTGCGTGGGCCCTGCCGTTGAATTTGATAAGTGGGGGAAGCGTGCGTCGATCCCAATGACGAGAGATGCGCAGAGTTTCGGCGTGTCCAGCACGATTGTGTGAGTTTTTGATCAATAAATTGAGAGTATTTTAGAAGTTTGTGGTGGCTCAAGTTGGGCGAGTGGAACTGCGTGGGTGGCTTTGCAATTGCATTGGCAGCCCATGGGAGAAGCTTGCAGGGCTTTTTATACACCTGTTTACGTTGGCAGATATATTTTGTCAACTTGTAACGGTTAAATGCCCACTGATATAGTTTTGAGGAATGCATGAAGCGGGTTTGGCTGTGCGTAAATTTAAATTGGATGTGTTCTTTACGAACACTGCCGAGTGGCTCAACAATACACACTTTAGATTGCTATGTAGCGTGCTTGCACTGGTTGAGGGTTTATTACATTCCTGGAATGGACGACTACAGTGGGATGAATTCGCAAAGCCACATGGTAGCCACATCTGTCTCCTCGCCATGCTCTTGGTGCTAAGGTATGGCAGTAGGTACTGCTACAAGCAAGGATAACCAGTATAATACAGTCGTGAACAGCGATTGCAGTATAGCTCGTTTTTTTAAAGATACAATCAACTAATATGGGACTTTGTAGTAATTTCTTGGATGCTGCAAGTAATTGGCCAGTAAAATATTGCACTGCTGGAACTAGAGTGCAGAAGTACGTTTTAAATGTCTCTTACTGAACGGCATTGCACTGATTGTGTCAGTAGATAATGTCAGTGCATTGGCATTGAGATGCATTCCTTACAATGGACATCGATGGGCCACTTTCCCTGTGTAGGCGAATGTATGTTGTTGGTAAGTCTAGAGACATGTAATACCTATATATCATATGGTGTATTTTGGTTGCTATTTAATCAAAAACTAGTTTTCGAATAAAAGCTTTTCATTAAACGTGACTTGATGTGCATGTCCTTGTTTTTTTGTAATATGCACCAAATTAATCACACTGACTGCAGTTAAAAACACACTGACAATATTACATACCTCCACAATAAGAGTGTCGAAAAGTACCACTATAGCAGCTATCTTCTTAAAAGGTTGGAGTTCCAAAGATCCAGGTCTGGTCGTATTTATATGGAAATAAGTTTATTTACAAATATTTGTCTTATGGTTATGATCTGTGTGTGATTCACCTGATAAGTAATGGGCATTGACCAATGTGCACATCTTTTCCCTCTCAAGGCAATTGTTGGCGTATTTCAAGACTAAACAGTTTATGCATTTGTTAGCCCGTGACTTCGTAACCTCATTGCGTGTTTGACTTGCAGGCTTGGAACCCTCGCGATCACACATGCTGCTCGGCCTGGTGATAAAGCAAAAGTCCAAGCGTCGGCATCAGGGAGATTCTTCCGAAGGCGGAGCCGAGTACGAAAAATCTTCTCGAAATAGCCCCGAGGAGAAGAAGGGAAAGTACTCGTACGACGCCGGCGAGTCATCGTACTCCCAGCGCAGGGAAAGCAAGAAACATCGGCACAAGTACGAGGACACGAACGTTGGCATGACGCCGCCCGACTTTCCTCCTCCACCGCCGCCGCCGCCGCCACCACCCGTCGCTCAATCAAACCTCCTGACAAAGCTGTTTTCAGACAAAGCTTCAGAGCGGCCAACTACGTCGGCTTCCCAGCAGCCAATGATGAAGCCACTGGAGCACATCCTGAAAACGCTGTTTGGCAATAAAGAGCTTCCCAAAGAGACTCCCAAAGAGCCAGAAAAGGAAAAAATAAATTTGCCATTTTCTGCTTTTGGCTCATCCATTCTTCCATTTAGCACCAAGGCAGGTGGTTTTGACTCAATTATTCAACATTTCAGTGGAGCTGCGGATGTGAATAAATTAAATGATGACCGACCGTACGATCCAGAAGATGCATACGATCCAGAAGATGAAACCATATTTGATGAGAAAAAACGTGTTTCGGAGACGACACCTTACGTTACACTCGAAAGCCTGATTCCAGGACTGGGAAACCCTGAATCTCTTTTCAACTCGGGAGAGCTGCAGAAACGCCTGCCCGGAGAGCAAGACATAGCACCAAAAATCAAGGAGACGGCTGCTCCCCAGTCATACCTCATGGCAAGCCGGGACCCACGACAAGCAGCCAACCGGAACCAGTTAGCGAGTTCCATTCCACTTCCAGTTTTCCAAATCCAGGAAGCTGTTAAGCCTGATGTGGGAAAATCAAGCGAGTCGTCAAACTTTGACGTCAAATCAGTTGTTGAGGCCAAACCTCAAGAATTGCAAGTGGATTTGAATGTTCCGGCTAAAGAAGTCGAAGTGCCCATTGCCTTGCTTCTTCCTCCAGCAGTTTCCCTTGAAGTCACGGACAAAGTGGACACGCCTGTTGAAGAGGTGTCCACCCCCGAACCATCGGAGATGGCTGAAACGGTCTCGGAACCGAAGGCGATTGAAGAAAGTTCTCCTGCAGTTGAAGATACAACCGTAGAACATCAAAAGGATCCTGAAGCAACTGACGAAGAAATGAGCATTGCCGAGGTTCCGCAAGACACAGAGCCAATTATAAATAAAGCTGACAAAGTACAGGAGGATAATCCTGCTGTGGAAGAAACTACAGAAAATAAAACTGAAGAGATGTCATTGGAAGTCTCAGAAGATAAAGACGAGGTTAAAGAAGACGATAAAGATGACTTGTATGATATGGAGGAACTTTTTACTAGTTCGGAAAATAAGGATGAAAGTGTCGTTGAAGATGCTGATGGTGCGTCTTCTAATGAACAGGAAAATGCAACACCCGAAAGTGGAAAGTCTGAGCAAAAAATGGATGCGCAAATCATACCATCGTTTATCTCCGATGCCCCACAAAACATTCAGTCCATCAGTACATTCCACAGAGCGGTGCTGCCTCAGCAGTCCAATTCTGAAGATGACATCGGGTTACCTTCATGTGATCCTGAAACAAGCATGACAGAAAGTCTGTATGAGGAAGACAATTCTTCACGTAATATGTCTTTAGTTGACATGCATCCATCGGGTTTACTGATACCAATACCCGATGTTTCGAGAGACGCCCCTCCACCTGTTTCCCTCGTCGGGCCTCCACTCACAATCCACGGACAACAACGTTCGGTGCCGCCTCCACTTCACCTCCTGAGGCCACCGCCACCAGGTCATCCAAGTGGAATACCGCACAACGTGCCTCCACCTGGTCATCCTTTAGGTCCTCCACCAGGACACATGGGTCTACCCCCTCATGGACCACCCCCAAGCCATCCTATTGTTCCACCACCAAACATGATTGGACATCCACCAAATATGCCACCACACCTTGGTCCACCACCTGGACACGTGGGTCCACCACCTTTGGGCCCACCGCCAGGACAACTGTTGGGCCCGCCACCGTTCAATAGGCAAGGACCTCCAACTCAACAAGGGCCTCCAAACAGTCATCAATTAGGCCCACCACCAGGTCATGTCAGTGGACAGCCACCTCATGCCCCTCCACTGGGACAGTTAGGCAATCTACCGCCTGTCCATGGACAACAGCATGGGCTTCCCGTTGGTCATCATTTGGGTCCACCTCCGAGCCACATGGCTATCAGGCCACCTGGCCCACCGCACTCGGCACCCTATGGCATGCCTCGGCTAGGTGCCCCTCCTCCACCAGGGGCGCTACCTCCACAACATTTCAATATGTTGCCACCAGGACCCCCGGTTTCAGGCCACGTTGGTGTCCCCCCAGCTCACATACGTGGCCCACCTCCAGGCCATGCAAGTAACCCTTTGCCTGTTAGGGGGCCACCTCCAGGACACATCAGTGGCCCGCCGCCCAGATTTCCATGTGGTCCACCGCAAGAGCAAGGTCCACCTAAAGTCATGCCTGATAATCAGCCACTGCATATACCTCGATCGGGTGCCTCAACCGGACCTCCCCCAGGCTTTGGCAGTGTTCCAGTTTCTGCACATCACGGTCCCCTAGAATCACGAAATACACCACCTTCAGATGCTCCACCATGGGGATCTGATTTTTCTCGAGGGCCGCCTCGTAGTCAGGGTCTGCCCGCAGCACATGCTCAAAAAAAGGAGGGTCCTCCAGAAATCCCACAGGACAGGGGAAGCAGACAACACAGAGAGTACCCGTCACAGCCTGGACCTGGACCCCAGCAATCACTTGGATTTCGCCCACAGCGGGCATTGCTTCCAACCCCTCTCATTCGACCAAATGATGGCCTTCGACCAAGATTTCCTGGAGGTGACCGCCAGGCTCCTGGATTTCCACGACCTCTTTTGCAGAATCCTCCAGGGCAGATACCTTCAGGGTTCCAACCAGTGCATCAGCATGACAAGCCAGGGCAACCGTTCCCTCAAGGGCCGTTGCTGCAGCCTAACCTGCAAGGGCCTCACAGTCGACGACCTAATTTTCCAGAGCCATTCAATGATCCAGATAATCGAAATGTGGAAAGAGAGGGAGTTGATTCCCACAGTGATGACAGAATGATTGAAAAACATGTTGAGGAATCATGGGGAAGGCCGGAAGATCAACAGGAGCACTTTCTATCAGAAACGTTTCCGAGAGAGGTAGAGGGCGGCATGCCGTGGGAAAAAGAAACTCCTGAGGATTGGGAAAGACCAAGGGGTGAAAGAGACTGGGATAGAAATAAAGAGAGATATCGGGAGAGAGATCAAGAAGTTGAACGTGTCCGAGATCACGATCGAGACAGAGACTGGGAAAGAGGAAAAGACAGGGACAGAAGTAGACACGGCCGAAGTAGCAGGCACCATCGCGAAGGAAAGGGAAGACACCGGAGCAGGAGCAGGGAGCGAGATCGCCATCGCGAGCACGGCAGAGAGAGAGATCGCGATCGAGGCAGAGACAAGGAGAAGGAAGAAGAGCTCGTGGTAGGCAAGGATCGTGAACCTGAGGCCGACGTTAGCAAGGGAGGGGGGAATGTCTCCAAGGAAGAGCCTGAGAAGGACACGGAGCCAGAAAACGAACCGGAGAAAATTCGCGAGAAACCACACGAGAGAGAAAGGGGAAGAGATCGAGACCACCACGAGCGAGAGTACTACGACAGAGAGCGCGACTACCACGAGAGGGACCGGGACAGAGAGCGAGACAAACCCCGCCACAGGGAGCGAGCGAGAGACAGATCCCGAAGCAAGGTTCGTGACAGACGGAGGGACCGCTCCAGGAGCAGGGACAGAGATCGACGGGACAAATCTCGGAGTAGGGAAAGGGAGAAGGTCCGGGAACGGGATCGTGATCGGGACAGGTCCAGGAGTCGGGAACGGGACCGGCACAGGGGCAGGGACAGATCTCGAAGTAGGGAGCGCGAGAGGGACCGAGACAGAGACCGAGACCGAAGGTCACGGAGCAGGGAGCGGAGGCGTGACAGGGATCGCGAATATTCGCGCTCCAGGAGCAGGGACCGCGACAGGGATGCGGGTCGGAACAAAGAAAGCGATGGAAACAAAGAGAGCGATGGAACCAAAGTGCGGGACAAGGGCAAGAGCAGAGAGGAGAAGGAGAAGGCAGACGAGAATTGAGAGCCACGCAACAGAGCCATCTTGACGTCTGCAGGAGGAGGGCACGCTGCCTTGTATTTTATAAATTCTGGACTGCTCTGAAAAAACGCTGTTGCGATCATATGGACACACCGGATGCATCGATAATTGCATTTCTTGCAACGATGTTTTTGTTTTTATAAAGCCGAGTTTTATTTCTGACTCTCGCTGGCAATGACATCACGGATGAACATTTTCTTCCCGTGAGTTTTGGACATTATGCTTTCACAGGTCTGCACAACACACACAACAAGAGGAAGACGAGCCGTGCCGCAACACTGGATGTCATTGAATTGAGAGTTGCTATTAACAGCTGTGTTTGTGATTCGAATTTACTTAAATGAAAAAAATCGTGTTGCTAATTGTTTTAGTGGATGCAGTTAATTAACTCTTTGTAAATCTTTAGTTCTGCATCATCACTTGAACGTGTGACCGACCACCTTTGAAACCAATTGGGATAAATATTGTTTGCTGTTATTTACTAGTTTAAAACAATAACATGGCTCTTCATTGACAGTTAAGTCTCTTTAAGCGCGTTTAAGTTCATAGCCGAGGTGTGGTTGTCAATTTGTAAGATTGCGTCGGTGGATGTACATAATGTATTTCGGGATTTAAACAAAGTGCTGCATGAATGCTTGGCTTTGTTAAATGAACCTTATGGCGGTACCCCGGGGTGCCATCGTACCCCGGCTCTCGCATAATGTCCGTGATGCAGTCATTTTTAGTCTGTTGATGGCCGGCGTTGCGGCAATCGACTCATCTCGACGAGCTGTACACGATGAACCATTATGGTGCGTACGAGCGTTCAGGGTTTCAGCGCAATCGTCCTCGCTGTGTTTCGACATCGCGGAGTGGCACTGATTTCGGATTGATTGGAGTGAAGTACACCCCTGGAAAAAATAGTGTCCCAGAAATAAACAAATGAATTGCCTGGGCCATTCTGTATTATTTGGTACCCCGGAGTACCGCCATCAGGATCAAATGTATATTGATGCTTTCGATAAAAGTAGTCTGGGTTTAACCTCTGTGTAGATAGTATGGTTTTATTCGACGAGATTTGTGTTTTCCCATGCCGCCCAATTGCTGTTCACATCCTTCCGTGTGTAAGTTAGTTGATGTTCTTTTCAAGACTTACAGTGCAGTATATAAAATCCCAGTGACCCATAGTTGGGCTCTACGGTGCGATTTCCCCAAAAATAAATCATGCCGTTTTTCACAAGCGCCGAGTCTGAAAACAACGACTCTTGTTTTTTGTAACATGCTCAATTTATTATTAAACATGACTTTACATCGGTCCCTGCTTGCAACTTGGAGTGATTGTATTCTTCTGCCTGCTATGATTGCTCTCGCCATTTCGTTTCGATTTGGTGAAAACATGCCGGCGTCTATAAGATGCATCCCTGGAATTGCAGGTGAAAGGGCGTTTGCTCGAGGGAAACCTAGATTATGAGAATAGGTTTTCCCCTTTTTTCTGGCAACAAAACCAGGTATTAAGATGTTAAAACACCAAACTGAAAACTTTTACAAGGAATCGTGTCTACATTAACCACAATACTTGGGTTCAGAATGCGAACAAAAAACATCCTCTGATAATATATGCATTGTCTTTGAAACTGATTGGTCCACACCAGAGACAGCTTTCTTTTGAGCCTCGTCTCAAACGGTGTTAGACCAGAGGACGCCAAAAGGCGTGCAGACACGATTCCTTGTACAAGGTTTCAGTTTGGTGTTTTAACATCTTAACACAGCTGTTTTGTTGCCAGAAAAAAAGGGAAAACCTCTTCTCATATTTTGGTACTGGCAAATGAGGTCTCATGATGCCTCCTAGATTATATTGTGGCCTATTCTTTCACATTGGCCAGACCTGGAAGAGGTGGGAGTGTACCTCCAGTTTATATTTTATAAGATGCCACATGATAAGCCGCTTGAATGGGCTATCATTTTTGGCCAGGTCGCTTCTGAAATCAACGCGATTTAGCTCTGTGGGCCTTACCTGGTAAAATACAAACTTTGTTTAACAATAGCTTGTTCGGGAAACCTGACTCCACATTTAGGAGTCTAACTCGACTTGAGACATGGATACCTCCTGACTCCAGAGCACTTCATTACATTGATGGTCAAGCTGGGGAGGCCCAATTAAGTTTACGAGCTCTGGAACTTGGGACCAAACACACATCAACTCCCCTTATCTCTGATTCATGGGCAAGCTATCGATGTCTGGTTAAATCTGTAAGGCAGTGCTCTTCACCAATTTCCAGAGGGGTGCGGGTCGCCACGCCGCCTGCAAGGGGTGTTTTTACATTCGTAACAGTGAAGAACACTGGGGGAAGGTCTCCATTGTCTCACAAGAGCGAGCGTGAATCCGATAGGAATTGCATGATTTACTTCTTATACATATGTAGTGGCATAGCGGACGTCACTGTGTAAGGCTGGCCCGAGAGAGGCACGGTGAGCGCTGAGTGGCACCACGCTCGGCGTGCAGTGCCGACCCCTACAGGATGGGGTGTGGGAGTGTCAGCCATGGAATGGGGTTACTCTCGGCCACGGCACTGGTTGACACCGGAGGACACGTGACTGGTAAAGTCGACACAGGGGTCCCAAGGGGGGGCTCGGGGTGGTCACGTGTTGGGGCGAGATCCCGCTTGGGCAGGGGTGGGGGACCTTTTATCTGCCAAGGGCCATTTGAATATTTATAACATTATTCGCGGGCCATACAAAATTATCAACTTAAAAATTAGCCTGTTATATTTATATTCTTGGTTCTGTCGGTAAAGTCACGTAGAAGGGCAACAATAAAATATTTTATTTTAAGAATATTAATCCCTGCAGTCACGAAAGCTTTAAATCACTGTTATATTTAGTCAAACGTTTAATTAACTCACCCCTAATGTGATGAACTGCTTCTCTTTGGCGAGGCGTGTGATGTTAGCTGGTATTGATGATGTTGCTACTCGCAACTGCTTTTCCAGGTTTGCTCCTAGATTCATTGAATTTCGAGTCCCGCCAGCGGTTGCCTTGGCAGGGTCAGACCCAAATGATTTCTCGGGCCTCATACGGCCCGCGGGCCGGACGTTCCCCACCCCTGAGCTAGAGGATTCGAGAAGGTGGTCGTGGCCAAGGGCGGAGCCAGCCACGACCAGTGTGGATATAAGCCGGGGGTTCAGCGTTGCTGTTATCATCTGAAGATCTACGATCTCCGTCCGTGAAGTCACCGACACATGGACCTGGACCCAAGCTGGGGTCCTGTCCGTTGTATCTACTCCCAGTGTAACTAGTGTAGTTAGCCTGGTGGTCCACCACCATAGGTTATCTAGTGAAGGGGCAGTTACCCCTTTGTGTTGGTATCAATAAATGTGTTGCCTTCAAAAAGTGCGTCTGCGACTCAGTTGAACTCACGACACACACGTGTAGTGGTGTATTCACACGGACACTCTCAGCTTCTCCTGTGTCACTTGATTACTTCGCATCCCACACCGGATGCTCCTCACTTTTTACACAACGCACTCTTGCTCCGAACTCTCTCTCTCTTCACTAGCCTGTCACTAACTACTCCACTAGCCTGTCACTACTCCGCTAGCCAATACCGCTGGGGAGGGCGAGGTCCCAGGCTCCTTGTCTCCTGCTCTTGTCCTCTTCGTTCCATCAGCTCCAACCAACTCAACCCCGTGTCCTCCGCACGCCCCTTTATATCCACCATCCTCATTAAGGGCCATCAGTTGCCCCTATGACGCCGGCGTCTCTGCCTCGCCTACTGCAGGTGCTCTCTCTCTCTCTCCCTCGTCGTCTCCGTCTCTCCGGCGCCTGCTCCGTGTGTGCACGCTTGGACTGCCTCTCCCCGAATGCACCCAACCTCATTTCCGCTTCTCCCCTTCATTGCTGGCTCCTCCTTGGCGCCTGCTCCATGTCCTAACGCGTGCACCCGCTCGCCCTGAAGTGCATCCGCTGTTTGCTACCCAGCGCGCGTCACGCCACTACACTATACACATGCACCGGTCCATTTATAGAACGAGTAGAGCAGTGGGCTACGTGAGAGAAGAATCAGGAGCAGAGAAAGGGAGAGGGGAGGAGAGCCCAGAGCGAGGGCGCGGCCCTGGCTCTTCACGTTGGCCGGGTCGCGTGCGCTCCCGTGCTGTGAAAAAGAGCTTCATAGCTCATCGGATTCCTCCAGTGTGAATACATTGAAGAAAGAAGAGTGGGGGTAGAGTGGGGGGGGGGGGTACATTTATCCCATTTCTCCCCCCTTTTTAAGTGGGGGGGGGGCAGGGTGGGGACGTCTATCCATTGCCCCCCGCGTTTGAATCGTCACAAAGTTGCCAACTAAAGCGCCGAAAACGCACAACCAGTAAACAATACCGAGTGCCTGTTTCCGGCAATGACCCTACTTCGCAGCACATCAACTGGCTGACATTTTTAGCTTGTGCACCACTGGCAACGCAGCAGCATCACCAAGTATAATTGGTTTCATGCTCACGTTGCCATTTACAGAAGAGGTAATTGCGTCCTTACCTATCCTCGCGTGATGTAACACGTCGTGCGTGCCTAATTCTCTTCAGTGGACTACCCACGTGCGTTGTCCAAGAGAAGAGGAAAACAACGCGCAGATATTTCGCGGAAGAAAAAAACAAAAACCGACGAGACGATTATCGCGGCCAATATGCCGAACGATAATATCGTGGCATCGCCGTATCGCGAGGACCACATCGCCGCAGGGCTGCGTGTGTTGACTTAACAGGCGGGTGACGGCACCGCGTCGCTACAAACGACGGGTAGCCCCCGCACAACTGGAGCCGATCGCTCCCATCGCAAGCTCGTCCCGGTCTCTGGCAGACGCAGGCTGGGGCTGGGGGTTGAACCGTGCCTCCTGCTGGCGAGAGGCTGTTGGGGAGGCGATGTTACACGGTGGGGTGTACTCCGAGCGCATTGGGCTCTCGTCTCGTCCGCCGTGTCCCAGTTGCCCTCGCTAAACGCGTGTGGATGGATTCGTTACCAGCAATCATCGTCGTCATCAGCAGCCGTGATAACTCCACTGCTGAATACAAAGGGTCAGCAATGAGATGAACGGATTCACAATGTGATTTCATTATCCGCGAAAGTCTCGACGAAGTCTCAAGATTATTGTTTTTTTTCTTTCCACGGGAGTACTGCCGCATTGGGTCGTTTGACAGAATCGAATTTAAAGGAGACTTTTGCTGAAGGTGGCGAGAAACAGGATTCCACTTGAAGGTCTCCACTGCCGAATGTCACGAACCCACTTGCTGAACTGCCATGCAATGGCCACCCATGCAGCCCATCGAGTTTGGAGGTTTCGCACATCTTTGCATCATCCACCAACCCTCGCCTCCAAAGTTCTGGATCACAGGCGTGCGCCACCACAATCTTGATGCTATGTTCTGGATATAGATGAGGAAATACCCGTCTTCATTCCGCTAAGGCATCCTTACTGTGGTTACAGTTGATCAGAGACGCGTCTTTAAACTTGGACTGGTGTGAGACACGTGGTGTGAGACACGTGGTCTGGGAGGCGCGACACGTGGTCTGGGAGACACGACACGTGGTCTGGGAGAGACGACACGTGGTCTGGGGAGAGACGACACGTGGTCTGGGGAGAGACGACACGTGGTCTGGGAGACACGACACGTGGTGATTGTCGCAGGAGCCCTCTGGCTGCCTTGGAGGAGGCGCGGGCACCATGCCTCAGGTGGGGGACGCGTCCCGGCTGCTGAGCCTGGCGAGCAGGTCGGAGTGGCCTGCCGTGGAGAACCTCCTCAGTGCGGTGGAGCGGCCAGACGCGAGTCTCTTCATCCCCGAACAGGTGAGGAGGATGATCATCATCATCATCACTTTACACAGCGTTGCACATCGTCCCCTTTATCACAGAGCATTTGATATCGATCGTCGTCGACAGCGTTGTCATCCATCGTGATTGGCACATCATTGCCAAATCGTTATCGTTGACACTGCATTGTCCATCACTGCCATCGACACTGCCTTGTCTACATTACAATTTGACGCAGTATTGACATCAATCATCACAATTATCGACACATCACAGCATTGCTTGTTTGCCTGCATCCCAACAGAAGTAAGCCTCGGCTATCATCGAGATACATTTTTAGTGTGGGGGTAGAGTGAATGTGTGTGTGTAGAGTGTGTGTGTGTAGAGTGTGTAGAGTGAGTGTGTGTGTGTGTCGAGTGTGTGTGTAGAGTGTGTGTGTGTAGAGTGTGTGTGTGTAGAGTGAGTGTGTGTGTAGAGTGAGTGTGTTTGTAGAGTGAGTATGTGTGTAGAGTGTGTGTGTAGAGTGAGTGTGGGGGTAGAGTGAGTGTGTGTGTAGAGTGTTTGTGTAGAGTGTGTGTGTGTAGAGTGTGTAGAGTGAGTGTGTGTAGAGTGTGTGTGTGTAGAGTGTGTGTGTAGAGTGAGTGTGTGTGTAGAGTGTGTGTGTGTAGAGTGTGTGTGTAGAGTGAGTGTGTGTGTAGAGTGTGTGTGTGTAGAGTGTGTGTGTAGAGTGAGTGTGTGTGTAGAGTGTGTGTGTGTAGAGTGTGTGAGTAGAGTGAGTGTGTGTGTAGAGTGTGTGTGTGTAGAGTGTGTGTGTAGAGTGAGTGTGTGTGTAGAGTGTGTGTGTGTAGAGTGTGTGTGTAGAGTGAGTGTGTGTGTAGAGTGTGTGTGTAGAGTGAGTGTGTGTGTAGACTGTGTGCGTAGAGTGTGTGTGTAGAGAGAGTGTGTGTAGAGTGTGTGTGTGTAGAGAGAGTGTGTGTGTGTGTGTAAAGTGAGTGTGTGTGTAGAGTGAGTGTGTGTAGAGTGTGTGTGTAGAGTGAGTGTGTGTAGAGTGAGTGTGTGTGTGGAGTGAGTGTTGATGTTATCCACAGGGGATCCCCGTGTGTAGGTGCATGAGCTTGTGTGAAGCCTCAGAGCTGTGTCTATGTTGTGTCTATGTTGTGTCTGTGTCGTGTCTGTGTTGTGTCTGTGTTGTGTCTGTGTTGTGTCTGTGTGGTGGCTGCAGGAGTCCGGGCTCACCCTGCTCATGATGGCCGTGAGAGACAACCGCCTGGCGGTGGTTGAACGCCTCTTGGAGCTCGGGGCGAATTTGGGCGACCGTGCACATGTGAGATCACCACCCCAACTCAATAACCCAACAACCTAACAACCTCACACAACAACCCGACAACCTCACTCAACAACCCAACAACCTCACTCAACAACCCAACGTCACACCACAAACCAAACTCAACAACTCAACCTTACTCAACAACTCAAACTCACACAACAACTTTTACATGCAATCATCGACTTACATCTCACCTCACCTCAACACATTTTGAAGGTCACCCCCCCCCCCCCACCACTCAGTGGCAGCTGTCTCTGTGCGGCAAAAGGTCACTCAGCACCTGGCCTTTAAACGGGCATTAGTCTGCCAGTAGGGGGGCGATGATTGCCTTTATGTGCAAATCATTTTCGAGTAATTTGTAGGGAAATTTGGCAAATTTTGGACCGAGACGCCGCTGGCACACGATGGCCTCGTCATTTCGAATTACGTATGGGGGTTGGGTATTTAACATACACTGTGAGCTCCGCAAGTGGCGTCTGGTATTTTATTGTTGGCGCCCACCGCAGTATTAAGCAGGGCGGCCAAAGTGAACCTCGAACCTCGGCAAACAAGCAGCGGACGCGATGTGCTGCCGCTGGGTCGAGTCACGGACCCAGTGTTCGCAATCGCAGCGAGGACACCACGTGGGCCACTCTAAACTAAAACTACTAGACAAAACTATTCTTGTTGTTTTACCAGGTAAAGGCCCAATGAGATGTACAGTTCTTTTTCAGAAGTGGCTTATCGCGTGGAAATGTATCGCAGCCAAATAATCGAAACGCACGAATCTAAATGTGGAGGGAAAAACCGGAGGACCCGGAGACAAATCCACACGGCCACATGGGAGAGAGATTTAATTTAGTTATTTTCATTAATTATTATTTATTATTTTTACCTACGTGACTTTACCGAAGGAACCCAAGAGTATGAATTCTTGCAGTCAGGAAAGCTTCAAATCTAGAAAGAACATGAGAACTCCAATTATACAGCAGGCGTCAGGGTTGGGATCGAACCCGCGACCTCCTGCACACCAGGCGAGGTAATTAACATCTCCTAGCCACCGTGGCACTGCGCGTGTTCCTCCCCTGACCTCTCCTGGGGCGCCCGCGTGCCGTTCCCCGTTCCCCGAGCAGGACGGGCGCACGGCGCTGCACGTCGCAGCCGCACAGTCCAGGGACGAGATGGTGAAGTGTCTGCTGCTCAAGAAAGCCGACCCCAATCTCACTGGAGGGGTAATCACTCAACCGCGATGCGTCCCTTCATCGATGATGGGGGGGGGACACACACACCCATGCAGTATTGGGGGCCCTTAGCGAAAATCATTTTTGGGTGCGTCGCATGAAAACATGATTGTGGATAAGCTACGTAGTAGGTGTTTGATTCGTAATAGATTTTTGGGTTCGGCATCTTTGTGTTCTCAACGTTGGCGATCATGGTCTTCCATAATAGAGGTTTTTTTGGGTCAGATCGCGTAAATATGAATGTGTCGTTAAACCCGCCACCACCAGACACCGCCAATTAGTAAAATTTGTCACGTAAACAGAACAGCCATATTTAAATCTGGCTGCCGCCTGATGATGCTAGTTGTAATTACTGGCGAAACGTCGTACTGTGATTGGAAATTGCGTGGATTTACTCTCCAAGACACCGGTGCACTGTACTAGTAACGAATTGGCACGTTCTTTTATTTTGGATGATATTGGTTTTCGAAAGCCTACGTGTTGACCTGATCATGGTTTTCCTTCCATTCATCTCTGTCCGTGATATTACTCAAGAACATTGCATTGGACACTCCCAGTTGCATCCAAATTGTTCAAATCCCGTATGTGCTTCACTCGCTGTCTTCCCCGGCTTATTGTGGTACCCCTAATTTCGAAACAATTATATTGGATGAGGCCACGCCATGCCATTAAGTTACCGATCGCCACGTGGCCCTTTTGTCTTGTTTGCTCTTGGAACCTGCTGACCCGCCCCATACTGGGCATCTGTAAAACAAAGAGCTTCATAGCTTATCGGATTCCTCTTCCAGTCTAAATAAAGATTCTCATTGTTTCGATTTAAAGCTTTCGTGACTGCAGGGATTCATCTTCTTGGTTCTTTCGGTAAAGTCACGTAGAAGGGAAATAATAAAATAAAAAAAATAAAACATAATAAAATACAATTCTCACGACGTTTCGGCCACAACGCAGTCATTCGGACGCTGTCTTTCCGACAGCCCTGTTCTTCACCTGAGGACGGCTGCTTGCGTTGTGGCCGAAACGTCGTGAGAATTGTATTTTATTATGTTCAAATTTTATTATTTTATTATTTCCCTTCTACGTGACTTTACCCAAAGAACCAAGAAGATTCTCATTGTTGTTGTTGTTGTGAATACCCCCACCCCCACCAGCCCAGCGAGCAGCTGCCCCTGCACATGGCGGCCTCCAGACCCTCGGGTGCCATCGCCATCGTGCAGATGCTGCTCAAGTCGATGGGCAGGGACGCGCGCCTCGCTCACGACGAGGTGACGCCAGCTACCAGTCGCCCCCCGGTGCTGGCCGAGGCTGCACCACTGCATGCACCCCCCCTCCCACCACCATCCCATCTTGGAGGGGCGCGTGCAGTAGTGCAGCGCTCCTCCCGACGTGTTTTCAATGCGTTCGCTCGCGCCTTGCGCTACTACTTTTTGTATTCCTGCTGCTGCTCGAGTTGGGAGCGGAGCGTCAAGTCGGGTGCTGCGGCAGTGACGCGGCCCAGCGGGAGAGAGACTCGCGGTTCGGCACCGGGCAGGCCGCCCCGGTTAATACCGCGGCGTGTATTTATTGTTAAAATGCTACGCACAGGGGTGAGCGTTCAACACCCAGTGGACTTCATTCGGAAACGAGGCAGGCCATCGTGCGCCGGCGTCACGGTGCCAAACTTTGCCAAATTTTGACCGACGAGGGCCAGGTGTCGCGTGAGCGTCACATCACCACGTGCGCTGGTGATGTGACGCTCACGAGTGAATGAAGAGGCGAATCGTGTTCTACTGATAAGGGAACGATGCCACAGTGGTGTGACGGTGCGAGCGTGCCGGACTTGCAATTCAGAGGTTCGCTGGCTGCATTCGATCTGCAGCAGTTGAAACGACGGTCCAAGTCTTTTAAATACCTCACCCCTCTCACACGACAGCATCGATGGATTCGCAGCAGTTCGTCGATGGGCAGGTCAGTGTGGTGGGGTAAATTGTGGGCTGTCTCCCACCTCTTCCAAGACGTCTGGCCAGCGTTGATGGAATAAACCCCAAAATATCCTCTCGTAAGGCTCTCTTGAGATTTCTGTCACGGAGGCCCTTCCGTCAGCAGTGGTGTGAGTAAGCAATTGCGGGGCTGCGCCGTTGCCTATTATCTTAATAATTGGCGAAACGTCACGCGAATTGCGGTCATCCTCGTAGCAGCGGCTCTTGGCTGGCCATCGAACAAAGATGGTCACCGCATCGCGTGCTTTCTGTGGCCATCTGGAACGCTCTTCCTTCTGATATCAGGAAGCCACTGCAGCTCTGCACTTTGAAATCATCACCTCGATTGAAAACTAATTTATTTCGAACTGCTTTGTGTATCTTAGTTTCGTTGTCCTTCGCCCGCACCTACGATTAGCACCGCGGGCTACGTACGACGCGAAAGAAGTTCAACACACGTTGAGTTAGAGTGATCCGGTGCGGTCCCGCGCGGGGTGTGGGGTGTGGGGTGCGTGTGCTCAGGAGGGGCGACTGCCGCTGCTGCTCGCGGTGGAGGTCGGCAACCTGGCCGTGTGCAGGGAGCTGCTCGCCCTGGCGCCCGACGTGCAGGTCACAGCCTGCTGGAAGGTACACGGCGTCAGCGGCGCTGCTGGTGATGACGACGACGACGACGATGATGATTATGACGGCAATGGTGATTATGGAGATGATGATGATGAGGGCAATGATGATGTTGATGACGACCTTGATGATGATTATTATGATCACGGCAATGGTGATAATGGAGATGATGACGATGACAATGAGGGCAATGATGACGATGATGATGACCTTGACGATGATTATTATCACCACGGCAATGGTGATTATGGAGATGATGATGATGACAATGAGGGCAATGATGATGTTGATGACGACCTTGACGATGATTAATATTCACATCACAGCAATGGTGATTATGGAGATGATGACGATGACAATGAGGGCAATGATGACGATGATGACGACCTTGACGATGATTATTATCACCACGGCAATGGTGATTATGGAGATGATGACGATGAGGACAATGATGACGATGATGTTTATTTGCAATGATGATGATCACAAGGTACAATGCACTCATCATCATCATCCTCAGCAATGAGCAATCTACTGCTGGATGAAGACCTTCCCAAGCCATCGACATTTCTTATGATCCTGCGGCCTGCACATCCCAAACCCCCCAATGTGGTTTTAATGTATCCTTTATCTGTTTTGTCTTATCCTTCATATATTTTGTTTTATCCTTCATATATTTTGTTTTATCCTTTATATATTTGGTTTTATCCTTTATATATTAACACTGCCCTTGAGTGGTGGCGCAGTGGTTCGGGCACTGCCCTACGAACGCAATAAGGGACCGTCCATAAATGATGTCACGCACCTCGGGGGAGGGGGTCAGACATTTGTGACGATGTGTGACGAGGGGGGGGTGGGGTTTGAGAAATGTGACGTCACATCAAAATGCGCAACTTTAAATATATATAGACAACACTTTCTACTTAATAAGATATACTTTTAAATAAATAACAACACTCCTACAACATCAGAGTGCAGCGCCACATTAAATACGCACTACAATGACAATAGTTTAAAGCGATGTGAAGCATGTTTTATTTTCAAAATGGAAATATGGTTTTGGGGGGGGGGGGGGGGGCAGAGCTTTGTGCCAGTGACACGTAATATCCGACAACCAGACCCCAGGCCGATGCAGCCTTCACCCAACAGTGGACGTTGCCAGGGCGCTGTAAATCAATTCACAACGACGTTGAACATTGCAAATGGGAAACAAACCCGTGCATCGCCAACCGTGAGAATGTCTCCCGCGCAGGCGAGCGGAGACACTGCCCTGCACGTCGCGTGCAAGAGGAGGGATCACGAGGTGGCGCGGCTCCTCGTCGAAGCAGGCGCCCAGACCGACGTCCAGAACGTACGGGAGCCCCGTGGCACCGCCGTAACCCCTGAACCGAATCCGTACACAAACCATGGCGTCAGCAGCAGACGCGGTGATAATTGACGACGATGATGTTGACGATGTTGACGATGATGACGATGATGATGCGGCAAATGGAAAACTAAACTCCCTGGCAGTGTGCGGCGACTCTGGTCGCCACCCAGAATAGAACCATGGAACGTAGGACGACTCGCTGTCCGATTCGCATACACGAAGAAGGAGGCATCATCACAACGATGCACCACCCAGCCACTCCTGACGCAATCGCTCGGCTCAATCACCGCGGTGTAAAATCATAGCTGTTGCTCGACATCAACATCAGCCGTACGAAGGAGAGTGATGTCATTGATGGCAAACACGTGGCCAGATGAGAATCGTTATCTCGTTGTTTCTTGGCAGGACGAGGGCTTCACTCCCTTGCACGTCTCTGCCTGGGAGGGCGATGAGGCAATGCTCAAGTTGTTCTACAACATCACCAGCGCTGACCCCAACATCACCGACAAGGTTGGGGACACGTTGCGCCGGTGCAGGAATCTCACAGAGTGAAACGCGGGGGGGCGGGGGGGGGGGGGGTGGAGCGTTACGTCTCAGGCATCGCACACGTGTCGGGCACGTTTGATTGGTGTCATTGGCCTGCAGATGTTGTCGAATTCATGTGTTCCTCCGTCTCTCAACGTAATTCCATTAACGTTGGTGACGTCCAGTCGAAATAATCACTGTAAATAATGTGCCGACTTCCCACAATGCTCCCTGCCTACATACACATCCCATCAGCCTCACAGGGCCTTCCGGCACGTGCATCATTTCAGCAGCGTTGGACAAACACGAGACAGTGCACTGGTTTTCGACATGCGGTGCCTCATCAGCAGAGTCATGACCACGTCCTGACGCTGAGTGCGGGTCCCTGCCCCGTGTGGTGGTGCTCAGCTGGACCGCTCACCGCTGCACATCGCCGCCGAGCGTGGCCACACAAGCGTGGTGGAGGTGCTGACTGACAAATTCAAATCGGACGTCATGGCCAGGACCAAGGTATCTTTTGATTTAAAGCTTTCGTGACTGCAGGGATTCATCTTCTTGGTTCTTTCGGTAAAGTCACGTAGAAGGGAAATAATAAAATAATAAAAATTTACGTCGTGAGAATTATTTTATTATGTTGTATTTTTATTATTTTATTATTTCCCTTCTACATTACTTTACCGAAATAACCAAGAAGAGGACCAAGGTACTGGCAGGGACTGGGCAGACTCGGTCGAAGCCGGACGAAGCCGATCGAATCGGGAGAAGGGTCTCTCCGGCTGTTGGAGATGTCCAGCATGCCATCAATAATGAGATGATTGAGAAAAGATTAAACAAATAATGACACGTGTATGTCCTTAACATCTGAGATATGTGATCAATGGTTAACAGCAATTGTTATTGCTGTTAGATAAGCGACTGATTTCCATAAGGGCAACAGACGGTATGAACTGATGTCTGGGGAGTTCTTTAGCCGTTCAGCCTCCATGGTTGTTCGCTGATGAATAACAATTAGCGAAGTATTTACGATTTAATATTTACAATCTAATGACAAAAGATCATGGCCGTAAGTTGTGCCCGTCCCGCTAAACAGCATTCCATTCAGAGTTTGGTTTTATCCGTAAGAAGATGTATAGAAATTTCGATTTAAAGCTTTCATGACTGCAGGGATTCATCTTCTTGGTTCTTTCGGTAAAGTCACGTAGAAGGGAAGTAATAAAATAATAAAAATTATTTTATTACTTCCCTTAATAATAAAAATTATTTTATTACTTCCCTTCTACGTGACTTTACCGAAAGAACCAAGAAGATGTATAGAAATATATATTTTTTAATTTTCTTTGGGAAGCATCCTGGCTTACCCCACAAAATTCCTGCTTACTCGCGTCCGGCTTCGAGAGGTTTCGACGGCGACGTTTAACACGAGACGCGTGCGGCACCTCCACAACAAAACCGCGCGTCGCATCGTCTGCCGCAGGACGGCAGCACCCTGATGCACATCGCCTCGCAGTGCGGCCACCCCGACACGGCGCTCGCCTTCCTCAAGAAGGGGGTCCCCCTGCAGATGCCCAACAAGGTGAGGCAGGCGGCAGTCCCGACGGTTAGAGAAGGGGCTGCTCCGGCTGTCCCCCGTGAAGCGTTTGCCAACGATCGGGAACGTGGTCCGGTGGTCATCGTCTTTCTGGCCTCGTGCTCAACCTCGTGCTGCGGGAAAAGGGCTGCGCTACCTGAGTAGTGGGCGGGGCTACCTGAGCAGTGGGCGGGGCTACCTGAGTAGTGGGCGGGGCTACCTGAGCAGTGGGCGGGGCTACCTGAGTAGTGGGCGGGGCTCCCTGAGTAGTGGGCGGGGCTACTTGAGTAGTGGGCTGTGCTACCCGAGCAGTGGGTGGGGCTACCCGAGTAGCGGGCGGGGCTACCCGAGTAGTGGGCGGGGCTAACTGAGTAGTGGGCGGGGCTACCCGAGTAGTGGGCGGGGCTACCTGCACAGTGGGAGGGGCTACTTGAGCAGTAGGCAGGGCTAACTGGGTAGTGGTCCCGGCTCAGGCGTGCAGTGGAAAAGGGGTGGCAGCGAGCACGTGCTGAGGCGTGCCTCGCCGCCTCCAGGCCAAAGGGAGCCAAGCATCTTCCATCTCTGTCACGTTTCCCAGAATCAGCATCAGTATTTATACTGGAGGAGGAATCCGATGAGCTATAAAGCTCTTCTCCACAGAGAACGTTACGACAACAAACGATGTTAAGACACGAATGTAGTGCAAAGTACAAGAAAAACAAATCACCCAAAACGTACAAATAAAACTAAGCCATATTCTATGGGTCTTTCGGTAAAGTCACGTAGATAGGTTCAAAGTAACCTATCTCCGTGACTTTACCGAAAGACCCATAGAATATGAATTCCTGCGGTCAGGAAAACTAAACCATCCCCATCCTAGCAGGCAAATCCCTCTGACGTATCAACTTCCTTTTCAGAAGCGACCTGGCCACCACGAATGACAGCTCAACAAAGTGGCTTGTCGCTTGGACATTTATAGCGGACGTGTCGCTGGGCTCAAGTGTCCCCCACGTGTGTCCCCCGCATGTGTCTCCCCCGAGGCCGGTGCTCTGTGCCTGCACGTGGCGGCGCGGAGAGGCCACGCGGCCGTGGTGCGGGCCCTCCTGCAGAAGGGCGCCCCGCCGGACGCTCGTGCCAAGGACGGCCACACGGCGCTGCACGCCGCCACGCTCCACTGCCGCCCCCTCGCCGTGCAGGCGCTGCTCGGGTTCGGGGCACAGGTGCAGCTCACGGGGGGGCCGGTGAGTCCCACGCGGCCCGCAGAAACGGGCACTGCATCGCTCGCGCTCTCGGATGCGCTTCTGCGGCCGTCTGGAACGCTCTTTCTTACGATACGAGGAAGCCACTCGAGTCGTGCACTTTTAAATCGTGTAGATCTGTAACTTTCTTTAGAACTTATTCTTAGGTTTTTTCGGTAAAGTCACGTAGGTAAAAAATTTTAATTAATAAAAGTAAAAAAAAAATCACGACGTTTCGGAGGCAACACAAGCTTCCGTCTTCAGGTGGAACCGTCACAGCACGATAGCTGTATCAAGTGAGAGAAATTCCAAGAAACAGTCTTTGTATATATACTGGTTGAGGGTGGGAGGAGCCAAGGTAGGCCCTGAATATTATTTTTGTGAGGTTCGGTGCGGCTGAAGCACGCTGTTAGGAATGAGCCTTTGTTGTGTAAACTAGGCGCGGATGATGTAAAGGTGCGTGTAAATGGGACTGAGCCTTTTTGTTATGTAGAGATGATGTGGCTGAAATCACTGCCAGGAAATGAGTCTTTGTTGTGTAGAATGGTTGACTGAGCCTATTATTATGTAGAGGTGGTGCGGCTTAAATCGTGACTTTACCGAAAAAACCTAAGAATATGAATCCTTGCAGTCACGAAAGCTTCAAATCTAGAATTTCTTTAGAACTGCTTTTTTTTCAGTTGTCCCCCCCCCAGCACCTCCGATTAGCACGGTTGGCTTCGTACGGCTGCGTGAGAAGTTCAACGTAGGTACGCGTGGGTCCGCGCAGGCGCAGGAGACGCCGCTGCACATCGCCGCCCGGGTGCCCGAGGGGGAGAAGGTGGCCGAGATGCTGCTCAAGAGCGGCGCCAACGTCAACGCCGTTCAGAAGGTGTGGGGGAGCCACAGGCGAATGGGAATAAACGCGAGTCGGCATTTTGTTTAGAAGCGCATTCATAGATGACCGTGGTTCTGCATGAGAAGGTGAGAGACTGAACCACAAGAAGCAGGGGGAGACAGCGAGTGAAGTTACGTGAGCAATGCGAACGATTTGGATGCAACTGGGAATGTTCAACGCAAGGTTCGTGAGTGAATTTATAGCAGTCAAATACTCTAAAGCGCGTGTTGTTCTAAATGTGGAGGGGACACCCGGAGGACCCGGAGAAAAATCAACGCGACCACGTGGAGAGAGAGACACGCAAACTCCAAATATGCAGCAGCAGGCGTCAGAGTTGGGATGGAACCTACAACCTCCTGCATACCAGGCGAGGTAGCTAACGTCTCGTCACCGTGTCACCCCGGGGCAGGACGGGCAGACGGCTTTGCACGTGTCCGCCCGGCACGGACACCTCAAGATGCTGCAGGCTCTGCTGGAGGAGGGAGGAGACCTCACCTGCCTCTCGGAGGTGCTCGCCGGTGGTATCATCACGCCGCGATTAATGCCCAATCAGTTCTTTAACGCTTCCTTCCCACTCACGGCTGGTGAAGGCCACCGGGCATCCGGGAAATTGCACTTCGGTCATTACGATTAGCCAGTAAACGTGCAACATTGCTTCGACGTTGGCCCAACGTTTACCCTTCGGTGGCCCAACCTGTCACGTGTATAAGGATACTTGCTGCGTATATCTTGTAAAGCTCATGGCAGTCCTTTAAAACCACGACGTGACGGAAAAGGCCCAAGCAAGCGTGGACCTGGTGACAGCTCGATCAACGATCTCTGTCGACCGATCGTGGTGTTTAGTCTAGCGTCTTACACAAGCTAAACAGATGTTTATGTTAACGTAAAAAAGTCAAGTCAAAGTGATTTCCTGTTGAAGTGAGCGTTAAGGTGGTGCTCATTGCCAGATTACAGCTGTGGGCAAGTGGTGGAAATTCCACCGTTCTATGGCAGGGGCGAGGATTTCTAGCGGACAGCCACTGTTGACTTCTCCACAAAATGATGCTCATTTTATTGACCTCTGAGGAATGATGAGCGGTTTAATCAACCCCCGAACGAGAATGAGAATTTGCATCCCTCCGCTTGTAAGGCGCTCGCCTTAATTTCTACACCATAAGTAATGCCAACATTTTACAAAATATTAAACTCGTCTTTTTTAAAAAGCACTTTTTATTTCAAAAAATGTGTACTAACATATTTTTTTACTAAAATATTTTTTTCACATATAGAGTAAAACCTTGGATTGCGAGTAACTTGGTCTGCGAGTGTTTTACAAGACGAGCAAACATTTTAAATAAATATAAATTTGATGACTGTCTTTCAAAATCGGTACGCAAGTTTTATTGACTCGGGCTTGAAGTCTTATCGGAGGCTATCCGGGGGATCTTTGTCTTTGTCCGTGGCGAGGCCGGTGAGGGGGTGCTCCACGTGGCGGTGCGTCACGGCCACGTGTCCCTGGTGCGCGAGATCCTGCGAGTCTTCTCCGCCGATCCGCGCCGATTCCAAGCCACGGCGCTCGTCAACCAGGCCAACGAGGTGGGCCTGCCTCGCGATTTAAGAAGCCCTCGCCGTCGTTTCAACAGCCGCATCGTGACATCGACTGCCAACCGTTATACTCCTTTTTAACTGTCCACGCGTGCTCCAATTTCACCTTTTATGCCATCGGAACAGCAAACACAAACACACACGCGCTTGATATTGGCCGTTTGAAGTGGAGCGAGAATTGAGTCGCCAATAAATCGAGGTTGTTGCTGACCCGGCTGTTGACTTATGAGAGCAAACTCGGCAATAGCCGCCTCTCACTCGAGCACACACACACATGCGTTGGTGGGAGCCACCCGCGACGGACGAGTGATGGCGGTGGTCACGCTCTCGCTGTCCACGCAGGAAATTGGATGTTTGTCCACCTGGGCAGCACACCAAGTTTGTGACTTTTATTCGGCAGTAAAGAGTAATACAAAAAATCAATACACGGTTTAGGTCTCTCTCTAGATGTGTTTTCGGGTTGCGCCACAAAGCGTGTGTTGTTCGGCCTGGTGTCCGACGTTCCGCACCCTATGCTGGGAACTCCAAATCAATCTTCCATTTAAAATTCGGCACAAAATCCACACCCTGCTAGTGGTATCAGGTGAATTTAAGGTTATCATTTGACCTTAACTTTATGTTATTGTAATTACAGGGTGCTTAAAAAGAATGTCAGCACTTACATGGGAGTATCGTTTTTAATGGAAAAAGAACGGATAACACACCGTAACATAATAGCTCCGAAGAGTCTCCACTTGTTCGCCATTATTATCAACACACGCCTGGAATCTTCTCCAGTTGGTCTCCAGAGCCTGGAGGCACATTTCTTGTGGTTTTGTTGCAAATTGTCAAAAAAAATTAAGCACCCTGTATCATGCAGCCGGGCCAGTGGTGGCACGCCCGTAATTCAGCGGTGGAGGCAGTGAGAGATGGTGGATCGCACAAATCCCGCGAAGCTCCCTTCCCATGGGCGTAGAGGAGGAGCCATAACCTGGCTCACCAGGAGAACAACGAGGGGACTAATCTCCATCTGTTTCCCATCTGTACGGGGACACAGCGTGGGCCCCTTTCGCGCGCGTGCGTTTGCTCAGTAACTGGCTGAAGGCATCTTCGTCAAGTAAATATCCCGTGTAGCAGGACCCTCCTGAAAAGAGAGACATTCGAATCATTATGGCTTTCCCGAATAAATAAGTATACATTATGTATTTTATACACTAGGAATGTGCGTAATTACGCGATCTAACCCCCCAAAAAAAACCTCTATTATGGATGATATTGGTCGCGAACGCCTCCGTGTTAAACTAGAAATGTACATATTCTTGGTTCTTTTGGTAAAGTCACGTAGACGGGAAATAATAAAGTAATATAAATATATTTATATTATAATATAAATATATTTATATTATTTTATTATTATTATTTCCCTTCTACGTGACTTGACCAAAAGAACCAAGAATATGAATCCCTGCAGTCACGAAAGCTTTAAATACAAATTTAGAAATGTACAATTATCCAATAAAAATCAGGATGCGTACTGAAAGCGCTGTGGGATGTCCTGGCGTGAAAGGCAACTCTATCAGCCACGAATGACCGTATTTGTATCACTATTATATCACTAGGCATGGAATGATGCACGGGATTCATTGATTTAAACCGATCCCGACACTTGCGACACCACGCGCCGAACCCCGCGCACGATCTCGCAGAGCCGCTGTTGCGTTTCGTCAAACGCAACGAGACGCAAACCGTGCAGACAAACAACCAGAAAACTCATTTGAGAAAACGACACCGATGAGAGGGAAAAAACGCGAGGCGACAAATCACAAATCGACGTCTTTAAATCGTCGCCGGTGCCCGCCAGGAGGGAGAGACGCCGCTGCACTTCGCCGTTGAGCTGCCGGGGCCGGCGGGTGGCGGGGAGGTCGCGGAGGTCGTGGAGGTCACACGCCTCCTCCTGCAGCACGGCGCAGACCCCGCCGCACACACGTACCTGGTACGCGCTTACTCACTCACTCACTCGTTTGCTCGCTCACCCGCTCGCTCGCTCACCCGCTCGCTCGCTCACCCGCTCGCTCACCCGCTCGCTCGCTCACCCGCTCGCTCGCTCACTCGCCCACTCGCTCGCTCACTCGCTCGCTCACTCACTCACTCACTCGCTCACTCACCTGCTCACTTACTCACCCGCTCGCTCACTCTCTTGCTCACCCGCTCACTCACTCGCTCACTCGCCCACTCGCTCGCTCACTCACTCGCTCGCTCGCTCACTCACTCACTCGCTCGCCCGCTCACTCACTCACCCCCTCACTTACTCGCCCACTCGCTCGCTCACTCACTCGCTCGCTCACTCGCTCTCTCACTCACTCACTCACTCACTCACTCGCTCACTCACCTGCTCACTTACTCACCTGCTCGCTCACTCTCTTGCTCACCCGCTCACTCACTCGCTCACTCGCCCACTCGCTCGCTCACTCACTCGCTCACTCGCCCACTCACTCGCTCACTCGCTCGCTCGCTCACTCACTCACTCGCTCGCTCACTCGCCCACTCGCTCACTCACTCGCGGTGGAGCGCTCGCAGGCCGTGACTTTGGCTGGTCGCTCCGAGCGACCTCCTCCTCCTCGGTGTCTCCCCCCTCCAGACTGGAGAGACGCCGACGCACTACAGCGCTCGAGCCGGCGGCGTGGCCGCTCTGACGGAGATCCTGAACCACGTCGGTCCAAACGGCGCCCAGAGGGCCCTCAACCGGCAGGCCAAGGTGACCGTGGCCGAACGGGAATCCGCAGGAAGTTGAGGGAATCGATCCCGGTTCGCGACTGCGGTCCGAATGATCGCTTCAGTTGAATTTTGGGTTGGGCCACGGAATTATCCGGCCAACTTTGCGTCATCATCAGTCCCTCCACCACCCGACGCAGCCAAACAAATGGGATTGCCACTTGTGCACGCGTTTAACGACGCACCGCCAATTTTTGTTGCAGCTCACCGAGCAAGTTGGAGAACGGATCTCGCAGCAACATTTTTGCGATGCTTAACGACACAGATTTGTCCAGATCTAATGGCTGATTCAATTGTGAACCATAATATTGGTTGTAAAAGCCCACACTTTGTGCTGCCTGAATGTTGAGAAGTCCTAACATTATTTCCCTCATTGAGACTCGCGAACCGTGCGTTGGTTTTCGCGGTCGTGCTGTTGCGTGTCGGTGCTGGGAGCTTCTTCAGGAACTGATTCCTAGCCACCGTCTTGCAGCCTGGTGGGATTGACAGCTCAGTTCCTGAAGAAGCTCCCAACACGTGGAGCGGAACGTCGGACGTCATGCCGAACAACACGCGGTACAGCCCGAAAACACCATCGGAAGCTATACTCTGCACTTGTCCGAGTTTATAGATGCTTAATTGCTCTCCTTGTTCTAGATAAGGCAATGCCTTATCTAGTGAATATTTAGTTTTTGAAAGCTATGCAGCATGCTGGGGCATTGGTGAAATAAACCAATACCGATACACGCCGTTTCCCACGAAGTGAGGGTGACGTCACCACGGCTCCGGTGCCAGGCCAGGTGCACTTTGAAATTAAACACACGCGTGACCGCAACCCTGCAGAACGGATGGACACCTCTCATGGTGGCGGTCGAGGAGGGGCGCCTGGAGGTCGTGAATCTTCTGCTGGAGAACCACGCGAGAGTCGACGTCTTCGACGAGGTCTGGACTCCAGGGAGGAGCCGCCACCGGCTGCTCCGGTCTCCCGGCCATCGCTTTTCTCGGGGAGGGGTGGGGGGGGGGTCGGGGAGGGGTCTTTATTTTTTTCTTCAGGAGGTCGCTGGGTTCACGAAACTCCAGTGGTGGCAGTAACAGTGTCCTCCCATCATCATTCATCATCGTCGTCGTCATCATAATTTCCCATCTGCTGTGTCAGTCCCCTCTCCTCTCCAGCGCCTCTTCCTGCACTCCATCATCAGTCCGTCGTGTTGCCACTCGCGCTGACACTCATTTTTCTGGATTCCTGTTTGGTGGCATTTTTATGACGTGACCACGGCAAAGTTTGCGTTCATTCATTCATTCTTTCCGCTACGGTTCATCAAGATGAGACGCTCTGGAAATTAAGACGTACTCCAAAGTTGTGCCTGGTGTTGCTTCACTTATTTGATAGGCTTTTTTATTTGTCCAGGAAAGTCACACTGAGTCGTAGGACTCCGTTTCAGGAGGGTCCTGCTACAGTGGGTTTTTATTTCAAGAGATGTTTTCAGCCGATTCATTATTTTACAAGTGGGAGGAAACCGGAGCACCCGGAGGAAACGTGAGGGGGAAACACTCCATCCCCGTACAGATGTAAACATATGGCGATTAGTCCCCTTGCTGTACCGCCTTCTCCTGGTGAGCCAGTGCATGACCCCTCAACAGCGCCGGATTACGGCCCACGTGGCATCGTAGCCACCAGCGCCCAGCTAAAGTTATTCAACTGTGGCCACACACACACACACATCCGCTGGATTAAAACACAGTATGCACCCTTACCATGTGCTTTTAAGTACAGTCTGTGCCCCTATAACGCTGTAGTTGCCTTCCTGAAGAACACCGCGTTACAGACAAATCGCGTTTAAAGAAATAATATATCATGTAGGGTAGAGCACAGTCCGCGATATCACGTGAGATGCGTACGCAGGCTGAACAAACGCCGAGGCGTGTGGGTAGCATCTAGAAGCATCCAGCAGCATCCCAGTGCCTTGCGTGACGATGCTGCGCCGAGGCAGCCGTACAACCGCTCATTCCTACTCGCTCTGCGACGTGGTTTTGTTCGCTCAATCGCCGTTACATCATGAAAATAACAACAACAACACGCGGCGTTACAGGAGTAGAGGCTGTCTGGGGGGAAACAAAACGACACGCGTCTTGATCCAGCGTACGCAGCGTCGCCCGTTGTCACGGCGTACACAGCGGCGCTATGCCGGATCTGAACCCCCCCCCCCCCTCCCCCGCTGCCACCCCTGAGCGCCGAGGAGCGTCCCCGCGTTTGTCTTTCTGCCGCAGCACGGCAAGGCGGCGCTGCACCTGGCGGCGGAGTCGGGCCGCGCCGGCGTGGCGGGCGAGCTGCTGCGGCGCGGCGCCTTCGCCAACGCCAAGAGCAAGCTGGGCCACACGCCGCTGCACGCGGCCGCGGGAGCGGGCCACGCGGCCCTCGTGCTGCTGCTCGCGCGGACGCACGGCGCCGCCGTGGACGCGCTCACGCTGGTGAGGGGGGTGGCGGAGGACGTGGACGTGCTCACGCTGGTGAGGGGGAGGAGGAGGAGGTGGACGCGGTGACGGAGCCGACTGTCCACGGGTCCAGAACCAAATGTTCGAAATTGCAGAGTTGGCGGAGCTTTTAGCGGTTAGTTTTTTTTTTTCACGTGGGCATTGTCGGTGACTTTTGGCGTAACCGCTTGAGGTGAGTGGGTTATCAAATCATTAATGAAAAATATGATTAAAATGAAAAATATAGCCTTGCAAAGTAAATTGGTTCTGTGAATGTTTTGCGACTGTAGGCGGTACCGATTTCTGCTCTGCCTCACGGGCGACCAGAAGAGCACTGGAAGCAACCCTTTGTAGAGCGACGTCATCGATGGGCCGTGTGAACTGAAGTCAATGGCCAAATGTTCCGCACGCCCTGATCCACGTGACACACCATCCCAGAATCCGAATCTCCGTGTCACAGGCCATAGCCGTCGTGCCCGGCTAACATTGTTGAATCTCGTCGCGCGCTCGTTTCCATCCCCGTGCCGTTGCCTTGGCATCTCCTCTCGGCGCAGCGGAGGAGGACGCCGCTGCACCTGGCCGCGACGGGCGGGCAGCTGGACGTGTGCAGGACCCTGCTGCAGCTGAAGGCCGACGTGAACGCCGCCGACGACGTAGGTCCCTCCGGTTGCGCACGAGGTAGAGAGAAGGGCAGGAGGGGCATAGCGCTTTTTAATGTTGAACTTTAATATCTCTTGTTTAACACGTAGGCTTTCGCGACCAATAATATTCATAATCAACGTTTTTGGGTTTAGATCGCGTTATTTATAAATGTGTCGTAACCCTCCACCACCCGACACGGCCAATCAGTAAAAAAGTGTCACGTTGACAAAAGACAAATAGTTCACTGCTTTAGCCCACCGGTGTGTTGAAGCGTGAAACCACAACATTTACAATTTTTGAGTACGACGTTTCGCTGGTAATTGCATCCAGCATCATCGGGCAATTCACCAGAATGGTGAGGCTCTGCTCTGTCTCCCGTTCTTATATAGAGCATATCTCTATTTAAGAATGTATTTTTCTATTTTAAAAAGCAGGTTTTTCGGTGGGGTACTGTCCGTAAACTATCAGTACATTGTCGTTATTTTCTGGCACTTCGCCAGTGAATGAAGTGACCACAAAATGACTGTGCCAAAAATCGTCACCTTAATCGTGGTTAATTCAAGATGATGACGACGACGACGACGATGGCACACAATGTTCCTCCAGGGTGGGCAGACAGCGCTGCACCTTGCCGCTGACAGCGGCCACCCGTCGGTGGTGGCGCTGTTCGTGGAGCGGCACCCCGCGCTGGTTGCCGTGGCCGACGGGCGAGGCCGCACGTGCGCGCACATCGCGGCCGCCAGGGGCAGCGCCCCCGTGCTGCGCCAGCTGCTGCGGCACCACCGCCCCGGAGTGACGGCCGTGCGGAGCCAGGTCAGGGGGTCGCGCCGGGCCCGCCCCCCCCCCGCCCCCTTTCCAGTGACTCCTCGTTTATTGAAATTGGTGGAGCGGTCGATCAGAAATCCTCCGGACAAAGAAATGTATATACAGTCAACAGATTTGCAAGTTATTGTATAGATACCTGGCTGGATGGGACTGTGGAAATAAAAAAAAGGTCACGCATCCAACGTCTGGTCAGCAGACTGATTGAGCCGAACATAATTATCATAATGCCCTCGTATTTCTCCCAGAATGTCACGGAGGCTCAAGGGTCCTGCATTGAGACATTTAGCCACTGCTAGCGGAAGGGCCTCAACTGCAGAGAGGGTTTTTTGGCCTACTCTTCCACACTGGCCAGACGTCTTGCAAGAGGCGAGAAACACCCACACTTGACCCCAGCTCGTACGAGCTGCTGATCGACGGGTGCACACTTTTATACTGCCGGGTGGACATGGACACGGAGATTTAACAAACACCTGCGTTCATTGTGTAGTCCTCACGTTACAGCGTAATACAGAGTGTATGTGGATATGCGTACTCACAGATTAGCGGCTGATCAGTACTTGTGTCGGGAGGTCAAACCGTACCGGAGACCTCAAAGATGCCATCGCGGAGTCACGAAGTTGACAGAGTTGGCCGTACCTTTATATTTAAACTAAGCTATATATATATATTTATCTTACCAGGTAAGGCCCACTGAGCTGTGTAGACCTTTTTTTTCAGAAGCGACCTGGCCACAATGATGGCTCAACGAAGCGGCTCATGCCGTGTACATTTATATCAGCCACATACTCTGAATGCAAGTTGATTCTAGATGTGTAGGGAGGACCCAGAGCGAAATTCACGCAACCACGGCGAGAGAGAGAGAGAGAACATGCAAAGTCCAAATATACAACAGGAGTCAGGGTCAGGATCGAACCCACAACCTGCTGTATACCAGGAGATGTAGGTAACATCTTGCCATCGAACCCCGGCGGGTGCTTAAAGTGTCTGTGTGCGTTGTGCTTGAAATGTCTGTGTGTAAGTTGTGCGTGCAGGCGCTTGAAGTGTCTGTGTGCGTTGTGCGTGCAGGTGCTTGAAGTGTCTGTGTGTGTTGTGCTTGAAGTGTCTGTGTGTGTTGTGCGTGCAGGTGCTTGAAGTGTCTGTGTGCGTTGTGCGTGCAGGTGCTTGAAGTGTCTGTGTGCGTCAAGGCGCTTGAAGTGTCTGTGTGCGTGCAGGTGTTTAAAGTGTCTGTGTGCGTCGTGCGTGCAGGTGCTTGAAGTGTCTGTGTGCGTCGTGCGTGCAGGTGCTTGAAGTGTCTGTGTGCGTCGTGCGTGCAGGCGCTTGAAGTGTCTGTGTGCGTTGTGCTTGAAGTGTCTGTGTGCGTCGTGCGTGCAGGCGAGCGGGTCGACCCCACTACAGCTGGCCGCCGCCGGGGGCCACGCCGAGGCCGTGAGAATCCTCCTGGAGGCCGGAGCCTCCCCCGCTGCTGAAGACTCCGTGAGCCGGCGCCCTCCAACCCCCCCCCGCTCCGCACCAACACAAACCCCTCTCCCCCTCACACATCACCGTCATGGCAGCGCCAAATCGGATCGCAGCGTTCACCGAGTCAAGTTTTTGTCTCGGGATACCATTTAATAAAATTTCTGGTTGTAAAGTGTGGGTGCTTCCTCGTCATTATCATCATCCTCGCCATCGTCGCCATCCTCATCATCACCATCCTCGCCATCGTCACCATCCTCGTCATCGTCACCATCCTCATCATCATCACCGCCATGAAGACAGGCAGGCTATGCTCGTCTGTGAAACGTGGAGTCTTTGTGGCAGCATCGGGCCGTACGATGTCACGGACACCAAACCTATTCGGTGACGACGACAGCGACGATGGACGTGCTGCTGCTGCGTACGCTTCTGCAGTGGTATCTGCGACGTCTCTCGTCTGTGCAGGAGGGCATGGCGGCCATTCACCTCGCAGCAAAGCACGGGCACACCGACGTGCTGGAAGCTCTGAAGCAAAGATTTCCGTTCAATGTGACCAGCACCAAGGTTCCACCGAGACGTTGATTCATTCTTCTTGGGGTTGTCAACCCTTTCAGCAACACACCGCAATTCAGGGCGTGTCTCGCACTAAGTTGATCGATTACTTCATTGGGAAAACGACAAATGAACATGCTGCATGAAGGTGCTGCATTCACGTTGTGCCGCACAGGGACAGCTGCCATAAGGGGGCTAAATAAAAAATAAACCTTCACCCTGGCATTAGTATAATAGAGATGAGATCTGATGAAAGATTGTTTTGAGTTGCTGTGGCATTTAGGAGCCCCATAAATTTAAATCCTTTATAGTGTGTGCGCTATGGATCTCTGTGGAAGTCTATGGAGCTGTATATGAGTCTATGGGTCTCACTATGGGTCTTTACCCATTTAAATTCCGGCGCTCTGTCCACTTCGTGCCACGTACGAGATGGCTAGCACTGGAAGATACCCCTCGACTGGACTGCTTGCAGTGCATTGGGATGTTTGGGATGAGATGCGATATAAGCCACTTGGAGTTGCCGAGGCATTTAAGCAAGCACCACCGCGCCTGCAAATCCTCGCCATCGCCCAGCTTGCACGCCGCTTGCGTCGGTAAAGAAATCCTCGCTCGTTTGCCCCCAGACCGGCTTCACGGCGCTCCACGTCGCCGCGCGCTTTGGGCAGGTCGACTTTGCTCGGGAGATGCTGGCGAGCGTCCCGGCCGCCGCTGAGAGCGCGCGCCCGAACCCCGTCAACGTCGCCGCCGGCAGAGACGCAGCTCAGGAGGTGCGGGCAGGGGCAGCCGGAGCGTCGGTCATTTGTGTCTCAACCAAGTCGCGGAACTAGCGTCGGGGGCAGGGAGCGCCTTGCCTCCCCCCACCCCTGGTGGCCAAAGCTACGAGTTGGGGCCCCTCTTGACAACCACCACGTGATATGTTCTCAGCGGCATTGGGACCCCCACCTGACCGATTGCCGCACCCCCTTGCTCCGTGACCGGCTCTGCCTATGGCCTGGGTCCCATGTCGCAATGGCAGTGATATGTGAAAGAGAGAAATTTCGTCTCGCAGTTCACAGCCCTTTGTGAGTTTACTGCCGGACGAAGGCCTCGCCACGCCGTGTCGGGAGTGGTGGGGGGGGGGGGGGTTGTTTGACCATACTTCACCATGCCGGTCAGTGCAGGTTTTTGTTCTGCTAAACACAGTCGTCGAGCAAAGGCCTAAACGCCCTTTGGCCAGCGATAAAATCCCAGCACTATTGAAGGTGTACAAGATAAGGGTTCGCGTTTCTTGCGTTGTGCAAGGTAGCAATAACTTGGGAATCGAGACGATGTGGAGGCAATTCCAAAGTTGGACAGTGTAAGGGAAGAGGCACAATCATTGTTGTGACTTGCAGTGTGGTGTGGTTGGACAGTGCGGATGAGACGAAACAGCCTGGCAGACAAGTGTCCTAAATTAGCACGGTTGCCAACGTACGGTGCTAAACAAGTTCCACATTCATGAATAAATGTTGGTGGAGGAATGAACGAGTGAAGTTCACGGAAACAGTAACCACGGTAGGAGAGACTGAAGAGTGATAAGGAGGCAACTGACTGGTCAAGATGAGGATAGATATACGGGAGCAGGACAGCAGTGGATTTTTCTGCAGTGCACTCTGCTGCCCGCGACGTAACCCCACAACAGCTTGTAACGACCTGTGCGGGTCATGTGGGCTGTTTGACCATACTTCACTCTGTGGGCGGGTAACCAGCTCCAAGGGGTGAGGTTTGTTATCAGTGCCCGTGAGCTAGCGGATGACGTTCAGCCGGTGCTGCGTGCCCTGTCCTCCGTGTGTCTGTGGTGAGCTAAACGTAAAAACTAGAGCCGGGATGAGATGTGACGAGGCATTAAGTGCCCCATAAATGCTTATCTTTAGCTCTGAGTGTAAGTCTACACGTCTCGATACGAGTGTATGGGTCACCAGTGTATGGGTCACCATACACTTGCTCTCAATGTGAGTTTACGTGTCTCCGCATGGGGCTTTCCCCAATTGCAAGCCGGCGCTGCGTGCAGGTTGCGCCACATAGGGGCGGCTGCCACTGGGAGTCCCCTTGGCAAGACTGCCACAGGACATTGGAATGGCCGAGACGAGATGTGATGAGGGTTTCGCTTTGGGTTTCCGAGGCGTGCGAGGGAGGCTGCCAACGTTCTTACGCTCTCTTCCTGTGCGACAGAGCGGCCTCACTCCGCTTCACCTGGCGGCTCAGGCCGGCCACGAGGGCCTCGTGCGGCTCCTCCTCAACCACCCGAGCACGCCGGAGGACTTGCAGGTCGGCCCGCAGGCAGGTCCCGCCGCAACAGCGCTCACGACAACGACGAAGGCAACAGCGGTTCCCTCTGGCCAGCTCTCCGTGTTGTCGACTACCTGCTGCTGTCCAGGCTTGGGGCGTTTCTCTTTTACTCTGCCTGTGACCACCGACTGCCCCTCTCTGTAAAATAACCTTGCCCACTGTTGAGATCCGGTCGCGTTAAGATGCTATATGAATCCAAATTGTATCATATCGTACATAGGTCTATATACATTTATCGGGTTTCTATGTAATTCTGTGGGCCTCTGTGTGAGTCTTATGATCTCTCCATAAATCTTTAGATATCTATATCGATGTAAGTGTATGGATTTCCAATTATATCGGTCTTTATGTGAGTCTACGTACGTCTTTGTATGTAAGTCCAGGCTTAATAACCTCAAACTTGCCCACCGGTTCTGTACAGCATCTTGTGATGCAGCCCCGTTCAATCCCCCCGCATGCGTGCGTCTTCTCCGGGCGCTCTACTTGCCTCCCACATGTAAACACTCATACTGGTAGGAACCTCCTGGTTACACCAGCCCACAGGGGATTATTGTGTCCGTCCGTCGTGCATCAAAAAATGGGAGGGGTGGGGCTGGGTGGAGAGGGGAGGGTGGGGAGGGGCTGGGTGGGGAGGGGCTGGGTGGGGAGGGGAGGGTGGGGAGGGGCTGGGTGGGGAGGGTGGGGAGGGGCTGGGTGGGGAGGGTGGGGCTGGGTGGGGGGTGGGAGGAGTGGGGCGGGGTGGGGAGGGGCTGGTCACCCCGTGGTGCCCTTAAACGTTTAACCTACTCACGCCGGCTTGTGCCCGCCCTCATAGTCGGCCATATTTGCGGAATACACCACGCCACCGTTGACCCTGGCCATTGACCAAGCAACCCAACATTCCTATCAGCTCCCTCCGCAGGAATGTGTTTAATCAGCTGAAAAGATCTTAATATATAGAGGACCGGAGAGCTTGGGAAATTGTTGATTGTTTCGGTTCAGTGCCCAGCTGCTGCCTTCCTGGTTGTCTGTGGTTCCTTGTGCCTTTGAGTTGTTCTCTCTCTCTTTGAGTGCGAGTGAAAACTGTGCACGTTACAAGTTGGCACCCTGATGCAATACACTCATGTGCACGAATTGCTTTGTTAAAAAATATTGGCATACAAATATTTCGGAATTTGAAACCAAGGTTCCTAAATATTCGTTCTTGGGAAATCATGCAAGGTGAGCGTGTACGTTCCATATTCTCTTTCACTGGCTCAGCGCTGTGACCCTTTAGTCACCCAACCACCTCATATCTCCCGGGTTTCAACGGCAAGCCGGCGATTTCGTTAATCAGATGGTAAGGCCCCATTGTGCTTAGCAGCGCTGTTACGAGGATGACCACTGCCCAGGACCGCCGGCAGTGATGACAGCTACAAGACATTGAAAACGTATTTCTTTAGAACTGCTTTTTGTGTTTAGTCCTTCCCCCGCAACTCTGATTAGTACGGTTAGCTATTGATCGTGTGAAAGAAGTTCAACGCACACATCGCAGGGTATAAATGTGCCAACTAACCAGAGCCAAAAAAAAAAATAATTGACGCAAACTCGCCACGCCAGAATTCTAACGCGTAGCGTGTGCCGGTCGTGCTTCCCGATGGGGCCACGCGTGCCACGTCGCAGGCCACGACGCCGCTGCACCTCGCCTGCCAGGGCGGCCACGCGGCCGTTGCGGGGCTGCTGCTGAGCCGCGCCGCGTTGCCGCTGTTGCGCACGCCCGACCAGCGCGGACACTCGTGCCTGCACCTCGCCGCCACCGCCGGCCACGTGGAGACGCTGAGGCTCCTGCTGGGCCAGGGCGCCGACATCAATGCCACCGACAAGGTGCGCCCGAATGACGGTGCGGTGGTCGTCTACGTTGAACTATCTGACTTGTTTCGCACCGTACGTAGTCAACCGCGCTAATTGGTACACATATATTGAAGGAAATAGGCGTGGTGTTGCCGCCCGTGCGGCCGTGTCTTTGCCCACGCACTTCGCCACAGTAGCGAGATGTTATCTACCTCTCCTGGTATACAGCTCGTGGGTTTGATCCTGACGTGACCAGTCTCCTAGCGATTGAGAGCTTAGTTCGTGGGAAGACGACTGCCACTTCTGTTTGGACACGTCGCCCCTTCTTGACGAGCAAACTCCTGCAGCAAATTGGGCTCAGTTCAGTTGGCGGTCGACGTTCGAAGTGGACTGCGACCCTCAAAGGAATGGCGCCGCCCCCGTGGTCGCCCCCCTACGCGATCCGTGGATCAAACAAATCACTCGAGACGCCGGCGTATGGCAGCAAGAGCGGTTTAAGCGAATGCTGTCGCAACACGTCACGCGCAATGCTCCTTCGCTGACTCCGCGTGATGAACGAATGAATCTCCGTCTCTCGCTCTCCCCCGCCGGTGTCGGCAGAGCGGCTGCACCCCGCTGCACGTGGCCGCCCGAGCCGGCCGCCTCCCCGCGGTGCGCGCGCTGCTGGAGAGCGGCGCGGCCGGCTCGGCCGAGTGTCGTGACGGCCGCACGGCCCTCGAGCACGCGGCCGGCGGGGGCCACCGCCATGTGCTGGCGTTTCTGCTGCGCCACTCGACCCCCGCCACCCAGCGCCTCATCCACAACCGCAGGGTGAGCGCCGTGTCCGGTCGCTGTTCGCCGAGCTGCGTTGGCTTCCGGTTGACGAACGAATACGTTTTGAGGTCGTGCTCCTCCACAAATGAGCCACAATACCTTGCTGATCTCATATTCTTAGGTTTTTTCGGTAAAGTCACGTAGGTAAAAAATTAAAATTTATAAAAGTAAAATTAAATAAAAGTAAAATAAAAATCACGACGTTTCGGAGGCAACACAAGCTTCCATCTTCAGGTGGAACCGTCACAGCACGCTTGCGTTTTTTTTACTTGATACAGCTATCGTGCTGTGACGGTTCCACCTGAAGACGGAAGCTTGTGTTGCCTCCGAAACGTCGTGATTTTTATTTTATTTTACTTTTATAAAAACAAATTTTTACCTACGTGACTTTACCGAAAAAACCTAAGAATATGAATCCTTGCAGTCACGAAAGCTTCAAATCTAGAAATACTTGCTGATCTCGTCAAGGAGCATAAACCATCATCGCGTGAACTCCGGTCATCCTCGCAGCGGCGACTTTTAGTTGACCATCGAACGCTTTCATATGTGCTTCTGCAGCCGTGTGGAACTCTCCTCCATCCGATATTAGGAAGCCACTCAAGCTATGCACTTTTAAATCTCGATTGAAAACTAATTTCTTTATAACTACTTTTTGTGTTTAGTTTGTTGTCCTTCCCCCGTACCTCCGATTAGCACAGTCGGCTACGTACGGTGCAAAAGAAGTTCAGCACACATCGTCTATAACACAATCAGTGACGGGAAATATCTGTCGACAAAGAATTTCTTATTTTAGTCGACGGTGACCGTGAATGGCCACGCCGCTCCCCCGCGTGCCTTGCCGGCCTTAGTCGGTGCCCGCTAACAGCACTCGACCTGAACAACCCGTGTGGGCAATACGGAGGACGTTTGTCTTCATCCGTGTGCGCGTGTGTGCGTGTGTGTGCGTGTGTGCGTGTGTGCGCGAGGCTCCTGCAGTTCGTGTACGACCTGGTAGTGTGCGGGCAGCAGTGCGAGTTCCGCGTGATCGACGACTTCGTGCTGCTGGCGCCCGCGCCCCTGGAGGCGGCGGTGAAGCTGACGCGGGCGCTCGGCGCGGCCGCCCTGCGCGAGAAGGAGCGCTCCGTCGACCTCGAGCTGGCAGCGCGCCACTGCCAGGTGGGCACCCCGAAGTGGACACTGCCAGGTGGTGCGAGCCAAGGGCATCGTAGCGCAGTGGAACAGCCAATGTACTATCGCTCCAGCAGAAGTTAAACACTGGTGATCATCATTACCCTTGTCACCATTGATGATGATAAGGATCGTGGTGACTGCAGGATATTGGACCTAACGTTCCTTATTCACACTGGCCAGACTTTGTGGAAGAGGCGCGAGTAGCCACGCTGTCCGACGACACTAAGACTCGCGACTAAACGAAATCCACCGCCTTAGTTGAAACGACAAAAATAGTTATCGGCTAGATCAAGACTAAGACTAAAACAAATAGATGAACGCCGGCTGCCACCCCGTGCCCGTGCGCTCCCCGCTCTCCGTCCAGGCACTGGCCACGGACCTGCTGTCTCTTGCCGTGGGCTCGCAAAGCGCCGGCGCCGCCCATCTGCTGCGGGCCGTGGACGAGCGCGGCCTCTCGCTGCTCGACGTGCTCATCGAGTGCCACCAGCGCGAGGTGGCGGCGCACCCCGCCGTGCAGCACCACCTGAGCGACGTGTGGCGGGGAGGCCTCCGCTGGCCCTCCTGGTGCCTCGCGCTGCTCCTGCTCGGATTCCTCGTCTGCCCACCCCTCTGGGTCGCCTTCTCGCTTCCTCTCGGCCACAGGTACGTGGGGGGGGGGGGGGGGCAGGGGCAGAGGGCAACTTCTAGCAGAGACGCCACGGAGAGTGAGATGCAGAGGTCGCAACCGGGTACCTGATACCTGTACCCTACCTGATACCCGGCAACCCGTACCCGGCCGGGTACGGGTACCCGTTTGCGACCCTGGTGCGGCCGGGTACGGGTAAGGGTAAGGAATCAAAACCCGTTTGCGACCTCTGGTGAGATGTTAACTACCTCGCCTGGTATGCAGGATGTCGTAGGTTCGATCCCGTCTCTGACGCCTGGATATTTAGAGTTTGCGTGTCTCTCTCCCCGTAATCGCGTGGGTCCTCAGGTTTTTCTCTCCACAATTTAGAATCAACGTGCACTTAGAGTATTTGGCTGTTAGAAATGTCCACGTGATAAGCCACTTTGTTGAGCTTCTGAAATAGAGCTATATAGCTCAGTGGGCCTTAACTAGTAAAATAAAAATAGATTATAGTTTATTAAACGTCCTAGCGGTTGTTAGTGGCGTTGTACATACTCATAATAACACACTATATTTACATATAATCTTCCACTCTTCTGGTATTGTGGGATATTTGTATCCCCATTGATCTGTCCCGGTCTAACTCAGGGGTGGTTTAATCCACGTGCATCTTGCAGTTTCGTTGATTTATTGATTGATAGGGTAGAGCGGCGGCACCGTGGATATCACAAACCTGGCGACCTGAGTTGAGCAAAAAAATCCTAAACATTCCAATGGTGACAATAACATGTGAGCATCCGGGAAAATTGACGGTTACGCCACGCAACTCACTGGGTGAAGGCGGTTCATAAATACGTGAGACAGTCCGACATGCGACGTACTCGCCTTAGAGCAACTGCCCCAGACGCTCACGACGACTTTGCAGGTTTACTCGGATCCCGATCATCAAGTTCCTGTGCCATCTTGCGTCGCACCTGTTCCTGCTGTCGCTGTTCGTGCTCACGGTGGTGTGGCCTCCTGTGACGCCCATCGCCGAGGGCCACCTGCTGCCCTCGTGGAACGAGTGGCTCCTGCTCACCTGGCTGCTGGGCCTGCTGCTCGCCGAGTTGCGTCAGGGCCGGCTCGTCGGCCGAGGCAGCGGTGAGACGCACCAAGTGGGGCGGTCGCACGGCCTGGCGGTAGTGCGTTCGCGACGCTTGGCTGTGGAGGTTCACGGTTTTTAATGCGGCGCCTGCCCCGGTTTATTACTGCGGGGGTATCAACCGTAAATTGAAAACAAATTTTTTTCGATTGAAAATTCATTTCTTCGATTAGCACGGTTGGCTACGTCCGGCACGAAGGAACTTCAACATCCATACGTACGCATGTACGTACAGTATGTACGTACGGCCGACGCTGACAAGCAGCGTTTGCTGCGTGCTTGTCGTTGCCAGGAGGGTCGCGGTTCGGCCTCGCCTGGATCCGGCTGCTGGTGCTCGGCTTGTCGGGCTTGGCCCTGCTGTGCCACCTGTCGGCGCTCGCCTTCCCGGCGGGCTCGCACGCCCTGCTCGAGTGCCTCTGCGCACGCAACGTCCTGCTGGCCAAGGCGCTGGCCTTCTGCTGCGTGCAGCTGCTCGACTTCCTCTCCTTCCACCACCTCTTCGGTCCGTGGGCCATCATCATCAGCGACCTCATGAAGGACCTCGCCAGGTATCGCTTCACGCAGAGAAGAAACAAACGCAAATATCCCACGTGCAACCGTTGACAGACTGTCGGGGCGGGTGCGGTTAGCGAGCACCTATGAAGGCCGGCACGGCACATCGGGGGGTGGGTGGCCAATACCGTGCCAACACCAATGCTACCTTGCCACAGTTTGGGGAGGCCTTCATCCGGCAGTGGACTGATCAGCATTATAACGCTGCGCCCAAATGCTGCCGCAGCTGGAGACGCTTCGCAAAACTTCGCTTAAAACGAAAATTTACAGTCGTAGCGAAAGAGAAAATGCTGCCGGGGTGACTGCGCGAGTGCCGCGTTCCGCTCCTGTGTTCCCACTCTTCCCCAGGTTCGGCATGGTGCTGGGGATCTTCCACGTGGCGTTCACGCTGCACCTCACGGCGCTGTGCCAGCCCGTGTACCCGCAGGGCGACCCGGTGGGAAACTCGTCGACGGCGGCGGCGGCGTGGGACGCGACCACGGCGGCGCAGACGACCCTGGACGTCACCGTGCTGCTCTTCTTTTCCCTCTTCGGCATGGGCGACCAAAACTCCCTGCCGGACGTGAGCCGCTCGCCGTCCATCGTGTCCACCCTCGTCAACGCCACGTTCGGGGTCTACCTCATCGTCACGCTCATCGTGCTCATCAACCTGCTCATCGCCATGATGAGCGACACGTACCAGCGCATCCAGGCGCAGTCCGACACGCAGTGGAAGTTCGGCCGCGCCGTCCTCGTGAGGGAGGCGACGCGTCGCACGTCGCCGCCGGCTCCCCTCAACGTCGTCACGCAGCTGCTGCAGCAGCTCCAGCGCTGCGCATGCAGGAAGGGTACGAACCAGGTGGTCCAAACAAACAAGAGGCAAAGATCCCCCGTGTTAGCCTGGAAAGGCTCTTGGTGTGGCAAGTGCTATTAGCGAGTAGCACTTATGAAGGCCGCCGCGGCACACGAGGGGGGTGGATGTTTACATTTCGCGCCGGGTACTCATTTGAGGCTGAGTCGAGCTAGGGGAGGCCTGTGACCGGTTCAGATAATTGTCACTGGTGTTGGCTGTGAGCGGGGATCGAACTCGAGTTGCGGGGTTCGCAGCGCAGCGCGCTACCACTCCCCACTACCGCCAAATGGTCCACACACATAAATATGCACATGTTATGGAAAAACTGAAAAATATTGCCTGCTACTGTGAAAAAAAATACAGCAAGCCTGTAGCGTGACCTTGTTTAAAGTGGGGCAGACAATAACTCAAGGGGGGGCACGACGCACTAATGTTAAACAAACGTTATACGAACGATAAACGCTGAACAGAATAAGTAGCAATGCGATCTGCTTGTGCCTATTGTGCATTCTGCATGAGCTCTCACCCCCCGCGCAGAAGAGGAAAGGTCATGACCGCCATCACTGAATTGTACTATATTTTTGCATATTTTTGTTTACAAATCTTCAGGGGCAGCACGTAAATCATTGTGTTGAATGCAGCACTCACCACACTAAGAGAGTCCCGAAAGGGGCAGTGCTCAGCCCTATTCAGTCCCCCTGGTACTATGGTTTTCCCCTGAAATCTTAATTTGGAGCTTTCGTGACTGCAGGAATTATAAAGATAAAATAATTTATTATTTTATCTTTATACGTGACTTTACCGAAAGAACCAAAGAGTATTTCCCCTGAAATGTTTATCCTCGCTCTTCCGCAGGCGCTGTCGACTTGCCGAGTGAATCCCTGGCAGACGGGGGGGAGGAGGTGGACCGACTGTCCAACTCGCACTCCATCGACATCCCCGTGCACTCCACCGCCAGCTGGCTCCACTGCTTCGCCCGCCGCAGGCCCAAAGTCTCCCCTGCGGGTACCGTACCTGTGACACGCACCACGTTCACAGCGCGAACCCAGGCAGGATGGCAAGTAGCACGTGACTTGGCACGGCGACTTCACGCAGTGCTGGTGCTGGAACATTGGGGGATCTGCAGCAGAAGTGATTTTCCGGGGCCTCTCTTGTACCGTGTACACTACCAGTAATAGAACTGAAGAGCAATAGATAATTCACTGGTCAACAACAAAATATTTTTTTTTCTGGCCTGGACTTTTGCAGCTGTTTTAGACTAATTTCAGGGTGCTGATTCCAAATCTGATCTCAGATTTGCTTCATCACATCTCATTTTTATGCTATCGGCATACCCCATTTTCATTGATTTTACCCGAGATTAACTCTGTCACTTATGATTGCAAGTTGTTGCGAGTCAGTGACTGCTTTAGTGTTAAAATATGGTGCTGTATTTTTAGGATAGTGTGTTTATAATATCATTTTATGTAGATATCCACATTTATTTAATACATTTTTTCTGCAGTTTTTATTGAAAATGCAATATTTTATATCTCAAAAACTGATGCCAGAATCAGCACCCCAAAATTACCTTAAAACCGTTGGAATACCTTATGCCAGAAAAAGTGTTGACCAGTGTAATAGATAGAGCCTGGATAGTGCTTGGATCGGCAGCCACTTGGGTGGTAATATGGCCTCATTGGTAGTGTATTCACCACTTTTTGCAGAGGTCCGTGGTTCGAATCCGGCAGGCCGCCCTGTTTATTACTGTGGTGTATTAACCACAACATACTACGATCAAGAACGGCGTGTGGAGACCCTCATCTAGCAGTGGATTGACAAACGGGCTGTACGTATACACAATATTGTTTCATCCCAGAGTCGTGACCGGTATAACGGCGTCTCCTTTTCTATCCACCTGGTCGTTCTGGCAGAATCTCAGCGTGTCGGGGAACGCGTCCGTCCATGCCGAATCGAGGATGTGCTGGACTGGAGAGCGGTGGCGCAGCGGTACCGTGCCATGAAGGGCACCCTGGAAGAATCCCAGCACAGGAACGTTGAGGACTCGCTACTGCCTACAGCTGCACCACTGTTGTAGAACTAGCAGGGAATTCGAGTGTAAAAGTAGGATCTAGAAGGGGGCGTGGCCGAGGGCGGAGCCAGGCCACGCCCAGGAGCATCAAGGGGCAGACCCGAGAGGGCTCTTGGCTCTGTTGGAATGGAACCCGTCGGTGCGACGTCTCTTCGATCCTCGGTCTTCGGTGTTACGCTCGGCATCGTGGGTCAGGCAGTGTGTCACTGACTGACCCGGTTATGTAGTTACCCCGTTGTGGTCCAGTTCACCGTGTAGTTATCACCTAGGTGGAGATCCAGTGTACGTTTATGTACTTAGCCCTGTTGGGGTGTTGTAATAAAGTGTTGTCTACAAGAACAAGTGTGTGTCTCCGTAGAACCCACCAGAGGTGGGACAAAGTCATTGTTATGCAAGTCCAAGTCGAGTCGCAAGTCATCAAATTCATGACTCGAGTCTGACTCGAGTCCAAGTCACATGACTCGAGTCCACACCTCTGGAACCCACTACACATGCGTTATTGTTATTTAAGCTTGTGCTCCACTGCCGCCAACGCAATATTACACTTTACTCTCCAAAGGGGCCGTCCATAAATGACGTCACGCGATTTTGGACGATTTTTGACCCCCCCCCCTTTCGTCACACGGCGTCACAAAAAGTCAGACCCCCCCTCAAATATGACGTCACAAAGCTCTGCCTCCCCCATAAATAAAACATGCTTCAAATCGCTTTAAACTATTGTCATTGTAGTGGGTATTTAATGTGGCGCTGCACTCTGATGTTGTAGGAGAAAATATGTATTAAAAAGTCTATTTAATTAAGTAGAACGTGTTGTCTACATTGATTTAAAGTTGCGCATTTTGATGTGACGTCACATTTCTCAAACCCCCCCCACCCTCGTCACTCATCGTCACAAATGTCTGACCCCCAACCCCCCAGGTACGTGACGTCATTTATGGACGTCCCCAAACTTCACTCGAATTTAAACAAAAAACCTCGAAAACGCGAGGCGAAAACCTCTGACGTGGCAAGCGGTCACCAAGCCATGAAGGTTACAAAAGAAAACCTCTGAATTGACGAGCAACAACCCAACCACAAAGGTTAAAAAACCTCTGAACCGACAACCAACACCCTAACCACAAAGGTTAAAAAACCTCTGAACTGACAACTAACAGCACAACCACAGAGGATTAAAAACCTCTGAACCGACAACCAACAGCCCAACCACAGAGGTTGAAAAACCTCTGAACTAACAAGCAGAAGCCCAACCACAAAGGCGTAAAAAAAACCTCTGAATTGACAAGCAGAAGCCCAACCACAAAGGTTAAAAAACCTCTGAACCGATAACCAACAGCCCAACCACAAAGGTTAAAAAACCTCTGAACTGACAAGCAACAGCCCAACCACAAAGGTAAAAAAACCTCTGAACTGACAAGCAACAACCCAACCACAAAGGTTAAAAAACCTCTGAACTGACAAGCAACAACCCAACCACAAAGGTTAAAAAAACCTCTGAACTCATAATTTGGAGCTTTCGTGACTGCAGGAATTACTCTTTGGTTCTTTCGGTAAAGTCACGTCTAAAGATAAAATAATAAAGTAAATACTAGCATACGACGTTTCGATTGCAACACAAGCAATCATCATCAGGTATAAATGAAATAGCAACAAAAATCTAACCAGAAAACTATAGACAGACATATAAGCAGACAGATATCACAGAGATACATAGAGAGAGAACACACATAGGCACCTCTGAACTCACAACCAACAGCCCAACCACAAAGGTTAAAAAACCTCTGAACTGACAACCAACAGCCAAACCACAAAGGTTAAAAAACCTCTGAACTGACAAGCAGCAGCCCAACCACAGGTTAAAAAAACCTCTGAACTGACAAGCAGCAGCCCAACCACAGAGGTTAAAAAAACCTCTGAACTGACAAGCAGAAGTCCAACACATAGGTTAAAAAAACCTCTGAACTGACAAGCAGCAGCCCAACCACAGAGGTTAAAAAACCTCTGAACTGACAAACAAAAGCCCAACCACAGAGGTTAAAAAACCTCTGAACTGACAAACAAAAGCCCAACCACAGAGGTTAAAAAACCTCTGAACTGACAAACAGCAGCCCAACCACGGAGGTTCAAAAACCTCTGAACTGACAAACAAAAGCCCAACTACAGAGGTTGAAAAACCTCTGAACTGACAACCAACAGCCCAACCACAGAGGTTAAAAAAAACCTCTGAACCGACAAGCAGCAGCCCAACCACGGAGGTTAAAACCAAAAAAACCTCCCTCTGATCTGGCAAAGCCGCCGGGCAGCCTGGCTCAATGGACGTCAGGCCGCTGCCGTGTGTGGTCGGCACAGCGCAGTGATGTGCGCGCCGTGTCCGGCAGCAGCAGCAGCATGCTGGCGCTGTCGCTGCTGGCGGGCTGCCTGTCCCTCTACATGCTGCAGTATTTTCTCAGAGTCGTCAAGGTATGCACCCCGCTCCCCCCAACCCTATCATCTTTACAGGAGAAACTCTCCACCCACCCACCCCCCCCATGCTCGGCCTACACGGCGTGCCGGAGGAGGCGCGCCCTTTCCCGCAGGTCGGCTAGGAGAGACGCGGTGGCTCGGCAGCACGTGTAACTATGTCACAGTGTCATTGACCGTGTTTACGAACGCGTTATCGGCCAGGATCAATCAACTGCTGGTTGAAGGCCTGGCCCAAGCCGCTGCCATCTCTTACGATTGTGTGGTGATGCTATTATATATTTGTGTACGTAACACCTGCACATTTGATGATTTCATCGCTGCAGATCCGTAGGCGACGATTTATGGGACGCGTTCCATCACTCGGCTGCCAGTGGTTCCCTCCTTGAACGTCGAACTTCAGTCAGTCGCCTCTTGACAGAACGATTCCTTCATGAACCTTCGTGTGTTTCTCTCATGCGCCTCAATCTTCGTTCTGTCACAAGCGAAACTGCCAGGCTTGCTGTGCGTACGTTGTTGGTTCACACAGGGTGATGTTCGTGGGGGTTTGTGGACGATAACAAAATATTGATCACGCCGGTAACGGCGATGTTTTTGGTTCGGGTGTGTTGACCCATGGGTGTTATGATAACACTGTGTAACAACATTTTTTTTGCAGCTGGGTGGTAAGTGTTATTTCCTAATTGCTTATGCCTCAAAAGTACAGAAATTGGCTATTATTATTCCCCACGAACTTTTCTTTTGTGACCAGGACACAAAAGGAAAGATAATAATCCACTCCATTAATAACACTGTGTAACACATTTATTTATTTTTGTTCCTGGGTACTAAGTGTTATTTTCTAATTGATTATGCCTCAAAAGTATAGAAATTGCTATTATTCCCCATAAACTTTGCTTTGGTGACCAGGACAGCGATATTTAGAAATGTACTTATTTTCTATGACAAAACGTGTGCATTTGTGTCATTCATTCACTTAGTCCTGGTCACAAAAGCAAAGTTTGTGGGGAATAATAGCCATTTTCTATACTTTTGATGCATAAGCAATTAGGAAATAACACTTACTATCCAGGAACAAAAATCGTGTTACATTGGAGCATCGATGTTTTTTACTTTCGAAATTATGCTTTCGATGTTTTTTTTATGCCGAATACATTGTTCAGCATTTGGTTTTCCCCCTTATTCAAACGTCGTTGACAGGTCTCTGTGTGTGTGTGTGCGCCGTAGACGGATTTACAGTTAAAGTTCTGGACGGTGGACGTTAAGTTCTTGTTTGAGTGCTTACCTGCAACTACAAGCCTTGTTACTTTTATCAGAATCCGAATATGTATTTAAACTGCAGGAGGAATCTGATGAGTTATGCAACTCTTTTGTAACATGTCAAGTATGGGCGGGTGAGCAATCTGTTTTGTTGCATAATGATAATAATATCCCGCCTTCCCCCCCAGCCTAATAGACACAACTTTAATAACATGATTTATATTTTTATTTAAAGCTTTCGTGTCTGCAGGGATTCATATTGGTTCTTTCGGTAAAGTCACGTAGAAGGGAGGTAATAAAATAATACAATAATTTTCAAAATTTCTTGCTGTGGATTTCACACCTGATGATGATTGCTTGTGTTGCAGTCCGAACGTCGTGAGAATTTTTATTGTTTTATATTTGTATTATTTTATTATTTCCCTTCTACGTGACTTTACCGAAAGAACCAAGAATATGATTCATATTATGTATAATTGCAGTACTGTATCTAGAAAATTGAAGTTCCCTGAATTACAGAAAAAAGCCTTGCATTATGTCATTAACATGCCTATGTTTGCAACCATTGTGTCCCGCAATCCACTCCATTGTATATCTTAATGCAAGAGCATTGTTTTTGTTGTTTCGTATGTTCTCATGAACGCGTACACACACACACACGGACACACTAGAAACCAATCCTAGTTGGCGGGCAGGGCTTTTGCCACTTCCTTGAGAGCCACTGCCCCATCGTCAACAAGCCATACTACCCGACCTTCTGGTGCTATGGAGGTCGCATCATGACACTGATGAGGCCACTACTCAAGCGACACATTCACATCTCCTACCGCAGGTAACTTGCACTCGAGGCCACACAACAAGGGGGTGGAAACACGGATGGCTACGTACGGTGGGAAATAAGTTCAGCATACGTACATACCAGAGCAGTGTTGCCAGCTCCTTGAAGTGGAAAGTCGCCAAACGAACCTCGAAGGGTCACTAGGTGTCACTAGATATCTCCAGATAGACCTCAAGTCATCAAAAATGTTACTTGGCAAATTGCATATACAGTGCAATCTTAAACACATTGTTTCAATACAGATAGTCCCCGAGTTACGATGGTCCGACTTACGATATTTCGATCTTACGATGGCGATAGCGATACGACAAAATTGTAAAATATTTTAAATTTCGCGTGGCAGGCAAACGCAGCAGCGTACGAGGTACTATACTGTATGTTGGGACGCTGCCGGGATGTACGCATCTCCCGCCTTGTGTGATGCAGATAGGATTGTTTCCTGAAAAAACTTTCTACTAAATTGCAGTTCATATAGGTAGGCTAACTTGTTTTTTTTACTTTACATTTTACTGTGCAATACAGTATTGTAATTAATAAATACATACAGTATATAGTTTATGCAGTACGGTACTTTAAATTGCTCTGTTTTTCTAAATTATCACCATTCTTTAAGACTCCTGGGTAGGCTAGGCCATCTTCGACTTACGATATTTTTGACTTACGATAGGGTCATCGTAACGCATCTCCATCGTAAGTAGAGGACTACCTGTATAGTGATCTGATACTGGATCCTGAATACACATTTGGAATCGCACCTAAATGCGCGTAATGTCATCTTCCTAGAAAGATGTTAAACAGAAATATGTTGCTACATCTCGTGACAAAATTGCTGAGTTGGCAACACTGCACGAGAGTGCAGAGGAACTTTCAACAAAGTTGGAGGGTGCATTTCTGTTCAAAGCGAAACTTGACAAATCCGATCTCGTTTCAGATTAAAGTTACATATTGATGATAAAAATGTAAACTAATCATGTTGATCTAGTGAAAGTAAATATGTGGATATTGTGACCTTGCAAAAGTAAATATTATGTGTGGATGTTCTGGTTGAGACTGTCGGGTGAACATGGAACGGTTTTGGCATTTCACGCTACCAAATTAAATGTTTTATCTTCGACGGAGACTAATTCTGCGGCAAAGTATGATATTTTTATTGTCGGCAGGTTGCGTGCATTAGATTACAGCACATTGCACCTGATTTGCTGTGGAGAAAAGAGTAGCTGTGTGCTTCAGCATAAATTGATAAAAATGGAATTTGGAGGCAATAAAAAAATAGCATTATGAATGAAACTAGATATTTGGAAAAAAAGAAATTCTTCAAATTTACCAGCTTGGCCATTGTTGTGACTTTCAAAACATTGTCATCTCAGCGTTCAGCCATGTGTAAGCCAAGTCACTCTAAGTGACTGGCTGCACATTTTAAATTCCTGTAGTTATGAGTGGCACCCATTGCTGGGCAATTACCCACATATCACACGGGTGAATACTCTTGTTAAGTTGTGGGTGCCACAAAAACGAATTCCTTTGAACAAAATTTACTTGACCCATATTCTTTTAACCCTTGGTTCACATTTGGTTTTGGACTAGACCACGTGGTGTTTTTATGCCAACATTCTTGTCAGTGACCTTCCACTGCTCCGACAAGGATGTCTCATTTGCAAATATCTTATTTATTCTTGCCAATGTATTGATCAAATTGTGACCAATCAAGCTCACCAGTGGCTTTAGACTTTTTGTGACTGAATTTGGCGTCATTAAATCGTATAAATAATATATTGCACATAAATAATATCTTTGTGTGACAATCGTGTAGGGTGGTGCAGGGTTAATGACAAGGACTTTGGCATGATAGTACGTGGCCCAAAAACAAAGATTGATCATTGTATTGGCTTCGAAAACCTACTCTTTAAGTTCTTTTACTCTTGATGACTTTAAACTCTTCGATGTATTTTTCAGGTTGTATTGCATACTGTTCGAGGTGATGTCTTGACATTTCGCTCCACTAGCTGGGAGCTTGATCAGGAACCAAAGTACTAAATTATGCAGTTCCCCAAGAAGTTCCAAGAATGTGGAGCGAAACGTCGTACACCATGCCGAACAAGACGCGGCACAACCTTAAAACACATTGGAGAAGTACCCTAGTACCGTGCAAAACATACGCAGTCATACTTTGGATGACTTGTGTTTTTGAAATCTCTCAGCAATGAGTTTTTAAGTTCCACCACGGCAGCCCATGTACATGTGATTGACTTTGTCTCTTTCGTTTTGCAGTGAGTTAATAAATACCCCAGATGGCGGAGAGTTATCGCTGCACTGGCTGGACAACAATAAAGCCACTGTCTACCCTGATCCCCTGTTGCGTCCCACGGTAGTTTTTCTGCCGGGGTTGACAGGTGGCAGCGAAGAGAACTATATAGTATCGCTGGTGCGGAAAGCTGAGATTCGGGGTTACAGGTATGCTCATGGCCCACTACAGGGTGTCCCACAAAGGGCCTCCATTCTCAGCACACTGCTGGATTTGTGCCCAAGTTTTTGACAGATTTTTCCAAGTTGATGATGGCTGCATACTGTTAAAGCAGTTCTGGACAGCTGTTTTGAGTTCTCCTCAATCTTTGTCAATCTTAAGTGTGAAGTATTCTATTGGATAATTCCCCCGAAGGGAATTATTATCGCGTGTTGTCTGGTGTGGGCTTTGGGGCAGCCATATCAGATTAGATCCTCTCTCTATCCATCAAGGATTTAATGCACCATCACCCCATCATGCAAAGGTGTGTCTACCCTACAGAATGCCACCTGCTGTAAACCAATCTAATCACATTTAAGAAACATTTATAAAATTCACAATTGCACTTACAATGACAAATATCATCATCAGTTTGAACATTTTTGTAACATGTAACTTTAACAAATGTTTTTTTTTCGTAGGTGCATCATATTTCATAACAGAGGACTCGGAGGAACAAGGCTTCTGGTAATTTCGTTCTTATTCTGCCATTTGATTTATTGGTATTCAAAGAATTACCAAGTTAATATACTACAAAGTATATATTTAAAAAAAATATGATGCTTTTTTTTATACAGACCCCAAGAACTTATTGTGGTGCAAATACAGAAGATTTGGAAACTGTGATACAACATTTTAAATCCCTCTACCCAGCGTCACCACTGATAGCTGCTGGAATATCACTCGGAGGGTAACCAGACTTTTTCACCATTGTTTAAATTTCTTGAATTACTGCACCATATATTTTATTGATTGACTTCAGTACTTAATTTTGTATGTCCATCCTACTCCTGCTCCCTGCCCCACCCCCCAGCTACCACTAGGCTTACCCCTATCACTACCCCCATCACTACCCCAACCCCTCCAACACCACTCTCACCTCTTCTCCTATCACCGTAACTACACCACCAATTTTAATAACCCCAATCCTTATTTCAATCACTATCATGTTTTGTACAACTTTATAATTGTTTTCAAGCGCCTTGGGATAAGGCGCTGTATAAATCTATATAAAATAAGACAATATATACTTACAAATAATTTAGCTGCGTAAATGTTTGCGGTTGCGCGCTGTATTATCTCTCCCACGTGTGTTTGAGTTGTACCACACGTTGCTCAGCATGATAATTACGATAATAACTACTACAACGTTTCCCTCTACGTGCTGGGAGCTTCAGTAACTTGGAGCGATATGTCAAACATCGTGCTGAACAGCGTACAGCGGCAACCAAAAGCACACACATCTTGAGAAAATAAAATTTGTAGCCTTTTCGATTTAAAGCTTTCGTGACTGCAGGGATTCATCTTCTTGGTTCTTTCGGTAAAGTCACGTAGAAGGGAAGTAATACAATAATAAAAATAAAAGATAATAAAATAATATAATATTATTTTATCATGTTTTATTTAATAAAATAAAAATAAAAATAAAACATAATAAAATAATTCTCACGACGTGTGGCCGAAACATCGTGAGAATTATTTTATAATGTTTTATTTTTATTATTTTATTATTTCCCTTCTACGTGACTTTACCGAAAGAACCAAGAAGAAGAACATTTGTAGCTGTTTTATAATGTACAGCACTGCAATGTTTGTTTCTTTGTGACGTGAAAATCGTAACGCCTAAAGATTGTGTCCGTGCAGTAACATCGTACTCAACTACGCTGGGAAGTCGGGAGACAACAGTGAGCTCGTGGCGGCGTTCGCAGTTTCGCCATCCTGGAATGCCGAGCTGTCCATTTCCTACCGCTGGCTGGACTGGCTTATTTTTAACCACTACGTGATGAAACACTACCTGAGATACGTGCGCCGGTAAATTAACCGCTCAATTTTCATGTTGCACTACCAGTTGACAAAAATAAGACATTCGCTCGCAGGGAAACCCGTTGCTCTTCAACGGAAAATAAGGGGCGGCTGTTATTTTCACACACTTCTCACAATCATCCTGTACTCGGGGCACTCAAAGTGCTCTCTTGTCGAATAAAATGGCAGGATATTATGTATGGTGAGGGTTTTTTAGAATTACGTTAATAGCAGCGCAAAGTGAAACGAGCAATTTGTTGTTTCTGGGGTGGAGAAGAGCCTGGCTAGCAGCTAGCCAGGAAACTCGAGGCATAAATTATGTTAATAGTAGTTTAATATAAACAGAGCATTACCTCTTCTTAGTAGCAGTGAAGGAGCATTGCTGTAAGAGTGTTCACAACACCGTGAATGTTGTCTTGCAGCCATAGAGAGGTCTTGGAGAAGAGGTTCGATGTGGACCACATTTTGAAGGTAAGCATTCATTCTAGATTTGAAGTTTTCGTGACCGCAAGGAACCATAACTCTTTGGTTCTTTCGGTAAAGTCACGTAGGTAAAAAAATATATAGAAATAAAAAAAATGTAAGTAAATGAAATCACGACGTTTCGATTGCAACACAAGCAATCATCATCAGGTGTGAAAATCACAGCTAGAAAATTACTTCAGTAAAATTACTTAAGTAACATTTTTCTAGCTGTGATTCTCACACCTGATGACGATTGCTTGTGTTGCAATCGAAACGTGATTTAATAAGGCTGTATTTATTATTTATATATTTCTATTTTTGCTTATTTTTTTACTTACGTGACTTTACCGAAAGAACCAAAGAGTAAGGTAAGCATTGTTCTGCAGATACATTTGAATGTTCACGTCGGCTGTAATGAGACTGCTCCGTTGCAGTCAAGTTTTCAGTTGGGTTGGAGCTCTGGGATACCGTGCGTCGTAGCAGCGTGATGTCCAACATTTCATTTAATATGCCGGGGGAGCTCCTTCAAGAACCGATTACAATTCGGTCGAAGCTCCCGACAAGTGGAGCGAAACGTCGGACGTCGTGGCAAACGACACACGGTACAATCTGACAACGTATCGGAGAGCTGTACGTGAATAACTGCGAAACGCTACGCCGTGGTAAGCGGCCATCCATTGAGTACGTACGCATGGAGGGGGGAGGGGGGGTTAACCCAAATGCGTAGCTTGCGTATGGGGGGTCTACTAACAATGTTCGTACGGGGGGGGGGGGGGGTGAAGCCTCGATAATAATTTGTCTACATTGGCCTTCAAATGAGTTAGATAGTCCGGCGGTGGACTATCTGCTTGCTTAAACACGTTAATATTATTAATCCTTGATTCGGGGGGGGGGGGGGGTGCGTCACACGTACGTACGCAGTTGGGAGGGGGGGGGGGGTGTAAAAAGTCCGCGTGCGTACAGGAACGGGGGGGGGGGGTCAACTTTTTGACAGATTTTTGCGTACCTACTAAATGGATGGCCCCTAATGTTGGGTTGTACCCGTTTGCATTAGGCCAAGTCTGTCTGGGATTTCGATGACCGGTTAACGGCGCCAATGTTTAATTACGAGACGACGCAGCAGTACCACCACGACGCCAGCCCTTGCTACCGAATAATGGACATGCGAGTGCCAGTGATGGTGCTCAGCTCGGAGGATGACCCCTTCAATCCCAAGTGCTGTAAGTAGCTGTGCTGCCACACACCAGTCTGTCTCTTGAGTTACTGATTAGTCATATTTTGGGTAGTGCCAAACCACCCCCAGAGTGATCAGGGAAGGCTTGTCCACGTTAAAGACCCTTGACACACAAGGCAGCAGTAGGCAATGATGACTATACGGCACCGATATTGCTAGCAAGGATGAATCTAGAATATAGTCGTACGATTGTCCTGCTGCCTTCTAAAAGAATATGGCGAAAATTTTGGCTGTTGATTTTTTAAACAAGGCTCCTGTGCAGTATACACGCGGTATGGTGATGTGTTTTGACAAACATATGATTGGAGGGATGAGTCCGTGGTCACGATTGGGCGTTTGGTTGTCCAGAAATAACCTTTTGCTTGTATAATAACTAATATCTGTGTTTTGTCACCTCAGTGACATTTAAACTGCATTTTTTCGTGTGTTAATAAGAGGGTATCGCACAATGTGAGCAGTTACCACAATGCGGTTTATATGATCAAGGTAGGCCGTGAAAGTTCCTGAAGACGCTCCTGGCAGTTGGAAGCCGGACAAAATGCAGTAACAACCCGAACGCACATCGGAGAGCGCTAAAGATTTGAACGATCATAATAGAGCTTTTGTTGGGTTAGATCGCGTAAATATATAAATGTGTCGTTAAAACCCGCCACCACCCGACACAGCCAACTAGTAAGGGTTGTCACGTAAACAGAACGTGCCAATTCGTCACTAGTACAGCACTAGTGTGTAGTGTATAGTGTAGAGTAATGTAGTGTATAGTGTAGTGTACTAGTACAGCACTAGTGTGTAGTGTAGTGTATAGTGTAGTATACTAGTACAGCACACCGGTGTGTTGGAGAGCCAAGCCACAACATTTACAATCTGAGTACGACGTCTCGCCAGTGTATTAAAATAGCCGTACCAACGGTAATCCCTATTGAAGTATGGTGCCTCGTATAGGCATGCATTTAAACAATGTATTATTTGATGATTTGCTTGGACGCAGCACTAAGTCGTTAGCTATCCGAACGGTTAAAATTATTTTTATCTATTTAAATTTCGATAGATTCTCTATTAGTGTTGACCAGTAGTAGCTAGTTTTGCACAGAACTTCAACTTTATCAAAATCAATTGAGTGTCCTTGTTGGCACGCTTAAACTGTGCTACCCATGTTGTTCTTAGCATTGCCACTAGAGGATGCCAAAGGATCTTCCAACCTGGCCTTGTTGGTGACCACACACGGGGGCCACATCGCCTTTCTGGAGCATCTCGTTCCTCGGGATGACAACTACATGGATCGTCTCTTCGACGAGTTTATCTCGGCGGTGTTTGAAAACTCGGAACAACTGAGAGCAGCAATTGATCGGCCTCAGCAGTGAGACATTTGTGCGTGTCCGGTGGCAGTTTTTACATCACGGCTAATATTGCCACGTTCTATTGCCACGTTCCAAATATAGCTACTTCCCCCCCCCACCCCCTCGAAAATTGGCAATGATATGATCTGACAGATCCCAACACTACAAATGTTTATTTGCTTGAACATTGCAATGTGCCTTTGGTAACTGAGGTTCATCTTAAAGGGAGAGGGAGTGAACGGAGAGATCGATCATTGGGAAATCTGTTCTTGTGACCAAATCGCGTCGGAGCCACAGTCTGCTCAACAGATTGGAATGGGAGTGCGTGCACAAGCGACGTTTTTGGCGCTGTGCTAGAGAGCGTTTAAATTCTCAGAACAACCGATTATGTTTACTGTAATTAGTCGAACGGACCGAATTTTGGAAAGAATGTTGATGTGGTGTCGGCAACTGGATGCTCGTGATCCATCTGGAATTGCTCCTAATTCTTAATCAACCCCTCACATCTTCTGAAATGCCAATTGGTGCCCCGCACAATTTTGGTGCCCTACAAAAACCTAATAATTCAACCTAATTTGTGTATTGAAAAGTTGATAGTTTGTGTTTGAACCATAGCTTGCCAAATACTAACCATGCTCAGTATTGTTATGATGGTGCATGCAGTTGTAATCGGCATTAGGACAGAGCTTCATGGGAAAGTACTTAAATACTTCAGTGCATGAGTGGTACAGTTGATTAAAGTGTTAAGCACATGGTTTTTTATTGTGATCATGGGTGGAGGAGTTAACTTATTACATTTTAAAGGTGTATTTCGCAGCATGGGTGTACTGTCTAAAACGTTCTCGTAATATATTGCCTACGTGTGCGTCAAACTATTTTTGAAAATGTGGTTGCTTAAACAACAGGGTTTGATATGCAGTGAACGCCTCTTGTTTACCCTGATTTTAAATCGGCAAAAAATAATCCGTGTGGAATTGAAAGATAGCCAATGCAATGTTAAAGATGTTGCATCTGACTTTTCTTCATGAACACACATCACAAAGTGGAACCCATGCTAAATGAATATATTCTCAAATGGGTTTTAAATGGAAAGTATTACCATATTGATTGTCAATGCCTTGGCTTAATTATTGTGTTGCATCAATATGCATCTCTGTAGTAAAAAAAAGTGGTGCCATGCAATTTGCCTGGTGAGGTATTTGCTATCACAGTAGTACATTTACGTGTGGTGTAATTCTATATCGTGTGTGAATGTTGGTCATGTGCGACTACGAATTTTCTTGTGAAAAGTGGTATAATTCACTCCTTTCGTGTCCATTCCTTGGGTTGCTTTCCCATTTTACCGTCTTCTCGCCCGTGTCTTGTGTTACCGGTGCTTCGTGTTTTGATCACGGTATGAAAATACACAAACAAAAATATAACATCACGTTTTATTGTCTCCGCGTCGCGAGAGATCAAAATTTACAACCTCCACCTCTCCCCCCATTGTTTGACCTCCACAATCCTCGGTGTTGTGGGTTGTCGTGTTTTGTACACTCGTGATTTTACTCTTAATTCTCGTAGAGCAGACCGGTGGAGAAGGTGTCTCTTCCCCCTCCCCCCCCCCCCGAGTCGTTTTTAACGTGGCACACCGTAAAGTGAGTGAGACGCTTATGGTGGCGCTGTTCTGTCAATGTTTTTTTTATTATTTCGCCAAAGTTGCGCAATCGCAAATAAAATTGTCCACCAGGCCCCGAGTCGTGTTTCTTTGTGTGTCCATGCACCGGTGTTGCACAAGTAGTGAGGCAGTGTGTAGCCCGACTTCAGGATAAACGGTGGATTTCTTCTTGAATTTCTTCGGTGTTTAAATGCCGCAGACTCTCAAAGCAAAGACCTTAATTCATGTATGGACGGTCCTGTATATCGCCATTTAGACTCGTCAGTTTCAAAAATGACAAGGTATGCTGCGACTGCTCTATGTGCACATTAATATTATGCTACTTGGAGTAATAGCAATTACAAAATGAGATTTTGTTCATGGTCTGTGATAGGAGTTTTAGATAAGCCACCTTGTTTTAAAATCGTGTTGCAGCTATGGGCATGCGCTTTGATCTGGTGAGTCTCAGCCCTTACTAGGTGCAGAATAAAATGATAAACCACGCACTCAGTGTCAAATTTGAACGATAAAAGTGCAGCTCTGCAACCCTCTTCTGGAGGGTACTTGGCCTACTCTTCCACGCTGTGCAAGTACTTGACCCCACCCACCACGTGACCTGTAGCTAGACCAGCTGGTGTACCCAGCAGTGTAAATGGGTACACCAGAGGTGGGGGGGGGGGGCATTTAAAAAAACTTGCCCCGTTCCCGATGCTGCACCGGGAGCACAAACAAACCGGTGACCTCTGGATTGGTTCAAGTTCAGAGTGTGCAAACCAATCCACCGCAGCAGCATGCACCCACAGTGTACGCCGTACAAATGGACTCCAGTGTATTATTACCATCATCTACGAATAACTTTACTGGACCGACTTGGGAGTGTTCGGGAGTTTGTGGTGTGTGCGCCCACCCAAGGGCCCCGACAACTTTTACTGCCATGGGCAAGCCTCCAAATCGGAAGCGGAGTCCCCACCCAACAGGCGTACGCGGGGGGGGGGGGAAACTCCGGGTCCTGTCTTATCTTGACGACATTCAAGACTCGCTGTCTGCCGCACCAGTCTCGAGTCGAGGGCATCGACAGGTAGCGAGCGCAGTGGGGTCATGCCGCTGATTTATGTTGCCGTACGCTCGGCGAAAAACACGAGTGGGTTTTTTTTTTTTGCGCAGCGGTGTGACCCTTATCGCAGTCGTAAAAAACTATCTCGCTGTCCTTACAAAATTGTGCAAATCTGGCCCAGGAAAAACAAAGCCACCTTTGTGTCGCTTGTACAAATAGGTGTTTTAAAAGCGTGGCCTTTGATCCCCCCCCCCGTTCAAGTGAAACTTGTCGAAGTGTAGCTTGTGACACGATGTGTTGATATATAAATAAAAATGTTCTCCACGGAGTAAACTCCTAATACTTGACAACCTTGGGTGCATCATGGGACCTCCTTTGCCAGTACCAAAATGTATTAATAGGGTTTTTCCCCTTTTTCTGGCAAAAAACAATTGTTTGCATTTGACTGCAAGTATTGTGGTTAATGTAAACATGATTCCTTGCAAAAGGTGTCAGTTTTGTTGCCAGAAAAAAGGGGAAAAACCCTATTAGTAACCTTGGGAGCAGTTAGGGTTACTCCATGAGGAGGGGAGTCGGAGTCGGAATCGGCCCGCAGCTTTTACCAAGACAACGGAGGGACCGAGGGAGAGTTGCCAACTTTTCCACGTAAACAATCCCCCCCCAGTGCATTTGTCAGCCATCCTATGTCCATTAAAACTGTGGCAGTATACTGCGGGTGAAATGCAACAATACCACAATGCGTACATCCACCGGATTGACATCGCGAACCCCTGCGGCGAGCACGCTAGCACACGGCGGCACCCCCTGAAACATCCATCCCAGCTCCTCCCGTAGCTGCGTTTGACAATCGAGTAAATCAGCGCGCTTTCATTGTCTTGCAGGTATGCGCAAGTGTTTTTGGGCAGATATCCATCCCCAAACAAGCCCCCCACTCCTCACTGCCTGCCCAAGAATGTGGACCTGGGTCTCAAACCCATTCACTCTGCACGGCTTCTCGTCACGGTGGCATTGGGGGGAGGTGGTAGACGGGGATGGCCGGTCACTGACCTCTCTGCGTTTGCTTCAACAGTGCGGGGCCTGTAGCATGTGATGTTATAAAGGGGCCCCCAATAAAAAAAAATATTAAAACACAAATTTTTAACTTGCATAGTAGATTTTATTGTATTTTTTCATTTGCTATACAGCCAGATAATACGACAAATCGCTAACCTTAAACACCCAGTCGTTCATAAAAGTCGAAGGCGGTATAGTACTATAGTTATAGAGCAAGTGCAGAATCACTGAACCGGAATTGATAGCTGGAAAGCATTTAGCGTGAGGCCCTTGAAAGTGCGGGGCCCGTAGCTACGTCATATATGTAGCTACTTTTGCTGCTCGGATAATCCGGCACTGGTCACTGACCCCCTCTGCGGTTGCTTCAACAGGCAGAGGAGAGTTGTCGCTCAGCTCGCAGGCGAGAGAGAGGGGGGGGGGGACTTCTCCAACTGCGCTCTTATTCGGGGGCCTGCCCGCATTTGACATTTACACAAAGCCGATTTAACAACAGCAAAAAAACCAACAGCTGTTGATGTGTCTTCGTTATTTGTTTTTTGTTTACGTCACGGTTGCTGAACACAGTAGGCCCAATGGTCCAAAATGCCAAGCGGCCAGCAACGAACAGCAACAATTGAAGGTGTAATCGATAAGGGTGAACGCATTTCTTGAATCGAGTGAGGTTATGAGCTAGGAAACAAGAGGCGATGGGAGGGAATTCCGAAGTTGAGCAGCAGTGCGAGGAAAGAAGCAGAAACGGATGTGTGAGTGGGAGGGTGTGAGTGTGTGAGTGGGTGAGTGTGTGAGTGGGTGAGTGTGTGAGTGGGTGAGGGTGTGAGTGGGTGAGGGTGTGAGTGGGTGAGTGTGTGAGTGGGTGAGTGTGTGAGTGGGTGAGGGTGTGAGTGGGTGAGTGTGTGAGTGGGTGAGTGTGTGTGTGAGTGGGTGAGTGTGTGAGTGGGTGAGGGTGTGAGTGGGTGATTGTGTGAGTGGGTGAGTGTGTGAGTGGGTGGGTGAGGGTGTGAGTGGGTGAGTGTGTGAGTGGGTGAGGGTGTGAGTGGGTGAGTGTGGGAGGGTGTGAGTGTGTGAGTGGGTGAGGGTGTGAGTGAGTGAGTGGGTGAAGGTGTGAGTGGGTGAGGGTGTGAGTGGGTGGGTGAGGGTGTGAGTGTGTGAGTGGGTCAGTGTGTGAGTGGGTGAGAGTGTAGGCGAAAGCCGACGTGTTCTTCTGATAATTCTGTTTCCAGTTCGCCAATGTTTGGAATTACACCGATAGACGAAAACAATAACACAGGGGTAGGATAATGAACGTAGGTTAATGTATGTATGTCGAACTTCTTTCGCGCCGTACGTAGCCAGCCGTACCAATCGGGGTTTGGACAGAGCACGTCGTGGCGAGAAGGGACGATGGCTCATGGTCGAGAATCCTGACGGAGTGGCAGCCGAGGAATGGAACGCATTCGAGAGGGGGCCATCAATCCGAGGAGACGGAGCGATTAAATGGGTTCGTGTGCAGGTGTTAGCAAATTATTACATCGTAGGAAAGTCAGAGATGGTAATCGGCCTGGGCAGGCCTTCATCCAGCGGTGGATTGATCATGTCGACGATGAGTAAAACAAACAACAAAAATCCTCGACTGGTTATTGGTGTTTCGTGCACGGGCCATGCGGCGCTGCTTGTTGAGTTTAAAAACAGACCACACCAGGCGGAGCGACTGCTCAAGTTGATATCTTATTGATGTTGGCCGAGTGATTGGCCCAGATGTGTCCCGTTATTATTCAAAGTTTATACGCGGCTCAGCGCCCGCTGCCATGCCGCAGATAACGCCCCGCTCAAGCCGGACCACACTGGGCCCGCCACAAGATAAAAGGCAACATCATAAAGAAAGAGTCGACAGAATTCGGGCGCCTACCGCTAACCTCCTGCTCCTCCTCGTCGTCGTCCTCCTCCCCCATCAACGAACGCTTCGTGATGTTTTGAAACCGAAGTTCATCGTCGGCTTCGCGACATGCGACCCGTGTGTGCGTTGCGTCGCGTGTGTTGTTCAGTGTCCGACGCTGCTCACAACAACAGTCCAAAACCCTGTCTGTCGTGACACTGAGCAGTCTGGCAGGATTTATATTGACCGCGAAGCCGGTATGTGGGGGGGGGGGATGCCCACACAAACTACAGTCGTGGTGGATGGAGCCTTGTAGCTGAGACGTTTACGCGAGTGGAGAAGCATTAATGGGGGATCGTGCACGACGCTCTTGTCAAAACCACGAGCGGCCGCGCGGTTTGCCGTCGGTTTAGAGGATTTTTGTTGTGGACAATCGCGGTCAGCTTTCGCAGGTTGGGTTCATGCCAGCAGAAAATGCCAGAGGAGCAAAGAGGGTGCGCGACACTGCAGAGCACGGGGAACGAAACGCTTCAAGGAAGGGGGTCGCGATGAGACTCGGAGTCTGCAAAAGCGAAATGCTGAACTTTCGTAAACTTTACGGACTTGTGCAGCGATCCCGATAGCTGTTGTTTATTTTGGAATAAAACGACAGCATTGGATTTGAAATATATATCTCTATCTTTTTGGGGGGGGTTACGGTTACATTTTTCGATAGCTTTGTGACGTCGATCCAGAATGCACAATCTCATGTTCAACACGACGAAGCGGCTCTCTAGCTTCTACACAAGTAAGTAAGAACAAATATAGAGCAGAACTCAGTTCCGTCACTCCGTACATGATAATACAAAAAAAAACCCACATTGTTTTGAGTTCATCAGCCCATCGGACGCTCTAGACCAAAGCTCGTCTAGCATAATTTGTGGACTTAAAATTTTGATTTAAAGCTTTCGTGACTGCAGGGATTCATATTCTTGGATCTTTCGGTAAAGTCACGTGACTTTACCGAAAGATACAATACTATAAGTGTACTTTTTGGGCCTCATCAGCAGGATCTCCAAACAAATACCGCTGGATTACCAGATGTTATTGGTTAGAGCACTCCATATAAACTAGGATGCCCCCTCCCCCCAATTCAATGCCATAGCGCGATAATAATAATGATGATGATGTCGCTCGAATACTCGGTGTTGCCGAGCAGCATTATGGGTGAAAGCAATAGAAAATCACGTGTCTCCAGACGTAAATAAAATGTTTATTCCATCAGGCCATTGGCCCTCCATGGGAATTGAGGGACACTAACGTGAAACACAAAGTGAAAATTACAAGTTTGCTCATGTTTAGCAAAAAATAAATCATTCATCAAAGCTGAAATAACATAACATGTCGTGGTGTAACAATACATCGATTAATATAAAGTGTTTAACTCGCGAATCGTGCGCCCAATCACATGCGTAAGAATCCTTTTTCGATATTTCGAAAAGTGTCACCCACCGACAAGAAATAGTTGTGAGGACAAACGCACGTTGGAAAGCGTCCCAAAATATATTTGTACGCATGATTTTTCTCATTAATAACAACAATAATCTCAACTTGTAATGGGCCGGATATATTTCAATCGTATTGTAAGTTGCTGTTTCGACTACGCGCTCACCATCAGATATGCAGCAATCCTCGTGGCGCGGCAATTCACGCGCGCGCCCGTGTGTGTGTGTGCCTATGTACGTAAACAAACGATACGTTGTGAACACTGTAGCATCACCAATGTATCACACCGAAGATGTCACACTTTGTATTGTTTTCATGCGAAATTCCTCCGAAGATCAGATCAGATAACATCACAGCTGAAATGTATTACTGGGCTGCGCTAACCCCACACACACGCACGCGCACACACGCGCGCGCGCACGCACTCTGATCGTTGCCATTGTTTTCGGAGGGAGGAGATGAGTCCGATGTGTAGCACCTTGGCAGATACATGTGCTCATCTGTTCTACAAATCTAGGGAGGGAGGAGGCCAGCATATGGCGAGGGCCCCCCCTGCATTGGCATCGCCTTCGGCTGCACGCGCCTTTCATCGGGAGCCAACGAGTACAACAACCTCTGCTGAAAGTAACTAACCATTTACAATCTCCATTCGGAAAAGCCACTTCGACGCTCGCTCTTCCCTGGTTCGTCGATGGATGCGAACGCAGGTCGGAGAAATCATCAGAGTCGGGAGGATTTTAGGGCAGCGAGCGTTGATCATTCTTTTGTGATGCAGTGCGTTTTTAAAAAAAAAAAGTCGTTGTTGTTGTTGTTTAGCGAGGCTCGAAAGGAGAACAGCTGTGGTTGTCCGCCAAACGTTTATCACGTAACCTCATTACCGTCAAATTAGGCACGTGTTCGACATCACGCGGATACTTTACGGCATCTGCGGTTTTCTGCAGAATTTATCAGATACATGTTAAAGTTATCGCCATGGTAACGCCAAATAAACCTTGGCCCGCAAGGAGCGTTACATTAATCACTCTGGTTAACTAAAACACACACAGGTCAAGTCTGCTCTTGCCATTCTTGGCATTATCAGGGCCATTATCACAATTTAGCGAACAGAGTTGCATTTCAAAATAGAAATGTCTCTTGACGTCACAGCAGAAAGTAATCAATTAATATGGCCTTCTCATTGGGCCTTCACTACACGTTCTAAGAAGACCGTAGCACAGGGAACGCGTCCAAGAATCCGTCCAACAGGGAGACCGAAGCATCTCCGGTGCGGTGTACTTGGCAGATTAAGAGGTCGTGGCAGCGTGGGGAAGATCTTCGTCCAGCAGTGGATTGACCATAGTTGACGATGATGATGATGATGACTGGAGTGCAACGGTATCCTTCTTGGTTAATACTGGTAGGAACCACCTGGTTCCACCAGCCCACAGGGGAGTATTGTGTCCGTCCGTCCGTCGTGCATCCAAAAATGGGAGGGGTGGGGCTGGGTGGAGAGGGGAGGGTGGGGAGGGGCTGCTCACCCCGTGGTGCTCTTATAAAACTCAACGTTTAACCTACTCACGCCGGCTTGTGCACGCCCTCACAGTCGGCCATATTTGCGGAATACACCACGCCGCCGTTGACCCTGGCCATTGACCGAGCAACCCAATGTTCCTACCAGCTCCCTCCGCAGGAATGTGTTGTGTATGTGGGGGTGGCTCTATACATTTCGGAGAGAAACTTTAACCGGAGAAGGCACATTTTTTTTCACTTCTTAAATCACAATAATTCCGAAACCCAATTTTTTCCCCCCACAAAATATACAAAAACAAAAAAGGAATGCGCACGCGGTTCAGATGAAGAGAACTGCCTCTCTATTCCTGTTCAGCCATTCGAGACACACTGTGGACGAGGGGGCTTGGCACGTGGGGGGCCCGCGGTGCTAAAAGTTTACGCACTCTGTGGGATGGCATTGCTCCATGGTCATCAGTTCCAAAACCGCTTTAACCAAACCTATCTACTGCTATGCCGCGTGTGCGCAGTCCACTTTCCGCTGCTGACATAGCAGCTGTGTTTGCCTTATCCGGGCTTAGTGTACCAACTTGTTCCATCTATCGTGTAATCCTATTCTTATTTTCAGTCCCCGCAGGGAAAAAAAACAACAACTCTTGACTCAGCAAAGGCTGCGATGATATTGCATTCCTCTGTGGAATTCAACTGTTGCCCGGTCTCTGGAGAGGTCAGATTATGAGTCTTTTGTGTGGTCTTGTTTAATACGCCGAGCTCGGTTTGCTTAAAAAAAACACACAAGCGCCTGTGCCAGTGTTCATGTTGGAGGGGGCTTACCTGTTGCCCTGGATGCGATCCACCTGGCCTGCACGGTTACCACTCCCTGCTGTGGGCACGTGCCAATGCCGCAGGGTTGCAGATGCAATCACCACCATCACTGAGCCGGTATTTTGTTGCCAACGTGCAGCCTGACCGTGCGAGGTGCTGTGCGTTAGCGTAAGCATTATCCTGACGTGGAGACGCATTGGCTTCAACACGTTACAAAGGTAAAAGCGCAGCCCTGCATATCTTTGATCGCGTCACTGCTGGCCAGTGGCCTCGGAAGAGGTGGAAGTACCCACACTTCACCCCAACCGCACGCAACTTGCCGATAGGATAATCGTGATGTTACGATGTGTAGTAGCTACATGTGTAGTAGCTACATGTGTAGTAGCTACATGTGTAGTAGCTACATGTGTAGTAGCTACATGTGTAGTAGCTACATGTGTAGTAGCTACATGTGTAGTAGCTACATGTGTAGTAGCTACATGTGTAGTAGCTACATGTGTAGTAGCTACATGTGTAGTAGCTACATGTGTAGTAGCTACATGTGTAGTAGCTACATGTGTAGTAGCTACATGTGTAGTAGCTACGGGCCCCGCACTTTCAAGGGCCCCGCGCTAAATGATTTCAAGCTATAAATTCCGGTTCAGTGATTCTGCACTTGCTCTATTATTATAGTACTATACTGCCTTCAACTTTTACGAACGACTGGGTGTTTAAGGTTAGCAATTTGTCGTATTATCTGGCTGTATAGCAAATGAAAAAAATAGAATGACTTTACACATGGAGGATGGTGTCAAACTGAAAATAACATTGCAACGTGAGCTTTATATATAGAAAGAAGATAACATGAAAGGTTGTGTGATGTCAAACTGTTTATCTTGGACACTTAAAAATCCGTTTCAATGCAGTCGTGTGCATGAGGGCGTACGCGGCTTTCCAGATAAGTTTCGTCAGTCCTTCCTTCAACCTCCGATGAGTGGCGGCAGGGACTTGAGAATGGTACAGCTTTCGACCGATGTCATCATTTGCCGTAACAGTTTAACCATTACGGTAGCAGCTGCTCGTTGCGATCTTTACATCTTCAGTGCGAGAGATGACCTTGGGGGCTTGTCCTGCTCGTGCAACGTTCGGTTGCCTCGGATTAACCCGTCTACCTAATCGCGATAGCTTCCGTGACTTTTGCCCACCCCCCTCCTCCCCCCAAACTAAGCTTGAATTTTTATTTTATTTTAAAAGTCACTTTATCCATGTGTTGTTGGAGAACGCCTTTCAGTGGCCACAGCTGCCGATGGGTCATAGTCGGTCTTAAGAGAGACCCACCGCGCTTTTGTGAACGCGAGGATATATATTTTTTGTGTTGTTGCTGCCGCTGCGTTCTTTCTCTTGGGCACGGCGAGTCTTTGTGAACACGGGTCAAGTAATTCTCATCTCTGTTGGGTTTTTTTTGTATGTCGCACTCGTAGGGAATTCCATTGACGTTTCGACTCCAAAAAAAAGGCGAGCACCGCAGGTCTGTGTTTGCTCGCGGTCTAATTCTCCCCAATTAGCCCACATTCCCCGGAATCTTTGTGCCATCGTACCGACTCCGAACAATGAGGTGCTAAGACGCGCGGCTTGCAAGAGAGTTGAGTCGCGGTGCCAAATGTTCGCGTTCACCAGGGCACGCCGCGCGTGGCGTACCAGAGGCTCCGCTCAGCACCCCCCTCCACCCCCTCCACCCTCCTCCACTCGAGCTGCAGTTTGCCGAGCGAAATCTGTGCGGCTCAACATCTTCAAATCTCCTTCGTTCCCACTCTACGAGAAACCCCGCTTATATTACATAATAAAAAACTATATATTACAAAAATGTGTAAAGGGTGGATTTCCATGTACGGAATTCACTCCGGGTTGTAAGACGTTCTGGAAAGCAAGACGCACACCGCAAACTTGTGCCCGGTGTCAATACATTGGAGAATACGGTGGTGTAATTGATGTATATACACGCATGCTACTCGGGTTCTCGTCGAGGTGGAGCAGTGGTGCACGCACTGGTTTGCGCACTGCGCTGTGAGCCCGGCGATCTGAGTTCAATTCCTGTCCAAGGTTAACGTCAGTGCCGAGTGATATCTAAACCGCTCCAGGGCTTCTCTCTACTCCATCATGCGCTGAGGGACAGGCGTGGTCAAGTCTGGCCACGTAACCTCTGCGGCAGACACGGCGACGTGTCGCTGTGCGTTGTGTTGGATACACATTTATTTTGTGTGGATAAATAGGTTCGAGGACGAGTTTGTCCACCATCCATCCATCGTTGTCAGCTCCAGGTTCAAAGGTCGACGGTCAATGCATGCCGGCACTTCCACACGCTGTCGTGATGTTTCCCCACTATGTCTTCCTCATGTCCCTCCTGTCACCTTTCCCTGTCCGACTAAATCCAGCATCACGTTTTGACATCCCGTTATGCTTCACGCTTCTTTGTTCATCACTTTCCTTGTGCATCAGAGTCTCAAATCAAAAAAGTCTAAAGTTAGTTCCTGCCCAAATGGACATCGAGGCGATGCTCTTCTCCCGTTTACAGCTCTGAGCCAGTAGTGGAAATTCCACATTCCTGGGGCGAGTCTACCCCACAGGACAACCACCGATGACGTCCCCGCAAACCGCTGCTCGTGTTATTGCCCACGGGAGGGATGATGGACTATTTCTAAGATCTTCTCAAAATAATAACATCTCAACGCTGTTATATATTCATTCTAGATTTGAAGTTTTCGTGACTGCAAAGATCCATACTCTTTGGTTCTTTCGGTAAAGTCACGTAGGTTGAAAAAACAAGATTTATATTTTTATTCTGTTATATATTATAGTTACATGCCACCAAACTGATGTTAATTGAATTGAACCGATGTTAATGTTCATTTTTTTCTTTTGCCCTAGACGTCGCCTATTATATACATTTTTCCTGTTGAGGCCACACTGACATTGACGAATGCGTTGAGTTTTTTGGGTCACCGATACGAACGCGCACCATCTCTAGGATTTGAACAGCTGCAGCATAATGACACCGAACCCTACGGCAGTGTACTTGAGACTCCAGCGAGGAAATCAACCGCACGCTGAGCTGCCTGATTGTTTGCCTGTGTTTGGGCCGTGTTAGATACAGCTGTGGCGGGGGGGGGGTTACGAGGCCAAGCTGAATGCGAATCTCTTGAGGACCGTGGTGAGAAACATCGTCTTCTTGCCGATTTAGTAACAGCTGACAGAGTTGTTTTGTATACGGTACACGTATATATATGTGTGCGCGTGTGTCTAAATATATACTATGTGTCAAAAACGGTTATTGTCCTGGGCAACGAAAAACAGCGATCCCGAGTTTGATTCCTGCTCATGGCCAACACCAATGGCGATTCTCTGAGCCGGTCTTGCGTCTCCCTTGGGTGGCTGAGCGTGGTGCTGGCCACCCCACCCCCTCGTGTGCCGTGGTGGGTCTTCAGATGTGCTCGCGGACAGCACTTGCCCAAAAAGTAATTACAGTTACATGGGGGATCTTTGTTATACTGTGTGTAAGGGGACGTCTAAATATTTCGCGAACTTGTCTTTGGCTAATTGAATCCACATCCTTATGGGGTGATCGTCCGGTTGAATATGTACAGTGCGAAAGAAAGTTCAACGTACGTATGTGCTCATCAGAGGATAATATATTACTGGGTGTGCACTCAACATAGTCAGATTGTAATGCTTTTGAGTGTGCCATATATTGTAATATGCTAAAGAAGATAAGTTATTGATTTGTCGATCCACTACAGCTCCTTGTCCTTACACCGCTTTCATGAAATCTAGCGTGGGACGACTTAATTTGTATTTGAATGGGGAGTAGATTGGTAAATTCGGAAAGACGTGGCGTAGTGAGTCTCACGGACTGGAGTTTGGGAAATCCTGAATTGGGGAATTATATATGTGGCAGTCAAAGGAATATCATCAAGAGTGATATTATTGGATATGAATGCTTTGTTTGTAGGAGCATAACTCATGGAGTACAACCTTGGGAGACGTGCTATATATATATATTTACAAATGGGTTTATTTTTTTGAAAACATCTGTTTCAACGTCACATTTCCAAGCTATGTTGACGCATTTTATTATAACTCGTAATGCATTAAAAAAAAAACGCACTCGACCATGAAAACTTCAAACTTTCATATTTCAAACACGCATCTTTTAGCGAGGCGCGGCCAAAACAAATACACCGACTGACATTCGAGGGGCCTCGGGTGTTGCCGCGTTGCAGCGCGCGCGAGTCCGTGCAGGAAGGAACAGGTGCCGCGCATTGCGAAGTTTCTTCACATCGGCTTCGTTCATTTTCCTAAATCAAGTGCAACGTCTCTCTTAGCTGTCGGCGGAGAGGGGCGGGGGGTGGAGGAGGGGTGGGGGACGACCATCGAGACAGGGTGAAGATGTAAGGGAAGGAGGGAGGGAGGGCATTGGGGGGGGGGGGGCCTTTGCTGGTGCGATCCAACTTCGATGTCATGGGCCCCTGCAGACATGTGCTCGAGCAGGCTGTGTAATGGAAGGGGGAGCGACGCTGATGAATTGCTAGCGACGGCAGCAGCAGCAGCAGAGCTGACGGGGCCAGTTCCCATGCGCTTGGCCACTGCCGTGCACGTGCACATTCCTTCTGGGCGTCGTCCCCTCTCCTGGTTTTCACAGCAGCGCTGAAAGAAATCTGCCTGACTCCCTTCACCTGCACGCAGCTCTGCGGGGGGCAGTGGGGGTGGGGGGCAGGGGTCTGGTAGGGGAGGGGGGTGGTTCACTCATTCATACTCATAAGGCTTCTTGAGTTATCCTGCAACGCCGTCGTTCTGCTTTGGATAAGTTCCATCCTCCTCGCTCTATACCCGTCTTGTCTGACGTTACGTTTTCGTTGTTGTTATTTTGGTGACCCAGGTTCGCTCTTGCAACAACAAAAGAACGCGACTCGTCTCGGATCTCTTGAGGTGTCACCCCAGGTTTAACAAAATAATAATAACAACGATCTAAAACAACGATACAGTCAACAATCGGCGCTACGTTTTGAGGAAGGCCTTTGCGGTAAACCTCGGCGACGGAAGTGTGCGCCGGAGGCCCCTTTGCGTTTCCGTCAAATGCTGACCGGTCTGCTGCCTGCCTCCCCCCGCCGAGAGGGGGCCGTGGCTCATCCTCCTATTTGAGGTCAGAAAATAAATAAATAAACCCCAGCCGGCTCCTTTAAAGCGAAGCGTTTACACGGCCGCTCTTGCTCGAGACGGGGATGGGCGGACGGACGGAGGAACGCGAAAGGGCCCCACACCCCCCCACCGTTTTGGACGAAGCGCGCGCGAGAGAAGCCGACTTGTTGAAGTCAATTACCGGCGGCAGGTGGAAGATCAACACGCGGGGTGTCCCGCAGCCGACGTCGAGCGTGAAAAACAGGAGACGATTGACTCGGACGGCGCGTCGCGGGGAATTAAGACCCCCGCCGTTGAGGCACGCGGCCTGAACGCCGTTCGTCCTCGCGCGCGCGGGGAGATGCTGAGTGGCGTTCCGTGGGCCAGGTGGCTCGCACGCGGCTCTCGTTCGGGACGACCGCGGGTTCAAATCCTGGTCGGGGGAGTTTACTCAACCCGTCGTCTCTCCGGGGTCAATAGAATAACAACCGCTCCGTCTGGGGGGGGGGGGCATCAACGGCGGTCGTGCCGTGGTGAGATTCACCTGCGCCAAGGGAATCTGCGATTTCCACCGATGAACGAGGTCCGCGACGGGGAGATGGACAACTGCCTCGATGCTCATTTGAACGCGACATAATTTTGGCTGGACGCTCGTGGACACAGATATACAGATGTGCTCAGATTTTGTAAAACAAAAAACTCCTGAAATCACGTGGCGATCGTTGGCCGTATCGTTGAATGGGTCGTCGGTGTGAATCAGGTCCACGCTTGGACCATTTCTGTCACATTGCGGGTTTTAAAGGAATGCCTTGAACAGGCAAGCCCTCGACAGTGGTCAGGTTCTTCACACCCTCCGGGAGCATCCAAAGATTGAAACAGGCAGGGGAGATGCAGCAGAACACACGCTATCTGATTGATGCTCTTGCAAGGCAAGAACTGTGAGCTGTTGTGATCAATGCCCCGTGAAATGTCGCATTCATCAGAGGGGGCGCGCTGTCTGTACCGTCACCGGTGCCAGTAGCCGAGATGACTCTTCCGTCGTCGAGAGAATACCGGACATGTATCCAACTGCAGGATGGTACAACACTCTCAGACAATGGCGGTTGGTGTTCTACATGATTCACTCTCTCACACACTCCTCACGGTTAGACCCGTGGTTCACAGCCCTCTGCTTATCACGTAACCCTATCAGTAAACAATGGCAGTAACTAAATGTCGCACATTTTTATTACGTTTACAATGTTCTTATCCGGCCAGGTGGTCCAGAGGCAGAGGGAGAGTGGCTCGCAATCGGAAGGTCGCGAATTCAAATCCTGGTTGGGCGTCGACGCAGCCCATCATCCTTCCGGTGTCGATAAAATTAGTACAACTTTGTGGAGAGGTCAACAGCTGTTGTGCTCTGGAGAGACTCACTCCCCACCATGGGAATGTGGAATTTCCACCACTGGCTCAGAGCTGTAAGCAGGAGATGAGCACCACCCCCGATGCTCATTTGAACGGCAAATCACTAACACGTGACTCTGACGTTTTAATAACATTTACACGTGATGACACCACTGCGCACATATTTAGTTAACACTTAATGACCCAATGGCAATTCAATGATAATTTACAATTGAACATTTACAATTTACTAAAACTTGTTTTAAAAATCGGCTTGTCGATTGGCTGGTTGCATGTGGTGGGGTAAAGTGTGGGTGCTTCATCTTCTTCCTCGACGCACGGGCAGCGTGGAAGATTGACCCCCTTTGTCTTTCTGCGAGTGATGAGGAAACCCATCACAGCAGGGGAATGCGTGCCGGCTTGAAACAGATCTAGTGAACTTAACAACAGGCAAAGGAGTGCTCACAGACAGGGCTTAGGGCTTTGTAAAACCAACGTGGTAGTCATACGACGTTGTTGTAATTTATTTTACCAGGCCACCTGGCCGTAAGTTACATCCACGCAAGTCACGTCTTGTTCCTTTGTGGGTTGTCAAGCCCGCGAGGACGTCTCGCGTACCTCCAGCGGTGCGGCGGAGCGGCGGGGGGGGGGCAGTATACGCGTACCAGAGATCGGAAACCGCTGGGTTAGTTAAGCCACATGCCGGAGGGTGCGAGCTATCGTTGTCGGAAAAGAGAGGACACGGCCGCTCGTTCCTCGGTACACGGCCTGGCTCAAAACGAGTTGGTCCGCACACCATTCCTGCGGGCAGTGTGCCGTAATTGAGTTAGCGTCGTGCTGAGACATCTCTCCCCGATTCTCGCCTTCGGTTGCCAACTTCTCGGCGTGGTGCCGTTGCGAGCCGGGCCGCGGTGGTGTGGTGCCGAGGTCGAAGAATCCCGCCCGGGAGCCCTGCCCGCGGAGGGGCGGCACGTCGCCTCGTGTTTCACGGCAAGAGGATTTACATTTCAAAGAAAGCAAAAGTGTGGGAGGGGGGGGGCTCCTCCTCCTCCCGCCTCCTCTCGGAGCACCGCGTGACACCCAGCGGCGTGGCATGGTGCCTTGAAAAAAGTTGCGTTTGTTATCGTGGCACTGCCACGGTGTTACATGCTGAAATACCGCAGCGGCCGTGGTTTATTTTTAAATCGAGTTTTAATGGCCTCGTGGCCGTAAGAGGAGGAGTAGTAGCGAGCAGATATTTTTGTAGCCGACGATGTTTGCCCCCCACCCCCCTCCCACCACCACCAAACTGCCGCTTTGCTTTAATGTTTGGCCACGATACGAAGATGACCGACTCGCTTACACAGCTTGCAGCGTTCGAGTAGAACTCTCAGATGCGGACGCCCGTGGGCACACAAGTCACACGGAATGCCGCCGCCGATCTCGGAAGCGAAGCGAGGTTGAGCTTTGATAGTTGCTTGGGGTGCCCGGCCCATGTGGACAAGAGGCGTTACAGGATGCCGCTGGGCTACACTCTGGGCAGTGCAGCACGTATGTGTATGTAGAACTTCTTTCGCACCGTACGTAGCCAACCGTGCTAGGCGCAGTGTGGGGGGCACTGATAACGGCTCCTCCCGTGGCTATGCTCCCCGCTTGCAACTCCGATGAGCACCGTTGGCTACGTACGGTGCGAAAGAAGTTCAACATACATCACATCGTGGATAGGCAAACGTTGCACTCTGGTGGTAGTGCCGTACGCCGATGGCTACTCCAGGCCAGCCAAGCCGTGGTACAGCCCCCCACCCCACTCAGTGCGTTGACATCTGAAAGCCTCTCCAACCTTGCGACATCACACGTCATTCGCCGTGTTACTTTCCTTCATTCAACACACACATACACCAACCCGCCCTCACCAGAGTGGTGAAGTATGGCCAACCCCCCCCCCCCCATACCCCCCATCACACACACAACCTCCACGACGTAGAAAGCTTCTCATCCTGCGGTGGGTTGACACAAGAGCTGTGTACGCACGCAGCGCACTTGTATGTACGTGCGATGCCAATTGTCTGACGAGTGTGTGTAGCTAGTCCCCCGACATTGCTCGGTTTGGGGTAAAGGTGTAGATGACTGTGACACCTTCCGTGACACCTTCCACGACAAGCTGGCCAGCACGGAAGGGGGAGGCCACAATGCCCTCGCGAGAGGCTCGCGAGCAGGAGACCCCCATGTTCGCTAGCGGGGCTGCACTTTTACATTGTAGGGGCTGCACTTTTACATTGTAGGGGCTGCACTTTTACATTGTAGGGGCTTCACTTTTACATTGTAGGGGCTGCACTTTTACATTGTAGGGGCTGCACTTTTACATTGTAGGGGCTGCACTTTTACATTGTAGGGGCTGCACTTTTACATTGTAGGGGCTGCACTTTTACATTGTAGGGGCTGCACTTTTACATTGTAGGGGCTGCACTTTTATCTTCACCTTCTGGCTATCAGTCCTTGAGTACTCCGTGTTGCAAGTGACGAGGTCCTTTCCGAGTGTAACAGCAAATATAAACAGAATTCCCGTTCCGTCTTCACACGTGAAGAGTCCATCAGCCTATTGGCTTTCCCGACCATTATTGTTATTATTATCAACCAGCATTTGTTTAAGCGAGCAAACTCTGGTCAGGTTTTAACCTTCTGGGCCTCATCAGCAGTTCGGCTTGTTACATTCCGCTGTATTATTTATTTACCAGGCGCCACGGTGGCGGAATGTTAACTACCTCGCTTGGTATGCAGGAGGTCGTGGGTTCGATTCCGACCCTGACGCCTGCTGCTGTATGTTTGGAGTTTTTGTGTCTCTCTCCCCGTGGTGGCGTGGATTTTTTTCCGGCTCCAACGGTTATTCCCTCCAACATTTAGTATCAACTTCAAGCTCTTTCGGCGTTAAGTTGGGTCTTTCGGCAAAATCACGTAGATAGGTTCAAAGAAAATAACAAAAAATACAAAAAACTACAACGTTTCGATCGCAACACAAGCGATCAAAACGTCGTACGTTTTTGTTATTTTATTTGAACCTATCTACGTGACTTTACCGAAAGACCCAAGAATACTTAGAATCAACATCACGCGTTTAGAGTATTTAGCTTTTATAACAGTCCACGCGATAAGCCACGTCGTTGAGCTTTCATTTGTGGCCAGGTTCGCTTTTGAAAAAAGAGCTATTACAGCGCAGTGGGCCTTACCTGGTAAGACAAAACAAAAATTGTTTAGAAATCATCAGAGCCTATTGGCAAGAGCGCACCGTCGAATGCAAAGATAAAAAGCTAAATACCGCACGCGCGTTGGTGTGCAGGAGCACGGTGGGGGGTAGTAGGGGTGGGTGTCTGTGTTTTACTCCCGGGAATTGCGGCAGGAGCGCGTCCTCGACGCGGCCACGTCTAGTGGGTTACAAAGAGGGCCGGGGAAAGTGGCCCGCCACCCACCGCTGTGAGCACTTTAGTTAATCCGGCACAACAGCGTTCGTGGAGATTGATTGCTTTTGCTTCTGAAGCCCCCGTTATTGCGCACACTGAAAGAAAACACTTGTAGACCGACCCCCCCCCTCTCCCCGACTTGCCGCCGTCTCCCCCCGCCATGAGCTTGTATAGGGAGTAACAGAATTCTGGGTTCCTTAACCTTTAAAGTGGCACGGGCCATGGGTCATACCCGCAGTAAGTAAGCCACTCGTTTAGCGGCTTCGCAAAGGGGCCATCTCAGCTTTGTTTGCTGTTTCTAAGAATGAAAAACAGCGCCGGTCGCTTGATGGGAACGTCGTCTTTTTCAATCCGTTTGGGGTAGTTTTGTTTTGTTATGTCTCTGTGGGTTTCCCCTGCCCCCCCCCCCCCTATTTTCCCGTTGCTGCGATGTTTGTTACGCATAGATGTTTACGCGCGCGTCGAAAAGGGGGCTCAATTTCGATTTAGTTTTTTCTTTGACCCCGTGTTTCTATCAACGGACAGCGGCGAGCAAACGTCGCGGTGGTTGAGAGGAACCGAAGCGGGGCGATTTGCGCGTGATCACACACACACACAGAACGGATCCAGCTCCGAGGTTCCGGCCTGTTTATCGCGCCACGATAAACGTGGCGGGTCGGAGGAGCCCAACGCATTCATAATAATCGCATCCTCTTTCCTCTTCCTGCGCCTTAACATTTAACCGACTTTGCATCTTCGCGGATGAATCCCGAGACCGCGCGTTGGCCAGTAAGTTGTGCTACGGTAACCATTATCTCTCGCGCACGTCAACCGAAATTGATCCTCTGCTAAAAAAATAAATTGCTTCTGGTGACTCTCGACCTGAGACCGCAGAATTATCCGTATTCGGCGCACATCTCTTGAGCAAAGTGAAAAAAAAATGTTCCATTACGGTATTTAAGCGTGGGCTAAGCTGAGTTGGCTCACGATGAACTTAATTTCAGCCAGCCTCCCCCAAGGCGTGGAGACTTAATACTCATGCATGTGGACATATCTTACCCCCCCCCCCGAGGGCTGGGCGAAAGACACCGAGAGCCGGATAATAGCGGAGAGCTTTCATTCAAACGATGGCCCTCCAAAGTGATTCCATGTCTTCCCCTCGGCTGGGAAAGACGGTATGTGGGACCGCTCCAGAATGTGTGAACTTCTGACCGCAGATATTGCGGACGCCAGGATTTGTACGCGCTCTCGGTTATGCGATGCCTTTTCATCTGCTGTCATGCTGTGCCTGACGCTTTGTATCTTTAGTTGTTTTTTGTCGGGGCGGGAATCGCAGTTTCTCGATTGTCATGGTTTTTTTGTTGTTGTTTTGTTATCCGCCCCACGTCAAATTTGTGCACGCGGCCTAGCGAGGGCTGGCGCAGCGGTCCCATGCCTGCCAGAAAATGTCGTGACGCTGTTTTATATTTGAAAAGTCATGGCAATGAACCAAAAGGACGGACTACTCTCCTCTCCCTGACCGCGCCGGACAGCGTTGCGAGGACGCTCCGTTTTCGAGTGTTGTCGGCGCGGTGGTACAAGCGCGCGATTTCGAGAGTGATTAATGGCGTGGAAGGTCAAGGCAGCTCTTTAAAATTCGTGATGGCATTTCGAAAGGGCAGTAGTGATTGCCGAGCAGTTGAACCTATTGAGGGTTTTCAAGAACCCCATGGTCAAAATGAGTGCCTCGAGAGGAGGCCGGGTGACTCAGAGGTGCAAGAGCTGTGCAGGCGATGCCGTGATCTCCGATTTGAATGCGGGTTTCAGCCACCCACACGTGGTTTAACGGAGTTATAAGTGCATTAAGTTGATGGTCTCAGCCTTCGTCACCAATGGCTGGATTACAGTTAAAAACAAATTAATTTGGCTTTGCACTTGATTTCACTAAACTCCAGCCCGGAATATAAACAAAAACATAGCTTTGAAAGTGTGACCCCCTATTGTGTAAAGGATGAAAAGGCCACTTGAAGGATTTTTGGGGGATAAAAATCTCTCCCCGCATCCATTCTCTGGCACCCACTGCTCTGCGAGATGTCGGCGTGGATCCATCATCTCATGCCATGACGCAGATAGGACAATTGGAATTACACTGGGCGAAACAACACCAAAAAGGCTGATATACATAAAAACAAAAATTCGTACGGAACTATTTTTTCCTTCTAAAAGACTTCACGGCAAGGAAGCACCATTGGTAATACACATTCGAGCACAATCGGCCCCTTCTCGAGCAGTGGCTGAACGTCCGAGGCGCCTTCCCCCTTTCGCGTCTGCTCGTTGCTGGCGATTCTTGGAGCGAGCTCTCAGCGCCGTGGGACCTCGGTATCGGCGGTGCGGGATGCCTGCGCGCCGACCGCCGAGATAGCGCGCTCCGCCGTGAACGCTTCCCAGGAGGGACCCCGATGACAGAAGCCGAAGGCCGAATAAACACCGCATGTATCTGGAGTTATATTTAAACGACAGCCACGTAGTCCAACCTTGGCACATGGTCCATTTCCTTCCCAAAGCCTCGTCGTCATCATCGTCCTCAGCCATGGTCAATCCACTGCTGGATTAAGGCCTCCGCAGCTGCCGTCATCTCTCGCGCACACGAGCTGATTTGATCACTCCGTCTCCTTGATGCACGTCCTGACAGTATCACCAATCAGAAGTCCTAGAGTTGACTTTGGCCAAATTGATCCGAATGGTCCAGACTATGTCATATCCAGCTTGGAGACGTGACCACAGGGCCTTTCCAGGTGTTGTAGGCGTGGGGTTGGGAAGGTTTGGCCAGGAGATGGCAGTGCTGAGTTCCACTCTTTTGTATTCCTGGTGGATTTTCTCCAGGTTCTACAGTTTCTTCTCACATTAAAATGGCTACTTGTTCGTGGAAGTTATTAAACATCCCAATGTAAGGCCTTTATGAAAAAGTCTCGATATTGAGTGAGGGTTTTCTTGGTAAATAATTGTAATTATTCCGAAGATATATTATACATGTGAAATATAATGGTGTGACATTAATAGATGGAAGCATCTTGATATCGTGGAATGGAAGTTGATATGAAGTTTATGACTTGTGCCTTAAAATGGGAGAATTATTATTTTAAATGTAAGTTGCAGAGGCAGCTAAACTGGAATTCAATCATGCGGTTATTATTATTTTTATTATGTTGGATTTGATTACTCACAGAGGGCTGCATTTTTGAATCGAGGACTCTCTAGCGTAAGCTTCCGGAATGTTTTTTTTTGCCTCAATGGTTATCAAGCATGTTGGGGTTTTTTTTGTGTAACGAGACAATGTCCGACTCAGCACACATTACTGTATATCGGAGTTACATTTGAGAGGCCGAAAGAGGAACACATGGATTAGAGAACACACGCAAGTTAGAGACGCGACCGTTGGGAAAAAAAAAGTGTGTGGGCTTAGCGGGACCGCGGCACGGCTGGAAGGGATGATGATGAAGGCCTGTGTGGTCAAGACTCACGTCAGACAGCCAAAGCGGGTAAAATACGCCAGATGAAATCAGTTGGTGTACAGCTGTTATGTGGTTTTGCTACGTCGCACGACAGATGCTAACATCGCTTTCGGAGACCTTCATCCAGCAGTGGATAGTTCATGGCTTCTTCGGTGGAAATGATAGAGTAAAATGCAATGAGGCCATAGGCCCTGCATTCAGCAAAAAGCGAATCACCTGCGTAAAATATCTCGACTCGTCAGCTGTCGCGCGTTATCCTCCAGTTCCTGACGACTCGTGGCGAAACACAAATGCCGCCCGATGCGCGCCAAAAACGCATGTGGTCATCGTTACCGCGTCTACCAAAGCACCTGGCGAGGAACGGGAACACAAATGTAATGGCTTTTTATCGCGTCCATCACTCGGCGCACGCACGCACGTACGCACGCACAAGCGCGCACGCGCGCGCGCGTTGCTGGCCCACTTCAACTCCCTCTTTAAGCTTTAAGAGTCGCTGGAGAGCGAAGGACGTGTAATTAAATTCAGCTGACTGGGCAAGCGAACGGACGCACGGACGCGTGCCTTTCAAGTCCACGCGCCAGGCGCTGAGTGATGTCATTAGCGTCCGGCGATGTCATAGAGCTGGCGTCCGCTGCGGGAGACAATTTGGGTCGGCGTTGGCAATTACCTCGTCAATCGACGTGTTCCGTGCGCTCGGAACCTCCGGTCGGGTGTCGGGACTCGCGACACGACGATGGGAGAGCCGCTCGGTTGGTTTGGATCGATTTGTTGGCAAATGCCGTCGCCCCACGCCCCATAAATGGCACGATTCGATCGTCCCACTCCGCTCCGCGTAATAGTGCGGCACGCAAGTCGCAGAACATGACCGCGCGTCGCGTAAAGAAGCGGGCCCTGCGCTTGGGCCTTTGCCTGGTGAAATAAAAATGTCTAGATTTGAAGCTTTCGTGACTGCAAGCATTCATATTCTTAGGTTTTTTCGGTAAGGTCACGTAGGTAAAACATTAAAATTAATAAAAGTAAAATAAAATAAAAATCACGACGTTTCGGAGGCAACACAAGCTTCCACCTGAAGACGGAAGCTTGTGTTGCCTCCGAAACGTCGTGATTTTTATTATATTTTACTTATATTAATTTTATTGTTTTACCTACGTGACTTTACCAAAAAAACCTAAGAATATGAATAGAAATAAAAATGGCTTGCGGTTGAATTGCTGGCTCACGGCACTGCTGCTATCCGCGGGGCCTTCACGAGAGGGCGTTTGAGAGAACCTCTCTTGACGGTGGTCATCTGTCAGCTCTTCCACGAAGGCCGACGTCTTGGAGCAGGTGGGAGGACCCAAACTTGACCGCACGCGACCTATACCGATCGACTCACGAAACGTTTTTGAGCTTAGTAAAGAAAAGCAGCATTCCATTTTAAAATCTAGATTGAAAACTAATTTACTTAGAACTTCTTTTTTGTTGTTTAGTTTGTTGTCCTTCCCCCTCCCCCCGCACTTCCGATTAGCACGGTTGGCTACGTACGGTGCGAAAAAAGTTCAACATACGTACATGCATACGCATCGCAGACAGTAAATGTACCAACCAGAGCAACAACACAAATGATTGACGCGAACCTGACGCCAGAACTCTAATCCGTAGCGTGGCCGGTCATACTTCATCATACATACCATACATCAAGATGAAAGCGATTACCTGTTGCATGTGACCTGCTAAGATACGGTGATCGCGGAGACCTGAACGTTGACGAAACTAATTTTCAACAAAAGCTTAAAAAGTGTTAAAATAAAGCTTGTAAAAGTGCACGCTTGGGAATGACACTGACACAGAGAGAGAGAGAGACATGAACACAGGGATTGGAGAGCGTACACAAGTTATATTCTTGGTTCTTTCGGTAAAGTCACGTAGAAGGGAAATAATAAAATAATATAAATATAAAACAATAAAATTTATCACGACGTTTCGACTGCAACACAAGCAATCATCCTCAGGTGGATAAATAATATAAATATAAAACAATACAAATTCTCACGACGTTTCGACTGCAACACAAGCAATCATCCTCAGATGGATGATTGCTTGTGTTGCAGTCGAAACGTCGTGAAAATTTTTGTTTGTTATATATTTATATTATTTTATTATTTCCCTTATACGTGACTTTACCGAAATAACCAAGAATATGCATCCCTGCAGTCACGAAAGCTTTACATTAAAAATCGTAAACAAGTTATGAACATCATGGTGACTGCTGAAGTTAGCAGGTAGTGAGTGGGGTAAGGTCACGTCGCAGGAATGGACGACGGCCCAGTGGTCGAGACTAACGACGGAGTGGCAGCCAAAGGAGGGGACGCGCCCGAGAGGACCTCCACTGCGGGAGACGGAACAAGGAAATCCGTTTGTGTGCGGGTGCTCATTGGACGTTTGAAATCGAGGAACGGCGAGACAGCCACGGCTTGGGAGACGTCTTCATCCGGCAGTTGGATTGATCGTGGGCGATGATGACGTGACAGCAGGGCCTGAGAAGTCATTGACATAAGAGGCTTTCATTTATTCATTATATCTTTTTGCCGTTCCTGTGCCCCTTTGAAACAACAGCGCGCGCCCAGAGCGACCCGAATTTATTTGACGAGGGATTTAGTGGCCCCGACGGGTAACCCCCCCTCCCCCCGCCACATTCGACAGACGGAGCCGTGCGTAAAAATTCCTCTCCCGACTTCCTGCCGCCTCGGCATTGTGTGCTTTATAAAGCAAGCGCAGTGCACGGCTTTACAAGGTAAAGGCGCGGCCCTGCAATTGCTTGCCGCCGTCTCCCATGGGCGCTGCTCGAGTGGAGACGTGGCCCACTCTGCGCGGTGAGAAATCGCGACCCGCGCCGTCGTTACGCCGGCGGCGACCGAACATCGACCAACGATCTCCCAGTCTCCCACAACAACAACAACAAATCAACTGCTGCTGGCAGAAGGACCTCCCGCTCGGTGGATCTCTAAGACAGCCAACCTCCTCGAGGGGATTTGGTCTACATCATGGGACCTCCTTTGCCAGTGATAATAGGTTTTCCCCCTTTTATCTGGCAACAAAACAGGTGTTAAGATGGTTAAACACCAAACTGAAACCTTTTACAAGGAATCATGTCTGCATTAACCACAATGCTTGTGGTCAGAATGCAAACAAAACAGTACTCTGAAAATAGATGCATTGTCCTTGAAACTGATTGGTCCACACCAGAGACAGCTTTCTTTTGAGCCTCGTCTCAAACGGTGTTAGACCAGAGGACGCCAAAAGGTGTACAAAAGGGCTGTACGCCTTTTGGCGTCCTCTGGTTAAGATGTGTTTTAACATCTTAACACCTGTTTTGTTGCTATTATCACGGTATTTGGTATTTTTCTTCACGCTGCTCAGACACCTGCGAAGAGGTTGTAGTGCCCACACTTCACCCCACTGCACACAACCGGCCTATCGACCAACTGCGGGTGAACCCTTTGACACTGCTGGGTGGACAGAGGTGGTGGTGGTAGTTGGGGGGGGGGGTGGTAGGATTTAAGAGCACAGTGTATGCGCGCGTTTAATTTGCGGCCGGAAATATAAGCTGCCGTTAAACCGAAATGCAAGCTAATTAAAATGACGTGCAGCGGCGTTTGGTGATGGAGCCGTAGCGAGCGGGGAGGGCTTGGTCCTGAGCGAGCCTCGTGCCGGTTGCCCCCCATGACGCTCGCTGCTTGACGAGTCGCAGTGCAAGAGGGGGGGGGGGGGGCTTCCCCTCCCCTCCGGGATGGAGCCCTGCTCGCACGCCACTGCATGATTCATTGCGCGACCCATTCACTTGGTTCAGCCAAAGTCTGGCAAATCGCTTCCTCGCATTGATTTGTTAAGTTGCGGCCTTTGTACAGAAACACAGCAAGATTCGACTTTCGCTGAAGCCTGGACAGCTTTCTACGGCCAGTGCTTTGTTTTAGCCGTAACGGTTCGGGACCCGCTGTTCCGGGAATCATCCATTTTTATATAAATTTGCCTTCTTCAGTCTGTCTTTCCGACAGACCTGTTCTTCACCTGAGGACGTCTGCTTGCGTTGTGGCCGAAACGTCGTGAGAATTATTTTATTATGTTTTATTTTTTATTATTTTATCATTTCCCTTCTACGTGACTTTACCGAAACAACCAAAAAGATGAATCCCTGCAGTCACGAAAGCTTTAAATTTGCCTTATTTAATCCCGTTGATTGTTATCAACCTGTCCGTATGACTCTATGAATAAAGGGTACAATAATCTAGGATTACCGCACCTCTGATTAGCACGGTTGGCTACGTACGGTGCGAAAGAAATGAAACATACATCAATCACATCATGGATAGGCAAACGTTGCACTCTGGTGGCAGTACCGTACGCCGATGCCTACTCTAGGCCAGCCAAGCGGTGGTACAGCCTCCCCCACCCCACTCAGTTCGTTGACATCTGAAGGCCTCTCCAACCTTGCGACATCACACGTCATTGGCCATGTGACTTTCATTCATCTCGCGTCCATCAAACCAACTTAGTGCAACGACGACCATTCGTGGTGGTGGGGAGGCACAGGCCCCCATCCCCCCCGTACACGGTCAGCCTTGGGTGCTTGAACCCTCAGCCGTGCACGGCTCCATCGAGCAGACGACGCTTGAGCAGATGAGCGAGGGAGGCGCCGTCTGCTCTTCACACAGCGGACAACTGTACGGACGTGGTTCATGCCACCAGTGGATCTTCGCATTCTCATCTCCTTAGCAGCAGCTGAATGCTGCTCGCAGTCGTGGTCTCTACGTAGGTGAGCCGAGGGGTCCCGTGGTGGTGGTCCTGGTAAAAATAACTATTCTGAAGGAGCAGGGGGTAATGTGACATCTCACTGTGCAGCTTGAAATGTTACATTATTATCAACAATTAAATATTTCCGAGGACAAAGCCATGTTGAAAACATTGCAAAATCATGGCAGTGCGTTATTGCTCTTCCTTGTTGCTATAAACGCCGACACAGAATTCCTCCACTTGTTTTACAATGTTGTCTACTGCTCGACGAAGTCCTCCCGCTACGCCATATCGGTCGTGGGGGTTGTTTGACAATACTTCACTTTGCTGGTAAACACAGGTCGGTGAAGGGCGGCTGCCAAGCAACGGTTGTAGAATTCACGTGCCACTGATGTTAACTGTGGCCGCGAAATGAACTCGGATCATCATGAAGTCCTCACAAAGAGAAATAGAATTTGGTACGCGAGTGCAGCGGGGTCTTGCTGCTTCACAATTATCTCTTGCGTGCCGCTTCACTCTGCTGATGTTCTATGGCATGCTGTTAACGTCTTTGATGTTAGTGTCCACAATATAAACATGTTGGGGATTCTTTGGCAAAGCAGTCTTCTTTGGGGATGTAAATATACGTTGATTAATATCCAGCTCACGACCGCTAATTTTATGTAAATAAAAACATTGCATGTGTAATGTTTAAACAAGATAGAGCTGATACAAGATGTAAGTTAAAAGTCCTTAAGAATGTGGAAGGTTTTTTTTTCGAGATGATGTTGAATCTGGCAAAAAAATTGGTTTGTTCTGAAATTTAAACTGTCAAACATCAATCTCTTCTCTCCCTTGGGAGATTTCATTCCCAAGAAAATCTGCAGCCTGGATGATACAGATTGTAAATGAAGGCAGGTTTATCAAAAATATATAACGTATTCAATATCATTACACCAAACGATTACCTTGTGAACTTTTAGCAATTTAATACGGAAGCATCGTTTATGATTTATAAATTGTTAGAATGGTTTCCACAGGAGAGTATGCTTCAAATTAAGTTCCGTCTCTTAGGGAACTCATATTGGGGGCAAGTTTTATATTTAAAATATTTGGATTTCAGATTCTTATGTTTTCAAAGACACATTTGTAGATACATTTTCACATTTCAGATTATTATGTTTCAAGGACACATTTCTAGATACATTTTCACATTTGAGGTTACTTTATACAACACAATAGCCTGATGCGTCTTCGTGCTAACAGACATGACATTACCAGATGCCACGTGGCAGCCACCTTTTGCGGGAAAGCACGGACACATGGCACGTTGTGTGACGTCATATTTCCGGAAAAATCCCAAAAAACTAACTTTGGATTGTCAGAAATTTCGTATCTAGGGCCAATTTTCCGATATTTTGGATGAATCCAAAGAACTCGAACGTATGCCTAATTAATATTTATCAGCTGTCTTAAGTTTGATGGAATTATTCAAGCTTACAGAGGCTGACTTCAGGACAGTATTCGTATTGTACGCGTGTCATCTTGGTATTAGGCATTTAACATTGTGTGAATTCAGCGACTTAAATCGATTCTTGGATTCACGATACACGCGTCGAATTGTGCGTGATAATTAATTACGTAGACACGTTATCATCACCAGCAGCCATGGTCATTTCTGGATGAAGGCTTCTACAACATTGTACCGTCATGATATATGTAAATGCACATTTTATGGAAAAAAATTACGCAGTACAACTTTATCCCATGTCGCTTGCAACACAAACGAGATGGTGAAAATAGGAGACGAGAAATGATTGACTTTTGAACAAAATTGTGATTCGAAATTGTGGCAATCCATTGTAGCGCTGTCAGGTGAATTGTCCCTGTCCTAATACAAGGAGATGCCTCTGCTTACGAACATTCGACTCACACGAACATTCAGAGATACTACAAAACTCTCCGTGTGTCCAGTTGCCCGTTCGAACCAAGAGTCGTAAGTTCAACCGCCGCACAATAGATGGTGGTGGTGACATCTACAACTGCAGAACGTGAAGAACCAGTGGCATCTACATCTACAGATTATGCAACTTTTAAAGCCATTCTCCGTGCTTAGTGTACATTCCGTAAAACATGTTTGGATTCGACAGAAGAGAAGTTAGGACTTATGAACAAATCGACTTACGAACAGACTTCTGGAACCTAACCCGTCCGTAAGTAGAGCAGTCCCTGTAGCATATTCATTATTTCAGGTCAGATATTTAATTAAAATAAAAAAGTTATTGCAGCATAATTGCTCGTGTTTTATCCTACATTGCCCACTTGCACCACACCATGAATTATTCAATGCTATTGAATCTGAGTATAAAATTTTACATCTTGGCCACTATACTGACATGGGTCGGAAATATGGAATCTGACAAAAAAAGAAAACCCCCCCTTCAAAAGTGCGCATAGAAGCACCGAGAGATGGGCGCTTGGAATTACGCTGAGAGGATGAGGAGCACGCGGATTAGAGCACATCTACAAATTAGAGTGAAATGACAATTATTCTCAGGTTTTTTCGGTAAAGTCACGTAGGTAAAAACATTAAAATTAATGAAAGTAAAATAAAACAAAACAAAAATAAAATTCACGACGTTTCGGAGGCAACACAAGTCTCCGTCATCAGGTGGGACCGTCACAGCCGAATTAGCTGCATCAAGTGTGACGGTCCCACCTGATGACGGAGACTTGTGTTGCCTCCGAAACGTCGTGAATTTTATTTTTGTTTTGTTTTATTTTACTTTCATTAATTTTAATGTTTTTACCTACGTGACTTTACCGAAAAAACCTGAGAATATGAATCATTGCAGTCACGAAAGCTTCAAATCTAGAATGAAATGACAATGTTGACTTAAAAGATAGGAAGTGGGGTTGTGCAGGACACGTCGACAGAAAGGACGGGAGGCTGCGGTTGACGCCGAGCGCTGGTGCGGCATCCAGAGGAGAGGCATCGTCGGAGAGGATGAGCACCACGCAAATGTCAACTCCCTCGCCTGGTATGCAGGAGATCGCGGGTTCGATTGCGATGGATTTTTCTTCGGGTCCTCCGGTTTTTCACTCCACATTTAGAAACGTGCGTTTAAAGAGTTTGGCTGCTATAAATTTCCACGTGATGATAAGCCACTTCTTTGAGCAATCATTTGTGGCCAGGTTGCATCTGAAAAATAACTATATAGCTCAGTCGGGATGCCTAAAATGTAAAAGGTGCAGCTCTGCAATTACTTGACGATGCAAATTCTAGTGGAAGGGCCTCCACGAGAATAAGTTCCAGAAATCCCCCTCCTGAGGGTATTCGGCCTACTCTTCGACGCTGGCTAGACATCCTGGAAGAGGCGGGGGTTCTCACGACGAACCCCATTCATCCTGCTGGCTGGACAGAGGCGAGTGAAATTCAAGGTAAAACACAACCTTTTGTTTTAACTGCCGCGCTAAGAGATGAAATCGAACCGGCCAACCATTACACACCACGGCATCGTCCATCAATTTGTCTCGGTGCATTCTGCGATGATGTCTTTGTGTTGCGGACACATGCTTTGTAAGTGATGCCAGTGCATTTCTGAGGCGTCGACATTTGACCGGGACCGCTCAGCGGCGGAGGTTTTATTTGTGTTTGCGTAGCTGCAAGGCATGAATCGCGCTAAATCGTTCGTCGACCGCTTGATGCCGTTGCATAATTACGATTGGGCAGGATGTGGACGATGAGTATCGCGTTCAATGTTGCCTTTGTCATCCAAGGAAAATGTCTCGCTGGTGCTCCCCCCCACACACGGACACAGGAGACGTTGCAGTGTTTGGAATTGAGGACCACAGATAAAATACGGCGCTCGCCTGTAGCCCTGGCAGATTAGGGCTTTCGAAAAGTTGACTTTTTTGTGGATTTTTGTGGCTTTGACCGAATATTGCACTCCGTCCCTGGGAAGGAATTTAGATTATTCTCCTCGACGTTTCTGCCTATTATTTCCACGGGTATTTCTCGAAGCAAATGTGTGAATGACAATTTGTGAAAATAAAACGAGGTGCAATAATAAACGGTGAGATTATTTTAAACGCAATACGTAAAAAAAAGCTCAATAAATAATGTATTACGTCTGGGAAAGTGTTGCCTCCTTGCGTAGTATGTGCGTATAATTTTGTCATTTTAATTCTAATGAAAATATCAAGCTGTTTTCAGTGGCGTTTGTAGCAAAGCCCAGATACATTTATTTCGATACACATCTTTAAAAAAATAAAGTTGATGTACTATCCTTTAAATAACGTTCACGACGGTTCAATGGGGGCGCTACGGTTAGAATTAATTCTGGGGACGCGCAAGTGTATTGTATCACTCCTTGCCTAATGATTCTACCAAGTCAATCACCAGCACAAGGAACTGATGGAAGATCCGCCGCAGGGATGAGCTTGGCTTCGGCCTTCGTAGAAGACAATGGAGCTGCGTCCAATCAAGTTCGAGCAACGCACAACAGGCTCGGCCATTTCCCTCACAAATGAACGCTGACAGTCGTCCTGTTGTGGACGTGCTGCGAGGGAGCGGCGGTTGCTCTAAACGTCGCCTGCTACATACTTTTCCTTTGAATGCCACACACCAGAGGTCGCAACCAGGTACCAGATACCCGTACCCTACCCGATACCTGGCTACCTGTTCCCTGCCGGGTACGGGTACGGGTAGCCGTTTGCGACCCTGGTGCGGCCGGGTACGGGTACGGGTAGGCCGTGAGTCACTGGTGAATCACCGTTTGTCACTCATTTCGGGTAGGGTACGGGTAGGGTACGGGGTACCCATTTGCGACCCTGGTGCGGCCGGGTACGGGTAAGGAATCAAACCCCGTTTGCGACCTCTGCCACACACACGGTGTTATTCACAAATATGTTGAGTTTCTTTGCCTTCTGCGAACGCGGTGAAGTGCAATCCGTTGATACGCATGGACCGTATGTTGAACTTCTTTCGCACCGTACGTAGCCAACCGTGACAATCGGAGCACTGCCCGTTAACAAATACACGAATGCACTCGCTTACATGGGGGAGGTACAAGCTCCCAATGGCATCGAAAGGACGACCAGACTCAACGCACAGTTGTTGTGGTGCCATTCGCTTTTCAAATGCAAGACAAGAGAGCGAGGATTTTCTGTTTGCACATAGTCACTTTAAGATGTTTTCTTGTTCATGTTTTTGTTTTTTTTGTTTGTTGCGGTTGCACCCGATTCAAGAGCCGAATGGCTCACGGCAAAACCTAATAAATGAAACTTGAAACTTGAGTGTACCACGGCGGAGTTTCCACCAGGTGGTGCTGTGTTGGTGTTTTTTTGGTGCGTGTCCGCAGGCCCAAAAATCTCGCTCATAAATACTGACTCCCGTTTAACTGGCTCACTTTGCACTTGCAAATCAAATTATATTGTGACCGATCCAGGATGCGATGTACAGAGCTGACACGACTATAAAAGTTACATCCTGGTAACAGAGCTATCAGAAAAATATATCTGCCATAACAATAACTTTGGCTGTTTTAAAGCACTTGTTTTTCCGTTTACTTGCTTAGTGGTGAATGCACCGAGCTATGGACCTGGCAACGCAAGTTTGATTCCCTTCCACGGCTAATAGAAGTCACTCGCCATCGATGTTAGCCACCGACGTTTAGCAGTGGCCAGGAATGAAACTCAACGCATTGCGAAAACTCCCGCTCATTGTGGTGAAATATGGTGAAATGACCCCCGTGAATGAAACGCGTGGGGAGGCCTTCATCCAGCAGTGGATTGACAAAGGGCTGTAGATATACTTGCTCGTCTGTTTGGTAAATATGCCATTTTTGTAAACATTCACGACAGTATTTGCGAGTACGTTATTCAAAAGGGATGCTGAAATAAACTAATAACACTGTGTCGTCACGTCAGTTCCGTGATGTAAATTGTAAAGAGTTGTGGTCAGATGTGCAAACACATTTTTAAAACTTGTTTTCCACAGAACCAAGTTACGGGCTCTTCTAGCCGATTCATTTTTTCCCCTTCCTCTCACCCACCTTCCCTTCAAACAACATTCGACTTGCTTTGCAAACAGTCCAGAGGGGTCCAGGGCTATGCAGCTAAGTAACCCGATAATATATTGACTCTTGCTAGTTACGTTTTTGGACCTCTACAGAAGTGATCCCCGCCCCCGCCTGCTTATTCGTACATTTGGACAAAAATAATAAGTAGAACGATATTGGCTTTGAGGTCTTGACACGGCCTCAGTGAGAATTTGTAACTGAAAAAACGCAAAGTTGTTTAAAAGCCCTGTTTGGCACCAGGCGCCCCTGAGAGCTTGTGGTGGTGCTTTTAAAATATTCTGGCCACCTGGCACAGCTATGGATTTTATAACCGGTCTGACTGCAGAGAGATCTTTTAATATATATACGCACACACACACGTATAACTGAGCTGCCTTACCATACCTAGCTGAAGTCATCCACCAGACTGCACGTGTCTTCAGGGGAGCTGTGTTAAGAGGAAGCCAAGTAAAATCTAGAGTTCATACCCCCGTGTCGTAACAACTCCCTCCGCATAGTTCCAACTGCCGATTAGACGGGCACGGCCATAGGGCCCCCCCCACCCAACTCCTCCTCCTCCTCCTCCTCCCACCTTCCTGAGCGTGGCCCTCGATTGGGCTGCCCGACGCGGCGGATTGACAGAGTTTGAAGCGCAAGGCGGGCCAATTTGGAAATCAGTGCGATCTGTGCCTTTCAGAGCTCCAGGCCGCATGTCTTGGATCTCATTCAACCAAAACTGGGCTGGGGGACCGGTATTTAATTCTGGCAGCGAGGGCTGAGCAACAAGTGAAAGAGAGAGAGGGAGCGAGAGGGAGAGAGAGAGAGTGGCCGGGTTGAGAGTTGCTTTCCAGATGCAGGGCTTGCGAGCTGCAGTGCGCAACACGGGGATCGGGCTGAGGGCGTTTTTTGCAGAGAAGGTAGAGTCTGCTGTTGTAAACGACCTCTGAATTGCGGTGTCTGTTTTGCGACCAAAAAAAAAACCTTTTTGTTGGGAGGATCTGCAAAATGTTTGAAATTTTTGGTTTTGATTTAAAACTGTTTTGCGGAGTTTGCGCACTGTAAATAAATATTGAGGACCGCTAGAAAATAAACTCCTGCGGTGACGTTTGAAGATATAAATGTTACTCATTTAGAAATTTACAAACATTAAAAACATGTAACTATAAATCAGTTCCTATAAATCTCTGTTTGTAAGATAATAAAAAAGTGCTTTTTAGAGTTAATGGGAATTTTTACAGCAAACCCACCGAGTTGAGGCTATCACAAATTGCAGTAAATTAACCAGAGCAATATCACAATCTTGGATCTGCCAGCTCTCTCGTATCAAAGACCCAGGGCTCTGGGCAGCAGCAGCAGTTCTCCGCGTCGCTCCGCGAGCTCTCGTTATTTTTGGATTCTCCGCCGAGCGTTCGCTGCCCCGACGCCGGGCGTCCGGACGGCCTCCTCCGCCGGGAGGGCACAACGAGGACACATGGCCATGCCGGATGGGGGGCGGCTGTCCAGCTGCTGCCTGCTGCTGCTGTTGGGGATGAGCGCGTGCCGAGCGCGGGCCCAGGGTGGCGCGGGGGCCTCCTCGGCACGCGGCGGCGCCGGCGGCGGCCGCTCCGTCGGCTCGGCCTCTTCCCCGTCGGGAGGCGTGGACGCTTCGGGCCGGCGCTACCACCGGCTGCAGCACGGCGCCTGCACCTACACCTTCCTGCTGCCCGAGCTCGTGGGGGCGGCGGACGGCTCCGGCTCCGGCTGCAGGGCGGCCCCGGCGGCGGGGGGCGGCCCCCCCTTCCCGTCGCCGTCGCTCAGCGGCAACGCCCTGCAGCGCGACGCGCCCCCGCCCCCCGCCGCCGCCGAGCCCGACTGGGCGCTGCAGCGCCTGCAGCAGCTGGAGGTGGCGATGGAGAACAACACGCACTGGCTGCGCAAGGTAGGCGCCTCCTACGGGGCTCGCTCGACCTGCGGCTGAACTAGAGATTGGCACGGCCACCGCCAGCCTACCATCTGTTGTAGGTGCCCCCCCTGCCCCCGAGTTAGCTGAATGGCATTATTCACAAATCAATTTGCTTCGAAAATTGAATTATTTTTTCAACTGCATTTTTGTTTGTTTACTTTGACATAATAAATGACCAAGTGACCGTTGGGGAAATTTAAAATATATTGGGGGTTTTCATGCAGGGCTTGTCATTGAATGCTGTCGGAAAGTAATTAGATTTTTTGCAAGTGTGTCATTTTTGTATTTCATCGAGTGGCAAAGTGGCCTTGTGCTGCCCAGGATGCGTCAGAACGCATCCGAGCTCCTACATCTCGGAAAGTCAAACCCTGTTACACATTTCCTGGCTATGCCCCCTTATCCATCCCGTGCGATTTTTTATAATGAAATCTAAATTAAGCTTCTGCTTGGCCCAATTATACAGGAATTAATTTTTACTTCATGCTGAACTTCATATATTTCTGCCAACTCCAGTGGCCTGCACTTGTAGATTTGAGGGGAAATGAAACTGCGGCGAAATTGGACTTTTAACGATTAAATTACGCGGTGGAATGACGGCTTACTTAGTGCTGGGCCGACAGCCGCGTGTCTCTCACGAGCCGTGTTCAGGCGCTGCACGCGGTGGCTGGGGTGCGGTAAACTCTGGGGTAAGCCACGTTCCTACTGCGTCCCCTACTCCGTGATCTCCCGTCTCGCGGCGTGAGCCAGACTCGCAACCTTAGACTTGCGTTCGGGACCAGACGCATTGGCGTGCGCGCGTCCCACCTCCGCAAAAATGTAGAAAATCCTTGAATGCGGCACCTTGCTCAGGAAACCAGGCACTGACCCCCACCGCTTTACAAATTTGTATTTTGCTGAGCAGTCGTGTCCACTAAGGCTCGGGTTGAAAAGCAGCTGATTAGCACTTATGATGTGGGGGGGGTTCTATAGAAACTGTGCTGTTTCTGCGCCGACCTTTCAAAAGTGGCGTGCATGTAAGCGGGAGGAGGGCACTACCACACACTCTATTGCTCTAATCTAAAACAGCACATATGCCACCGAAAACCAGCGAAGGGGAAAAAAATAGACAGACAGCGTTTGTCCAATTAATAGGGCGTAACGTTAAACTAGCGCACAGGCATTGCCGTCCGCGGTGTAACGGTCATCAGCGCGTTAGACTTGGCAACTCAGAGGTCACCGGTTCGATTCGATCTCCCGGCACTGCAGTGGTTAAACAACGGTTGCTTTAAATCGTAAATAATCTTGCCCATCGCTGGGTACAAGCCCAGTGAAAGTTGACAGGCGGGGTCGTGTGTCGTGTGGGGAAAAGAGTGGATTGCTCCAACACCTTCCAAGACGTCTGGCTTAAAATAATCTCTTGGAGGGGCTGTCTTCAAGCTGCCCTCGAGTAGAGGTTCTTCTGGTAGCAGTGGTGTGGGTAGCTTTACCTTTTTTTTTATGAAACTGCATGCACTAAGCATACATAGCCTGCACCTCATCACTCTAATAAAAGCTTCGTTTCACCGGAATAACTTTGCTTTTTAGTGCAATCGTTGAAGAATTTATTTATTTACTCATGGGCTGTGGATAATTTAGCAATAAGCAGCCACATATGCCGCGTTGAGCAAGGTGGGAGGGCTGGCAGGGGGCGGGGTAGACAAAATATATTATGCAATTGTTTGCGAGAAATATTTTGGAATTGCGAGTTGGCGCGCCTGCCTGCCTTGCCTGCCTGCGTGCGTGTGCGAGCGTGGGTGAGTGCGTGCGTGAGCGCGTGTGCCAGTGTGCGTGTGTGCGAGCGAGTGCATCCGTGTGCGGGTGCGTGCGTGCGTGAGTCCGTGCGTGCGTGAGTCCGTGAGTGAGTGAGCGAGCCCTTCGCTCGTGGTGCTGTGCAAGACGCGGGGTCAAGCGCGGGGGGGGGGGGTGGATGGGGGTAGAGCGCCCGAGTGTTTACAGACGCGGCGTGGGGACCGCCGACTCCTTCGTGTTCACACGCCGTGGCTGAGCTCAGCTCCGTCTGGGGCCCAAGGGTTTTTAAACGCCACGCGGCATCGCGCGTTGGGAAACGCGCGGACGGAAAAAAACGCTGCCGCAGCGCTGGGAAGGAAGCGGTCTTCGTCGCTCGGGCGGCGCTGACTCAATTCGTAACGAGGCCGAAAGTTGCGAGAGCACGCAGCCGTTACGCTGCTGCGGATGCTGCTGCTGCTGCTGTTGCTAACAAGTCGAGAGTCGCCACCGTGGAAGCAACGGTCAGCACGCCGGACCTGGCGATCGCTCGCTCATATTCAATCTCCCGGTGGGGCAGTTGAAGAAATGGGGAAAAGTTTTTTCTACTTGAAATCCACCCCCCCCCACTCCATCTCTGTCCACCAAGCAGTATAAAAAGGGTTCAAGACGTCTGTCCAGTGTGGAAGAGTAGGCCAACTACTATCTAGAGGGGGGGGGGGCACCCTTGAGCCCCCGCTAGCGGAGGCCCTTCCGGCAGCAGTGGCGTGAGCCGGCAATTGCAGGGCTGCACCTTGACCTTGCCCCCCCCCCCACCCCATGCCCCCTCCCTTTTCAGTGACATTGCAGCCCTCAAATCTTTTTCTCTCCGCTGGTGCAACAGCAGCAGCAGCAGCAGCTTGTGTATTCTGCACAAACGTAGAAATTGTGCAAATTAATCTTCGTCAGGGATGAAATAAAAAAAGTTGTACCAAGAAGAGGGGTCTAAAATGGAGCTGGCGAAAGGCCTCCACTGGTCACTGCTTTTAATGACCCTATTGGGGGTCAATTAGTGCTTGAGAAAAGGCAGCTTACTTGCAAGAGGTAGTCCTCAACTGGACACGTCACCTTTGGTGATGAATGATCCTTCGACCCCTGGAGATCGAGTCTATACTTTTCTGTTTCTCTCGCGCCCACGGGATTGAAGCCTGCGGTGTTTTACGTTTGCCCCGGTTTCTCACTGCTTGCAAGACGAGCGTTCGTTGCAACAGTAGCAGCCGTAGCAGCAGCGCCGGCGACAGGGGGCACACCGTGGCGAGAGAACGTGGCGGTGGTAGTGGTGGCGGTGGTGTTGGTCAGAGTTGGCCGGCGTCTGTCGATTAGCCGCAGACGTACAGTGCGTGGTGGCTAAAAATAGTCTCGCACGGTATCATCTGTGCTGCGTCGGAGCGTAGGGGGCACGAGCGCTAGAGGGAGAACAGCCACCTTCTTCTACTACCCTGCTTAAAGTTCAGGCCAGCCACCTCCCCTCCACCCTCTCCTCTAATTGTTACATTCAGTTCTACAAATTTGGTACAGAAATAGAGGACAATTAAGCGATGGGCATCGCAGCCTTTCTTCACAAACACGGCGGTGAGAGCCAGAGCAGAACGCACGACAGCCGCAAGCGGATTGCAACGTTACTCATTCTGCTTAGCGTTCAACGTTTGTTTCGCGATCGTTTGACACCGGCGAAGTTGTGCCCCAACTTCCCATGCCCTCTCCCAAGTGACGAACTGTCCCTGTATAAGACGGCGCTTCTCGCCACACCAAGAATGCGCACTTGCACTTTTGACAGCATGGAAGTTTAAAACGCGACATTTCCACGGAAGGGGAAGCGGCAGTTAACACGGAATGCAGGACGAATAGCTTTCATTCTGGGGCTCCTACACTTCCATTTCTCCCGTTGGCTCCCCATTGATGGGTGCCACGGTGGCGAGATGTTAACTACCTCGCCTGGTATGCAGGAGGTCGTGGGTTCGATCCTGATCCTGACGCCTGCTGTATATGGACTTTGCGTGTCTCTCTCTCCATGGTCACGTGGATTTTTCTCCGGCTCCTCTGGTTTTTCCCTCCACATTTAGAATCAACATGCGTTTATAGCATCTGCCTGCTATACATTTCCACACGATAAGCAACTTCGTTGATCTACCATTTGTGGCCAAGTTGCTTCTGAAAAAGAGCTGTATACCTCAGGGGGCCTTACCTGGCATGCCTTACGGATTGGCGTGCGTTGGTCTTGCAAAACTGGCCATCACTGCTCCCGTTCGCACGAACAAATATTCCCGGCACTGCATCAAAAAAAACAATTAGGGTGCTTGGCAGGGGATGATGCGGTTCCTTAAGCTGTGCTTGGGAAATGTTGCTACGAGTTAACGCTTTGCTGGCCTAACAAAAAAAATCCGTGAATGAATTAAGAAATGAATCCTCCATTCACACAACACACACCTCCTCCTGCCCCTGAAGCACAATTTAAATAAACCCTGCAATACGCAATGTGTTTTTGGCCGACCGCTGCAACAGAAAATCGTAACGCATGCGCTGTCGCTGCGCATTCTGTGGCTGGTGTCGTGTAATGTTCGCCACTTTTTCCAGCGCCCCAATAACAACCACATACCCAAGTTCTGCTGTATTTTGGGGTCGCATAGCCAGACATGGTGCGTTAATAAAGAGTTCTTGATAGCCTGGGACATTGCGCAGTGTGTCAATGCCACCCACAACATTACCCAATACCACCACCGACCACCACCACGATACCAACACGGCTACTGTACAACATTCTGGCAACCGCTTCTGCCATCGCTACCAACATAACCACGATCAAGACCACTGCTACTACTACCAACAAAGTTACTATAACTAGCACCACCACCATTACTACCAATACCCCCATCAACACCACCACCACAAGCAAAGCTACCACTAGCAGCGCCACCACTGCCAACATCACCACTCTCACAGCAACATCAACCACTCCTCTCAACACTGCGACTACTAACACTACCACCAACATTACAACCGCCAGTACTACCCCCACCACCACCACCAGCAGCCGCAGCAATAACACAAACACCCTAACAATCCTCACCATGACGACCATCGCCACCACCACCACCCTGCTTTGTGGCTAAATTCATTTTTGTACATTCTGCTGAGGCCTATTCCTTATATTGGGGGTTAGGGAACACGCTTCATGGCTGCACATAACGTGTTCTTCACGGTTTGGGAAGTTATGTTCTTGACAGATTTCAAGCACTGCCTTTAGCGGCGGCGGCAATTCGACAGCGATAAAAAAAGTATACGGTCTTGCGTGTGCAGACCGGAAACAAATAACATTGTGTACGCAAACAGATACGTTCAATAGTAACACGTGAAAGGGATCCTGCCCCCCCCACCCCCCAGAATGCTTTGCATGTCAAGCTGACATGTCAAGATGACACGCATATCTCCTTGGGGGTGTCCGTTATGATTTGCTGTTAAATGCTTCGAAGGTTTTTGCAGTTTTGCTCAAAAGGTCTCCAAAGTGTTTTTCGGATTGTCCTGCAGTGCTGCAGTAAAAACCAAGGACACATTTGACCACTGCTTTGCTGCGGATAACATTCATTTCCACATATAACATCATTATCATCATCATTATCATCATCGTCGTCGTCGTATGTCACTACCAACTTAATGTGAAGTTGTTTCGGATGTTCACGGTCATTTATTTACAATTATTTTCCATCAAAAGTGTTTACACATTGCTTCAAGCCCGTTCAGAGAATCGTGGAACCATACTCTTAGGTTTTTTTCGGTAAAGTCACGTAGGGGAAAATAAAGAAATAAAAGAAGCAAATAATAATAGAAATAGAAAAATAAATATTATTTATTTATTTTTACCTACGTGACTTTACCGAAAAAAACCTAAGAGTATGAATCCTTGCAGTCACGAAAGCTTCAAATCTAGAATCGTGGAACCGTTTCTTTTCGCCGTATCAGAGAATTAAACTTGAACTTTGTTCTGGGCTGCGTAAACATAGCTGCGTATAAAACCGCCCACACATAGGCAGCACGATATTTTGATGCAAAACAAATGGCCGAGGCCAATGGGGGGAGAGGAGGAGGAGGGGATGGAGAGAGGGGGGTTAAGTATCAGGGGGTGAATGGAGCTGTGAGTCAGCAGTCTTTCCTGACAAAGTGCTGATGTCAGCCAACCTTCCGCAGAGAGCGAGAAAGACATAGCCACTGGCAAACTATCTATCTGCAAAAATAAACTCCGGAAGCAATAGTTGATTAAATAGTTTACTGCTCCTTCGCCATTTTTTGACTGAAGATGAAGCTAAACAAAATCCTACATCCTCATCGCATAACAACAAAGCTCATGTCCCCCCCCTCCCTCCCCAGCTCGCCGCCGCCCACTCACAACATTTATTTATGTTTTTAAACATGTTTTCTGGACAGTGTACATGTAACGATAAAAGGATGTAGCTTCGTGTGGAATCCGGTTGCTTGAACGTTTCTGGTTAAATTGCCGTGGGTTTACGACGGTAGGGTCAGGCCAGGGTCACCCGACGAGCTCTGTATTTCACGCTAAGAAGAAATGACACTTCTTACATTTTTCTCTTTCTTCCCGTCGTTACACTGTGTGCCCCCCCCCCCTCCCGTTGGCCGTAAACTTGGCAGGAAATTGGCTGACGCACACGGTAGCTCCTCGGAAGACCTGGGGACAGAGGCTTTGTTGTGCTAAGCGCTCTTAACCGCCGCTCACTCGTAAATCCCCTGGCATGACGAGGAGCGGCAATTATATTAAAATGCATTCTGGTTTATTTTGGGTCAAAACCACGAAGAAAGTTTTATTGGCCCCGCTAAAAAAGCTTAAATGCGCAGCCCTGCAATTGCCCAGTGGCACCAATGCCGGCAGAACGGCCTCCACTTTGAGCCTCTCCACAACACAATACGTTGGGCCGAGTCTTGCACGCCGGCGAGACGTCTTGAGAAGCGGTGTTAGTACAGACACTTTACCCCCACCATACGCGACGCGCCCACCGACTAACTTTGGTGGACCCGTTAATTGACTGCTTCGTGACGTTATTAAATTGAGGGCCATCATCTTCGTATTCACGCGCATTGCGGCTCTTGAAATAGTTTTAGTTATCGAATTCGAATAAAAAAATGGCTTTCCTTGTAATTTCTATTCCCTGATTGAAGAGAAGAAAGTTGATTGGATAAACTTTCGCACTGAATCGTTGGTCTCTTTTTTTCAAGAGGGTCCTGCTTTCAGTTTTTACTTTAAAGAAGTTTTCAGCCAATGAATTAACATTTAAAAACTGTCACACGCGGAGATCGAACCATACCGGCCACCTCTAGGAGTCCAGTGTGCTAACCATTGCAACCAGGGCTTTACACAGCTCGTTAAATTAGCGTCGTGGTGTTAATGCTTCATTACGGGATGCCATCTTGGCTCATTCGTACATTTATTCGCGTATACTGGTGATTCGCGGAGGCTGGATGTGTAATTTACCACCTGCTCTTGCGTTGCCCAGTTTTGTATGTGGGAGAAACTATGTAGCATTGATTGACATTGAATGCTGTGTTGTGTGTGTGTGCTTAGTAAGGCACAAGGCAGGCTTCGTCCTTCCTTGACTGCAGTTACTGGGAAGTTCGTTTTTGGAAGAACAGAAAGTTTAAAAACTCCTTCAAATTTGTATTGAGATGCAGTCACATTCCATCATCATCATCACCAGCCATGGTCAATCCACTGCTGGATGAAGGCCTCCCCAAGCAGTCACCACATGTCACGCTCCTGCGATGTATTAATCTGGCTAGGATCTGCACGTGAGCTAATTGCATCGCTCCATCTCCCTGGTAGGCTACCTCTTCGATGTGTTCCATTCCTTGGCTGCCACCCCTTCATTATTCTTGACCATCGGCCATTATCCCTTCTGCCAATGTACCCTCTCCAAGCCCAATTAAATCCATTTACAGCAACTTTTTTTATGCGAACTGAAACTTCAAAAAATATGTGATGACGCTTTGAGTGGGAGATTTGTGCCAGTAAGTGCGTGGCTTGCATATGGAAGGTTTCAAAATTTCAAAAACCCAGTTGGGGGCTGGCTTAGGCCATCATCACTCCATAAACAGTGGTTGTCCTATGGAAAGACTCTTCCTCGTGCCAGGAGGATGAGGAAAAATCCACCGGGGTCTCACGGTTGTAAGCAGAAGAGTGCCCGCTCACGCCACTGCTAGGGGAAGGTGCCACAACGAGAGGGAGCTCAAGAGAGGCCCTGCAGAGAGTATTTACGGCCCTGTGCTGGCATGGCCATGATGTAATAGGGCGCTAAAGCACTTTAAAAAATTAGTTTCCCAAGAGGTTTGCTTTCAAATGCAGTCTAAACACCGATCGAGTGGCAAATAAATGGAAACCACGGTCCTCGTTAAAGGGTGAACTGGGTCACAGCCACCCAAACTATTACTTTAACATTTTCAAGAGTTGTAATTATTGGCAGGAGCTTTCACGCAGCACCTTTTCATCTAAGTGGACCCTCATGGCCATGTCTAATGGTGATAATCAGCGAAACCTCCGGGCTATTTGCGTTGTAATGATAACGCCGGGAGTTCTCGTGGAGACGAGAAACGGAGCCGGGTGTCCCCGAAGGAAAAGCCCAAGCGAAAGACAAACAAATCCCGCCCTTCCCTTCTTCACCTCCCACTCCTTAAGCACACACACACACTCGGTGGCCGTAGTAGTGACGTGGTCCAGCAGTAGCACGTCTGTTGCTTGTGGCAGAGCTGGGCGGTTCGAATTCCGCGGTCCACCACGGTTAATTATGCGGGGCGGGGTAAAGATTTTAAAGAATTCTACGCTATTGTGTGCCGGGCCAAATTTTGAAATATTGCGAAAATTTACTGGGAAACGCACAGCGATTGCCGCCCTTATTGCGAAAGGCATAGAAATAGAGTACTGAGACTCAGCGATGCTTTCCTGGTTTAATCAGCGTAATAATAAATATTGTCAAACGCATAGATGCTACGAACTCAACTACAATACTGTACTACGAACTCAACTACCATACAAGGGGAAGTAGCACATCTCTTGTTTTAGACATTGGGAGTGGGCCTGGAGCTTTCTGTCAGCTTTCTGGGGTCTCTGGGGAGGTCACGACCGCGTACCCAACGCAGCCATTGCAGCTGCGCGAGTCACAGTACTGGACCTCACGCATTTCCCCTCGGCATCACGAGGAGGAGGGGGGGTGATGCCAACTCCAGCTACAAGCGATGATGAAATTCTTGCTTGCAACTTTAATCAGCTAGACGAGACCAGGCTATTGTGGATTTGAATAGAGTGATTGGATAGATGTATGTCAGTGCATGCAGTGGGAATATGGCAGGCGTAACTTAAGAGATGGCAAGCCGATGGTCAGCGGGCACAGCCCAATGATAGGTACTGGTGCCAAGGACACAGGCCCATATTCTCTGTTCCATCACAATGTAGTCCAGCAAGCATCACCACACACACAAAGACACACACACACGCGCGCGAACGCACGCGCATTCATGAACCCCACTTTGGAGGAACATTGTTGTGTCTGCCTGCACTAAATCAGATCCGGAATTGTACACAGTCCAGACGAAAGCTGGGGTCAGAGTTTTTAAGTCTTTGCATATTTGTCTTGTAAGCCCATTCATTAGACTGCGCTGCCCAGGCAAGGCATTCAAGGCAGCACGTTAAAACACTGCCCCGTCTGGATATGTATGTGTGTGTGTTGAACTTCTTTCGCACCGTACGTAGCCAACCATGCTAATTGGAGATGCGGGGGAAGGAAAAAAAATGCATCTCATGAGAGCCCCAAGAAGTGCTCGTTATGCGCGGTTATCTGTCTATAGATATCACACAACGGTTGCCAATCTACTAAACGTGCAAAACACCAAGACACATCATCGGAAGTTGAAAACTACACGTAAATGCGGGTACGCCAAATACACGGCCATGTCATGTGTGGTGGAGTTAAGCGTGGGTACGTCTTTAACCCACCCCCCCTGCCTCTGTTCACTCAGCCGTACACCACAGTCGTTCTATTGGCAAGTTGAGCGTGGTGGGGCAGAGTGTAGGTTCTCCAGTGTGGAGGAGCTGGTCAAAATACGTTCTAGAAGAGCTCTCCCTTCTGTTAGCAGTGGACTGAGCAAGTACTTCACCATTACCTTTCATTGACCTCTTCGGATCGCCTTCTTCTAAGTCCTCCGAGGTCAAGGGCTCATTTCCTGGGGCGATCGGGCCATTGCAGCTGCCCCATGCTATGAAATGACGCTTTGCCTTTGCTAATAAGACAGTCATTAGATATGCTTAAGTCTGTCTTGAAAGCTGAACTCTTTAAACTGGCTTCTACCCTCTAGATCTGGATGTTTACCCTGTAGGTTATGTTCATTTCCTGCATTCCATACATGGAGGCGCAATGGGATCTATTTAGGAAATGCGCCCTACAAATAAACGTTATGTTTAGGCTTTTAAATAAACTATTTTCTCTATACAGTATATTGTAGTGTAACTTCTCCCTATTATTTTAGCGAGGTATCTATGAATGGATCAGCCCATACTGTATCGCACCCTCGTCTCCCATTCCCTTTAATTGGCGCGGGGAGTTTATGTTACGCGATGTGGGGGGAGCGGGGAGAAGGGAGGCAATGTGGTAGGTCACGGGGATTAGTGTGAAAAGGCCAAATCGCCCAATAGACTCCCCCCAGCCCCCAAAGGGTACAGCACATCCGGCCAAGTGCCACCGGCTGTGGGCCAGTTGTGGCTGTTGTGGTTTGTTTTCCAGGAGCCGTGAATGGCACGTGGCTCCGGCTTGGAACACGTTACATGGTGTACTTGCGTTTCTATCACTCCTTTGCTGAAGCAGCAAACATCGCGCACGCAGATCCGTTGAGATACTCATGAGAGCACCGCCTCGAGGCACAACTCTTGTTTTCAACCCTTAGCCAGTAGTGGAAATTCCACGTTCCTTTCGCGTGGGCGAGCCAAGACCTAGGACAATCACTGGCGACTTCAACACGACGTGGCACTTATTTTAACGTCAAAGTCAAGCGTCGGGGATTTCCCTTTCACATGAGCATTGGGGTAGTGCTCACCTCCTGTTTACAGCCCTGAGCCAGTGGTGGAAATTCCACATTCCTTGGTGGTGAGGGGGGCGGGCGGGTCTCTCCAAAGGACAACCACTGGTGACTTTGCCAGAAAGTGGCAATAATTATATTGACACTGGCAGGAAGATGGGCCGATTCAACCCCGAACCAGAGATTGAACTCTCAACCTTCCGATCGCAAGCCGTTTTGCCCTGCCGTTGAGCCACCTGGCCAGATGCCGGGCCTGACCGTGCTTGCGTGTGAAGTGCAAATCTAAGTATACATTTTCACACGCGATTAATGATGTTAAACTGCAAAAACTGAGAGCGAATATTGAAATAACGTTGCCCATTATTTAATGTTTACGTTACACAATTTCTCAAACATGCGATCGTCCAAATCGACCGCGAGAAAACCTGTAACCTGAAAAAAGTTCGCGAGCGGCGTCGCTCGCAATATAAACAGGGGTCCATTACTTGGCTGACCTCCAAAGGGCCGATCTCTGTTAGAGCCATAAATCTGCCCGAATTCAAGTGAAAAATCTCTGTGCCAAATGCCAACTCGGTAGCATTATAGGGGCTTCTGGAAACGATCCATACAAGATGTTCCCAGTCAAAATGTTATGTTTGAGGTACCATAAAACCAAATGTGGGCAAACACAGACTCAGTCGGGGAGGCCGAGGTGGTAGGGGGAAGGGAAGCGATAAGGTTTGTGCCGCTGCCTATCTGCACGAGATGTCTGTGCCACTTTGTTCCTGCCCGTTTTACGAGACCCGTTATCTTGGAGTGGGGGCCTCCGAAACTAAATTCTAAGCAGCCAATGTCCGGTTTTTTTTTAACGAAGGGGGAGAAAAAAACTCCAGTGTTTATTTTACATATTTGTTGAGTCATAAGATGCTGTTTTGAAGTGACAAAAAAAGGACAGTTACAGTACGTTGAGTTGAAACATACTTTTGCGGAATTTTTTTCCTTCCGACTCCACAAAGCGTGTGCAAGCTCGTGTGGTGTTATTTAAGTGAATGTTGAGATTTCAATTGATGCTCTACACATCCAGACCACTTCACCGAACCCTTGTCCAGACACGTGTCTTGACCCCGTGACAGATAAGCCCCCCTCTCTCAAACATTCCAGCAGGCAATCTGAATGAATCTGTTACATAAATCTACATTTTCCTCCAAACTAACCCAACCCTCACCCCCTTTGCCTGCACTTTTATTGCTAAGAAAAATTATGTCTAAATACTGTATATACAGATTGTACTTGAAACAGAATATTACCAAAAAATAATGGCATGGCCTCTTAAAATCCAGTTTTAAATCACATTTAGAAGCAATGAAATAACACTAGAATTAATCATATACTTTGATAGAACCCAAAATTAATTGTTACAACAAAATGACCGGCAGACTAAATAAGGCCTTTAATCTTATCGACCTAAATAAAGTTTAAGTGTTCTTGCAAGCCTCTAACCGAATTGTGATCATATCGCCATGTGAAGTTTAATATACGAACGCATATGATATGTTGGCCTCACGTTAATGTCTGCGCATGTGGGAAACTGCAGGACTTAGCAGACAGAAGCATATGCAAGCACAGAAGTGGATGTGTAGTTTGTAACGATGAGATAATTCCAGGCCCTATAGACCGTCATTTCCGAGGTCCGCAGAGGGCTTCGGAGCCTTCGGGCTTCAATGATAAACCACGAAGAACTATACTCTTAGTTCTTTCGGTAAAGTCACGTAGGTAAAAAATGAAATTAAAATTAATAAAAATAAATTAATAAATTATTAATTTTAATTTCATGTTTTACCTACGTGACTTTACCGAAAGAACTAAGAGTATGAATCCTTGCAGTCACGAAAGCTTCAAATCTAGAATTAACACGAAGAACTAACGTGGAATAACATCTAAACTACTCTCAGTAAGAAATATGTAGAAAATAACCTCCAGGATTTGTTTTTCTTTCAAAAACGTAATTTTTTCTAACCTCTTCATAGGACCCACGTTTTCCGTGCATTTTCCACCTTTGTCCAGATACGAAGCCTTCCCGGGGCAGAATCTTGATGCCCCTTTGCTGATTCCAACGCGCGAGTATTCGCACGTGCAGTTTTATTCGTAGTGACTTTAAAATTGCCAGAAGGGAGCAAGACTCCAATTGTCTCCCCGGTGATGGTCCTCGTCTCGTGGGCGGTTATATTCCTCCTGAAGAGGGGCTAGAGACCAGATTTTTCACACACGCACACACACACAAAAAGGCTAGAAATGTGATTTAGTCAAATATAGTGTTATGTACGCACTGCATGTTGAACTTCTCGCACCGTACATTCCCAACCGTGGCTAATCGGAGGTGCGGGGGAATGTACAACAAACTAAACACACAGACAGCAGCTCTTACAGCGATGAGTTTCACTGCTACATCCGTACGTGACGTCACTGTAAAAGAGCCCCCCCCCCCTTCATTAATATTCGTGTCCGCGTAGAAATTTACACTCACGCACAAGAAGGTCGCGCACTCCACATGCCGCACACCTCCCCTCATTAATAATCATGAGCGGGTGACGTCACTTCACATGCCGCACCCCTCCACAATAACGATGAGGGGGTGACGTCACTCCACATGCCGCACCCCTCCACAATAACGATGAGGGGGTGACGTCACTTCACATGCCGCACCCCTCCACAATAACGATGAGGGGGTGACGTCACTTCACATGCCGCACCCCTCCACAATAACGATGAGGGGGTGACGTCACTCCACATGCCGCACCCCTCCACAATAACCATGAGGGGGTGACGTCACTTCACATGCCGCACCCCTCCACAATAACGATGAGGGGGTGACGTCACTCCACATGCCGCACCCCTCCACAATAACGATGAGGGGGTGACGTCACTCCACATGCCGCACCCCTCCACAATAACGATGAGGGGGTGACGTCACTTCACATGCCGCACCCCTCCACAATAACGATGAGGGGGTGACGTCACTCCACATGCCGCACCCCTCCACAATAACCATGAGGGGGTGACGTCACTCCACATGCCGCACCCCTCCCCTCATTAATAATCATGAGCGGGTGACGTCACTTCACATGCCGCACCCCTCCACAATAACCATTAGCGGGTGACGTCACTCCACATGCCGCACCCCTCCACAATAACCATTAGCGGGTGACGTCACTTCGCATGAGCTGAACAATTTTTAATTTAAAACTTACTGCAATATAAATCGTCCTTGGACGGGCAAAAAAGCTCGTACATTAATAGGCCAATAGCGCTAAGTTGCACACTTCAGTATTGTCCACCACATTGATTTTTTTTTACCGAAATTGACACAAATCAAATAAAAAAAAACTTTTTCTCTCTCCCAACGATTCAAAGTAACGTTTTCATACCTTCTCGTCTTCTTCCTTGCCGAAGAAACTTGTCATTCAGACTCTGTCTACTCGACAGACCTGCTCTCCACCTGAGGACGGCTGCTTGCGTTGTGGCCGAAACGTCGTGAGAATTATTTTATTATGTTTTATTTTTATTATTTTATTATTTCCATTCTACGTGACTTTACCGAAATAAACCAAGAAGATAACTTGAACACCTCGGGACGTTTTCACGAGAATTGTCGCCGCTCCAACTGATTCAGGAATCGCGTTGGAGGATCGTGAGGGGTTGTGGGTGGGGGCAGGCGGGGGGAGTCGTAAATTAATTATTTTGGTGCCGTAAATCGATGATTGGTCGTCGCGTTTGAATGTGGACGTCGTAAAACCACGCGCGGGCGAGTGCGAATCTGACTGTCGTAAACCGGAGCGTCACCGTAGAAAGTTTTAGCCCAAGGGGCCGTCCATAAATGACGTCACGCACCTAGACGGGGTGGGGTCAGACATTTGTGACGATGTGTGACGAAGGGGGGGGGGGGTGAGAAATGTGACGTCACATGAAAATGCGCAAACTTTAAATAAATAAATAATTGCTATAACAACACTTTATTGTTATAACAACACTCCTACAACATCAGAGTGCAGCGCCACATTAAATACGCACTACAATGACAATAGTTTAAAGCGATTTGAAGCGTGTTATATTTTCAAAATGGAAATATGGTTTAAGGGGGGGGGGGCAGAGCTTTGTGACGTCATATTTGAGGGGGGTCTGACTTTTTGTGACGCCGTGTGACGAGGGGGGGGTAAAAAATCGTCCAAAATCGCGTGACGTCATTTATGGACGGCCCCAAACTTTTTAGCGGCATTTAAAAATCTAAAACATTCGTACAATCGATACTTCGTTGAATGTTAACGTTTCGAAAATTGGGCTTTTATAAAATAAAAAAATCCGGACAGAGTAACCACGAAGTGACGGAGACTTCACGGCGCCTGTGCCAGGCTAGGTGCACTTTGAGGCCACGTGAAGTGTCGAAGTCTCGCTGACAGGAAGAGGTCTCGGGACAGACCCAGCAGGTGCCATGGGTTGGTGAGAACTGAGATGACCGGCAGATGCACCCAGCTTTGCCCCCCGACTGTTGTGTTCCCTGTTCCTGTTCCCATGAACAGGGAAAACAGAGTGACAGACACACTCACGCTTACCCTTTGGTTCTTTCGGTAAAGTCACGTAGGTAGAAAAATAAAATAATAAACAAACAATAATATTTTGATTTAAAGCTTTCGTGACTGCAGGGATTCATATTCTTGGTTCTTTCGGTAAAGTCACGTAGAAGGGAAATAATAAAATAATAAAAATATTAAACAATAATATACCACGACGTTTCGATCGCAACACAAGTGGCCGTCCTCAGGCAGTGGAAGTGCTGAGCCAGCGAGAGAGCTGTTACAACAAGAACACTCACACTTGCTCCATTCTAGTCTGAGATGGAGATGGTAATTCATGGACAAACCACGAAGGGCCTCACTGACCACGTGGGCTTTGGCCTTCGACCATCACACGGGGTGCGCCGCGTGCGATGGTCAGGCGCTGTAGTCCGACGTTTCGCTCTCCACGTGCTGGGAGTTTATTCAGTAACTGACTCGGATCAGCTCAATAAGCTGTACAGCATTGCCGGCTGCTGACGCTTTTGCCACTTGTTCCTGATGCTGATTGGAACAGCTCTCTCATCTCGGCCAGCAGATTTAGTTTTTTTACCTTTAGGGAGCGCTATTCCTTTCATATGCACACGTGGTGGAGTTTTCACCCGGTGCTCCGGTTTCCTCCGAGACAAACAAAACACTTTTTCACAGGAAGCTTTTATATTTTTTTGTAGTGGAGAGTGCGTGGAAAGGAGGCGTGAGGAGGAGGGCAGTGAGACTTGAGGAGAGAGGCAGGCAGGAGAAAGTCCACGGATGCTTTTGAAGACGGTGATGGCGATTGGATTGGGAACCGTGGGAGTGATGCATAGCCGTCAACCCAGACGGTTTACCCCGTATGCTTGTGCAGGGAGATTGAGTTTTCAGGTCCATACGGCGTACAGCCGTTTCAATACTGGCACACAAAATAATTGTCTATTTGTTTGTGTTTCTCCCTTGTGGTGATGGGACTTTGTAGGATGAACGTTGAGGTTTTGTCAGGGGCACGGGGTGACCGATAAGGTCTGAATTGGTCTGTGAGAAGGTAGGGCACTGATAAGGGGTTGACAGGCATCGTGACGGGAGGGAGTATTGCGGTGATGTGGTGATGTTTATGGTGCGGGTGAGAAATCTGGCAGAGGTGTTTTGATTAATCGAGAGTTTGTAGTAGCGGGATTCGGGGGGGAGGGGGAGGCCTTTTGAGGGATGGGATGAAGGCACAAAACGACGATCTCGGCACAAAGCCGGGGTAGGGAAATGGTGAATGCGGGAAATTTAAGTTGATTTTGTTTTACCAGGCGAGAGCATGATGAGTCTCGTTCGCACGAGTGACGGAGTCGCAAAATGTACAAAAGCAAAACAAGCAAAGTACAGCGTTTAAGCAAATAGAAACCAGAACCCAAACGTCTCTGTCATATGACAAATGGAAAATATGTTGCACAGATGTAGATAATAATAATTAATATATATAAGGCGCCCCTTAATGCATCTCAGAGGGCGTCAAGAATTGAAACGAGGGAAGCAAGTAAGAAGAAACTGGGGGAGAGAACGACTGATGTGACGAGACGAGAACGATTGAAAGAGATCAAGTGAAGGCTTTCTAAACAGGTGATGGCTGAGGGTTCTTCGGGCGAGACTTTAATTGCACCTCCATCGCCTTGGGATGGATTCTTTCACCCTCCGATGGCAGAGAAATCCCTCCGCCCCCTGCAGAGTTGCGATTGTGATGAGCGGGGTGGGGGGGGTATGAAGGTCGTAGTAGCCACGACCTCGATTGATGACGAGCGCGTCACGGCCGTGGTTGGTGCCGCACGCAGCTGGAGGACTCGGTGAGGGTGGAGGTGGCGCCATCGCAGCAGCAGCAGCGGCAGCAGGAGCAGCAGCAACAGCAGCGGCAGCAGGAGCAGCAGCAGCAACAGCAGCGGCAGCAGCAGCAGCAGCAACAGCAGCAGCAGGAGCACGCGGCCGCCGCAATGCTGGAGATGGGCACCAGCCTGCTGAGCCAGACGGCCGAGCAGACGCGCAAACTCACCCACATGGAGACACAGGTGGGGGGGGGCTCACCCACATAGAGACACAGGTGGGGGGGGGGGCTCACCCACATAGAGACACAGGTGGGGGGGGGGCTCACCCACATGGAGACACAGGTGGGGGGGGGCTCACCCACATGGAGACACAGGTGGGGGGGGGGGCTCACCCACATGGAGACTCAGGTGGGGGGGGGGGTCACCCACATGGAGACACAGGTGGGGGGGGTCACCCACATGGAGACTCAGGTGGGGGGGGGGGCTCACCCACATGGAGACACAGGTGGGGGGGGGGCTCACCCACATGGAGACACAGGTGGGGGGGGCTCATCCACGTGGAGACACAGGTGGGGGGGGGGTCACCCACATGGAGACACAGGTGGGGGGGGGGCTCACCCACATGGAGACACAGGTGGGGGGGGGGAGCTCACCCACATGGAGACACAGGTGGGGGGGGGGGGGAGCTCACCCACATGGAGACACAGGTGGGGGGGGGGCTCACCCACATGGAGACACAGGTGGGGGGGGGGAGCTCACCCACATGGAGACACAGGTGGGGGGGGGGCTCACCCACATGGAGACACAGGTGGGGGGGGGCACCCACATGGAGACACAGGTGGGGGGGGGGGTCACCCACGTGGAGACACAGGTGGGTGACTAACGGTGACTAAGGGTGACTACGGTTGACTACGGGTGACTAAGGGTGACTACGGGTGACTAAGGGTGACCGCGCGTCGCGCCGTGGCAGGTGCTGAACCAGACGTCGCGGCTGGAGATCCAGCTGCTGGAGAACTCGCTGTCCACCCACAAGCTGGAGAAGCAGCTGCTGCTGCAGACCCAGGACATCGGACGCCTAGCGCAGAAGAACAAGTGAGGAGGCCGCCGCATCGCGTCGCACCGCGCGGCCGTCGGCTCGAGACGATTGCCGGCAGCTCCTCAGTGGCGCGGCCGCCGTGGGTACAGGGAGGGTCCGGACTCCCGCCCCCCCCCCCCCACTTGTTTAGCCGTGGCCGAGAGACGCCGCCAACACGCGTCGTGCGTGTGACCCCCCTACCCTGCCCCCCACCCCTGGCCCCCTCCTCTGCCCCCCCCCCCGCCCCTACCCCCCTTCCCCTGGCCCCCCCTGCCCACTCCCCCACCCCTGGCCCCCTCTACTGGCCCCCTCCCCCCCTCCTCTGCCCCCCCACCCCTGCCCCATCCCCTGCCCACTCCCCCACCCCTGGCCCCCTCCCCTGCCCCCCTTCCCCTGCCCCCCTCTCTTCCTCCCCTGCCCCCCTCCCATGCCCCCCTCCCCTGCCCACTCACCCCTCCCCTGCCCCCCTCCCCTGCCTCCCTTCCCCTGCCCCCTCCCCTGCCCCCCTCCCCTCCGCTGCCCCCCTCCCCTGCCCGCAGGGAGCTGGAGGTGCGGCTGTGGGAGCTGGGTGACAAGCACCACGCGGAGCTGCGCGCTCTGCGCGAGGAGAAGGCCGAGCTGGAGCGACTGGTGGGGAGGCAGAGCCAGGCGGTGGGCGCGCTCGAGCGTCAGCTCGGAGCCGCCACCGCCAACAACTCGAGGCTGCAGCGGCAGCAGCAGGAGCTGACGGAGAGCGTGCGCTCCCTGCTCGCCCTGCTGCCGCAGTACGCGCAGGGTGAGCGGCGCACGCGACGGCGTCACCCGGGCGCCGTGCGCGCCGTGCCGCCACTGAAATCCACGGCCACTGCAGCCGCTACGGCCACTGCCGCCTCGAGCCACCATCACCACAGTCACCACCACTACAGCCACCATCACCACAGTCACCACCACTACAGCCACCATCACCACAGCCACCATCACCACAGTCACCATCACCACAGCCACCATCACCACAGTCACCACCACTACAGCCACCATCACCACAGCCACCATCACCACAGTCACCATCACTACAGCCACCATCACCACAGTCACCACCACTGCAGCCACCATCACCACAGTCACCACCACTACAGCCACCATCACCACAGCCACCATCACCACAGTCACCATCACCACAGCCACTATCACCACAGTCACCACCACTACAGCCACCATCACCACAGCCACCATCACCACAGTCACCATCACTACAGCCACCATCACCACAGTCACCACCACTACAGCCACCGCCACTACACTCACCACCACTACAGCCACCATCACCACAGCCACCATCACCACAGTCACCATCACCACAGCCACCATCACCACAGTCACCACCACTACAGCCACCGCCACTACACTCACCACCATCACAGGCACTTCAGCCACCTCGATTGAAGCCACTGCGCCTAAAGCCACCGCTCACGGTTGGGATTTGTGGAGTGCCACCTGGGGTTGCCACCTGTCCTGGTTTTCCCAGGACATCCTCGAGTTGAGGTAGCGACTGTAGTTGCTGTCCTGGGAAATCTGTTGCTTCAGAACAATAATCCACCATTCAAGACAATTCCTGTATTGTAAGGTATTCTCATTCCCAGGATATGTCCAGGTTTGTTTCTGCACCTCAGAGGTGTCAACCCTAGCGTCACCTCAGAGATGGAGCCATGGGGTTGTCCCGCATGCATCACGTGAGCGTGGGATACTGCAGGATGTTCACAGTATAATACATTTAGTGTCTTTTAGAACGACAATATGCATCTAATCAGCCACCTCAGAGGTGGTCATGTAAGCTCAGAGTTCAAAACACTGAGCTGGCACCACTGAGAACCTGGATTAAAATTTGGGTTTCAGCCACCCATGATTAATCCATGTTCCCAAGTTCAAGAAGTGGATGGTCTCAGGCACAAAAAGCTATCATAATATTAAAATTGGCAATATTCCAGCTACGAGAATGAAAGATTGGCTTGACCATCTCGTGACGGTTCCATACACGAGTGTGTGTGGGGCAGTGCGCTCCATGCTGTGTAGAGCAGCGGTCGCCAGCCTGAGCATCCGCAGCCGCGTGCCGCTCTTTAAGGACTGCATGCGGTGCGGCTCTTGAAATTAGAAGAATTAGAAGAAAATTGTCTCTTCTTGTTATTTTCGTTGCTGACCCCTGACCACGGAAGTCCAGTTCAACCATGGGCAGGGATGGGCAACCTGCGGCTCTTTTAAGTACTGGCTTCGTGACGTCATTTATGAAGGACCCACCGTCTGGTATTCAAATTGCATTGCGGCTCTTGAAATATTGAGGGGTTTTTGTTGTTGTTGTTACCGAATGCGATACAAATAGCTCTTCTTGTTATTTTGGTTGGCGACCACTAGTGTGGAGGATTAAAAACACCCACGTGGAGACAGGCGGGGGGGGGGGGGGCTCTCCCACGTGGAGACACAGGCGGGGGTGGGGGGGCTCTCCCACGTGGAGACACAGGTGGTGGGGGGGGGGAGCTCACCCACATGGAGCCGCAATGCAATTTTCAGTCGAAACTATTATCTGACAACCACGATGCACTGCTCTGCAAGACTTCCACATGGATTCTTCATCTCTTGACGACACGCCGCTAGCCCAACTGGAATAAATTGTGGGAAATAAAGACCAAGTGTGAGTAAATAATCAAAAGCAGCCTTTAAGAGCAGCCGAGTATCTCAGAACGCTGTACATCTTGGGGAAGGGCCATGGGATTACATGTACAATTTTGAAGGTATAAAACGTTATACCGCAAACAAGCGGAGGAACTTTATGGGGAAGTCATGGGATTAATATCTGCGTACAGTTTATTTACATGGTAGCAAGGGTGGAATAATTCATGCATACAGTACGCACGGGGATTTGCGGCACAGTTCTTTGGGGAATGAGTGGGAAAATTAGTCGGAGGCGGTCGAGAAACATAAAGTTTCAATTCCAAAATAAATAGCGGGAGGGAATTTATTTAACCAGGTGAGGACCTGCCTAAATACGCATCAATCCTGTGGCGAGGGAGCCCTCCCCCCCTCCTTGTAAGGTGGACAATAAAAGTAAAGAGGCAAAGGTGCAGCCCTGCAAGTGCTTGCGTATGCCACTGCTGGTGGAAGGGCCTCCACTCCACTAAAGGGAGCTCTAGAGAGAATCTTTCAATCGGAACTCTGGCCTACTCTTTCATGCTGGCCAGACACTTTGGATGAGGTGTGTGTACCCGCGATTTTCCGAACCATATGCGACCTGCCGATGGATTGCGGTGGACACATTTATACTTTTCGGTGGACAGAGGCGTGGGCGGAAGGACAGAGGCGCGAGCTGCGGAGGGGGGGTGGAATTTAAGAAACCTGTAACATTTTTCTTGGTTATTTCGATAAAGTCACGTAGAAGGGAAATAAAAAAAATAATAAAAATAAAACAATAAAATTCTCACGACGTTTCGATTGCAATACAAGCAATCATCATCAATTGTGAAAACCACAGCAAGAAAATTTTAAAAATGTGGCGGTTTTTTTCCTTCAATTTTTCTTGCTGTGGTTTTCACACCTGATGATGATTGCTTGTGTTGCAATCGAAACGTCGTGAGAATGTTATTGTTATATTTTTATTATTTTATTATTTCCCTTCTACGTGACTTTACCGAAAGAACCAGGAATATGAATCCCTGCAGTCACGAAAGCTTTAAATCGAAACCTGTATCATTGTTTCGACTGCCGTGCCATGATTCAAGCCGCCGACCTCTGGATTGCATGTCCAATGTGCTCGGGCATTAGACCACGGCAGCATCGGTGGGTAGACGGGTAGACAAGGCCTACTTTTGAGACCAGTTCTAACAATGTCTGTGAATGACGAAAAAAAAAAGATGTTAGATGGAAAATTGCAAGCAATGATTAACTTTACTAAACACATACCCTGCGCTTCGAGCTCAGATCCGTGGGATACTGCACCTTGGAATACTTTTGCATTCGCTCTTTAAGTTGGACAGCGCTGTTTATTTTCTCAAAATTGTTTGAGAAACTAAATATTATGAAATGCGTTTATCGGCCCGGCCAATAGATTGCTTGGCCCGCATCACCCTACCCGTTGCGCTACCTCTGATGTTGGCAAGCGCTGATTTAATTTGCGATCCAAACGAATTTAAATGTTCGGCTCACGGCTCCTCCGGGAAGGGCGTCAGGAATGGAGCTTAGGTTTCGGCTGCCACGGGTGTATGTTCTGCTCACGAGATGAGCGACGTTACTTACATTGAGGCAAATGGAAATTGACTTGGCCTCGGCCAGTCATTGTTTACGCCTCTCAGGTGAACGTTTGGCGCCGACCAGTTAATTCTGGATCTGGGCCAAAAAATACTTCGGAATTAGAATTGTTTTTTCTCACGAGCATATTAAGAACAACCTCCATGCATCGTTATTGTCATGGTCGCCGCCACCATCGCCACCACAACCAGCACCACCACGATCATTATTGCTGCTACCATCACTAATCACCGCCATCATCATCATCATCCAATGTTTAACCATCCATCACGGTTCTGCGATGCCACAAACCATCACACTCCTCCACACGAATGGATCTTATGACTCCATCTGCACGGTGATCGTCCTCCGCAATTCTGCTGTTATATAAAAAAAAATTCATAGTGACTGAATGCGTTTTCTGGTTGTACGGCTTATTGTTTGGCAACGTCTTGCTCCACGAGCTTGGAGCAACTTCAGGAACCGAGTTCAGTTCCAAGTTTGAACCACCCACTCACTCCCCGAGGGAGCTCCCTCCACGTGGAGTAAAACGTCTGACATCTCGCATCGGGAGAGCACGAAGGGCGCATCCGCGAAAACCTACGCGGTAGAATAACGGGAGTTGTAACGGTTGCGATGAATGTTTCCGACACGTGAGCGTAGCGCGCGATTCGACGGAATCGGCTCCGCCTTTTGATAAATGTTTCACGTTGGCAGGTCACGTTGTGCCTGCCGCCGTCAGCAAGGAGGAGCGAGTCCCCTTCAAGAGCTGCGCCGACGTGCACGGCGCAGGCCTCACCAAGAGCGGCGTCTACACCGTGCAGCTCTCCAACTCCTCCGAGCCGACACAGGTCAATATTATCACTTGCGACAAGTAAACCAACGTTGCAGAATATCGGTTCACGTTATGCATATATATATGTGTGTGTGTATAGCTAAGAGACACCCACAGCATACCCACACCGAATATTTATACCCCCTTAATTTCTTTGCGAGTGTGGAACAGTAGGCCAAATACATTCACCAGCGGGCAGGTTAATGAGGTATACAGAACCATTGTGTAATGGTTATTCGTGTGCGGGACGTTGCTGGTTAGATTCAATCTGCCTGTGCGGAAGTTTAAACAATGGGGCAATAAACTCCCCCCCCATTCCCCTCGTCCCTGTTCACCCAGCAGTATCAATGGGGGTACTACACCAAGACGTCTGGCAGAGGAGGCCACAGCACCCTCTGGGAGGGCTTCTCTCTCGAGCTCCCTCCAGTGGAGACCCTTCTGCCAGCAGAGGCGTAGGCACACAATTGCAGCGCTGCTCCTTTGAAAATAATAATAGGGCCTTTCATTGTCTCACTTACAAGGTCCTCTTGCAAGAGGATTGATGCGTATTTAGGCAGGTCCTCACCTGATTAAATAAATCCCCTCCCACTGTTTGTTTTGGAAGTAAAAGTTCTCCACTGCCTCTTAAATACTGTGGAAACATATGGGTGGAGTTAAACTGATGCTGTTAACACATGACGCTGTCAGATCTTTCTTCATGTAAAAACTCGATATTTCCTGAAGAAGGCCAGATGGCTGAAACTTCTAGATTTTTTTTCTTTAACCTGTGAGCAGAAAAGCGTATGTGTCAATAATCGTTTGTATGTTTTATTATTATGATGCTTGTTTAACCGGGAAAGCCTCACCGAGTCTCAAGACTTTTTTGCAGGAGGGTCCTATCAAGTATGCGTAGGATTGGGCAAGGTTTTGCTGTGTAATCCCAAATGAGTAATTTGCAGGTACATTTTCATTAATTGGGATGTTTAGCCAATATCAGTCACATTGTGTGTGTGTTTTTCGTGGATACACACGCACACAACAGGTGAACAACCCAGGCGCTTCTTGTTGTGAAGTGTTATCATTGCACCACCCTCCCGCTCTGGACCGGATTGACCCATAGGCTAATAAGGCCCTCATATGTTGTAGGCCCTCCATTAGGCCCCTCAATTCCACATAGAAGTTAACGGCTGAGCGACGGTAGCGCGACCATCGAAAATGATTTGTCAATGAAATACGATGACATCATCATTCGTGAACTTTGAAAGGGGAAAAAAATAGTTCGGAGAAATTAGTGTAGTGAGTGATGTATGTTTCCTGCATTTACCTTGAGTCGAATGAACGTGTTAATTTTATACAGGTAAATAAATATGTTTAATGACTTCGCAATTTTCGTTGCAAAATTGTAGTACATACTTAGGCCCTTCCCTCCTATCAGCCTTTGACCCCTCATAACCTTAATCTGGCCCTGCCTGCTGCCCAGGTGCTTCTAGGCCATGTAAGGAATGATTGGCCTCTACGAACCTGGAAGTGTGAATCTCTGCGGCGCCCTTTGACTGTGCTGGCACGACGGTCCCTGTGGCTCAGGTGTGGTGCGACATGGAGACCAGTGGCGGCGGCTGGACCGTGATTCAGCACCGGAGTGATGGCAGCCTGGATTTTCACCGCACCTGGGCAGAGTACAAGCTGGTGAGAGCGCACATGCAAAACTTCGACAAAAGTTCCCACCATATGGCTTAACATAGACGGTTAGAGGAAGTGCTGTTATCGAGCACGACGGAGTTGTGGAGCCAGCACTGCACCCAGCCACCTTTGTCTCCCCAGTGCTGATTGGGTCGACCTACGGGAGGTCCAGGACTGGTTTTCATATCCCTCGCTGCTGACGTTAGCCACGAGCGGCAATCAAACTTGGGTCACCGGGTCCGTAACGGAGTGTGCTCACCACTACGCCACCGCTCCCCACATACGCACGCGTACGCACGCGCGCGGCACGCCATCGCTCACTTGGGAGCCGAGCACACGCACGCGCACATGGCAAATGTATTTAGAAAAAAGCAATACCGCATGGACAATCCGTAACGTTGACAAAGAGTGACGTGGCAATGAAAAGCAATTACAGGCCAACGCAGATTACGACATTGCGCAGTTAAGATTACGCGGGGGCGAGCGGCAATTAACTCCGCTGTGCTTTAGTTCCCGATGAGATTACTTTGGACGACAAAATTACCACCTCTCCCCCCCCCCCCCGAGCCGGAAAGGCTTCCACTGCCCACACAAAGCGCGAGAGCGGAACGATCGCGCCGTGCACTTCGGAAAGCTTGTGCTGCGGTAGCCGCTCCAGCGCGTTCAGCACCACAGCTTGAACATCTGAAACGCGACTCCTCGCATCGTCCTTGAACCCCCTATTCCCGGAGAGCGTTTTGAAAAGAAAAAAAAAATCTGTCTTTGAAAACACAAAAAAAAAACCGCGTGGGTTTGCCTGAGGTTATGCTTCGTGGGTTCACTTGAAACCTCTTGAAATGAGTCGCTTTACTCTTTGGTTGCTGCGTCGTCAACCGGCTCGCCTCTCTTGAGTGGCACAAGATGTTTCTCGCTGAACCCGTGTACAAATCCGGCGAGCGGGGTTGATTGCATTACAGGAGGAAATGGGGAGGGGGGGGGGGCGGCGGTGGCGGCGGGGGGGGCGAGCAGGGAACAAAGCAGCGGGAGCAAAAGTCGTAACGCTTTCGGATTGTTGCTGAAGTACGCGTCGAGCTGAATTCTTGCAAGGGGTGCGCGGTACGGTGCCGCCAGATAGGCACACGCTACATCGACCCGCCGCCCCCCCCCCGCCCCAGACCATCGTGCGCGGTGCCAAATATAATTGGCGTTCTCTAACGGCGGCTCTTTTCCCGAGAGCCTCGCTCGCTCGCTACATGAAAGCATCATTTAACACGCAGGTTGCCGCAGCCAACAGAATTTAAAAAAGTAAAAAAAATCACGAAAAATATTTTGGGTAAGGCCATGTAATGATCTGACCAAAATTATGTCAATAAAATCCTCCACAACCTCACACAGCCAAACAAATTAAATCGTCACGCGGTGTGCAAGCGTTTATAGCGGCAGTTGTTATTGTTTCAGCTTGCTCGCCGGTGAGTTGAATAACGATTCTCACAATTAGTTTATTTTGGCTCTGATCGTGTAGGGGGGGGGTATAACATACTATGTAAATCTTTTAATATAACCCTCCACCACCCGACAGAACAAGTTAAGTGAAGTTGTCACGTCGTGGGAAAATGTGCCAATTGATTTGGTATTTCAGCAAAACTGGAGAAATGTAGAAGAGGAAGCAAAATGTTGTCAAATTTGCACAACGTTTAGCTGCAAATTCCATCCAGCATCTTCAGCTATTAACAAAAGCTCAGCTCTTGAGTGTCTAATTGGCATAGATGCGAAAACACTAATGAATGCGAATAATATAGGTCGTGAAAGGCTATGCAATTTAACAATTCTCACAACCACACAGCAAGGATTATGAAAGCTGGAATTTGTGTTTGAATGTATGTGTATTATGTATGTGGGGAGCGGTAGTGTAGCGGTTAGCGCGCTGCACTACGAACCTGGCGACCCGGGTTCGATTCCCGCTCACGGCCAACGATTATCTGAAGCGGTCCTGGGCCTCCCCTAGGTCGACTCAGCCTCAAATAAGTACCTGGTGCGATGTGTAAACATCGCCGCTAGAGAGACAAAGGCGGCCGGGCGTGGTGTTGGCCACCCACCCCCTCGTGTGCCATGCCGGCCTTTATAGGTGCTCGCTAACAGCACTTGCCCCTACAGTCTGTTAAGGCTATACGGGGGATCTTTGTCTTTGTATTTTGTATGTTGTTGCCATGTGGTGGCACTACAAAGCCTGTGACCTGAGTTTGGTTCCGGGCCACGGCTAACATCAGTGGCAACGTGGTACCCATAACACTTTTCGAGCTTCTGCTACACACACGGCCTTAAATTGCATTGGGCCGTTGAATTCACAGGAAATGTATTCACCGAGTCGCACCTTCAGATAAGTGACTGCTGACCTCTTGCTGGTTTCTAGAAGTCGTCTGTAATCAGGAGGAGGCAAGGGCCTTGAGTTGTTAGGCTCCCTGCCTCTGGAACGCCGCCCGAACTCATATCACGAATGGCTGCTGGCATGATCAAACCTCTTTACTCAAATTTATCAACGTTCGTTTTAGTTATCCTACGTTGACCTACGTTGATTGGGCGACAGCTTTTTGTGTTTTTATTGTGATGCACTCTGGGATGTTTGGCATGAAGATACGTTCCATCCCTCGGTTGCCACTGTTATTATCCATAATCATCGGCCATCATCCCTTCAAATCGGCGCTCGTGTGTGTTGCAACGTGCGCGTGCCCCGCAGGGGTTCGGCGAGCCGGCGGGAGAGCACTGGCTGGGGAACGAGCACGTGCACCAGCTGAGCAGCCAGCAGGCGCATGTGCTGCGCGTGGAGCTGGGCGACTGGGAGGGCCACCGCGCCTTCTCCCTCTACGAGCGCTTCTCCGTCGCCTCCGAGAAGCAGCACTACCGGTGGGGGGGGGGGGGGGGGGGGGCACCGTCACCGCCACCGATGAGAACCCCAAAAAACACGACGTCGTGGGCAGGGCTGGGGACTCGGCAGCTCGCGGGGTTAGAGGTGGCCCCAGGGATTCGTTGCATATACGCCCCATGGGAGATATGTATATACATCAACATACATACATACATATCTGGCCCAGGACTTTATTATTTCTGGATACGTCCACATAAGACCTGCCGACTCTCTGATGTGTTCTAGATTTGAAGCTTTCGTGACTGCAAGGATTCATATTCTTAGGTTTTTTCGGTAAAGTCACGTAGGTAAAAAATTAAAATTAATAAAAGTAAAATAAAATAAAAATCACGACGTTTCGGAGGCAACACAAGCTTCCGTCTTCAGGTGGAACCATCACAGCACGATAGCTGTATCAAGTGAGAGAAATTCCAAGAAACAGTATTTGTATATATACTGGTTGAGGGTGGGAGGAGCCAAGGTAGGCCCTGAATATTATTTTGTGAGGTTAAATAATATTCAGAGCCTACCTTGGCTCCTCCCACCCTCAACCAGTATATATACAAATACTGTTTCTTGGATTTTCTCTGATGTGTGTTGCGCGTTGTTCAGATGTCTTGCCGACAAAGACGCGGCACAACCCGAAAGCACATTGTAGCGCTGTACAGCACAACCTCGGAAACCTACACGGTATTGTAAAGGCTTAACGCTTATAAACGTTCTGCAAATGATATCATATTAGCCACACTAATCAGGTCCTCGAGGGGAATATTCCAGGCTTCTGCTTTTTCATTTAGCGATTCCAAAATATTTGCGTACTCAGTCACTGCAAGGGTCCCTCCTGCCGTGACAGAAGTGGGCCAGGTGTGTGTGTGTGTGTAAGTGTGGCCTCATGCCAAACGTATTTGAGAGTCCTATTGGGTCCTCAGTGAGGAAAAGGCTCCCTCACCCCTACCATAAATCCAGTGTTCGCGGCTCCGGTGATGCGGCGTTCCTGTCGTCCCATGTGATTTCCATCACGCTGGCGCAAGAGGAACTAAACCGACACGTGACTCGAGTTTAGCACCAGAGTTCAGGGTTTACACGCTCGGGGTGTTTGTCTCCCGCGTCAAGCTCAGCGCGCATCGCCACTGAATTCTCTGTGATTCGGAGCCCAAATACTTGAACACAATAGGGCTTTTGTACAAGGCCTTGGGGGGATGCTGCCGTGGTGAATTGGTTAGCCCACTGGACTTGCAATCCAGAGGTCGTCGGTTCGAATCGACCTCACAGCGCGGCGGTTCTGCGGTGCAATGTTCTTCAATCCCCACCGCTTCTGTCCAACCAGCAGCATTGATGGGTATGCTGCAGTCGACCGGCAGGTTGCGTGTAGTGGGGCAAAACGTGGGTACTCCCTCCTCTTCCAAGATGTGTGACCGGCGTGGAAGAGGAGGCCAAATGCGCTCTCGATTGACCTCTCCGGGAGGAGGTTCCTACGCAAGTAGTGACAGGGGCAAAGCAGTTGCAGGGCTGCACCTTTACCCTGACCCTTCACAATGCTTTGCCAGCTGCGTATTCGATTTTAAGGCTGACGTTAGCGTGCAAGTCATTAATACGGTGAATTATTACAGTGTCCATCAGCGAGCGTCTAAATTCTAAGCTATTTGCTCCGCTGACTTGGGGCTGTCATCGTCTTCCCACGGAAACGCGCGTGAGCGGTGATTTCAGCCAAAACACGAAGCGGGTCGTTGCCGCTGGGGCGGTCTTGCTTGCGTACGGTCGTTCGCAAGGACTCACGCCGCTTAGCGCGACGCAGTCACATTTATTCACGTCAGTCGCCTTCCATCACCACAATACGCTTCCCTGGAGGTCACAGGAATTTGTGTATCGCCCGAATTTAGTTTTTTTTTTAAAGAAAATAAATTCAGGACAAACGGGGGGCGGGCAAGTGGCGGCACATTTCATCCCCGTCTGCCTCACACTTTACTTTTTTCTTTCGCGAAATAATTGTGGAAATTTACGGCCGTTTCCACAAACTGGGCCTGAAAACGCGAGTGTTTGTGCGAATCGCAGCCACCGAAAAACACCCGGCGGTAAGTAAAAGTTAAAAATTTAAATAAAAATCCACGATCACGCGGAGGATTTTTTCATTTTAATCCGGCGCGACTGTTCTAAAGAGAGCAAGTACTTTCGCTCCCATAGACTTAGTGTCTCATAAATGTCTTTAAAATCTCCCCAGTGCGCAGTTCTACCATCTCTTGGGCCCTGTCATGTTTTTGGCATGTGGTATAAAGAAAGAGGGGGGGGGGGGGCGGGTGGCTGAACATTGCAAACACATTTTTTGTCCACCCCCCCCCCCCCCACAAGACATTCTCGGGATCGTGAGGAGGAAACCTCGGCCAATACAAACGCACCTCAATCGTGCTTTCTCGCGGTCCCTTTAAACGCGCCGCGTAGCTTGACACAGCGCCGTGCCCCGGTCTTGTTTCGCGATGATCCCACAGCGAACGAAAACTTTTGTCACGAATAATACGTCACGCGAAAGCCGAACGTGATACAATTCAAGCCAACGTGCTAATTCAAGTGCTTCGCTTCGTGAGAGAAAAAAATGACACGCTACCTCGGGCGCGGCTGCCGGCGAAACGTTCTCTCGGGGCGGAATGCATTCGTGCCTTTTTACTTTTTAAACGTGACAAGGAGAGAGAGAGAGAGATTTCAATGTCAGCATCATGATGGGCCGCTTTGAGGCTAAGCAGCCGTATCCGTCGTGATATCCAAATGATTTTGCCTCAGACCCGTACACGTTTTTGCCAGGCTTGCAAAATGAAATTCCTGCCGCGGACACAATAATTTATGATTCGCGTCATGGCAAAGCAAAACATGAGCACTATGCACGCACATCTGCGAACGCGTGCCTGTGTGTTCATATGCCATCTGTAAAATGGAACGTCTTTCAAATTAGAACGAAGTTACGTCAATTGGCAAAAAAGTGATTCCTACGCGCAAAGCTAATGATCGCGAGTTCAATAAATCACTGCCGTTGGTTGAGTTGCGGGTATGTATATCTCATTAAGTGCGTACAGGATTCTGTCCCAGTGTAATGGTTGGCATGCTGCACTTAAGATCTACAGGTCGCTGGTTCGATTCCATATCCCGGCACGACAGTCAGCGTGGAATAGGAGGCCAAATAATCAGGAGAGAGGCGCCCCCCCCTCCTCCTTTGTCTGTCACGAGCAAATCAAAATTGCAGTGCTTCACCTTAAACTTTTCAGCATGAATTAACTGTGCATATACCTCGGTAGGGCGCGGTGGTGGCGAGATGTTAACTACCTCGCCTAGTATACAGGAGGTCGTGGGTTCGATCCCAACCCTGACGCCCGCTGTATATTTGTAATTTGCATGTTCTTCCCATGGTCGTGTGGATTTTTCTCCGGGTCCTCCGGGTTTTTCTTTCAAATTTAGAATCAACGTGCGTGTGGAGTAATGTGGCTGCTATCAATGTACACACGATGAGTCACTTCGTTGAGCTATGATTTGTGGCCAGGTCACTTCTGAAAAAGAGTTGTATAGCTCAGTCGGCCTTACCTGGTAATTTTTTTTTTATAGTTTTATAGACGGGTGGGGGGGAGCTGGAGGGGAAAAGCGACCGATGTTTTTTCATGAACAACGTCTCGACTGCCACATCAGCATGAGCGGTGTGCGCCGGGGGCACCTCGACACTCGGGCGACGTCCGCTCCGGTTTCGCCGTCGCTCCCAACGACGGGCGCCGCCAATCAAAGCTGAATGACCAATTCGCTCTCGCTCCGTACTTCTGCAGGATCTTCCACAAGGGCTACATTGGCACGGCCGGGCGGCTAAGCAGCATCGGGCAGTCGGGCATCGGCTTTAGCACGAAGGACGTGGACAACGACAACTGCGTCTGCAAGTGCTCTCAGTTCGCCACCGGCGGTAGGTGCCCCTGCCCACCAAACTTAATCCCCCGCCGACTCCACCACCGCCCCGGTGCGCCAACATCGCCAGCTTCGGCAATGCCCCCCCCACCCCCCATGCCATCCGGGTGCCAGTTCCCCGAGCTCTCGGGATGCCCGCCGCAGTCACGCTCCCCCTGAGACACCCGGCCGACGTTTTTTTTTTTTAGCCAAACGTCCGTCGTGTCTCAAACGTCCCTCATCGTGGGATTTTTTTCTTCTTCTAGAAAGCGCCGTCACCTCTCACATCTCCAAATACTTTCTTCCCCTCCGTGGTCTCCACAACCCCTAGTACAGTCTGCTCTCCACCGAGGCCATTCTGCTGAATGTGGTCTCCTGCGCGTTGGTGCGTCTCGCAAAAGCAGCCTGTTACGTCATAGACCAAATATGGCAGAGCCACGTGAATAATGTGTGAATGTGTAAAAATGTTGTCTTATTAGTGATAAGTGTCAGCGCCTTTGGCAGTCCACTGCTGGATGAATGCCTCCCCATCCTGTGTCAGTCATGAGGGCAGTCTTGACCACACTTCATCGCGCTGCTCAAAGCGGGTTGGTGAAGGAGGAGTCCAGGACCGGATCGCATGAGCCGTGGCCAGAAGTCCAACTGTTGGGTTGGTGGTGCGCTGACTAGACTATTGGGAGAGAGCTTTTAGCAAGCGGCTGTCAAATGTGGCGCGGCACACGAGGGGGATGGTGATTTGTGGCCGGCACCACAACCGGTGGGATCTGCCCGCCCAGCGGCGGTGTGTTAACGCACCTTACCGAGTGCTCGTTGCGGGAGATGTATAGCATATTGTGACACAATTCACATACGCCACGTGATCTCACCACCGTTCACGCAGTATGCTTGAATCACGATTCACAAAATAGACGTTTCATTCCGCTCGCATGCGGTGACAAATTGCTTTCCCCCCGTTCTCTTGCCCTTGCAGGCTGGTGGTTCGATGCCTGCGGACCCTCGAACCTCAACGGGATGTACTACATGTCGGGGATGCACACGGGCAAATTCAACGGCGTCAAGTGGCACTACTGGAAGGGCTCCAGCTACTCCCTGCGCACCACCACCATGAAGATCCGCCCCGCCGACTTTCAGCCGTCCTAAGCCCGGCACGAGGCAGCCTTCCTTCCCATACAGAGAGTCACCAGTGGCGCAAAAGTCGCCGTGACTCAATATCCGGCCTCCTCCTCATCCTCTTCTTTTTCGTGCTTTTGTCGGTCAGCAGTTAATGGCAGCAACGTCTCATTGTGACGAAGAGTAAAAAGGAGGTTTTTGTTCCGTTACGGGCGCTTTTACGAACGCGAGCTGTCGTCGCCGTTTTCCTTCGTAGAGAAAACCCTGCGTCAGGAACCGTCGCCGGCTCAGTCGGCTCGAGATTTCCCTCCGAGTTTCAAATCGACCACGAGGATCGGGCGGCTCTCGTAAGCCGCGGAGTTGTCGCTCCCCACCGCCGACAGGAAGCAGGGGATGGTGCCGGGCTTGCACGACATTTGGCTGGAGGGGTGTTTGGCAGCTATCCCCAGGGTGCATCCACCTAATGCGGCGGGAGAAGCTTCTCGGCTTCGCGAAGGACCGCGCGCTCTACGTCATCTCCATGGGGGGGGGGGGGGGTGCTCTCACGACCGCATTTCCTTCGCAGTGAAGGGCGGGGGGGGGGGGCAGGGGGGGTGGTGGGTGGGTCAGTCGCGGGGGATAAGGGGCGTGCCACGGTGGTGAGATGTTAACTACCTCGCCTAGTATACAGGAGGTTGTGGGTTCGATACCGACCCTGAATGATGCCTGTGTAATTGGAGTTTGCATGTTTTCGCCGTGGTCGTGTGGATTTTTCTCCAGGTCCTTCGGTTTTTTCCCTCCACATTTAGCATCAACATGTGTTTAGAGTATTTCTATAAATTTCCACATGACAAGCCGCTTAGTTGAGCTATCATTTGTGGGCCAAGTCGCGTCGGAACAAAAGAGCTGGTTAGCTCAGTGGGCCCTTACCTATTAAATGAAAAAAAAGTTTTAGCCGTTTAAAGTTTTAGGATCTGATGGCAGGAATGTACGCTGCAAACCCCTGAGCCGGTGACCGCCGCGTTGTTTGGAATCACAGCGGGTTGGGTTAATTCAGAATCAGCGGGTTGGGTTAATTCAGAATCAGCGGTTTGGGTTAATTCAGAACCAGCGGGTTGGGTTAATTCAGAATCAGCGGTTTGATTTAATTCAGAACCAGCGGGGTTGGGTTAATTCAGAATCAGCGGGATTGGGTTAATTCAGACCCTTGCACTGTTGTGGATCCACACGGTGAAGCGGGTCCCTTTTTTTCTGGTACGCGCTCTGCTTCGGTGTGTGTGTCACGCTCACTTCGCTCGGAGAATTCCGAGTGAGTTCCCTGTTTGCGGCTGAACGGCGTGATATAATTGGCTGCACATGACCAGGGGCTGTGTCAGAGGAAGGGGATAAAAAAACAGCCTCGGTTCTTTTCGCTTCCACGTTCTGGTGTTAAAACATTTAAATTTGGTGACATCCCCCCAGGGAGGTTATTATTTTGCGGAGTGGCTCAAAGCAAGCGAGCAAGCAGAGCAAAGAGGAATTTCGTTTGAAAAAAAACCCCGAGTTTTCAGAGGTCTTAATTGAGAATGGAGTTATTAAAATCGGAGATACTGTACAATGTAATCACATTAAGTTGAAGTGACGCTAGTGTTGTCTGTCAGTGTTATGCACATAATACTTTTATAACATACAGTAAGGCTCTGATATATTAAAGGGTATATACTATGTTTATATTGTGGTAAGCTTAAATATATGTTGGGGTAGAGTGGTAACTCAGCTGTTTGCGTGCCGTGCTGTAAACCCTGGGACATGATTTAGTTTCCTGGCCACGCCGAACGTGGCCGGCGTGTGATATTTCAACTAGTTCTGGGAACCCACCTGACCAGCATGGTGAAGTATGGTCACACAACCCCCACGAACGACAGGTGCGGGGAGGCCTTCATCCAGCAGTGGATAAGAACTGTACATTACATTACAAACATATATGTTGCCTTCCCCAAGACTGTGAAAGAAGCAGCTAGATGTTTTGTTTGTTATTATTTTTACCCCAGAGGGAATCTTTACGTGCCCATGTCCCCAACAGTAGGTCGTGTTTGCCAGTTCATGGTAGTGCTGGTTGTGTTTACGTGATGCCACCAGCATAGTTCAACCGGAGGGGTGGAGTTAGCCGAACGAATTGCTATGGATTGTAGATTTCGTTGTAGCCAGTTCATATTTTCAGACGCAACGGGCCCGGAACGCTGTTTTGGGTAATTATTGTTGGGACGCCACCACCATCTCGCCTTAGTTATGTCCCCAACTTACCGCAGTGGTGTGCGTGCGGTGGTGTGTGCGGTAGTGTGTGTGCGGTGGTGGTGTGTGCGGTGGTTTGTGTGTGCGGTGGTGTGCCTGGTCCAGTGGTGTGTGCTGTGGTGTGCGTGCGGTGGTGTGTGCGGTAGTGTGTGTGCGGTAGTGTGTGTGCGGTGGTGTGTGCAGTGGTGTGTGCAGTGGTGGTGTGTGCGGTAGTGTGTGTGCGGTGGTGGTGTGGTGTGTGCGGTGGTGGTGTGGTGTGTGCGGTGGTGTGCCTGGTCCAGTGGTGTGTGCAGTGGTGTGCAACAAACTTGCGTAAATAGTGTTTGTGGTAGCCCAGATGCCCTATGAATATAGGGTACAATGATATGGGATGATTATGGAGTAGCATAGCTTGTACTCGAGTGGCAGTGCCTCATGATTAGCCTACTCCAAGCCAGCCCACGCAGCGTTCCAGACAGAATATCAAATTATAAATTGAGTGCTGGTTGTAGCTGAAGGAATGGTAATCTAGTGATCGGGTTGCCACCTGTTCGTGTTTTCCCAGGATTGTCCTTTCGTTGAGGTAGCTGCTGTTCTGGGAATCTGTAAGTCTCGGTTATTGTCAGTTGCGTAATCATAATAACAATAATGCACCGCGCATGCCGATGCATACACATGCATTTTCTCCACTCTCGCAGCATTGTGAGACATTCTTCATCTTTTTACCGTGATGTGCCTTAGTTTTTTTTGTATCTCAGAGGTGGTGGCCGCGTTTGGAGAATCTGGCACACATGCCCCGTTTCAGTAACAGCGATCGAAATTGGCTTGGAGGAGGTACTAAAGACCGAGTTTAATTCCTTAGCTATTTTTTTCACGTGTATTTTATTTGACAATTCGTACATTAACGTGTGCCGATGTGCTTTCCGCAATGTTTACAACACTGTTGCTTCTATTAGCAATAGTGGCACTCAATTTAAAAGGGCTTTTCGCTTATTGTATTGCATATTTTTATACTGTACGTGTAATTTAATTCCACTTACCACGTTTTCATTGTACAAGCTCTATTATAATAGATTTATTCGCACACTAGTATTGTGTGCAACGAGTACAATTCCGAGAGGAACCTTATCGGGAAGATGCGTTCGCTTTGTGTGTAAAGACACAATCATAGATTGCTTTGTTATTTTGTTACTTTTCCTAAAATCTCGACGTTGCATAAAGATTCCAACGCGGTTCGAGGTTCGAACACGTATGAATTGTACAGGCTGGGCACTGTCAATGTTGAATACAGTAGAACCCCGCTCTTATCCGCTATCCTATTAACCGCAAATCCTATTATCCACGGGAGCTGTAGGGTCCGCGAACACTCGTATTATCCGCGCGACCATCCTTCATATTTACAATTATACGCAAACTTTTTTTTTCCCGTGAACGAGTGGAGTACATTTTTACGGATTATAGGATCTGTGACGTTTGTCCCCCCCACATCGCCACAAAGACGAGGAGAGTTTCCGCTCTACAAAAGGGTATTTAAAAAAAAATCACGCTTTAAGAGCTCGTTGCGGGCTGGGTCTTTCAAAACCCGGCACTGCTGTCACTTAACCCAACACGTGAATGCATTTGATGGCTGTGGCTCCACAGCGTACGAATTACGTTCGCAGCAACTCTGTACACACTTTACTCGGATTGTGGCGACTTCACCAGGTGTGGATGTGTATCGCAAGTGCTCAGTGAAGCAGGCTGAATACAATCGATTCTCATGTACAACATTAAAGCACGCATTCTCGCCGTAGGCTTAAACAGTGGGGAGCGGTTGACCAGCGGCTAGTCAGCACCTTCATCCAGCAGTGGATCGACAAAACGACTGTCAGAATTTTCGAGCGTGGTTTTCCAGTTCGCCAGGCACTGCTGCGTGGGTAAGCGTAGGGAGGTTAGTCGACACGTTTGAAGATGCCCGCAGCACTGCGCGGCGATAACTTCAGAGAATAAATTCTCGAAGCGCAGCCCCTGTCCAGAATACCACACTTGGCTTACCAGTGGCTGTGAAACCTTATACGGGTTAGACTGTTGGCACGCGTATGGTCGTCAGCATTAATGGGTTAAATGGTAACACGTTAAATCCACGGCTCATGGTTCAACCAATAATCCGGCACTTTTATCTCGCGAAGGAGAATGCTGGCTTGCGCCGAGACAATCCAAAGGTTTGCGCAAGAAACGCGAGATGCACAATTTGTGGCGTGCGGAGGATCAAAGGCCGCTTCGCGAACGCAATCACTGACACGTGCTTTCTCTGGACAGGCTAAAGCGCCTTCTTGGGTGGTTGAGGTCATCACAAGACCCCCTTATCGGAACGTCTTCCAGGCCAGATGTCCTCACGCGTCACGGCAGCGCCTCGGCCATGCCCGCCTGTCTTACCCGTTAAACGCACCTCCGATTAGCACGGTTGGCTATGTAGGGTGCAGAAGAAGTTCAATGTGCGTACATTCAAACGTGTCCACTGGAAAGCTTTGATTTGCAGCTTGATGTTGGATTGGTAAGAATGTCAAGCTGAGCTGTGGAGGAGTAGGAGTGGGGGGATTGAAGGACTTGCGGTGGCAGTTCATGGGCCAAATCAGAATTTGGTACCATGGGAGATCACTAATATTTATGGATTCCAGTTTCTGTGTAAAAGCGGATCATGTCATGCATCATAACGTCTCAGTAGTAGAGCGAACGGCTTGCAATCGAGAAGTTGCTGGTTCAAATCCTGCTCGAGGTTTGACTCAGCCCATCATCCCTCTGGGGTCGATAAAATAGTTACCACTTAGTGTTTAAGTCATCAGTGATTGTTCTTTGCGTAGACTCGCCTTCGCCATAGGACCCTGGAATTTTCACCACTGGCTCAGTGTTGTTCACAGGTGATGGGCACTTTCTCAATGCTCATTTGTGCAAGATATCACTTGGACTTTGAAAGATGTTGCTACAACTCAAGGTTTGTCATTTCAGGTGGTTTCAGTGACCAAAAGAAATGTGGTCAGGGCCCATGAAATATTGGCGTTTCCTCTGCATGGCTCTACCCGATGGAGGTTTCACCACCTCCGAGACCGCTAATCCCATCACGAGTCATTTGTGATAATAACCACGGTCCATTTGTATTCACACAACCGCAACCAGCTTAGACAGATAATCACCATTTAACCAGCTGAGAGCCCACAACGATACACATCTCGCTCGAAAAGGAGAACCTGGGAATAGTCTCGGTCAACCCATTTCATGTTTGCGGTAATTGTCACTTGTCAAGTCTAAGGAGTGCGCTTGCTCATGTCAATTTGAACCAAAATTCCCCCGGTTTTGTTATTTTAGTTGTCGGTCGCACGGGTTTTGCACGACCCTCTTTTGCGCGCTTCATCCCTAGAGTGGCGCGAACGAGAGGAGCGGAGCGGCCTCAAATAGCCGGCAGAGTTGGTCGCTGGATCATCGATGCGTTTACACTTTCCTTTATTGCGGCGCTTGCGAGTTAAACGGGCACGTCGTCCTCGCGTTGCCAGATGCTCGTCCGAAAATATGGAATTTGCAAGGCAGCGCTTGTCACATCCGGGGTTTAATTTCTCGTGGAATATATTCTGGCACAATTGCCCCACCCGCACCCGCAAACCCCCAGGGTGGGGGGGAAACTATATTTTCTAGAGCTCAGCCCCAGGAATCTCCGGCAGAAATGAAGCCCTGGGTTACATCATTATCCCGCATGGTTTATTTAACGTTGTAATTTTGTAAAGACTTGGTCATTGCAAAGCACTCTACATTGTAAAGCTAACTAAGATAAAGCAAATGCGGAAAACTTCCTTTTTAAAACATGTGTATGGTTAATATTTTTGCTTGCAAAAATGTAAAACGATTGTTGTTTTTTATATATGGCAAACTTATGCATTGAAAATAAATAGTTCAATTGTACTTATTTGTCCGTGTAATTAGAAAACCATGTTTATGACCATATTCGTGTATTATTTATGCCACTAAGCCTCCCATGCAGTACATCGAAGAGGAACTCGAACAAAGGGGTACTTGAGATGATTGCTCAGCACGAAGTGATGGCAGACCAAATGCAATGTTCAAAAACAAGTATAGAGAATATGCACAGCACGCGAGAATAAACTAAATTGGAAAGCTACATTATACTTGCAACTACTCGATTTTTTTCTACTCTACGTATGCTATCTGAAATTAAATCCTCAAATTTCGTTTTAAAACAGGCAACTTTTGTTGTTGTTGTTGTTTTACTTGTGGCACACCATCACGGGAAGGGGCAGAGTGAAGGATGTTACGAATGGGGAAGAGATAACGGAAGGCGAAATGGAAGAGGGAAGAGACAGGATGGGACATCAGTGGAAAATGAGTGGATAAACGGGAGGACAGGGTCAGGAAGAGATGAGGATGAGGGCAGAAGAGGCTGCATCAGGGCCTCGACACTGCTGCACGCAGCGGTGTCTGTTTTCACAGGGGGTGGCGGAGAGGGGTTCAGAGTGGGGGTGACCACATACAAGTCACGTGATTTAAGGGACGCTTGAGCTGATTGAGAGATAAAGATGTATTTATGAATTGTCGACTTATTCATACTATTTCTGGATAACCAGTGCCACAACTTAACACCCACTTACCCGTTTGGCAATAATTCATTTCAAACGCTGTTGATGTAATGAGCACGGCTCTATCGCTTGGGCGTAATTTATGGCTCGTGACGTTTTGTCAGCGATCAAATGCGGCGCTTGTTGTAGAGGCTCGCGGTTCGAATCCAGTGGCCGCCCTGATTAATACTGCGGGCGTTGTTAACCGTAATAATGCAATCTGCGTCGCAGCTGACGTTAAATATCTCCGGACGTCATTCGCAAGAATAGGAATAGTACGTGCAGGCGTCAGGGTCCAGATTTCCAGAGTTTGAAAATCGCGGTACGGTTCTCAACTGGGACCATACACGGCAACCATCGCCCCCTGCTGGCAGGCTAAGGCCTCAGGTCATGTGCCACATGGCGTCTGTCCTGGTCTCTTGGGTTCCCTCCTGGTTAAACAAAGCATCGGTCGGTTGGGATGCGTGAGGATACATTTTGGGTGCCACTGATTGTTCCAAGAATGCTTCACCCTCAGAGCCCTTGCTGAACGTGCCCTCGAGTATTAATCACGCGAGGCGACCGTATAGGTATTGGATAGAGTGAAGTAAACATTCTCCAAATATTTATCTAAATCCAGTTAGGAATGTATAGCCGTGGCACTTAAAAGTTTTTGGAATGTTTCAACCCTTGAGCTGTGGGCAAACAAAGCATTGGCGCATCTCCGCTTAACACCGTTGAATTTAACGTAACCAACATTTCTTTAAAATAAATTACTTAAATCAAAAGAGTGAAGTGTATGTTAAACCTCTCCAAACAGTCTCTGAATATCCAAAAGATGACTTCACTGGGTTTTTAGGTAGATTCTAACATCTTGACATCTCAACTTTTCACAGTTATGCAACAATGTGATACCTACTGCATAAAACGGGTTCCCATACCGATGTAAAATTACGTCGTTAGCCCCTGGACCAAGATGTCCTAGCTGGTCGGTGCCACCCAGAGCGGCAAATGCCACCGGTGTCCACCACTGGCAGTGTTCACCACGTGCAGAATGCCCCACGAGCAGAAAGCTTGGAGTATATTACAGCGTCTGGTGTAGACACTCCTGCTATTTATGTGCACATTCCATCGATGTGTATTGTACCCTTCTTGAACAAAAAAAAAATGTCTCATATAATGCTACCACCGTGACCTTGCTATCATACACATTGTTGATTTGGATATTAAATATTTTTTTATAAAAATATTTGTTAACGTTTGTCACCGTGGGTGGTACCAAATATGCACATTTTGGATCAATGGCTTCAGGACGATTGGAGGTCTGGGAAAAGCAAAAGGCATCGTCTCCCTCTCACGCAAGCTGCAGTTAAATTGTCACTCATAGTAATTAGACGGCTCATTTAGCAATCACGGAGCAGTCAGCTGGATGCTCGGTGGATAATCAGGTGTAGTATATAAGTGGGTAATCAGGTGTAGTGTAAAGGTGGATAACCAGGTGTAGTGTATAGGTAATCAGGAGCGCCCTCGTACAGGCAGGCGTCTGTGCATCAGTCTCAAGGCTTCACAACATGCCGTGCGTTGCTGTGTTGCACCCTCAGCGTGGGTCACTAAACGGTGGTTTGACCGTTCGGGCCACTGGGGGAAGAAGGGGGTGGGGGCGGTGGTGTTATCAGAAGAATTTGTCAGCACGGAACCCAGCGCGAGTTGGCTCTGCCATCGGACGCGGGTTGTCTCTGCTTAGTGTCTGCTCGGAGAACGTCGAAGGCAGGCCGAGTGCAGAAGAGATTCGTGCCGTGTTCATCACTCTCGCTGCGCAGCGAGTGTTGTGCTTCTTGACTCTACTCCCCAAGTTATGTTACTGATTGTGCTATCGGTGTCGTGTAACGCGATGACGAATTGCCGTTGCTCCGTGACTCCCGCAGAGCAAATACAACACCCACTCCCGTCCGTGTTCGAGAAGGGTCCGTGGAAGGTGATATCGCAGAACTAATTATGAGACTCCTCTTCAAGTGATGCTCTTGTCCGCACTTAAAAGGGGGCACATTTCCTCGCGTGCCCTGCTACATTTTTAATTCTCAGAAGTGGGCTTCTACCAAATTAAGTGTGGTGGGGGTGGGGGACAACTAATTAGAATGAGATATTATTTTTGTGGGGTCATTGGTGAGTGGGCAGAAAACCATCAACTCATTACACTTGAAAACCAGGTTTAATCACAGGAGCCTGCCAGGTGTCGATCAGCAGTGCCAGGCTCAGTTCTATCAGTATCAAATCAAACTCGTGTTATATGAGAAAAAAAGTTTTGCCTGGATTCCTGCCTGCCTGCCTGGCTGGCCTGGAGCCAAGTGCGTATGCGTGGGGGAAACGTCACCGCGCATTTCTGCGTGATGACGTCAACCCGCATCCCACAGAGTTGAGCAGGATTCGTGCGTGCCCACGTCACGTCTCCCCCACCCCGTGTTTCCTTCGGAAATGCGTGCAATACTCCATCATATCATACTATAACATTATTATAGAAAGTTTCGCTGGCTGGAGACGGGAGGAGGGTCGGACGGACGGCCAGTCACGTCCAAAAAGGACACGTCCCAAGGAGGACCCTCCGTGGAATGGGCAGTGAGACTCAATTGTGGCTTTCTGAATGCACATTCGGCACCATTACATCTTGACAAGCGCAGGAGGAGACCGTGGTTACGAATTTCAGTTGCGCGCCTTCGAGATCGTTCCACTTTTGCGTGCGGCTTTGGAGGAGAGAAACTCCACATGTGCAATTTCAGCCTTCAAGTCGGCTGCGCTGGAGGCTCGGCGGTAGAGTAATGACAATGAGAGTGATTAAATAATTAGGAGTACATATTACTGCGTTGAACTTTTACACGGCCCAGTGTCGAAATGAACGCTGGTGACAAAGTGAGTTGGGGGGGTTAATTATTAAATAAATCAGGGGTTGTTTAAAAAAAAAAATGTTACTCCGCGTGAAGCAGAAACATATGGGCTGGACGATCGTTGCTACTCCCATAACAGCTTTGATTGCATTGTGATCCTGAGGCCACTGCTTCTCACAACGATCTGCTTTGTGTTTCTTACAGCGCCATCAGCCGCTGCAGATGCCAGCCTCCGGGGTTGGGTGAGATTGGGGGCGAGCGGGCGGGGGGGCGGGGTAACATTGCAGGTGTGTGGTGTCCAATTTGCGAAGGTACATTGGTTTGCTTTGTGTATCTTCAAAAGTTAGCTTGTGGAGAAGACGGCACTCGGACTGAAATGTAATTCCCCGAGCGATGTTCTGGACCTGAGCCCCAATCGAATTGTCAGCGGCTGTCTTTTATCAGTCCATGAAGCCAATGCCGCGGTTGAGACCAATAACTTTTTATCTGGGTGCCAGTGTCAGGGCCAGTCAAGGCCGGGGTATCTCGGCTGAGGCCAGTCACTCAGGCTGGTGGTGTCTCTAAGCCAGTGTTCTTACTTGATTTGAAGCTTTCGTGACTGCAGGAATTACTCTTTGGTTCTTTCGGTAAAGTCACGTGGAGAGAAAATAAATTAAATAATAGAGTACGACGTTTCGATTGCAACACACGCGACCGTCATCAGGTGGAACAAAATTTGAGAGAGAGACAAAACACAGACTTCACGAGCTTTCAGAGGCGAGCGGTGGGGATGGGCACATTCACATGCTAAGACATCATCAGTGTGTGCGGTCCGCCACACACTGCAAACCATTGGGGGTTGACAGCAGCACGGCGGTGGTAATGGGGGGGGGGGGGGTCACGTGTCGTATATCGTCGGGGAGCCGCACCGAAGGTGACCAGGACACGCCAGTGACCCGCTGGGCCTCGTAATGAAGTGACACTGCTCCAAGTCAAATGCTGGGACAAGAGGGCCACACCGCCCGAGGCGAGCTGAGTGGGTGTGCTCGAGCCGGCCTCTCGCTCCACGATTGGCCTCGAGGGGCCAAGATTGGTTCTCGGTCTCATTGATGTACAGGGACATAAAGCCCACCTCTCATGTCCCCCATTGGTTGTTCCACCAGTTGTTATGCAAACCATTACATGCAGGTTAATGTGCTTCAGTAATGAAAAATTGTTCAGCATTTTTCAGCCGCGATCATTCCACTGCTGGATGAAGGCCTCCCCTCCACCGAGTCAATCATGGGTTTTTGTTTTACGTAAGCTTGGCGGTCTGTGTGTTCCCAGTAACGTGGGACCGGTTCAGGCACCACTCGTCACTGACACGAACGGTGGCTGAGAATCAAACAAAGAAAAGTAGCTGAGTTCGTAGTGCAGCGCGCTAACCACTGTGCCACCCCTCCTTCCCACCACCTGTGTACACAATACAGCAAGTCTAATGGACTTCGGGGGTTGGGTGGTTGGTGGTCGGGGGGGAGGAATGGGTATTTTGTACCATCGGACACTCCACCCCACAACTCCCAATTGATGATGGGGCAGTTGTGGGGAGAGTGGAGAGTTTCTCATACCTGGGCAGTGTGCTCATGATCGGCTCCGGTTTGACAGCAGAGGTCTCACTCCGAATCAGTCGAGCGGCAATATATTTTAATCGGTTGTGTAACGCTGTGTGGAAGCTACCTGGTCTGTCGCTCTGCACGAAGTTTCAGGTCTTCTCGGACACGGTCATTTCCTCCCTTCTCTACGCTTGCGAAACGTAAACCCCCATAATGGAGCATCTTCGCCGGATGGAAACATTTAGGCTGGCTGCCTACGATCCATCCTGGGTTTAATCAGGCTGGATTGTGTGAGGAGCTCACAAATCCTTGAAAGATCTGGAAAAAGTCCCATCCGTGAGCTCCTCCGGCAGGCAAGGCTGCGTTGGCTGGGTCATGTAGCCCGCATGCCCAGCCACCGCATTCCTAAACAGCTTTTGTTCGGCCGGATAGAGGGGGCTAAACGTGCGCGGCGCGGGCTAGAGAAGAGATGGAGTGATGTGGTACAGGAGGATGTGGAGCTGAGTGGACTTGCCGATGACTGGTACCAGCGGTGTCAAGATCGGCCTCTGTGGAGGAGGCTCGTGAAGGACGCTCCTGGCCAGTTAGAGGCAGTCGCCCTCCAGCAACAACGGAGGGCAGAGGAGCAACGCTCACAACAACGAGCGGCTAAAGCACAACATGTTGTCACAGTAGGGGGCACAGGTGGTGCATCAGCCACTCATCCCAGTCAGTCGACCCGTGGCACCTGCTGAGTCTGCCCCGTGACCTCCTGCCAGCGGGCGTTCGACACTTCACGTGGCCTCAACGTACACACAGCCTGGCACAAGCGTCGTGGTGACGTCACAGAAACTTAGTGGCGAATGGCGCTTGTTGTTGGGGGGGGGGGGGAACTGCATCAGCGTCACTGTGTGACAAGGGACGGAGACGCATCAAGTCTCTCTCGCTCATGAACACAGCACGCGGCACAGAAGCGGAAACCATCATCAGGCCAACTCCGGTCATCCTCGCAGCAGCGGATTCTGGGTGGCCGCTGAACAAAGGCGGTGGTCATCCCATGGCGGTGCTTTTCAGATGCGCGCTGCTGCCGCCGTCTGGAACGTTCTTCGGAAGCCACTGGGAGCCATGCACTTTGAAATCACCTAGATTGAAAACTCATTTCTTTAGAACTGCTTTTTGTGTTTCGTTTGTTGTTCCCCCACCCCCGCCCGTATATGCGATTAGCACAGTCGGCTATGTGCGGTGCGAAAGAAGTTCAACAAACATACATAGATACATACACACATGTCATCACAGTAGCCGCTCTGCTTCCCATGTTGTGTGCACCTGCGATCATTCGGAAACGTCTCGGCTTGGGTCACAAAGGACCGATGTCACGATTGTGACGACAGCGAACATTGTGTGTTGTTATTGTTGCTGTTGTAGAGGGTCAAGCGGAATTTCACTTCAGCCGCCACAACGCACCTGCACCAACATCGCTTAATTAAAAGGACAGGTCTTTGTGTACGACTCTCGTGATCTGTAGTCGGTGTCACGGTGGCACAGACAGCCCCCCCTCCCCCCAGGGCATGCTGTGTGGTCCGTCTCTCTGCCCAGGCTCAGGTATAATCTCTTCTCTTGTTTTATGTCCCTCCCACTCCCCACACGCGCACACCTCCGGCGCGAGTGAATTCATCAGTTCACGAGTGATGTCATGCGCCGTGCGTGGTGCCACGCGGTTTGGGGGGGGGGGTGTAGTTTGTAACGATTTGGGTTTCGGGGCTTGAGAGCTACGAGTCTGGACTATAACAAATGTCACCGAAAATGGGTTCCGGCTGCGTGTTTTGTTGGACGCGATTTGATGGACGTCACGAGAACACGGCCGAGCGTTGATTGAACGGACACCTGGAGGGTTTACATGTCGGACGTCGTTGCCAATTGAGATGAACCTGCAGCACGATGGTCTAAACTCAATTTACGTTTATACAAGATTCTGGATTAGCCGTGCCTCTCGTGAAGAAAATGAGAAGGGATAGTTCGGAGTAGCCGCCACACAACTGCGAATTGCAATGTGCTGCATTCACAGCACGGTGAAGCATACTTATATAGGCAAATAGTTTTGATCGACATTAATACCGATCATCGGTATACATTTGCATAACCCTCGTGGTAATAGAATAACTGCAAACATCTAAATGTATTGTGACTTAATTGGCAGTGTAAATAATGCATTCACTCATGAACTTTTGTGAATCGCCTACTGGATGAAGGCCGCCTCATGCTGTCCAGACCGTCGGGGGTTGTCTGGCCATACTGCACCACACTGGTTCGTGCGGGTTGGTGAAGGTTTGTTGCTCAAGGAGCGGTTCAGATGTCACTCGCCGCTTGCGTTCGGCGTGGGCAGCAATGAAACGAGAGTGGCGTCGTGGGGTTCACAGCGCGGTTGAATGGCCACTCGCTCCAACGCAAAACTCCAAATTTGACCACGTGTGGTGGATTAAATAATTTGTGAGAGGGCATTAAGTTGAAGGCACTTTGCAAAAACTGTCGGAAAATATTATTGAAAGCAGGCACTAATTGCTGGCACAGTATTTACACGAGTTGATCATTCAGTGTAACTCCTAATCACCATCAAATTCCACCACAAATTTTAAGATCATATCACGACTTACATCTTTCTTCCTGAGTTACCACCCACTTGTGAATTGGCAATCGTCAACCACATTTTTTTTCTCTCCGGAACAACTTCTGTAATTAAATCTTCGTGTTTTTTTTGTTCGAAGCAATCATTGATTATCAGCAAGCATCGCTTTTGTTTTCTCGCCCCCCCCAAAAAAACCCCGGATAAAAATGCGAAAATTTGGGGATATTTGTGTGCGCGGGCAAACACACAAAAAATGAAACTTTCCGCTGGGGCCCTCGGTGCGCAAGGGGCCTTGTCTGGTTAGTATCGCGACCCGGTACCCTGCGGGGTGTCACGAGTCCTTACAGCGCACACGCGTCACGACGGCGTGGGGCTCGCTTCGCCGACACGATAGGCCACCGCCTGAGCCGGAGCCGGAGCTGCAAGGGGCTCGCGTTTCAGCGGCGCCGGTGACGTAACAAGGGACACAACATCTGACCGCCGGTCTGAACGAAAATTACATTTTGAGCAGCAGCGTCAACGCGACCGCCCGTCTGAATTGCGGCCCTGGGAACGGATAGAGATATGCGTTATTAACCTGACCGAACACGTGCGTGAAGGCGTGGGGGGGGGAAGAATGCACCCGTGATGGGTGGGAATTTCTTTGGGGAAACTGCTCTGGAGATGTCGTGACACGTTTCTCTGTGCAAGCCACGCGAAACCGATTGTCCGCGGAGTATTTTGGGGTTTTTTGTCGAGGGTTTGTCGAGCGGGGGGGGGTGCCTCTTTATTGATGGTTGCGGGTACGAGTTTTTCCCACTGTCGGCTTTGTTGGCATAATTCTGCACGAATTTTGCTCGCTGAAGCTTCGTTTCAGCAGGTTCATTATGATGCCCCCGCCCATACCCGAGCAGCCGTGTTATGCGTGCGCGTGTGTCTGTGTGTGTCTGTGTGTGTGTGGGGAGCGGTAGTGCAGAAGTTAGCGCGCTGCGCTACGAACCCGGCGACCCGAGTTAGATTCCCGCTCACGGCCAACACCGGTGACGATTATCTGAACCGATCCTGGGCCTCCCCTAGGTTGACTCAGCCTCAAATGAGTACCTGGTGCGATGTGTAAACATCGTCACTAGAGAGATAAAGTCGGTCCGGCGTGGTGCTGGCCACCCACCCCCTCGTGTGCCGTGCCGTCCTTTATAGGTGCTACCCGCTAACAGCACTTGCCCCACCAGTCTGTTGAGGATATACGGGGGATCTTTGTTTTTGTGTACAAGCGGTAGCTTAGCGGTTGATGAGCGCACTGTGCTTACTAACTCGGCGGAAGGCGTTCGTTCAGTTCCTGTTCATCGGTAAGGTTATTTGAACTAGTCCTGGGCCTCCCCTAAGTCGACACAGCCTTAAACGAGTACTCGATGCGGTGTATAAAATATGAGTACTGGGGAGACAAAGGCGGCCAGGCATGGTACGTTGCCACCCCATGTCTTCGTGCGCCGTGGTTGCCATCAAATGTGTTTGTGAACAGCACTTGCCCCAACGGCCTGTACGCTTATATATGGGGTCCATTGTCGATGTAGACGGACTTTAGTAAGCCAGTACGTGTCCTGTGAGCCAGTGCTTGTCCTGCTGTCGCGAGGCATATTCAAAACTCCAGTGTCATCACATTTTCAACCCTTTGGTCAATAAAAATTTGGATAGAGACGTCCCCACACGGCGTTGGCCACGGGAGTTGTTTGACCATACTTCACCACGATGGTTTTGTTGCGGGGTAGTTAAAGAGGCGACCCAGCACTGACATCGCTCGCCACTGAATGTCGACCATGGCCCGTAATCAAACTCAAGGTGGCCGGCTTCGCAACACAGTCCGTAGATCCACTGCGCCACTGTTTCATGCTCGCTGTTCAGCAGACACCGACTCTGTGAGACGCCTACGCGAGGTTAGGGTGATAAAGGTTCCGCGTAACTCCTTACCGTTGATGTAACGCAGCTTCTGCAAGGCGCCCGGACACTTAAACGTTGCTTTAAAAAAAAAATCGCTGATAAATGAGTCTCCACCTCCTGGTATTGCATAATAACAATATTTATTTTCTCTTCAATCACCATGGTACTTGTTTGAACAAATCTACGCGCAAAATTGACGACAGTGAAATGTCTGGGCTGTGAGTCGAGCTTGCTCCAAACTGTGTTTGCAACGTTGCAAATTATGCAATCAAGCCGACAAGGGAGCAGACGCGGTAATACGCATCGTGGGTGTCAGGAAAGCCCCATTGTGTTTGCATTTTGCTTAGAGACGCGCACCACATGCCCGATAAAATTCGTGGTATTTTTGAGTTCGGTAGTTTCCCTCCTTCAGCGAGGTGACGTAAATTTTGATTATACTGACGGGACCTTTAAATGCAGAGTAACAGCATGGGCTAGTATCGTCTTTGAGCCATGGGCGAAAAAAAAACACTTGTTTGGGACCACCCAGGATGGCAAGCGCTAACAATGATTTTGTTGCAGAATGTCGTCTCTAGGTCATACAAATATGCGTGTCAGCAATGGAACCGCGGTGGCCAGATCGTGAGAAGAATGTTGTGAAAGATTACGGAGAATATTGTGGTTGTGCGAAATATTACGCAATATGAAAAACAAAATAGGAACGATGTACCCCAAGGTATCTTGCCCATGGATGAATTTGCCACCCCAGGTAAAGAACCCGCCAATCCCCTTGGCTCATGTGCTGGTTAGACTCAGCGCAGTAGCCAGCAGTTGAGATTAAGACCAACTCCTCTTATCCGTGACGAAGTGGGGATCAAACTTAGCATATTCTATCTTTTGGGCGAACCCGATAGCAACCGGGAACCCGTTGCCAGTAGGACTGACAGCCCGAGTTTGCAAAGTGTGGCTGCATTGTGTTAACAAATCTACGCCCAAAATGACGTATCGTGACACGTTTGAGTGGTCGAGTCCGGCTTGTGCCAAGCCGCGTCTGCAGCGAGGCAGATTACGCATTCCGAGTCGAGCGTTGGCAGGGAGTTCGGGACAAAAAGGTCTTTAATTGAATCTGACCACGCGCAGCGCCTTGTTAAAGGGTGAGACACTGCTCGAATTCGGCTTCCAAGTAGATTGAGTGTCAAAGCCGTTAATTAAAGCAACGTGAGGGTCAACCGGCAGCGTGGAGCTTGACGTTTGAGCGAGACCGCGTGCGTCGTGCGTTCACCTCCCCGTGTCATTTTTTTTGGGGTGGCTTCTGAAAAAAAACATCTCGATTAAAATCCTCCCCCCCCATCACACCCCCTCCCTTCCCCAATGAATGCAATAGCTGAAAAGATGCCTCGCAATCGCCTGGTTCAAAAAACCCAGAAGAGCCTGCGGGAATTAAGCGTTAACTCGGAAAAGAAAATTAAGCTGACGTTGACAAGACTTGGAAAACGATCGTAATGTGTTCCATTGCCTTCCTGGAAATCGAGGCATGGCCTTGTAGCGCCGAACTGGACCACGTCTCCTCTTCTCCGAAATCCACACCCTTATTTGTTTTGTCCCTTCGTCGTCTTGATCATTAATAATAATAATTAGCACACTCTGTTATTCGTGCCATTATTGGAACACAAGGCCGCTAACGAATTAGGGGTGAAGCGTTCCAACCCCTAGCTTCTATTCTCAGTGTATGTCTGTTGATCTTCTTTCGCATCAGCGTACGTATCCTAACCGCGCTAATCGGAGGTACGGGGGAAAGGACAACAAACTAAACACAAAAAGCACTTCTAAAGAAATTAGTTTTTAATATTGATTTAAAAGTGCTTAGCACCAGTGGCTTTCTAATGCCAGAAGGGAGCACGCGATGCATTGACCGTATTTGTGCGATGGCCAGCCAAAAGCCGCTGAGAAGATGACCGGAGTTCACGTGATGGTGTTATGCGCCTTGACGAGATCAGTGAGGTAGTGTGAAGCATTTGTGGCTCTATGGAGAGAAGACGGTGTGACTTTCTGGTTTGCAACATTAACTAGGATGGCCAACTGGCTCCAACCGTGAACCTTTGCAACTAGCGGCAAAAGTGCCTCCGCTCCGCCGTGCCACTGTCCTGTTGGGGGATGACCACAGCTGTGATGCCTTCCTACACAAGTGCTTCCACTGAGCTCTTTCCTTCGCTATTTTCCTTTATAATTGGGAGTTCCCAGGCTTCTCTAGCTTTCGATGCTGTCTGACGATTGTGGAACCATCTTGTTCTAGGTCAACGTTTCTTGCCCGCAACCTCCGATTCGCACGGTTTGCCACGTACGGTGCGAAATAGTTTAACTTACAGACATACATACGTGTTGCTTGTTCACGTCACTGCTGGCATGGCGAGTCTCCACTAAAGAAAGCACGAGAGAGCCCCCCCCCCCCTCTTAGAATACATATTTGGTCTACTTTTCCCCGCTACGCCGGACGTCTTGGAAGAGGTGGAAGTACCGACGCTTCACCTCCACCGCATTGGGGGCCCGCCGGTCGACTCATCGGTGGTGGACCCATTTGTGGACAGAGGCGCGTGGTAGTGGTGGTGGTGGTGCGGTTGGGGATTTTAGAAACTCGCGCCGTCCTGGCAACTTCGGACCCAGGGGGGAGAGCGAATCGAACCTTGCGACCTCCGGATTGCAAGTCCGACGCTCCGGCCGTTGTGCCACAGCAGCGTCTCGTTAGATATAAAACAAAAACATTCACAGTTTGCGTTGACTTAACTAAAAAAAGAAAATCTAATTTTAAGAGAGCATTATGAAAGTAATGACGTTGTACACAGTCTTGGAACTCGGGTCGGCTCAGTGAGAGTTAACTTTAGATTTTATTTCCAAAGGAAGAGGTCTCGCTTGCAATGTTAAATGTGGCCGAAAGGGTTATCGCCAGCATCTCTTAATGACGTTCGTTAAGATGCCTTGTGGGTAATTAAAAGCAGCTTATCAAAACGCAAACCCTCATTTCTCAGGAACTTCTGAACAACCTCCCTCCCTCCACCCCCCTACTTCGACCAGGCCTATCCAGAGGTGCAGCTGCATGTGGAAAATATACGAACCCTCTTGATGATTGGTAAAAAAAAAAAATCTTCTCAAACATGATGTTGATTTTAGATGTGAAACCTTGATTTCATGGAAACCAGGGATACCCAGTCACGTATGTGTAGTTTAGGGGCCCAGCGCTTGACGATCGCATCGTCTCGCTCGCAGATCGCCGCTGTTTTTGAGCCACGCATCCCAATGGCTGTTGCGGCGAGCACGTGTTTGTGTGTGTGTACACGTGCGTGTGTGTGTGTACACGTGTGTGTGTGTGTGCGAGCGGTAGTGTAGCGGTTAGCGCGCTGCGCTATAAACCCGGCGACACGGGTTCGATTCCCGCTCATGGCCAACATCAGTGACGATTATTTGAACCGGTCCCGGGCCTCCCCTAGGTCGACTCAGCCTCAAATGAGTACCTGGTGCGGTGTGTAAACATTGCCACTAGGGAGACAAAGGCGGTCGGGCGTGGTGCTGGCCACCCACCCCCTCGTGTACCGTTCCGGCCTTCATAGGTGCTCGCTAACAGCACTTGCCCGTACAGTCTGTTAAGGCTTTATCTTTGTGCGAGGAGCGGCGGCGCAACAGTTAGCGCGCCGCGCGCCACGAACCCCGGCGATCCGAGTTCGATGTCGTGGCTATAGCATCGGCAGTGGACTGATGTCAGTGGCTGCAGTTGCGCCGAATAATGAACTCGTGTAAAAACGGTGTCAGTGATAAGTGGCTGTCTTCAACAAGAGGCAATAATGCCCAGATAGTTGCTGCGACGTGGGTTTTTTTTGTAATAACGCCTTCTGACAAATTATTTTACCCACCACACGTGGTCAACTGTGGGGAGCGGTGGCGCGGTGGTTAGTGGACTGCGCTACAAAGCACCCAACCACATGAATGAGATTGTCGGCCACGGCCGAACATCAGCGGCGAATAATATCTGAGCTGGTTTTGCACCACCCACGCCTCCCCCCCCCCCACACCACGACCCCCTTCGCTTCCCACAAGGCCGACTCGGGAAGACAAAGGCGGCCCGGCGTGGTACTGACCACACCACCCTCTCGGTCTGACACGGGATCACTTGAGATGAGTTCACATCTTATGAGGACCCGCGCCATGAACTCACTCGCTTCCCAATCCTTTGCTTCGCCGGCAATGCTCTCCACATCTTTCATAGAGAGCACCGGGGGATGTTTATCCGAAGAAGAAGAAGAATAAGGAAACAACAGAAAATAGGCAGCTGGGTATTCAGATAGTGACTTGTGTGGCTCTGAGAAGAAATCTGATCGCCGAGTTTGCAGATTCCTCCGCTGAACCGTGCGGTGTTGATTGCGGTGAGCTCACGGAGGTATGAACCCAGTGCTGTGAACCCTGAATTCGAATCCCAGCCACGGCTAACATTGCCAGCATGTGACGTAGACGGTATTGCTGATGACGGTAATGTATATCGTTGTGAATTTCGATGCATCGTATTAAATGTTAAGAAAATTAAGTTTTGCTTGGGCACGGCGCGTCACGAGAAGGGATGATGGTCGGTGGTTGAGGCTAACGATGGAGTGGCAGGCACAAGGGGGTCACGCTCCCAAGAGGAAGCACACCGCCGAGGTGGAATTGCGAGATCAACTCACGTGCAGAAGTGATTTGGATTGTTACATCATGCGACTGAGGGACTTAGAGGTGGTGACAGCATTCGTCCAGCAGCTGATAGATCGTGGTTGACAATGATTCATATCTACAGTATTTGGTTTTAGCATTAAAGATAACACGCAAGGACCAAGTTATGTAAGCAATATCAGCCGTGTATGAATCAACACTCTGGAATACTGCAATCTGCACGTGGTATCCACAGTAATTTTTGATGGATTATTATTTTAGCTCAACCGCACTATTTTGTGTGGAATGACAGCTCGCGGGCCCCCCTCCCTCCCACGGGGGCCCCCCGTTCCCGCAAGGCCCCCCCCCCTCCCTCTTTCCACCTGCAAGGGCACCCCCTTCTCACCCGTGGGGTGGTAGCGGTGAGGGGGGGGGCACCCACCTCCTGTATCGTATTGCACCGCTGCGTGACGATCTCGGGCAAGAGTATTTCTGTAAGCTCAGCAAGCTACAAACATGGGCATAAGCGACGCACGTCCCCTCCTCCCGCGCCCCGAAAAACCTGGGGCTGGGATTCATCAAGTCCCCCCTGGCCTCACGGAACCCTGCGCGGCCTGCGCTGCCTCACCGGGCCGATCGTCTTAACACGAATTGCCCGGACGAGCCGATACAAACAAAGGATCGCTGCACGGGCATAATGACTTTAAACCCCCCGCCCCAAACCTCCTACGCATTTCACAAGTAGTACTAATCGCATATCTGCATTTCCCATACATATGCTAAATTCCTCTTGATATGCAAAGTATTTTGTCAAGGCGCTCTTCCCCCCCTCCATCCCAGCTTAAATAGTCGCTCCAAGCCTGGGGTGTGTAATTCAGACTCTGTCTTCTCGACAGACCTGTTCTCCACCTGAGGACGGCTGCTTGCGTTGTGGCCGAAACGTCGTGAGAATTATTTTATAATGTTTTATTTGTATTATTTTATTATTTCCATTCAACGTGACTTTACCGAAAGAACCAAGAACAAAGGATCGCTGCTCTGGCGCAACGGTCGGTCCACTGGCCTTGCACAAAAATCCGGAGGTGTCCGGTTCGATCTTAAATTCCACACCCCCCTCTCCTCTACTCTTTGGTTCTTTCGGTAAAGTCACGTATAAAGAGAAAGTAATAAATTAAATACTAGCATACGACGTTTCGATTGCAACACAAGCAATCATCATCATCAGGTATAAATGAAATAGAAACACAAATCTAGTATACTTAGAAATGTAATGTAATACAACAGAGAGTCGGATAACATAACAGTCAACACCCTACCTGGTTGATTACGCTCTTCCTGAGAATGCTAAATTTGAGAGAGAGAGATAAAACACAGAACCAGAGACATATAGACAGACATATAAGTAGAGACAGATATCACAGAGATACATAGCGAGAGAGAGACGTACATAGGCACACAGAGAGTCCACCCAGCTGTATAAGTGGGTGCGTCACGGCAGTAAAGTTGATCGGTAAGTCGCGCGTGGTGGGGTAAGTGTGAGGGTTCTTCCACCTCCTCCAGTATGCCAGTGTGGGAGATCGGGTGGAACGAGCCTCTGGAGAAGCTGTCTCAACCTTGTGGTGTTTATATTGGTTAAGGGGCCGCTGTGACACCCGTCACTTCATTATATTATTCTTTGATGGCCCTTCAGCTGGGGAGGGGAGGTAGATGGCTGCTGTGCCCTTGAGAGTTCCGTCAAGTTCAGAGTCCCTCCCTACAGCAGTGGTGTAAGTAAGCAATTGAAGGGCTGCACCCTTACATTTTGCAAATGCTGCGCCGAAACAGAACCGTCTGGGGCTTTGCGAGGGCACTGAATAAATAGGCGCCACGGTGGCGAGATGTTAACAACCTCGCCTGGTACACAGGAGGTCGTGGGTTTGCCCCAACCCTGACGCCTGCTGTATATTTGGAGTTTGCGTGTCTCTCTCTCTCATCATCATCATCACGGTGGCTAGTAGATGTTATCTCTCTCGCCTGGTATACAGGAGGTCGTGGGTTCAATCCCGACCCTGACGCCTGCTGTATATTTGGAGTTTGCGTGTCTCTCTCTCTCATCATCATCGCGGTGGCTAGTAGATGTTATCTCTCTCGCCTGGTATACAGGAGGTTGTGGATTCGATCCCGATCCTGACGCCTGCTGTATATTTGGAGTTTGCGTGTTCTCCCCGTGGATTTTTCTTCGGGTCCTCCGGTCCCCCCCCCCCCCCTGCACATTTAGAATCGACGTGCGTTTCGAGTATTTGCCTGCTCTTCATTTCCACGTGATACGCCGCTTCGTTGAGCTATCATTTGTGATAGCCAGGTCGCTTCCGAAAAAGAGCTACATAGCTCACACTGGTAAAAAAAAAAATGTAAAAAAAATGTAAAAAAGAATGTAAAAAAAAATGTAAAAAAAAAATGTAAAAACAAATGTTTTAAAAAATGTGCCGCCCCTTAAACGCCCGCTCACGAATCGGCCATCACCAACTGGCACGCGGTTGTGCTTCTCGAGGTACGTTATCTGTTGGAGTAATTGTCCACGGTGGATTGCCATGGAGGCTTTATGGGCGCAGATAGCTTGGCGATGACTGATGCGTGATTCAGGGGCCCTCGGCCGTCGAGATGGAACACAGACGCGCCCTGGAGACAGGTACATTCTTGGCTTGCCCGGCCACAGATAAAAGATACGAAAGGGTGCGTATGCACCGTCGAATTTGGAATTTAAATGCATTTGTTAATTTGGAGAAGAAGTAAATACATCTCTGCAAACGCCCGGATTCTCATTAGTTCTCTAAAAACCAAGCAGCTGCGAGCCTGGTTCGTAGTGGGATGGAGCCTGCCTGGGAACACCAGGTTCTGTTGCGATTGAGCTAGGAGATCGGCAGGATATGCCAGTATAGCAGTGGATTTAATCCCATTAGTGCAGCGTTTTGGATGTTATCTACTCATATATGTGGGTTTTTTTTCCGAGGAACTCCAGTTGCCATGAATAATTCCCAAGACTCATTTACGGTATTTACCAAACATCCAAATACAGCAGCCAACTGACAAAATAGACTTGAGGCTCGGTGAGGCATTTCTGGACAAAAAAAAAAGACCAGTGTGGTTTAAGTATGATGGTCAGACCAACCCCCATGACCAACATACTGGGTTGACAAAAGGCTGTACGTTATTGTTATTAATAACACAGATTTGTATCGGTGTAACTCCAATCCGTGCGACGAAGACCCCTGCATATTGTTAACAACAGTGATCCTGACATAGCAAGGATGCTCAGATGGGTCGCTGTCTGGCTTTGAGCCATTCCCATTCCGCCTGCCAAGTGCCTTTTTGCGTTCCGACGCGTGCCCTTGGAGGTAGGGCAACGCATGTCCTGCTCAGCGTCCGATAGGGCCCATCCCGCGACACGTAGCACTAGAAGCGGTGGCTTTTAGGCTCCCCTACGAACAAAGGCGGTCAGCGCATAGCGGCACTTTCAGATGCGCGCTTCTGCGGCCGTCTGGAACGCTCTTCCTTCCGATATTCGGAAGCCACTGGAGCCATGCACTTTGAAATAATCTACGTTTAAAACTCATTTCTTTAGAACTGCTTTTTTGTGATTAGTTTGTTTGTCCTTGCCCCGCACCTCCGATTAGGCTATGTACGGTGCGAACGAAGGTCAACATACATACGTACATGCCCGCCGCCTATGAGCACAACGATGAAAGAAAAACGCGGAGGCATGAAAGCCGCCCGATTTGACGCCGCGCGGCTACAAAGAGCCTCACGTGATGGGAGAGTGGCGCGATTGTTGCGACTGATTTGACAGTGGCCAATTCATCAAGTGACCGCTGCATACAAGGCGCAGGCTTTGTAGGGCAGCGCTGTTTAAAAATGTCTAACGTTAAGTACGTGAATGCATTGTGGCTCTGATCTGTGTGGACGCCTAAAGTACAAAGTTTCGGCACGATCATCATGCCGGGGTTGAGATTTTGCGGCTGGCCCCGAGGAATGCGTCACGTGAATTATTGTTCTTGTGAATGCAATAGCGATGTCTTTCTGGTTTTCGGATCAATTGCGGAAATAAATTGGAAGATGAGGCCTAGATATGAAATTTGAGAGGTTTTTTTAAATCTCAGATTGGTCCGAACATGCGGTGTCAGAATAAAATACATCACTTTTATGATGTCCCCCGTGTGTTTTTCCCAACCTAGAGTGCCGTCACGTGACGTCATTTCGACGATACATGATGCCTCCTTATGGCTTAAATTATAAAAATATAAAAATGTTTATGGTAAAACTATTGCTTTACTGATGGGGCTTTGTATAGCAAAGCGTAAAATGTAATGCTTCAAATTATCCCACAAAAATATAATATTTCATACTTAAACGAGGAAAGTTATTAAGTGTAATAAATTTACATCTTAAAATTTGGATGGATTAAAATTTTACACTGAAATTGAGCCCTACAATGTCTGACATCTCAACAAAAATCAAGTCTGAAACTCATCCCTAGAACATGGCTAAGTACCAAACATCTGGGCACGGCAGAACTTGCTCGGGTTTGAAGTTGTGGTTCTTCATGATTGTCGCTCTCACAATCACTTCCTCATGTCACGTTTCATCAGAAACTGGCCCAAAAAAAACATGGCACAAAAAATTTGAACGCACTTCGGCCGGCTGATGTCGCGTTCTGTCGAGTGATAATTTAAAGTTGCCCACGTTCGGTGACGTTGTCAGGTTCTTTGCAATAATTGAAGGCTGCGGAAATAATTAACTTACGTTGTGCTTGTTATACCACGGTGTATTTGGGGTGCCGTCGTGGCAAACTTGGCCAGCGCACTGCGCTCTTAAACCCGGTGGCTTGAGTAAGATGACCGGCTATATGGCCAACCTCACTGGCGAGCGACTCAACCGATGCGGCCTCCTTCACCAGCCTGGTGAAGTATGGTCAAACAATCCCCGTGTGATTGACAAAGAACTGACAACTAAACCGCACTGTATGTGCATTCAGAGCTCCCACAGCATGGTTTTGAGGTTTCTCATGTACATTAAGCACAACCACGTGTCCCCTAAGTTGCATGCAAATAACGTAAAACGTTGAAACATAAACCATTGCAAATTGTTTTTATTAATTAGACATTATTGGAGTGTGCCCTTTTGTTGTTTTAACCTTTTAATCAGACTTCACGAACGTCTGCTTTTCATTTGCATTATAAGGTAGATTCAACACACATGGAACTACACGTAATACTAATTATAGAAACTTGAAGGCAACTCACCTACCCTACTCAATAACCCTCGCTTGTTTTTATCCAAGAGTACGGCAATCACTGGGATTACAATAAGAAATAGGAGAGAATACGACACAATGTGGACTTATATAGCCTCTAAACGCAACCAGATCTCAAAATGCAGTGCAGAAACACAGGGCAAAGTTACGCTGCACAGAGGGCAAAAATAGTCTGGAGGTCTCTATTCGAGTCTCCGTGTGAGTATACAATACAATGTGGATTTAAATCAAGTCTAAATGTGACCGCGTACCAGGACGCTGGGCAGAAACAATAGACGTATTTATGTTATAGAGAGAGAGGCGGCCAGTCATCGGCAGGAGAAAAAAAAACGAAGGTCTTAAACCTGGGACTTGAACAGAGCCAGGGAGTTGACAGCGCAGAAGTAAAACGAGTGCTTCGGACTTTCAGACTTTCGCTTCGCTGTTGAACGGTACGGTTTTTGTTGAAAAGGCAAATCAATCGGCACATTTGTTCATGGCGTGAAAACATGCTTTGATTGGCTCTGTCGGGTGGTGGAGGGTTAAAATCATAATTAAAAACATCCATTATGTCCACACGATCTCACCCAAATGATACTAATTGTGAATTCAGTAGAATTTAACCAGCTGTTGGAGTAAAATTAGTGGACTTGTTTGCTAAATGTTTCTACGGAAATGAAATGCATCCATGGTGCAACAAGGCCTCTTATAATTTTGCCGTTTAAAAATTGAGACAAATTTGATTTGATGGAATTGCAGACCAATCAGCCTCTCCCATTGTTCGAAAAGATCATGGAAATTGAATAATGGACGATTTAGATGCCATCCAAGCACGCGAAAGAGCTGATTTATAAAAGGTTGTTCTTCCATTGAACCACATCAATCAGATTGCATGAAAGACAAACAAATATAAATTGATTCTAGATTTGAAGTTTCGTGACTACAAGAATTCATACTCTTTGTTTTTTTTCGGTAGAGTCACGTAGGTAAAAATTTTAAATAAATCAAATCACGACGTTTTGGAGGCAACACAAGCTTCCGTCTTCAGGTGGAATCGTCACTTGATACAGTCATTTTGCTGTGACGGTTCCACCTGAAGACGGAAGCTTGTGTTGCCTCCGAAACGTCGTGATTTAATTTATTTAATTTATTTACCTACGTGACTTTACCGAAAAAAACAAAAAATATAAATTGCCATTATGCCTGTCTATTGTAAAACATGAAAATGATTTTGATTCAATGGAAACTAATGCAGTAGTCGTCCAATCTCTCACAAACCTAGGCCTTAACCATGGAATAAAACAACATGCTAGCACTCTTGGCTATAGACGGTGTGAAAGAAGTTCAACAGACATACAGATGGTTCTGATTCATTTTCTATCCATCGCTTCAAAAACGTCCTTAATTGAGATGTTGTTGTTTATGATATGGTAACTTCACTTGCAATTCCATTTCACGTATATTGTTGTGTATGTATTAGTGCTATAATCACACTATATCTTACTGTCATCATACTCTATATTACTGTTTACTATTTCTGCAACTTCATTTTGTAATTGTACTATGATCGGTGGAGCATTTTTTTTCCAGAGTTGACTTGTTATTTTATAACCTTGGTTTATCATCGATTTATGTTTCTGCAATATTTGGTTCCCTTTGCTCCGATTTCTATTTGTTTCATTGCTTTACTTTGATTGCTTTGTTTAGATTGTCGTCATTTTGCTAACTCCAGGTCACTCTCACCGATGCGACTCATCCTGGATTCTTGAGTTCCAACCTGGGCCAAACTAAATAAACGTGAACTTGAAACTTCGATTCATACCCCACTCAATAACCCCCTGCGCAATGTGTGTTCATTTGTTTTAATTCGTGAATTAATCATTCTACATCATAATCAATTGCAGCCCTTTGTCAATCCACCGCTGGGTGAAGGCCTCCTCTTCCAATATCAGTCGGGTGTGTTGTTTGACCATACTTCACCACAATGGTCAGTGTGGCTTGGAGGGGGGGGGGGGGAGGTGTGGAATATGATTTACGACGATGTTTGTACCTCCCCCCCCAAGTAGCCATTGATGAGAGGGATTTCTGCTCTATGAGCATGGGAGAGGCGGACACGGAGACACGCTTCCGCCAGTTATTCACGACGGCGTTAGCAGCTGTTTCCCCCGAGTGCTGAACGCAGCCGAGTGGACACGGTGGGAAGAGGCCGAGCTTCGAGGCTGAGGGATCGAGCAGCCTGCGAGGTTGGCAGGCTGCTTAAAAGACACAGTGGCTTAATGAATGGTTAGACAATTTGTCAAGGTGCCCGTGGGACCGGTGGATACAGGTCAAATAAATTGTTGAGCTGATCCCACACACACACACACAAAAACCTCCTAGGTCTCCGCTACCGTGCGTTCCGCCACATCAATTCTGGGGCGTTAGTGGACACTCCTGGGTTCTCTTCGTCGGAGGATCTACGCTGATAAGAAACACACTTTTATTCATAGAATGTCCCTAGCTCGAGGTTTGGTTTAATTCAGCGGTACAAATGCAGTGAGCGAGAATCCAAGAATATATTTTTTTTAACCTTAAAGGAATCCTGCGTTTCGTTTTCATTAGAACGTTGACAGCTGTTAAACACCATCACCGGCTGCACAATTGAACCAAATTGAAAACTGCACAATATCGTCATTCATATTTATATATTTCACAAAAATGTAGAACATTGACCAGAACTTTTTTGCTTTTAAAATGAAATACCATCGAGTGCCTCTCTCACCTAATGTGCACAGGAACAAAAACAGCTATATCGTGTAAGATTCCCAGCTGTGGAAATCTGATAGTGGGATCTATTTTAATTTTCTCGTTGTTTTCAGATTTTTCACCAGAGCTGTCACCAGTGCTCGCAAAGAGGCCAACGCTTGTGCAATATTTGTATCTTTATATATTTTCTAAAGAGGGTCGGAGAGCAATGGGCCCAAAATCCCAAAAATGCCAGGCAGGCAGGAAACAAACACCCTTCTTGAAGGTGCGAAAGCTCAGTTAACACATTTCTTATGTTGAACGAGCTTATGAGAACTTGGGGAAGAAATAAAACGTTTGGAGGGAATTACAACGTGGAGCGGTGTGAAGAGAGAGAGAGAAAGCAGAAAGGGAGGTTGTGTGACCTGCAGCGTGGCGATTGAATCCAGTGTGGATAAGATGAAACAGCGAGTCTGGAAGAATCGAGTGCTGAAACATCGGTGGAGGGATCTACGATTGAAGTTCAGAGTCGTTTATGAAGATTTGCTTATTCAGGCCCTACTTTCTGGAGCCACTGAATATTTTGCCAACCTAAAGTGCAACTTACAAGAATAATAAAAAACCAAACTCTGTAGATATTTCTACTTATAATGTTGTCATTTGGTAATACTGTTGTTAGGTATGATGAAAAAAAGACTGCGAGAAAATTTAAATAAATTCCTATTTCCAAAGAAATTACAAATGAGGCATAATGACGGCTTGTCGGTCATTCCCAATCCCCTGTGTACACGAAACCCAGACGCGGTGCGTGTTTAATTTAACCAAAGTCCTTTAAAGTCGAAAAGTAGTTAATTAAATGCTATTGGATGATGTTGATGGCACTCATTTGCCACTGGCAGGAGTTTTAAAACTCATTACTTATATCGTGAACACCTGGTGCTGGACCTAACGATCTGCCTCCTACTGACCCTAACAAATCGCACTCCGAACACTTGCCGCGAGCAATTTCCTTTCTCGACGTGAAACCCATCGATTTTTTTTTTCATTTTACGCCCAAAGATTTTCGGGGTGCTTGAAGTTTGAAAGTTTTTCCTCTTTCGCAAAACATCGTCGCAGCTGCGGAGCGAGCCACGGCAGGGAAAGGGGACTTCCTGTAGGGTGCCCTGACCCTTTGACCTTTCTTGCCCTTACAGTCCAACCACATCTGCTGAAGAGACTTTTTTTTGGCGGAGCGGGGGGGGGGGCACACTCGCCTCGTCGTTCGATACTCGCGAGCGCCTCGGGCACCGCCCGGCATTCCCGTCTCATTAATCTCGCAGCTCGATGTGACGGCTGTCTTTCAGCGGTCCTGTTTGTCCGGCGTGCCCACGTGCGTTTCGCGGCCCGGTGAGGGAAGTGACGCTACTTTCGCACACGCCGAACTGCCAAGAATGATTCATCTGATTTTGACGATGGCTCGGGGGAGGTTTTGACAAAACGTTATTTTCAGCGTAGTTTGAGTTCCCTTGGCCGATACAAATAATAATGATAATGTCTGTCTCTCACTATGTGCCATGGCTTTTCTAAAAGACGTTGGCGAACACGGCCTTCATTCCATTGAGCTGTCCATGGTATTACTCAATAACTTTTTGTAGTTGATACTCCTTGCTGCATCCAGTTGTTTAAGTTTGCTTGAGCAATTTAATTTGCTGTCTTTCCTGGCTTCTGGTACCTATAATTTTCGCAGTAAAAACACATCTATATTCAGCCTCTCGTGTTTTCATTACATGTCCAAGAAATATGACTTGCCATTTATAATGGTAATGTAATGACTGCGTACAAAGGCAAAGGTGCAGCCCTGCAATTGCTTTCTCAATGCCTCTGCTGGCTTAAGGGCCTCCACTGCTGAGGCTTCTCGCGAGGCCCTTCGAGAGGGCATCTGGCCTACTCGTACACTGGCCAGACATCTTGGAAGAGATGGAAGAACCCACACTTCACCTTACCAAGTGACCTGTCGATCGACTAACTGTGGTTAGGCGGGGGAGGGTTTAAGAATCTAAAAAGGTATAGTTTAACGTTGACTTACCGCTGGGATGTTTCATAACACACACGCTCTGCTTATATAACTAGACAAATGAAAAGTTTAAAGTTACAAATGTAACACATTTGGCAAGGCACTATTAAATGAAATGTTATGATGGTTTTTTTTTTTCCGGAATGCATAATTCTCATCGAGCAATGTTTAACAGACATTAACAGACGTAAACATGGCATTGGCTCTCTGCAGGAGTGATATATGATCCTGACAAATTGACTGCCTCTTCTGGATTCTAATAGATCAAATTCACAGCTTCAGTCAGAGAGGTTTGGGAGAATTTATCAGGGCCCGCTGCTCTCCATATTAAACTCTTCTAACCGCACCAATCTCGAGACACGAAATAAACCAATAAACACGACGTATGTTAGAGGAGCAACACAAGACGATCGGCCATAATGGAACATCTGCAATGTGTCCGCATGGACAAGTATTATTCGCAGCTACGATGCCAGAACATGGGGCTTTGTGTGCCCAATGTGTACACCACTGTTTGAAAGTTACCAGTGTCCTCTGTTCTTGCAAGAACCTGGACTTTTGTCCATACGTAAATTGATCAGAGTAAATATACTCCGCGAATAAAAAAGTTGAGATCAAGTAACAAAAAGATATTTCTACGGTTGAGACTTGAAACAAAAAATGTAGACTTTGAAACATAAAAATTCTGGTCTTAAAAAACTATTTATTTAAAAAAAAATTTAAAGAAAAAAATACCTCAAATAAATCTGGTTTCTTAAAGAAAACGACAGTTTTTTTTAATTTAAAATACTATTTTAAAAATTTAATGAAAAAAAGACTGGAAAAAATTCTGGTCTTAATTTATTTTAAAAACCTACTGGGAAATTTCCAGATCAGCAAAAAAGATGTCACGGTGACCAAAGCCGTTGGTGCCACCACACGCCTCGGTTGAGCACGTAGTAGTAGTATTTCGCGACCAATATTATCCACAAACAAGGTGTTTTTGGGTCAGATCGCGTAAATTATAAACGCGTCGTTAAAACCCGCCGCCACCCGACACAGAACGTGCCAACAATGTCTCCTGCCAAATCCCGCATCTGCTCCACAGTGGACACAAGCAGCGATGTCCACGGTCTGCCCCTGACGGTCCTCCTCCTCCACCTGGCCTTCGGCGGGGGGCCTCAGCAACCGGCCCTGCCGCCACCCTCCAAGCGCCCTCCTACCCATCGCGACGTGTTTTTGGTTTTTTTCTTCTTGGTTTTTTCGGTAAAGTCACGTAGAATGGAAATAATAAAATAATAAAAATAAAACATAATAACATAATTCTCTCTGTCTTCTCGACAGACCTGTTCTCCACCTGAGGACGGCTGCTTGCGTTGTGGCCGAAAAGTCGTGAGAATTATTTTAATATGTTTTATTTTTATTATTTTATTATTTCCATTCTACGTGACTTTACCGAAAGAACCAAGAAGATGAATCCCTGCAGTCACGAAAGCTTTAACTCAAAATGTTTTTGTTAAGTAATAGGTTTTTACCCTTTCAACTAGTACAAAAACTGACACCTTTATACAAGGCATCATGTTTGCAATAACCACAACACAAGCAATCAAAATGCAAACAAAAAGAAACAACTCTGATGATGATAATGATATGCACTGTCCTTGAAGTTGATTGGTCCACACCCGAGACAGCTTTTCTTAGAGCCTAATCTCCATTGGTGTTGGACCAGATGACGCCAAAAGGCCAGTTGAAAGGGTAAAAACCTATTACTATATTTTGCCACTGGTAAAGGAGGTCTCATAATGTTTTTGTTTGTTTAGTTGCTTGGGAACAAATGTAAAAAAATTATCAGCCAAGAGTTCAACGACATTTGGTGCATAATCGTACGACCAATTATAAACTCTGCAAAAGTTACACACTTCCGAGATAAATATGGCATGACAGCAGACAATTGAATTCCATCTCCTACACACACACACACATGAATAAATCACATTTCAATGTGACAGCTTTATAATGTAGCTACAAGCTTTACAGCAGTTGTATAATTCATTGCCAGCAGTTTTAAACACTTTTTTCCCCTCCCCAAGAAACGTTTTTTAATGTTTTTTCTCTCTCACAAAAACATTATATTAAGTGCCAAGCTGGAAACCAAATTGTGACAACACAAGAGCTTGGCCACAGCAGTGGTGGAGAGGGGGGGTGGGGGGCACGGCACGAGCCCATGGAGACCGTGAGCTGTGACGGCAACGCTGCTGAGACGACACAGATGTCAGGATTTGCAGGCCCCTACGCCTGTCACTGGCCCTCGATTAATTCAAAAACGTTTTTGTTGCTCGTTCGTTTTTTTTTAAAGGCAAACTATTTCCTTGACGACTTCAATTATGATGAACGGGTGCTTTTGCCGGTGGGGTTTTTTAAAAATTATTTTTCCTCCCCCGCTCTCTCCCCAATCCTGATCTGTTTTCTCCATCATTACACGACAATTCGTCAGCAACTCGACTGTTGTTAAATGCGGGGGGTTTAGGGGGCTTTATCTTCTTGGGCTTTCGCTCTGCTCGACTCCCGCTCGCAAATCACCGAGGGTACAGGTTGAATCCCTGACGGAGACAGCTGCGGGTTTTATAACGGGGAGACGCGCGTGCTGTCACTCGTAAATTCGTGGCGCCCGCAAACATTTATTTTCACAAGCCAGACAGACCACGCTGCTCAAAACATAAAAAAGTTGCCCGGCTGCGTTCAGTGTAACGTTCAAATGATGCGACGCGGCTCGGACGCGTAATGAAAGTGGCATTGCTCTTAATCGACGAGTGCTCGGATTTTTGTCATGTCTAGCATCGTAAGGATTAATCTTATTTATTCATTTTCATTTCGGACAAATGTTTTGTGTTACGCATAACGCAATCTTCGGCGACGCCGTTGTCACACGATGCGACAGACATGGGGCGGGAAATTCGGATAAGGACATTTGCTAGCCAGACTGCGGAGCACATCAACACTTGTTCCATCAGATCTGCCGATGGAAGAGTGAAATACCTTCACTCGGCATCACCGCTTGCTGTCTCGTGGCTAAACAAGCCTAGATTTAGACCAGTGCCGGATTATCCTAGTAGCAAAAGTAGCTACATATACTACGGGCCCCGCACTTTCAAGGGCCCCGCGCTAAATTATTTCGAGCTATTAATTCCTGTTTAGTGATTATGCTCTTGCTCTATTACTATAGTACTATACCGCCTTCAACTTTTACGAACGACTGGGTGTTTAAGCTTAGCGATTTGTCGTATTATCTGGCTGTATAGCAAATGAAAAGATACAATTACTTTACTGTGCAAGTTTAAAATGTATGTGTTTTAAGATTCACGTTTATTAATTTATTTAGGGCCCCTTTATAACAACGTATGCTACAGGCCCCACACGAGCTTAATCCGGCACTGTTGTAGACGTGTCGACTGTGTAATCGTTGCTTGTTTGAGCACAGCCAAAACGCGAGATGAAGGCTATCGCGGGTAATTTCTACAGCATTCACGGTAGCTTTAACGAAATATCACTCATTGAGAGGAGAAGAAGGTGGGGGTGGGGGGGGGAAACCCCCCACATGAGAACGTAACTTTTGTTTAAAAATAAATGCATGCTGTCTGGCTGCGACGGAGGAAAATAATGACGTCGATCTACAATGGGTCAATATCGCTTAATTAGGCTGAACGCATCATAATTCGTCTGCGCCGTGATGGGAGAATGAGGCTACGCGCCTGACACTGTGGGAAATAAAACATAAATGTGAGGTCACAGGATGCCTGCCAGGGGCTAATTAATGACTTTAGCACGTGACCAACGAGGGAAACAAAGAAAAACACCGCTCGGAATCCCCGAGTGCCGGTGCGTCCCGAGCGATCGTACGAAAACAAGGGTCGGGATTAGCGCGTTCGCTGGCAGCGAGCGCGTCTCACAGATGTTTGCGTCTCACAGAAAGTTCGCGTTCCCGCGAGTGAGAGGCGGGAACGCCACGGCTCGTTCCAGGGGCCGTTGTCCACGGAATCGGTTTCGTAGAATAACCCCCCCCCCCACAAAAACACAAGATGAGGAATAACCAAACCCCCTCCTAGTGCGGGACAATACTCTTTGATGCGGGAGAGGGGAGTATGAGCTCGTTAATATGACGACGACGACAATGCCTCCGATGCCTCCGCCGCCTGCCTCGGCGAGGTTTCTCAACGTCTCTAAATGTTTGGCGTACGCCACGTGGCGCCGTACGCGCAAGATGCCGCGTGCAGCGAGGCACGCGGCCCCTGCAGGAGCTGCTAGCGGCGCTCAAAGGGGGTGGTGTGGACAGCGCCACCCCCTCGACCACCTGCGTCGGATGTAACTTACCTGAGGGAGGGCCCAAGAATGGTTTATGTATCACCCGTCACTTGAGTTATCCATCACTGGGAATTGAACCCAGGAGGTGTGATTTATAATCCAGTGCGCTCACCGCTTCAACCTACCATGCACACAGATAACCATCGTCTGGATAGTCTTTCGCACCGTTGGGGACAGTGTTATTCGCGATCATTTATTAGGGCGACACGGCGGATTAGATGGTGCACTGGGCAACACCACACCCGGCTGCCATAGTCTCCCCCAATGTCGATGTTTAAACATCGCAGCGGTTACTCATTTAGGGCTGAGTAAATTTGGGGAGGCCCAAGACGAGGTCTGATGTCACTGATGGTAGCGCTGTAACGGGAATCGAACTCCAGTTGATAGGGAGTGGAAACGGCCGTGCCACTACTCCGTACACACAAATGTTCACACATACACACATCTGGCTACCTCCAGGAGATACTCACAGCCTGGGTGGCAGTTTGTGCCTGGGAGGGCTTAATGTGAACAAACCAACAATCCTGTGCCAGCACCGTAGGTGGGCGATGGACATAATGTCGTCAAATTTGGAGGTCTTAAAAGAAAATCGTAAAGGTGCAGCTCTGCAATATCATTCTCAAGCCACTGCTGGCAGAAGGGTCTGCACTAAAGGAAGCTCTAGAGGGTTCCTCGAGAGAGTATTTTGGCCGACTGTTTTATGATATGATGTGTAAAGCTTGACTTTGGATTTTGGCAAAAATGTAAATTCAGTTTTCACGTCAATTTCTCTCATTGTTGATTTAATGACATTGAAGCATCCGTCGTCAATACATAAAATGTATATAAAAGCTTAAATTTCATTAAAAAATTTCTACAGTTTTCATTTAAGTGTTATGTATTTCAGGATTATATTACATATACCGGATTCTAATAATAAGTCAATTTTATTCCCCTTCTTAAATTTACGTTGCACATTTATTTTGCCAATTTGTACCCAATTGCCTAAGGCCTAAAACCCAGCATGAGTAACCCAGCACATGGGCTCTACATTAGCAAGCTGCACATCATGTTTATTGCAATCAGATGTGCAAATGGACTCGGGTCCCCCAAATCTCCATTTGCACACCGGTCATCTGCTTCTGCCTCTGCCCTCGTGCAATGGTGATCACTTCAGAAGTTCACCGACCGGTTCGATCTCCCAGCACGGCAATTAAAGCAATGGGTACATTTATTAACTAACGCCTTTCCCCCACCACCAACCCTCCGTGGGTCCACTGTGGGTACTGCCACCTCTTACCGAGGCGTCTGGCCAGCAGGGCAGAGGAGGGAGAATATCCTCTGGAGGAACTCTCTTGAGCTCCCTCGAAGTTAGTGGGCTTGGACAGGAGGACAAAGTTGCTCGAAGGGATGATGACTCGTGGTTGAAACGAATGGCAGCGTGGTAGTCAAGGGAGGGAACGTGCCCGAGAGAACATGCACCAAAGGAGTAGGACCGATGAGATCAGCTGTCTAGAGCTCCCTCTGGTGGAGGCCCTTCTGCCAGCAGTGGCGAGTGCAAGCGAATGCGGGGCTGCACCTTTAGCTTCACCACCATCCGCTTCTTCAGCAACCGCCCAGGAAGCTTTTTTTTTAAATCGTCCTCATGAGTCAAGCGCGCTCGCACAATTACATGTGAAAGCGTTGGGAAGTGCGGAAGAAAGGAATCGCAATGTTTTCAATTCACATTGTTTGCATTCACAAAAATTGGCACAGTCGCCTGACCCGGGTATATAATTCAGTCTGCTGACAACATGTTTTCTGACTTGTTTGGGATGGCTATTGAGACCAGAGCGGGCCATTGGAAGATATGTGTAATAGCAGGTGCCAAGCGATAGAATAATCGAGGCCGAATATTTTATTTTATTTTGCAGTCACGGACAATAGGTCATTACTTCTCACCATCGCTCCCTTCCTTCTGCTCGACCTCAACGCTATTGCAGTCAACACCTGGCAGGGCTATCACAAAGGTGCTACGTTTCACAGACCAGACATAGTCTACTTGTACGGGGGCAATGTTCCTACGTGGTTTTACTCAATGAAGTAAAGTGTGCGGTAATTTGAACGCATGCCAAATTTCTGGACGGTGACGCCGCCCACACGTGCCTACTATGTTTAAATGTACAATGTTGCGTCATGTTTCACGTGCATTTTGAAACAGCTGGTGGATTGTGTCTTTGGTTTAGTACACCCGCAGTGTTAACGAGGCTGGCCGCCGGGCTCGAACCGCGATCCTTTGCAACAAGCGACGGACGCGCTATCGCCGGGCCATGTCGCCGACTTGACGAACCAATCACGCGAAAGCCAACCGTGTCCCGTTAAGTAGTAAAGTTACTTCGGCGCTTCTTAATGTGCGTTTCCGTGTCCAATTATACACCTCTCTGCCCCCCCCACCCCCCACGTGATCGTGTGTGAAACACGTTAGAACATGGGTAAGATCTTGCCCAATTCGAGTGTAAATGGGCTGAACCCGTTCGTGAGAACCACGGAGGAGAGATGCGAGACACATTTAACTGTGGAGTGGAGACCGTGGCAAGGGGAGAGATGCGGACAGAGACGGGCGGAAGAGTCAGACGACATCGCGGAGTTTGGAGGCCTCGATTGGACAGGGGCGGCTTGGGGGGTAGGAATGAATGGAAGAAAGTGGGGTGGACTGTTGCCCAGCAAGCCGACAACAAAAAAACCAAGAAGGGTTCCAGAATCAAATGCTTCCTTCGTTGGTCAAAAGGCTTAGGAAATGGCTTGCGACTGGGAAATATGCATTGCGCAACGTTGGCGTGGGTCTCCGCTCTCAAGAGCCGTGTGGACACGCGGCTTGTGGTGCGGAGCAGGCGTCGGCGTTCAGCATTGGGGCCCCTCAGGAAAGCACTTAATAAAGCAAGTGATGCAGTCCTAATGACTTGTAATAATGTCATTTGTTTAACCTTGACAGCCGGAGTCTCAGGACTCGTTTTCAGGAGAGCCCTGCATTGGCATATTCGGCCAATCCCTTGACAGTGTGTGTGTGTGGAGAGAGCGGTAGTGTAGCGGTTAGCGCGCTGCGCTACGAACCCTCCGATCCGAGTTCGATTCCCGCTCACGGTCAACACCAGTGACGATTATCGGCACCGGTTCTGGGCCTCTCCTAGGTCGACTCAGCCTCAAATGAGCACCTAGTGCGGTGTGTAAACATCGCCAATAGGGAGATAAAGGCAGTCGGGCGTGACGTTGTATATTTTTGTTCAATATGCGATACATACTCTTTGGTTCTTTCGGTAAAGTCATGTAGGTAGAAAAATAAAATAAAATAAGCAATACTGTATATCACGACGTTTCGATCGCAACATAAGCGGTCGTCCTTAGGCAAAAAATAATAATCCAGCAGTGGAACTGCTGAACCAGCGAGAGAGCTGTTACAACAAGAGGTTATATATGTGGCGAAGGGCAAACAGGTGGAGTCTGAGCTGGAAAGGAATTCTATCCCTGGACACAAGCACGTCAGTTGTGTTAATGGGGGAGATTAGGGAGAGAGATATTAGCACAAAATGAGCTTCCATCACCGCACAAGAGCACCGTCCCCGCATATGCACACAACAGCAGTGTTAATTGGAGATTAGCACTATGCTGATGGGAGAGATTAGGGGGATTTGCAAGTTAATGTCATGTGTATGTGTAACACAAGCTGCGGCGCTGCCAACTGCGTTGTGAGAGGCAAGCGCATCCACGGAAGAGAGCCACCGCAACGGTGGTCGTGCCAGTGAGACACAAAGCCCATCACACAGCCAGAACCATCGATACATCGAGGCTAAGGGAGCAGAGGTGGCCATGTTAGTGAGACCCCAGCCCCTTAATGCAGAAGCACCTAACAGGGTAATGCAACTCAGAGAGTCGGAGATAACAGCCAAACGGCAGGGAAGAATGGAAGCACCACAGCAAGTGACGACTTTGCTTGGCTAATAACGTCCTTCCAATGATTGCTCAGCTTATACCCATCTTCTCCGTTGAAATTGTCTCTGTGTTTATATATCTGGATGGCTTCATGGACGAATCTTTGATGGTAGCCCAAAGGTTTGCAGAGCACCTTGGTCTCGGAAAAAACAATATCGTGCGAGCCCACTGCGTTATAACAATGATCAGCCACTGCAGAGGTATTGCTTCTGCCGTGTTTCAAATCTGCCTTGTGTTCGCGCTACACGGTCCGAGACATTTCCCCAATGTAACTGCTGCCACAGACACAACTCAGTTTGTAGACACCAGGGTATTGCATGTCAGGAATGACATCCTTCACAGATGGTATCAAATCACGGATTTTGTGTACTGTATTGGATCAGACCTGGATCTTGTGTTTGTTTAAGATTTTGCAAATCTTTTGGTAACACCTGCTATGTATGACAAGGTGATGGTTTTGATTGGGTCCTCAGATGGTTGTCTCCCCATGGTTGCGGATACAGCTTTGCGGATTGTGCAGTCTGAGTATCCATTCATCTTGAGGGCTTGGTGTACGTGCTCCAGTTCACTGGCTAGGTGGCGCTGGTCGGAGATGCAGTGGGCCCTATGGTGTAGTGTTTTGATGAGGGAGTTTTTCTGGGCCGGATGGTGGTGGGAGCCAGGCTTTAGATATGAATCCGTGTGGGTGGCTTTCCTGTAGACGGAATGTCCCAACGAGCCATCAGGCCTCTTCTCGATCAAAACATCCAGGAATGGTAGCTTGCCATAATTTCCACTTCCATGGTGATTTTGATGGATGGGTGTATGGAATTGCTTAGCTTCTGAGATCTGATAAGATTTGGGGCTTTCCATGTGATTTCTTTGTGTCCGACTTCAAATAGGCCTATTTAACTGACTTCAAGTAGGCATATTTAATAACAAACACATCGGGAAACAAATTGGCAAGTAAACATATGTTCCACTTTCATTGTGTTTGGTGAAATTAATAATAATTCCCCCAAAAGGCAGTGGTTTTTTTACACGTCGCTCTTGATGTGCCAGAATAAACAACAATAACGAAACGATTTTATTTTCGGTAATGTTGAGACAACATTACCGCTCGCCTTTTTGGAGTTCTTTGCTCTGACACTGTGTGAGACTAGGCCCTCAAAGAAGGCTGTCTCTGGTGTAGGCCCATCGTATTTATCAGAGCGTGTTTTTTGTTTGCATGTTCACCACAAGTACTGTGTGGTTAACGAAGACACGATTCCTTGCAGAAGGTTTCTATTTGGTGATTGAACATCTTAACACCTCCTGTTTTATTGTCAAAAAGGGTAAAACCTATTCTCAACATTTCCGTATTCGCCGGATTATAGGATACTCCGGAAAGTAAGACGCGGTCCCAACTTTTGCTTTAAAACACATGCGCCCGGGTGTGGTCAAAAAGTGCGTGCCATATAATTTGGAGAGAACGGCGGTGATACATTTTGCACCATTCCCGTAGCAGCGCAGTCCTATCACGGAGCCCGAAGCTGTCCGCCGTTGGTGTTTTATGTCGACCGATACATTTTGAATGCAAAACGCCTCTTTGCGTTGCCTCTCTCGCAGGGTCGGTGCACTCGGAAATCAAACAAATACAGCAATCCACCGGCGACCCGTGATTGGCATGATACGTAACAAAACATCAAATCGAGTGTTTCTGTTGCGACAAAACGCGAAACACATTGCTTTGTGTTGTGATCTCTTACCGTTAAGTCTGAAAGTGTAGATTTTGGAAACGAGCTTAAAAAAGCAAAAGTGACGGTTGATATGTTGCCTTTACATCAACTGGCAAAGACCCTCAAGCCAAACTTGCCATTGTCAATGTGACAGAATGTCCGTCATTGATTTTCAGATTTTCACCATTCGGTTCAGAATGAATTTTTTTTCTGTCTATTGTGGTGCAAAACGCTTACACGTCGATAGTGCATGGGGGGGGGGGGGGGGGTTAGTGTCCTGTGTTAGAAACTCCAGCGGCCCGAGATCGATTCCTAGTCCCAGCTAACATCACTCCACAAGGCGTGGGGTTTCAGCTGGTCTTGTGCTCCCCCCCCCCTTCACCCAACCCACGCTGACGAGTGTGGTGAAGTGTGGATCCTCTGAATATGAATTCTTTGAAAAAGAGTTTGCCGTGTGTGCCGGCGGTCACAGACCAAATTTTGTCAACGTTTGCAAAATTGCTCACAAATTACTTCAAAGGGGAAAAAAACACGTTGCAACGTCGCTCCACTGGCAGACTATACTTGTCTGTGACGCATATCGCTTTCGTGATGGCCTTGCAATATAATTATTGCCCATATTGCACGTTGAACCTCTTTCGTACCGTGCGTAGCCAACCGTGCTGGGGAAGGACAACAAACTAAACACAAAAATCAGTTCTAAAGAAATTACTTTTCAATTGAGATTATTTCAAAGTTGCATAGCCCCAGCGGCTTCCTAACGTCGCATGGAAGAGCGTTCCAGACGGCCACAGAAGCGCATCCAAAAGGACGCACAATGTAGTGAGCGTCTTTGTTCGACGGCTCGCCAAAAGCTGCCGCGAGGATGACCGGAGTTCATGGGATGGTTTAAAATACCAAATGTACAAAATTTTTGTTAGTATTATTATTAAACAATGACCATTGTCGACACAGCATAGAGAGTCTCTAAGCCAGCAGTGGATGGAAAAGAGGCTCTTTCACGATAGTTATTCTATTTCAAGGTGGGAAATAGTTCTTTAGCAAGAGTGCAGGAATTACATTTTCATACAATTTCTTTGCTCGGTCGTACGTGCAGCAGGTCTTATGAATCTGTAAACAATTAGAGAGGGCTTGCGGAAGAATGGATGAATATTTTTCTTGGTAAAATGCAAGTGAGGGAAAAATCTTCACTTCCCAGCTCCAAAGTCACTTGACACGGCACGAAAGCTATAAAAATAATGCTGACATGGACGAAGGGGGGCGTGCGAGTTTGCAGTGTTTTTCACATCTCGCAGCAACTGATAATCCAAAATACACAGACACTTACCGCATCGTATAATGTGGGATCTTGTTAAAGAAGAATCGTGTTGCCTCCACCCAGAACATCCGCAGATGCGTATCTGCATCCCATTCTCGTAAAACTCGATATTCGCGATCATTTTCCATGTATTGTGCACACGTGGGACGAGGGCACTTGCTGAACTGATACTCTGGTTTTGGTATTAATAAGCATAGAGCATGGGTACTGCATGTATCCGTGTCGTAAAAAAAGAGAGAAATCACCAAATTAAGATGGATAACACTGGTCAACAAAAAAAAACATTTTTTTTCTGGCCTGGACTATTGCAGCTGTTTTAGACTAATTTCAGGGTGCTGATTCCAAATCTGATCTCAGATTTGCTCTATCACATCTCATTTTATCCTATTGGCATACCCCATTTTCATTGATTTTACCCGAAATTAACTCTGTCACTTATGATTGCAAGTTGTTGCGAGTCAGTGACTGCTTTAGTTTTAAAATATGGTGCTGTATTTTAGGATAGTGTGTTTATAATATCATTTTATGTAGATATCCACATTTATTTAATATTTTTCTTCTGCAGCTTTTATTGAAAATGCAATATTTGATATCTCAAAAACCTGATGTGATAGACAAAAACTGATGCCAGATTCGGAATCAGCACCCCACATATTACCTCAAAACCATTGGAATACCTTATGCCAGAAAAAGTGTGTTGACCAGTGTAATCATTCCGCTGTGCCAAGCGGGGCGGTTACGCTGGGACTGGAACTCGGTGGAGCGCTTTTGAGACGCGGCTTTGCCACGACGAAGCAGCGGCGTCAACCGAAGCTTGACGCCACTCTTACTGGACTGTGAATGACAACGACGGGCTGGAAAGATGTTTTTTGTTTTACATTTTCTCAACCCCACCCCTGCTTCTATTTGGATGCGATTCAGGACCGCGTCCATCGCGGCCAAGACGCAGCTGCAGTGAGGGCCCCCCTCCTAGGTCAAAGCCCTCGAACTCTGGGGCGGCTGAGTTATTAGAGCACGCGCTCTCGCCTTTCAGGTGCACGGCTCCGCTATTGGAAGCAGATGAGCGACTTTCACTTCTTGAAAACAAACCCCCCCTAATTGCTCAACTGTCTCAAGTGCGCGAGCCGTCCGCGCTCCGTCGCTCGCTCCTCTGCGCGGGTAGAGACGGCCATGCTTTCCGTTAACGGTGTCGGCTCTGATGGGATTGGGCGGCTGCGATGCACAGCAAAATGCATCGGCGATTTTCCTGCACAGCCACTTTGATGCCTCGGCAAAGGGAGCTGTTTGGTGTTCGAACATCTTAACACCTGCTTCATTGCCAGAAAGGGAAAATTTAAACTTTTCTTACGTTTCATCACTTTGCTACCAATAAAAATATATGGCTATCACCACTATTGTGCACGAGCTCTGTATTGTATGCATGCGTGTGTGTGTGATGAACTTCTAAACTTTGATTCTGATTCAACCGTGCTGATCGGAGGTGTGGGAGAGAAACAACAAAGTACACAGAAAAAAGCCCAGTTCTAAAGAAATTAGTTTTCAATCTAAATTTAAAAGAGCGTAGCTACAGTGGCTTCCTCATATCGGAAGGGAGAGCGCGTTCCAGACGGCCGCTGAAGCAGCGCATCTGAAAAGCGTGCGATACACTCGCCGTCTTTGTTCAAGGAGCCCGTACCGTTGGCACGATCTCGACCCGTCCAATTCTTTTGGGATAAACAACATCAGCTGCCCACCGTAGCATTTGTCACTCCCACAGCCAGATTGTCCACCCGCTGCCGGATTAGAGGCTCCCCAACACCGGTGCAGGCAGCGAGCGCTATTTGACCATACTTCACTGCGTAAGTATACATGTGTCGCAACCCTCCACCACCCGAACACGGCCAATCAGTAAAAAAATGTGTCACGTTGACAAAAGACAAAATAGTTCACTACTTTAGCCCACCGGTGTGTTGAAGAGTGAATCCACAACAGTACGCCGTTTCGCTGGTAATTACATCCAACATATTTGGGCGATTTTCCAGACTAGAGAAGCCACCCACGTGCTTCCGGTTTTAAATAGTGCAGGATGACGTCATCATTGAACCCAAACAGGTTTGGAGATCGGAGGCAGAAGTGGGGGGGGGGGGGGCTGTATTGTAATTATATAACAGATTAGAAATCAGTTAATTAGTATGTGATTCCTCTATAAGGAATTGTAATATGTACTGTGTATTACTTAATAATACGCTTCCAGGCTGCGCTAAGTCTGTAGCTATCAGTGGTTACAATTATTGGTATTTCTCTCAATTTCGATGGATTCTCTAATTAGTCTTGGCCAGTAATAGTTCGTTTTGCATGACACTTCAACGTTATCAAAATCAATTGAGTGTCCTTGTTGGCAAGCATGTTCTGCCACTGCCGACAGTTGTGTTTGAGATAATTTAATGTTCCTTTGGTGTTCTTTTAGTCTTACGCTAATGTTACGTCAAATATAGCATTTACAGCATTAGCACTTCATCCGATATACACCTTCTGTTGATAACTTAGGTAATGCATCTTCAGTACAAGACACTTACGCGATCTAACCCAAAAAACCTTTATGATGAAAAATAGTGGTCGCGAAAGCCCACGTGTTATACTTCACTGGTTCAGTGCGGGTTGTTGACGGGTGGGTGAGTGCAGAACAACGGATGTTGATGCCCTGCTCTATACTGCCCACAATTCAATAAAACTACCGGTTACATGCTTGTCTTGTGCAATGTGCAATGAACCAGCGACATGTTAGCATTTTACTTTTAGTATAAATTATTTTTTTTCACGAACATTTTTTATTTGTTGAAGGGTTTTGTACTCAACAGCTGTTATAAGGGAACTAAGTGCCAATTGAAAAACTTTTCATCAAAAACATTTTGAAATGTTAATCCTCACCAGGTCCCATTGTGCTAAGTGCAGTCTCTAACTCATATTATCCACTCTGGCCTCCATTTACGTGCTGTGAAATGTCACATGTTATATATTTTTGTCTTTTAAGGCTACGACGTTATTGATGAATGTTATTTGTTTTAAAATATATAATGCATGGAGATCACATATTCTGGCTTATTTGTTCAAAAGATATTCTCAGATACTCACACACAATCGTACGTGTGTATGCTGGGGTGCCACTCAAAAGTCACGTTTGGATATGTTCGAGGTCACGCTACCTGGTTTCATTCATTTTCCTGCTAGGAGGCTGAAGCCACGGCGAATTTAAAGGCAATCCGTCGATATTTACCGGTTGCTCCATAGAGTTGAAGAATGCATCACAGTCAGTCCACACAGAGAGCCACGGTGTAGAGAATTAGAGGAGATGGCGAGATGTTAACTACCTTGCCTAGGATACAGGAGGTCGTGGGTTCGATCTCGATCCTGACGCCTGCTGTATAATTGGAGTTTGCGTGTTCTCCCCGTGGTCGCATGGATCAACATGCACTTCGAGTGTTTGGCTGCTATAAATGTCCACTTGATAAGCCACTTCATTGAGCTATCATTTGTGTGCCAGGTCGCTATATAGCTCAGTGGGCCTTACCTGGTATAAAAAATAGCAGTAGTTTTTAGATAGATTAGAACGACATTCTCTTCAATTGTCCACACGCGGAGTGAGTGACACCCTTGTTGTAATACATAGATAACCATACAATAATGAATTGCATTCATTAAATGACATTTTACACATTCCTGCGGAGGGAGCTGGTAGGAACGTTGGGTTGCTCGGTCAATGGCCAGGGTCAACGGAGGCGTGGTGTATTCCGCAAATATGCCCGACTGTGAGTAGGTTAAACGTTGAGTTTTATATGAGCACCAAGGAGTGACCAGCCCCTCCCCACCCAGCCCCACCCCTCCCACCCCCCACCCAGCCCCACCCTCTCCACCCAGCCCTTCCCCACCCTCCCGACCCCGCCCCTCCCCACCCTCCCCTCCCCACCCAGTCCCTCCCCACCCTCCCCTCCCCTCCCCACCCAGCCCCTCCCTCCCCACCCAGCCCCTCTCTGCACGACGGACGGACACAATAATCCCCTGTGGGCTGGTGGAACCAGTGGGTTCCTACCAGTATTAACCATATGTGGAACCATTGAGATGCATTGGATTCGGTCATTGCTGATTTTTTTTATTGACTTACCTTTTGTCCGACTCCCGTCTTGTCAGTTTAACACGTAGGCATTTCATTGTCAGAATTAGATTAACAATTTTTGCCAGTTCTATGAGCAAATGCTTCAGTTACATCATCATCCTCACCAGTCGTACATGCACGTGGTGAGGACTATTCTGTCACGTGTAGACGGTAAGGCTACATAATTAAAATGCCGTTATTTCAACAACTGAGATATTCCAGGCCTTGCTAGCCCCTAATATGGCGTGCGTGCTCGTTTCTTTCGCAGCATTTTCTGGACCATCACACGAACGTCCGCATTAATTATTATTATGACAGCTTATTTTTCTTTCATTTCCCAGAGTTCGGGTGTGGAGAAATGCCCCCGCTTTTAAGAAACGAAAACTAGCAGCGATTGTGGTGCACGATAAAAATCTAAAGCAAATATGTTCAATATTTTGCGTAGCACAGAGAGCAGTCCAGGCGCTACGGGCATTTAACTCGTGGGCAATCGAGGTGTGGTGTAGAGCGGTGGTGCAACGGTTAGGGCCTCGTCCGATGGATCCGGTGACCAGAGTTTGATTCCCGGCCACAGCAATGGTAATATTCACAGAACCGGTCTTGCCCTCTCAACCTCACCAAACGCCAATTTTCACTGACCAGCGGGGTGAAGTTACGGTGCATGACGTGTGGATTGTAAATCGGGTGAACATTATTTTATGTTCTTATTGAGGCGTTCACCCGACCGCCGTTGCAATGCCTCTGTTTACATTCCTCAGACCCTCTTGTATTTAATGAAAGGCATTAGAATAGGGATGTGATGTTTGCTTCTATATATATTTTTTCATTACCAGGAAAACAATCTAACAGAAATGTTTAAAATTGTCTTTCCACGAGCCCCGAACTTCTGCATCAGCACAAGTCCTCCACTGATGCCTTCTTGTAATTCCCCTCCATCCTCCGTTCCATCAGTGTCCCTCTCTTTCTCGGTCACCCCCCCCCCCCGCCGCTGTTTCGCTCCGCTAAAGCGTTGCCGTCGCTCAAAAAACACAAACCCGAGGCTACAAGACAAGGAAATAAAAAAATCTGCCCGCTCTCGATAATTAATTATTAGTGTAAAATTTTCCCATAAAACAAATTTCCGCGCAGCGATGCCCCCGAGCCTTGATGGTGTCTGCAAATTTCACAACCCGCCACAGAAAGCAGAGCTCCGCTCGTTCTTATTATTGGTCTTATGTTTGCGGAGGGCCAGCTGACTTAGTCAATCTTCTTCCATGTGACACGCAGGAAGAACATACCTTTTGCCTGGTTCTCCTTAAATAAAATAACAACAACCGCATTGTACAGCGTGTGAAAGAGCACACGCGAATTGTCAACAAACTGTAAAATGTCGTCACTTTGACACGCAACGGAATACTTAAGTGCGGTGATGAATGGGGGGGGGGGAGGGGTACTAACCCCACTTAATTACTTGCGTGCGTGCGTGAATACAAGTGACAGATGATTGAATTGGCTTGCACCGCCTCTGCAGTAGGGCGAGCGCAACTGCATTGGCACGTGGGAAACGTCCGCTTTGAGAGCGATGGCCCAGAACGCATTACACAGAATCGTGAAGGTCAATACGAATTTGCAGCCGGTGCAGCAGTGGAGCGCGCACTGCTGTAACCACCCCCATGCGTTTCCCTTCCCGTGATTTTCGTCAAGCCGGCGCGTACCTCGACCCGGTCACGTCTCCTCCGCCGCGATCGGTGAGGCGCGCGAAAAAGGGCCGCTCGTCCGCTTTCGGTGAGTTTCCAAAGCAGTTTCTAGTCGTGGCAAATTAACCACGACGTAAGCAAGCCGTGGTGCCGTGAGATTTGCAGTCATTGCCCTCCCCCCACCGCTCCACCGCCGTAAATATTATTTCAATGATGTTTTTGGTAAACGCAGGCCAAGCTTTGGCCGAGGAGGATTTTCTGATTTTTTTTTCCCAGAATTGTTCGTTGCAATTAGCGCGTTGGAATGTCTTTGTGAGCGATTGCCCTTGATTCGATGGTAGCTCGAAGCGACGATATTGGGCCACTTAAAATAAACTGCTCCACGAACGCCGTGCTTTTCAATAGAAATGTGTCTCGCGTGGTTTTCGTTAATATTTTCCCCCGCTCAATGTCGGGCACGGATTTCAATTGCTGCGATTTCCTGCCACGGGTACGGAAATGTATCATCGTAATGGAATATCCCGTGTGCCCTCAGTGACATTCTGGTGTGCGTTACACCAAACAATGCAACATCGTTCATAAATTTATCGAAATGATATTTCGCAACAAGAATCCCCGAGGCCAAGTCGGCTTCCCGAAACATATCACTCGCCCCGAAGCATTTTTATTTTTACATCGCTTATTTTGCATTCCGACGTCCGTTCCGGACAAAACAGTGTCGATCGCAGTTTGGAAATTACGTAAGCTCCGTGCAAAGGAGCCGCAAACAGCCGTCCATCGATGCCATCATCTGCACGGCCGTAAGAGGGCCCACGTGCAAGCGGATTGCGTCAAGGCCGCGGTCGCCTGTTTTCTTTTCCATTCCACCCGGCTCTTCCTCTTGATCTGTTGCCTCATCTGGCAGGGAAGTGGGCATCCCCGCACCAGGATGCAGTGACAGAATTGGGCATCTGGCAAGGACAACAACTCTCAGGCACGTGTCTGCTAGACCGCTAATGGCCATCGTAGTATTGGTCACTCGGCATGAATATCTCGCACGGAGTTGCCTGTCCTCTGATTGAATATACTTAAGCGAGCTTCCGACCATGGCGTGCCATACCTCTTCTGTTTGCCTTCCCGTGAGAAGATTATTTTAAATAGTTTCAAAGGTCACCCCTTTTAAATGAACGATAATATCACGATGTCTTTCCGTCAAACATCGCAAGCTTTTGTCTTCTGTTGTTCGTTTCAAGGTCACTGCATTTCGATCAGATCTAACACAACATCTGAGCATCCCACCCCCGCCTCCCATCACCCGTGACTATTTAATGCAACCCCTTTATTAGTAATCAACTGGCCAAGTGCTTTATGCAACTGTTAATTGTTCTCTGTTGCATCACTGCCAACGCAGCATCACCAAATCGTTTTCTCAACTGTTGGTCGACTCCAAATCCACGTCTTCAATTAAAACATTAACGGCGAAGCCGCGGTACACACTTCAAACAAATAACACGATTCGAAGCGAACGTTCATTTCGCAATGATTGACGTTCCTGCCAAAAAAAGAAAATAATCATTGAATCACTGACAAGTTAAAACGTAGGGAGAAAAAAATCGTATTGTTTTTTGAACTTCTACATTTTTCAATGAAGAACTTTTTTTTTCTTTTCCACCCATGGCCAACCCGCAGAAATGCACTTGACAACAGCTTCAGTGAAACGGGTCGTCTCGCTGGGATTCTAACGACTGCAGAGGTTCAACGTCGCTCACATCATCGCCTCCTCACGCTTTGTTTATTGGCTGACAGCAGTCTCTTTCTCTCGCTCTCTCTCGAACAGTGCTGAGCAAAATCTATAGAGCAAGTGCCAGGCCTGAACATTTTAAAAATAATAAATATCTGCTCTTAAGTGTGGCTCCAGCTTGCTACACTAAACACTCCCGAAGGGGATGCGGGAATAAAAAATACCGAATTGCTGATTTCAACCACAGGACCACCAGGCCGCACTGCAGAAACGGATACTTGCGCGGTCATTTGGCGATCCCAAAAGCTGCATTACTCTGATTCCCCACAGCATCCAGTAATTTTAGCACCATCATCATAATAATCATCATCATCATCCTCATCATCATCAGCCACGGTCAATTCGCTGCTGGGCGAAGGCCGCCCCAGCCACCGTCACCTCTCGCGCTCCTGCCACACGACAACCCGCCTACCATTTGCACACGAGCTGATTTCATTACTCCATCTCCTCGTTGGCCACCCTCTACAAGACGTCCCATGCTGTCACGCCGTCGTAATGATTGACCGTCGGTCGAATGGCTCCTCGCGAATGATACATGCCTCCTCAGCAGCCTGTACGACTACATGCAAGTGGTTGAAATGAAAATGTAGAAGTCCTGGCAGAGGTGGGACAAAGTCATTGTTATGCAAGTCCAAGTCGAGTCGCAAGTCATCAAATTCATGACTCGAGTCCACACCTCTGAGTCCTGGTATGAGACCAATTCATCGTCGAGCCCATGAGAACGTATGTTGCCCTTCCGCAGCAACACCATCGTACAGGAACAGGAGCAGTTCCGAACGGTGCCCTCTAATATTTGCTGTTCTGAGAGGCGTGAGGTATGGTAAGCCGTGGACGTTTGCCAGCACATATTGGCCACTGGCTCTCGGGAGGCCTAGGTATGAACACAGCCACAAACTTATTTTTTTACGCCCTCCAGAAAACCACACTCGCCCACGTGCGACTCTGCCGAACGAGCGAACCGCTCTGTTGGACGAGCGACAAGAAACTCCGAATCCCGGCCCTAAACCAGATCTGACATCAGGAGCTCTTGCGCTACTCTGAGAGAGCAGAACACATGGACGCTTAACTGGTGGACAGATGGCACGTCCAGATGTTATGTGAGTGCTGGCAAATCACTTTATGCTTGCGTGTGCCAAGTGGCCGAGTGTATTGATAGCCCTTCCAATTGCCTCTTAATTCCATCACCTAATGCCCCGTGTGTTTCACTCCGGTAATGCGTTCCATATGGAGATACTCCTTTCTATAAATGTGCAAACCTTAATTTCGAATGCTTAATTATCCCTGGGTTCTGTGTTATTGTTTTATTATTCATGCCGAACCTTGTCGGAGCAAAACTGAAAACAAACATTGGCTGTTATGAGTTCAGCGCTGCGTGAAGACCACACTTTTCAAATAAAATCCTTTAGAGACCCGACGGGGCTCTAAAGTCTGCGTACGATGTTTGTAATTAAGTTAAAATCGTTTCTAATACAATGAAATACAATTCAGATGTATAACGGGGTCTGCAAGCAACTCCATCTCGAGATGCTCTACAAAGACCGCGAGCGTATTTTATTTTATAGAGAGAACGAGGCAGTCGATCAGAGGGGCAGAGAGGACAAAAAGAACGAACGTTCTTGAGCCGAGACCTGAAGAAATTCGACATCAAGACTGGCTGAGGGAAGGCAGTTCCAGACTCGAATGGCAGTAAAGGAGAGTGAGCGATCCCCCACTGAGCGAATATTCACTGGGGGGCTTGGGTAGAAAGCCTTTGTGGCTGGAGCTGAGAGTGTGTGGAGGGGAGTAGAGTGAGATGAGAGGGGAGAGGTAGGAGAGTGTATGGAAGGGAGTAGAGTTACATCAGAGGGGAGAGAGAGGTAGGAGAGTGCGTGGAGAGGAGTCGAGTGGAATAGGGGAGAAGTAGGAAAGTGCGTGGAGGGAAATCGCGTGTGACAGTAGGGAAGAGCTAGGCAGGGTTGGTGAGTCTGTGAAGGATCTTGAAGTCAAGTGTGAACTTGAAGTCGACTTCGGACTGGATCGTACTGGGAGCGAGTGGAGCGGTCGTGGTGTGGGGGTGATGCGGCCTCCTTTATGGGTGCGGGGCGAGGAGTCTGGCAGCAGACTTTTGGGATCATTGTTTTTCTGCTGAGACCGCATCGAGAATAATCCACAAGGTTGGAGGCTTGTGCAACGGACTGATGTGTGAGTGCGAAGGTCGCATCATTTCCCACGAACAATGTCACGCAATCGACGAAGTCGTCCCTAGAGCAGACGACTCCTGTTTGATCTTAATCCACTTCCTGTTCGATCTGAATCTGCTTCCTGTTCGAGCTTAAGCCACTTCCGGTTTGATCTCAATCTGTTTCATGTTCGATCTGAATCCACTTCTTTTTCGATCTCAATCCGCTTCCTGTTCGATCTTAATCCACTTCCTGTTCGATCTCAATCAGATTTTTGTTCGATCTCAATCTTGGCCAGCACCGGCGACATCGAGACCCATCCTGAGTGAACCCATAATACATTTCACGTAGTTATTTAACTTGCGTGTCGCCACCATTAGGTGTGTGTGTGTGCGAGAATTAACATCTGTTGTTAGAAAGTATAAATTCCAGACATTTTCAATCCACAATTGGATGAAGACATCCCCAACGCTAAGTCGGACACGGCGGACAGTTGGAGTGCGGTTTGACCATACTTCACCACCCCGGTCAGTGTGGGTTAGTGAAGGAGAGGTTGCAGGACTGGTTTTGATATCACTGATGTTAGCCGTGGCCAGGAATCGAACTGGGGTCATCGGGTCCATAGCACGGCACACTCATCCAGCACCACGCCCGGCTAAACCATTTGTTTATTGACGGCAAATCAATGAGCAGGGACGGCAGTTTGTAGGATGGCGTGCGCAGAGGCGCGCTGCTGATTGTTGTTGAAAGAGAATGTCCTTCCTCCCACGACTCCTTCCTCTTCCCTCCTACACCTTTGCGTGGCCGCATTCTTCCTGCAAACAAGCAACCAACGCGGCGGATGATGCTGCAAACACTTAAACAAAACATCGACCGTGAATGTCAAACGGTCGTACTCGGGGGAGGGGTGTGGGTTGAGAGGGCTAGCGCGAGTGGTGGTGGTGGTGGTGGAATTAATAGAACGCAGGGAGAATAAAACAGGATGTTTTTCCTTTTTTTTCACGGCCGGTCTCAAAACTATTTTGCATTCCTGATAGCGGATAAGGACGGTGCCTGCACGCACAGTGACAGCAGCTGGCTGGGCTGTCCACAACAATCCCTCCTATCTCACCGCATCGCGCCTCCGCTGTTGTTGTTGTTGCTGCTGCTGCTGCTGGTGTTGTTGCTGCTGCTGTTTTCGTTCTCGACGACTTCTGCTCCGGCTCTCTCGCACTCGCGTCTGTGGACATTTTCCGCGACGTTGGCTCCTCTCGTGCCGCGTGTCGTTCGGCACGATGTCCGACGTTTCGCTCCGAGGGCTGGATGTGTTCTTGGTGGCTTCTTTTTTGGGGGGAACGTAATTATTCCTTGCACTTAGAGGAAGGCGACCTGACGATGCAGGCAGTGACGAGAAGGAAACTGGCACTGTTTGGACACACACGTGTAGGATGGACAACAACAGGCAAAATAAAAAAAAGTGTGTTGTTCGGCAAAAATGGAAGGAACAGGAAAGAGAGGAAGACCTAACAGAGGATAGCTTGACGATGGCATCACAAGAGATTGGTGCCAGAAAGCCAAGTCACTGCGAGTGGCTCTCTCGCCAACAACACCGACTTGGAGTATCTTTCCTTTTTTTTTTATACCCCTCGAGCCTTCGAGATTTCTCGAAAAAAAGTCACGTTCGTTTGAGCGTTGAGATATCTCACTATATAGGTACTAATAATAGGGTTTTTCCCCTTTTTTCTGCCAAGAAAACTGAAACCTTTTTACAAGGAATCATGTCTACATTAACCACAATACTTGTGGTCAAAATGCAAAAAAAAACACTGATAAATATGCATTGTCATTGAAACTGATTGGTCCACACCAGAGACAGCTTTCTTTTGAGCCTCGTCTCAATTGGTGCTAGACCAGAGGACGCCAAAAGGCGTACAGCTCAAAGACAATGCACTATCAAAGTTATGAGACCACAAGTATCGTGGTTAATGCACACATGATTCCTGGTAAAAAGGTTTCAGTTTTCTTGCCAGAAAAAGGGGAAAACCCCTATTATTATATTTTGGTACAGGCAAAGGAGGTCTAATGATATGTAGGTACTGTTTATCGGGAAACAATTCAAACACGTTCGGTAAAACTTAGAATTGTCAGCTGAAGAAGTCATTGCTCAACCCTGTTTATTTTCTCACCTATGCGTGTTAGCTTATAGGAAAATATATTTTATTTTAAATGTACTTATTTACACGTATTGCATAATATGTGCCTGTGCATTGTTTCAAAAGCTACATTTACATCTGGGTCACAAATAACTCTATTAATCGTTCAATTTTTTTGTCCGTTTTGCACACGACGACGAGTTTCACGGTCCAGAAATGTGGAGTCGGGAGACCGGCGAAACGGAACAAGTCGAAAGTCAAGAGGCACCATTTATCCTGAAGTTATCTCGTTGTGTTGGGGTGGGGGGGGGGAGTAGGGGGGGTAGTAGGGGAAGGGAAATGTGTCTGTGCGTCCTCTGTAAATACGTTTGCTATACCGATGACAGATCAATCACTGGAGCCTGGGTCGGGGCTCGCAAGGGTTTTGGCCGTGTCCAGCGCAAAAGCTTCGCCAGGGACACCCCACCCACCCATCAACCCCGAGAGCACGAGGTTTTGGTTCGACGTCTGCGCGACTGCGAATATTACTGCGGCTTTGCGAAAAAAGTAATCAAGGCAACCCACCGATAGAGAGCCCACGGCGAAACCCACGCGCGTGCCGCCGGCAAAAGTTTTTCGCGACGCAAATTCATCGCGGCAATAAAATAAATGCGCGTTTTTTTAAATTTCTCCTCCTCTAGAATTATTGAAAGAATTCCAAATGGGAGTAATACCGCTTGGAATATATTTCAACAACAGCTCGGGGGAAGTGTTTAAACGTTGTTTGTTTTTTTGTTGTTGTTGAACATTTACTTCTCCATAAATCGGAATTACAGAAAAAAAAAGTATTTGAACTTTAAAACGTCCCAGCGCCGTCGAGGTGGGAGCGGACGGACGTGACGGCAAACTCTGCCGACGCGATCCCTCGGCATCAATCTTCTGTCGCGCGTGCCAAGACAGGGCCGAGACAATGGTAACCGGCACCTCGGGTGATTGGCAAAAGGAAATAAATAGATTGGCAAAAATAAATAAAAGGGCTCAAGCGATCGCTGGAACCAACAAACTCCCGATTCAGGTGGTTTTTGTTCTCGCGAGCAGCCTGTGAATGTGGACACTTTTTTTTTTCTCCACAATGAACGCCTTTGGCCAAACCTGTACCCCGGTCGTAAGGCTTGCCAAGGGGGCTGTGCTTCATTACCTCAGGGTGTCAGGCCTCGCAAACCCTCACCATCCATTAGACCGCCAGGTGTTGCGATGTACATTTTCTATCATCTGGTTGATGTAAAATAATACTTGGGGGGTTAGTCCATTATTTATTCATATTTCAGCAATGCTCCAGCTTCAATTTTGCCACGCAAAAAAAATTACCACATCTGGTTGCGGTATTCCTGTCCCCCTCGTTGATTTGTTTCGTGGCGAAATGAATAGATGGCTAGGAAGAACCTGCCACGACCAGCCAGAGTGGTGTCCCTCTCTCACTTACCCCCCGCGCTCGCTCTGTCGCGCAACACTCACATGCCTCGCATCGTTTCAAGCGACGCTCAAATGTTTAATTGGGTTAAAGGTGCAGCCCTTGCAATTGCTTGCTCATTGCCACTGCTGGAGGAAGGGCCTCTCTCTCGAGAGAGAGGCGTACAGCCACTCGAGAGAGAGAGAGCTCTGGAGGATATTTTGGCCTACTCTTCCACGCTAGCCAGGGAATACCCACACTTTAGAAACATGCGGTTGAGTTGTTTTGTTCCCCCCTCCACATTTATAAATATGGGTTTCGAGTGTTTTGGTTGCGATAAATGTCCACATGATAAGCCACTTCGTTGAGCTATTAACTTGTGATAACCAGGTCGCTTCTGAAAAATAGCTGCATAGCACAGTGTGGCCTTGCCTGGTCAAATAAATGTAGTTAAGTTAATCCCACCACACGTGACCTGCCGATCGACCTACCGTGGTGTACTCATTGATGCCGCTGGGATACACAGCGGTCGGGGGGGGGGGGGCGGATTTAAGACGTGCAACTGCCGCGCCAGGAGATCGAACCGGCGCGTCCTGGACTTGCAAGCCCGGTGCGCTAACGAGTGCCATCGACGGCGGCATCTCGCAACGTTCGACGGCGTGGAAATAAATTCACCGTTGAGCATTTGCGCCAACGGGGTGTCAAGCAACAACAGAACGCAGTGGGAGCTCATTCAGTTTGTAAAATAAAACTGGAGTTGGGGGGGGGTTTAGTAAAAAAGAATATGTATTTATTTGAAAATATAATTATTAAAATATATTGATTTTAAAACTAATTTAATTTAAAACAATATTATCTATTTAAAAATATATTTATGTATTTGAAAATATATTTACAAAATATGTAAATATTTGAAAAAAAGATTTATTAATTAAGAAATATTTATTTATGTATTGCGACGGGCGGGGCGTAAGAGCTGCGCGACCCAAGGGAACTCCAACAGTCGTCAACAGCCGGCCCAACGAAAGCGTGAGGCCGACAGAGCGATCGAAGGTGGGGGGGTAGCAGGGGGCGGTGGATCCATCACGACCCCCGCCACCGCATTTCCGTCACGAACCGAGGGACCCCCCCAGCCCCGCCCCCCAGCCCCTCCGCTCATCGTCACTTCACGGTTGACGAGACATTTCCGAAGATGGTTTTTAGTATTTGTAGCCGTGTTAAAAAATAAAAAAATACAAAAAAAATGCGGAGATGGTTGAGTCGCGATTGTCCGACAGATTGCACGGGACGAGATCGGTGGGGGGTGATTTTTACAACGCGTCGCGCGGCGTCTCTCTCTCTTCCCTGCGCGCTTTGTGCGACCCGGGCTGGTGTGGCTCGATCAAAACGGAAATTAATTGGCATCGCGACAGACACTTTACATCGGCAGCCCGCGGCGGTGTTTGGATAACAAGCTAACAAAAAAGTGGCGGCTCTTTTCTTTTTCAGTTCTACGAAAGTCCTCCCGGCTGCCACATTCCTCGCGCGATTCTCCACGGTGACATCGCACGCGTTGCTCTCGTCGTTTAGCTCATCTTCGTCGTTATGAAGAGTGACGGAACACCGTAACTGCGTAATGTACTGGCGAATAGGTCATTGCAACGTGTACGGTATTGCTTTCTCTCGTGCGGTCCTGGAATTTGTGTACGTTCAAGGTTATGCGAACGGGCGTTGTGTCGTGCTCAGGGTTTTTTTTTATTTCTCGAGTGCTTTCCGGCAAGCACGTCAACCCGCAGCCCAGCGGGTTTGGGATTTTCGGTGACCCACCAACCCTCGTATTAGACATGGGTGGGAATTGAACTGAGGTCAAACATGGGCCGGCTTTCATTAAACACCAGCACCAGCAGCAGCAGGCAACGCTCTATACTCGAGGTAGAACGTGAGCAACTCCCTTCACTTCCTGAATTGCTTTACGGGCACGTACATGTATGTATTTTGAACTTCTTTCGCACCGTACGTAGCCAACTGTGCTAATCGGAGGTGCAACGTTTATGTACTCTGCGACCGCTGAACTCAACTTTATTCCCTGCCACAGCTGACATCAGTGTGATGTGATATCTGAACCGATCCTGGGCATCCCTCCTTCACTGAATCGCAGTGGCCAGTGTGGTTAACGAGAGGCAAGGCACCCCCATAACTGACGCAGCATTAGGAAGCCTTCGTCCAGGTGTGAATCAACAAAGGTCTGTCATTGTTTATTGTTCTAACCACTTAAATGTATTTTTGCACCAGCACGATTTCGGACTTGCTGCCGTTACATGTCGTAATGTTTGGCTTTTGAGGTCACGATATAATTTGTGATGTAAATTAATCCCGAAGGGACGTTCATTAAGGCTTGTGTTCCTCGTTTTATGAGGTAGGGCTCCCAGAGGCACCCACGGTCATTTTGCGCCGCTACCACAACAGGGCTCCTCGGGATGATGAAAGCAATGGTCTCAAGACGAGACCAGGAGGGCATTACCACCCAGGGCCAAGCAAACACAGGTGGCGTGAAGTCACACGAGTTGGGCCCCAATCGGCCACGGGAATCCGATCCCTGAATGTTGTCACGAAGCTGCCCGTTGTGCATTTAGGCTTTTAGGGGCGGGTGGAAATGTTTTCTTTCCCCGACAAACATCGGCCCGATGACCACTCCTGTGAAACGTTGATTAAAAAAAAATAAGCATGGGAGTGACGAGGTGAAAAAGAAATTGCGCTTGCAAAGGGCTCCTATTATTCTAATTAACGTAATTAAATCATTACTTCAGCTACAGAAAAGTCAGGGACCAGTGGGCCGTTCAAAATTGTTTCCTGAAAGATGGCGGAAAACCTCCCACCCCCCCAAAATTCCAAATTTCAAAATGATCACGTGGCCAACAGAAAGTCGAGCTTCTGAAGCATTTGCCAGATATTATCGTAATTTTTTTTTATTAAGGTCATCGAGTCTTTCACAATAACACGAAGCCACTTTTCTCCCGTTTTTTTGTTGTTTTTCAAAATCTGATAAGAAAGCGCAGAACTTAAAAGATTTTGGCTCCGCATTATAAAAATTGTCAAAATACGTTTCTCTTGAAGAGAGCAAGGCCACGCTGCTAATTGGACGCGGTGACGTATTGGCATTTCCGTCTCGCTTGGAAGCGAGCGAGCTTCGTTAGTTTTTTTCTAAATTGTTAAAGCTGAAATAAGGCAGAGCGCAACTCTGACAGCAACCGTTAGCGAGGCCGTTCCCCGTAAGTGGCTGTGCTCGATGCCGTTATTCATCTGACAGTATAAATACGGGCCGAGAAAATTGGCACGCAATATATTCTACGGGACATTTTTTTTTTTTGCCAGTATCAAAATGATGAAAAAGAAACGAGGAGAGGATTTGCCCTTTCTGGCAATAAAACAGGAGGTTTTGAGATGTTCAATCACCAAATGCATCAAGTCTACACTCACGAAATGCTTGTGGAAAGAAATGCTAACAAACATGCTCTGATAATATATGCATCCGTCATACTTGCATTGCCTTTTTACCGGTGGCCTTTTGGCGTCCTCTGGTCTAATGGTGAGACGAGGTCGTTAACAGAAGGCCGTCTCCGTTGTAGGCCAATCAGTTCCGAAGACAATGCAGATATCAATTCTAGATTTGAAGCTTTCGTGACTGCAAGGATTCATACTCTGAGGTTTTTTCGGTAAAGTCACGTAGGTAAAAAATAAAATAATAATAAAATATTTAAATCACGACGTTTCGGAGGCAACACAAGTCTCCGTCTTCAGGTGGGACCGTCACAGCTACATTTATACTGTAACAGCTCACTTGATACAGTAACAGCAAAATTTATACAGTAGCAAAAAATGTATACAGTAAATTTAGCTGTGACGGTCCCACCTGAAGACAGAGACTTGTGTTGCCTCCGAAACGTCGTGATTTAATTGATTTATTATTATTATTTTATTTCTATTATTATTTTTTACCTACGTGACTTTACCGAAAAAACCTTAGAGTATGAATGCAGATATCATCAGAGCGCGTTGGTTTGCGTGCCGGATGTATGCGTCACGAGACGGGATGATGGCGAGTGGTCGATTAAAAAGATGGGAGTGCGAGCCAGGAGAGTGAACGCGCTCAGCAGGACGCCCGCCGTGGAAATGGAGCGACGAAACCAGCTCGTGTGCGATGATCCGTGGATCGTTACACTGCGGGGCAGCGATTGACGGCGACGGCTTGGGGAAGACTTCACTCAGCGCGCATCGATCAAGGCTGCTAATTGATTGACGGCTCAACTCTAGATCTCAGGCAGGGTGGACACGTTTACACTTTTTCAACGTTCTCAAAACATAATCCCACACAAGTGACGCGTGGCGTTTGTCTTGCGCGCGTCTAATATTTCTCTGTTTTCGCGTTTTTTTCTATTCTTTGCGCATGACGATGGCAGCAGTTTGGTTTGGGAGCTGAAATTGACACCATCGAGGTCTGCTCGCCACGACAAGAGGGCTTCAGGAGAGAGACTTCGCGTCGTTTTTCTGTTCCTCCTCCGTTGAAAGAGCGCAAACTACGGTGGCTTACATCAGTAACTTGCCATCTGCATGCTCTATGTATATTGTATGCATGGTGTGCGTATGCATGTTGAACTTCTTTCACACCGTATATAGCCGACCGTGCTAACTGGAGGTGCGGGGGGAAGGACAGCAAACTAAACACAAAAATAAGTTCTAAAGAAATGAGTTTTAAATATAGATTTAAAAGTGCATCGCTCCAGTGGATCCCTAATATCGGACGGAAGAGCGTTCTCGGTGGCAGTAGAGGCGCATCTGAAAGCGCGCGATGCAGTGACCGTCTTTGTTTGGTGGCAAGCAGCCACAAGCCACTGCTGCTGCTGCAGCTGCAGCGAGGATGACCGCAGTTGGCGTGGTGGTATTTTGTGCTCCTTGACACACATCCTCGGCGTGTGTCTCCTAGAAGGCGACGGTGTGAATGGTAGTGTTTGTGTGTGTGTGTCATCTCAGTCAGTCGACCCGTGGCACCTGGGTCTGCCCCGTGACTTCCTGCCAGCGGGCGTTCGACACTTCACGTGGCCTCAAGGTGCACATGGCCTGGCACAAGCGTCGTGGTGACGTCACCGCCACTTAGTGGCGAATGGCGCTTGTTGTTGTTTTTCTAAGTATAACAGTCACTGGGCACTGTGTAGAACACAACGTGTTTTCCAGTTCATATTTATTGTGTATCAGAATACGCACATTCTTCCTTTAAAATATAAAACGGTATAAAAGAAAATGTTAATATATAACTATTATATACAAAGGGCTCATATATATATGTCAAGATGATGTTAAAATGTAATCACCACACGCCGCGAAGTGATTTTACATGATAGCAATATAACGGTATTACGCACATATATATATAACGTCTGTAATCTTTTCGAGACTTACTTTAAAAAAAACAAAGTGCTTCTGCACTTGTAGTGAGAGCGGCTTTAGGAAATCAGCCGTCCAGCAATAAAAGCAGGCATTGTCATGATTGAAGCATCTGGGATGAAATTTGTTTGGAGAAAAAAAAATCACATCCCTTGTGAAATGTAATGAATTATCACCATTCGGGGTTCTGATCCCATTCAAGAATTGATTCTTCCGTGTCGCCGTTTTCACCATCTTATTTCTACTAAACTTTTATTTTTTCCACCTTATGTTGACATGTGTGCCCGTGCCATTAGCCCTATCGGCACCTTTAGCATTTCACCTACATGTGCTTTTAATTCGTTAAAACCATCGATGGGTGCATCGTGGGAATTGTCAATTGAAAAACGGATGCATCGTTACACCCCTAATATCTGTGATCAAACATTAATCATTTATATAAATAAAAAAAACTCAACACATTCGTCAATATAACACTGCCTTTAAAATAAAAATATGTATTATAAAGAGAAGGTCCATTACCCAAAATGTCGCCTCATATACGTTTTTATTCTTTTAAGGCCACAGTGTTATTTACAAATGTGTTGAGTGATTTTTTGTTATTTGTGCTTGTGTATAACTGCCTATGCAGCAGCATCAGCAAAAAATAACTCGCTAAATAATTTATCTGTCAGTTAAAAACCGTTTGCCTTTCAGAAAACTGTCAAGAATGTCACGTGACTGAAACAAAGTTGCATTGATACATGTTAACAAATAACGTATATGTATAGATGTGTTAATGAATAACTCGTACGTTTGTACGTTGAACTTCTCATTATTGTCGTTAATATTATTGCCCTGGTATTTTCATGACAACGAATTGGATGCGTAGCTTTGGAAACGCACGTGGATCGTCAGCATAAAAAAAAAGAAATGCGTCGATGAAATAACGCGAAAATAAATCGGATGGAAGTGGCCGTACAACCGCTTTGAGTCCATTTTAAATACTACCGCCGGATCGCATATCGTGCCATGTGGCCCAGGCGCACGCGTTTAAGGCGCTCTTGCCGCGTGCACATAACCGCGGCGGGAAAACACAAAAAAAGCACACACAACCCCAGAGCGGGGTTTTACTGCCAAGCTCGTGTGCGCAATAAAAACCCAGCATCTGAACATCTGCAGCTTTTAATAAACGCAGGAAGTCTCGGTGGCGGATGTAAAGACGGAGAGGGGGGGGGGTGTTTGTCGTACGCTAAATAATTGTTGCAAAAACAAAACGGAGATCGTCACAAGTCGCAGTCGCCCAAACCCTCACCCACAATCCCCCGCGCCGCCCTGGCAACCCCGTACGAGCTGGTTGTGATAAGTCACCGCGGCCGTACGCCTTCAGTAACTGAGCGGTTATTTGGATGTTTAAGCCATCTTACCGGGGGCAGATTCGAGGGGAGGTAACAAGCGGGGATATTCGTCTCGGGCCCCAAGACTCCAGGGGTATCCATGATAAAACAATATATATATTTGAAGAAAAGTTGGACTGTTCATTAATATCATAGCTCTAATATTAACACTATAAACAATGGAGTTATACTTTTACTGGAGTGCGGTGACGGTTGGGCATTGTGTGTGTGTGTCAATATCAGGGTTGCCACCTCTGAACCACAAAAAACCAGGACATGTCATGGGATTAAGAATGCCTTTCACAGCACTGGAAGCGGGGGCGAAACTACATTGTAATGCACCGTGTTAAGCGTAAGGGCATTGTTGCACAGCTGACTTACAGATGCCCCAGGACCGCTATCTCACTCAAACAGAGGACGATCCTGGGAAAAAGACCAGGACAGGTGGCAACTTTAGCCTCTTGAGTGTAAGAGATTGGGTGCGGGGGAGGGGGCGTGAGCACGGGCGGTTTGAGGAGCAGCGGTTAATTTCTGCTCCGATGCCCCGCTCATGAAGATAACTTAAATCATCTGACCCTACACTCTCTACCCATACGTCTACCACCAGAGCAAGCGTCGCCACCGTTAACCAGCAGCGGCAGCTGCAGCGAGTCGCGAGACGCGCGACAAATCGACGTTTGTCGCGTCAGGAGTCGAAGTCGGCGGGGCGGATCTTCATGGTGGTGGTGCGCAGGGAGTAGCTGGAGCCCTTCCAGTAGTGCCACTTGACGCCGTTGAATTTGCCCGTGTGCTGCCCCCCCGAGTAGTGGCGGCCGTTGAGATTGGACGCCCCACACGCGTCGAACCACCAGCCTGAAAGCAATTTTACGGGCGGAACGATTATTCTTATTCTTACTTTTTTTGGGTTAAATGTTTCACGCGTGCGAGTTTCCGCGGCTTCAAAACCCAGCCGAGGGCGGGCGTGCGACCGCTCGCCAATTGTGTGCCAGGACAGAAAACAAGGGAAGAGGTGGGTAAAGAACACAGACACAGCTCTCTCTCTCTCTTTCTCTGTTAAGCTCATGTGGCATTGCGTTGTGTGCCAGCACAGCGTGCGGTTTGTTGTGCTTCGGGGGATTGTTGTGGCAAGCATGCTGGGGAGAAAAGCCAGGGAGCGTTACGTCGACTTAGTCGTGCTCAGCTGCGGTTGGCGCGTGAATACCCTGGCCAGCCGTAGACAAAGGGGGGCTCTGTGCCCGCACTCCGGAATCGAGCGGAGCACGCGAATCCAATCGCAGCGTTTAGCCGGCGCGTGAATGGAGAGCTGCGATGGGTAGTCCAGTAAATACAGCGGGAGAGACGGGGTTTCTTTCTCCTCCCCACCCCCCCCCCCCAAACTATTTTCACTTCAATTCGATGGATGAAGGAGCAGCCCCTGCAATTGCTTGTTAATGCCCCACTTCCGGCGGAAGTAACTCCACCAGAGGGAGCTCTAGAGCCCCTCTAGAGGGCAATGCAGTTAAAAACGGGAAGGCATCATGGAAGAGGTGGAAGTACCCACACTTTACCCCACCACGCGCGGCCTTTCAGTCAACAAACTTGGTGCACACATTGATACACGGCTGGGTCGACAGACGCGGGAGGAGGGTTTAAGAAACCTGCAAAGCGTCAACACCAGCGCAGCAACCATCGTCGGATAATTGAGTGAGTTAATCGATGACTTTGACAAACGGATAGCCCAGACCCTACACGTGAATCACGACAGCCCGGCATTTGCTGGGGGTGATTGGCTCCTCTTCTCACCTCCGGTCGCCATCTGTGAGCAGCGGCAGCCGCAGTTGTCGTTGTCGGCATCCTTGGTGCTGAAGCTGACGCCACTCTGACTCAGGCTGCTGAAGCGTCCGGCTGTGCCGCCAAAGCCCTTCAGCAACAGCCTACGATGCGCACGCGTGCACGTGTGTAGGTATGTGAGATTTATACAGGCGGTTCTCGACTTAGGAACACCCGTACTTACGAACGCCCGCAGTTACGAACACCCCTACTTATGAACACCCCCACTTACGAACACCCCCACTTACGAACACCCGCACTTACGAACACCCCCACTTACGAACACCCCCACTTACGAAAACCCCCACTTACGAACACCCACACTTACGAACACCCACACTTACGAACACCCACACTTACGAACACCCCCACTTACGAAAACCCCCACTTACGAAAACCCCCACTTATGAACACCCCCACTTACGAACACCCCCACTTACGAAAACCCCCACTTACGAACACCCACACTTACGAACACCCACACTTACGAACACCCACACTTACGAACTCTCGCACTTACGAACACCCACACTTACGAACACCCCCACTTACGAACACCTCCACTTACGAACACCCGCACTTTACGAACACCCCCACTTACGAACACCCGCACTTAACGAACCAGCTTCCATACATTTTTTGCATTGACTTAAAACGCGAACTCACAGTTGCAAACTGAACCACGGAAATATTTTGTTCAGCAAGGCGATCCTCTGCGAGATGTAATGAGTCAGTCTCGCGTTGGGAGTGAGTGTTTGAGTGTGTGCGCGTGTGCACATTGTGTGTGTGAATGTGAGTGTGGGGAGCGGTAGCGTAGCGGTTAGCGCACTGTGCTATGAACCCGGCGACCCGAGTTGGATTCCCGCTCACGACCAACACCAGTGGCAATTATCTGAACGAGGTCGACTCAGCCTCAAATGAGTACCTTGTGTGGTATGTAAACATCACCACAAAGGCGTGGTGTTGATCACACATCCCCTCTTGTGCAATGCCGGCCTTCATAGGTGCTACTCGGTAACAACACTTGTCCCGACAGCACTGTTAAGGAGATATATATTCTTGTTTGCTCACGTATTAGTACAGTACTGTGGTCACCCTTTATCTGTTTAATGTTCGCGTTTCTGTGACTTAGTTTTGTAATGCGTGCCACGTACAATCTGGAGGTAATCTGCCTGGGCCGATTTGCGCTGCGGGGAATTTAATACTTTACTTTGATTTTGCATTGATTTATGCTTGTGCACTATTTGGAATTCCTCAAGCGAATGGGGTTGTGGTATTTTTTTTTTTTGGTACGATGTCTGCTTACTTCACCGCTGGACTTATTTTGTTTGTTTTGCTTTTGTTAATTTTGAGTGACCCGGTTACTCTCTGCAAATGCGGCTGCTCTGGTCCCATGAGTTCCCGCCCAGTTAGACAGGACAAAGCTCGAACGTGCACAGCCAACTTGCAGGACAACAGACCCTTAATATTCGCGGGGCTTCTCCAATTGCGGTTTTACTTATTCGCGGCAAATTTAGAGTTGTATGTTTAATGTGCAAGGCCACAGTGTGCCACTTCCCAACAAGAAATCGCGAGGCATGGAAGATTTTCTTTACAAATGATTTTTTTGCGTCACTTTGTTGTCCTTCCCCCGCGACTCAGATAACCACGGTTGGCTACGTACGGTGCGAAAAAAGTTCAACGTACATGCGGATGGAGAGAGCGCAAAGGTTGCTCCCCAGCTCAGTTTGCCTTTGTTTGCTGCACCGTTTGCACCGTGAGTTTTTTCCTTTATAATATTTTGAAATTTGGTACCGTATAATATAAATTTATATGATAATTGGTTCTTTACCCTTCTATCTGGCAACAAAACTGACACCTTTTTTACAAGGAGTCATGTTTGCATAGACCGCAATACCTGCAGTCATAATACAAACAAAAGAACATAACTCTGATAATGTGCAATGTCCTTAAAGTTGATTGATCCACACCCGAGACAGCTTTCCTTAGAGCCCATATGAGACTAGGCTCTAAGGAAAGCTGTCTCGGGTGTGGATCAATCAACTTCAAGGACAGTGCACATTATCAGAGTTATGTTCTTTTGTTTGTATTATGACTGCAGGTATTGCGGTCTATGCAAACATGACTCCTTGTAAAAAGGTGTCAGTTTTGTTGCCAGATAGAAGGGTAAAGAACCAATTATCATATTTTTACTGGCAAATGAGGTTCCCATAGTATAAATTTATATGTTTCTATGAATTATTTTTAAAGGTGACTTAAATAACACAACGATGCTGTACAATATATATGTAGGCATTAGTATACATGGACAGATGATGTGTTTATATTCAAATCTAATACATGTTTATGCCCCTCCATAACCCTATTTTTTGCGGATTTAATGTTCACGAAGTTCTTCAGGAACGTACCACCGCGAATATTAAGGGTCTGCAATCTAGCAAACTCATTGCAAGCCTGTACTACTCGTTACACTCTAAGTATGCACATAGTCACTTTAAGATGTTTTCTTGTTCATGTTTTTTTGTTTGTTGCGGTTGCACCCGATTCAAGAGCCGAATGGCTCACAGGACTATACCTAATAAATGAACTTTGATGTACTATGCTGAACATCTTTCGCACCGTACGTAGCCAATTGTGCTGATCGGAGTCGACTGGCACTGGGCTCCCTCTGTGTTCAGACAAATGCTGGTTTTGTGCTGCCACTTTCTGCATGTCCCATTTGTCACTCCACCGCTAGACGAAGGCTCTCTTCCAGGTCATGGCGGGGATTACACTGTGGAACACAATTTCTGTTCCTGGGTAGTAAGTGTTGTTTCGCAATTGCTTATGCATAAAAAGTCTAGAAAATGCCTATTATTGCACACAAACTTTGCTTTTGACCAGGACAGTGATCAAATGTACCTATTTTCAATAAGAAAACGGGCGAATTTGTGTCTTTTCGTTCACATAACATGAATCAAAATTAACATGTATTTATACTAAAGTAATATAAAAAAATTACTACAAAAGATTTAGAAGTGAGTAGTTTTTCGAGATTTACGATTATGCTGTAAATCACTTTCACGAATCAGCCCCAAATGTAGTGTCCCATCATGTTCTTGTCATACTGTCCTTGGTAGCGGCATTCAAAGTCCAATATATCCTGGTGGAAGCGCTCGCCTTGCTCCTCCGAGTACGCTCCCATGTTCTCCTTGAATTTATCAAGATGAGCATCAAGGATGTTGACTTCGGGGGATCTTTGTATATACATATCTCCCATGGGGCGTAAATGCAACGAATCCCTGGGGCCACCTCTAACCCCGCGAGCTGCCGAATCCCCAGCCCTGCGGTAGTGCAGCGGTTAGCGCGCTGCGCTATGAACCTAGCGACCCGGGTTCGATTCCCGCTCACGGCCAACACCAGTGACGATTATCTGAACCGGTCCTGGGCCTCTCCTAGGTCGACTCAGCCTGAAATGAGTACTTGGTGTGGTGTGTAAACATCGCCACTGGGGAGACAAAAGGCGGTCGGGCGTGGTGCTGGCCACCCACCCCCTCGTGTACCGTTCCGGCCTTCATAGGTGCTCGCTATAACAGCACTTGCCCCTAGAGTCTGTTAAGGCTATACGGGGGATCTTTGTATATACATATCTCCCATGGGCCGTAAATGCACCGAATCCCTGGGGCCACCTCTAACCCCGCGAGCTGCCGCGTCCCCAGCCAGCCCTGCCCACGACGTCGTGTTTTTTGGGGTTCTCAGCGGTGGCGGTGACGCTGCCCCCCCCCCCCCACCGGTAGTGCTGCTTCTCGGAGGCGACGGAGAAGCGCTCGTAGAGGGAGAAGGCGCGGTGGCCCTCCCAGTCGCCCAGCTCCACGCGCAGCACGTGCGCCTGCTGGCTGCTCAGCTGGTGCACGTGCTCGTTCCCCAGCCAGTGCTCTCCCGCCGGCTCGCCGAACCCCTGCGGGGCACGCGCACGTTGCAACACACACGGATAAAGGGGCGAAGGTCGTCCACCACCCCCCCCACCACCTCGTGTAGACTGTTAACAGGCTTTTCGATTTAAAGCTTTCGTGACTGCAGGGATTCATCTTCTTGGTTCTTTCGGTAAAGTCACGTGGAAGGGAAATAATAATTAAAAAAAAAATATAACAATTTTATTATTTCCCTTCCACGTGACTTTACCGAAAGAACCAAGAATATATTAACAGGCCGTTAGCGAGCGCCGATTTGACGGCAGGCACAGCGACACTGCCCTGCAGCCTTTGTTTCCCCAGTGCCGATGCGTACATTACCACACCAGCTATTCATTTAATGCACAGACCACCTAGGAGAGGCCCAGGACCTGTTCAGACAATTGCCACTGATGTTAGCCGTGGTGGGGAAACAAACTCACGTCGCCGCATTATCATCGCCAGTGCGCTAACCACTGCGTCACCGCTCCCCACAAAACACATCCGCGCGCACGAGCGCACATACATACACACATGTACACGCGCACGCAGGCTGATCATCGGACCCACCACATTTTAACTGAGCGCTTTGAGGAGCTTTTATAAACATTATAACCGGCCCACAAATCTTGATGGCATTTTTCAAATGCTCTCAGCGAAAGCCAAGGGCACCTGGTCGCCGTCCCAACTTAGCCAGTCAATCGCACTCACGTGTTTACGTTACCTTTGAAATAATTTTTGTCACCTGTTCTATCGCAGCCACGTGAAACAACTTGATGGAACTTAGATTTTTGTGTAAATGCTAAAGAGATCCAGTTGTGACAATGTTTTGGCAGCTTTGTTCAATAAAACCCAAACCACCCTCCTCTCCAACCTCTTCTACACATTATGCAAGATTTGGCTGCATAACCGTCTGTTAGGTCGAGTGAGAGGGCATGTGGTGCAACAGCTACGAACCCGGCGACCCGGGTTCGATTTTCCCCACTCACGGCCAACACCAGCGACGATTATATTATCTGAACCGGTCCTGGGCCTCCCCTAGGTGGACTCAGCCTCGGATGTTTACTTGGTGCTGGCCACCCGCCCCCCTCTTGTGCCATGCCGGCGTTCATAGGTGCTCGCTAACAACACTTGCCCCAACAGTCTGTTAGGGCTATACGGGGGATCTTTTTGTGCGGGCAGAAGCTGTCGGGAAACGATGACAGTGCGGGGCATGCGATAACTGGATCCATGCTGCCAACACCAAAGTTACACTAAATAATCGTGGCAAAGAAAAAAAACTCCACGCAGTCACTAACAACACGGTGTGTGTGTGGCAGAACAGGGGCGCAACATACAAACTCCGCACGGAAAAATGCACCCGAGTTCGGAATCGAAACCAGACATTTCTTTCTGTGGTGTCACAAGCGTTACCACTGCACCACCCAGCCGCCCCCAGACGAGTGGTATACGAATATTATTATTATTGTTTTAACTCAACACATTTGTTAATAACACTGCCTGAAAAAGAAAATACAAATACGTATACAACATATCTATGATAGATTGTGTTGTTGACGAACGTGTTGAGTTTGTTGTTGTTGTTATTTTTGCACCACTGCCAACGTAGCAGCAGCAGCAATAATTGGCAACACAAACAAAAACAAAGGATTTAGTTGCGTAGCTGTGACCTAAGCCAGGACAGGGTAAGAGAAGACGGAGACGAGAGCGTGACAGGCGGAGAGTGCGCAATCGGTGAAGGGGACCCAAGCCGCCAAGCGAGGCACGACGACTCGAGCAGCACCACCCACGCCGTGCCGAATGCAACGCGTTCGAAAGAAATTGTTCAACGCGCGCCGCGTGCGTCTAACTAATTCGGGCTGACTCGTGGCATCGCTTCTTAGAGCGCAGGGGGAATTGACGATGACAAAGCCTTGCCAAAAAAAACCTCTTATTATCGTTTGAAGCTCACAGCGGAAGGGGCGTGTTTTCTCGATTTAGAGAACTCTACGTTTAATTCTCCGTGCTCGGCTGTCCGTGGAACGTCAATACTCGCGCCTCGAGAGCTCGGGGGTTTGAGCGTGACATAGTCAATTATATTTAGGCAAAGTACCAGGTACGCGTGTTTATTTAACGGCGAGCGTCAGTGCGTGTGCGCAGGTGAACGGTGTTGCTGCAAGGGCACCGAGCTGAGTGATTGTAAGCGTCCTCGAAAAGGAAATGAGTATTGGCTCATACAGCGCTATTTAAAAATAAAATTCTCTCACCCCCTGGAGTTTCATTATTTTATGTAATTTCGGGCGTTATGAATGTGGCGGCGGTTTTTTTTTTACCCTGGCGTTTTTTGTTTTACGGATGCGTTTAATCATAATTTTGTCAGATGTATGAAAACATTCCATGATATCATCAGCGACAGCCATGATCAATCCACTGCTAGATTAAAGCCTCCCCAAGCCGCCTCCGTCTCTCACAATCCAATGCATTAATCCACCTAGCACGTTCACATCATGCGAATTTATTTCATCGCTCCATAGTCCCCGGTGAACACACTCTCCGACGCGTTCCATTCCTTGGCTGCCACTCCATTGTTATTCTTGTCCTTTGGCCACCAACCCTTCACGCCATTCCTCCAACCTTCTACGCAACGATAGCCGGGTGGGTTTAAGAATCATGGCGGAGTGACGGCCAACAAATAATTTCACCATTGGAACCTCCTTTGCCAGTAGCAAAATATGATAGTTGTTTTTTTACCATTTTATCTGGCAGCAAAACTGACACTTTTTTTCGACGAAAATTCTGGATACATTTCCAATGGTAATTTCTTCATGCCCAGTTGCCCTCTCAGCACGAAAGTTACACCGAGAATCCAGTAAGGGGAAGCTCAAGAGAGAAGGGCACGTGTGCTCACATCATCGATGCCCACGCTCGCAAGAGCCCACGTGCCGCACGACGAAACAATGGTGTCACTATGGCGAGATGTTAACTCCCTCGCCTGGTATGCAAGGAGGGCATGGGTTCGATCTCGACCCTGACGCCTGCTGTATATTTTAAGTTTGCGTGTCTCTCTCCCCGTGGTCGCGTGGATTTTTCTCCGGGTCCTCCGGTTTTCCCTTCCACATTTATCAACGCGTGTTTAGAGTATTTGGCTGCTATACATTTTTTCGTGATGAGCCACTTTGTTGAACTATCATTTATGGCCACGTCGCTTCTGCAAAAGAGCTATATAATTCAGTGGGCTTTACCTGGTAAAATAAAAATGGTTTAGTTGAGTTTATAGTAGTTTCGTTTGGTGTCCGTGCGTACAATATTCTCCAATACGCACGGCTCATTTCAGCCAGGCCTTTCCGGATCGGTGACTTGCAAAAAATATTGGCGCACCCGGCATGCCGCATCCATCATACCTCTTCGTTATGGCTTTAGCTACGAGTCGGGAACCACCTCCTCCAGTCTACCAGGCACCCGAGAAATATTAAAGTGACAAATTAAGCTCCGCAGGTTTTTGCGCGGCCGTGCTCCATCTGCGCCGGCACGGTCCTTTCGGCCTTGCGCCGCGCGCCACTCGGCCTCGACGTCGCGCAGACACGTGGTGGGACCTTCGTCTGGAATGAGGCCAAGTCTACGGCCACAATGAGCCAGGGCGCTGGTGGCTCCGCTGTTGCACGTGGCCGCTGTCTGTAATCCGGCGCCGTGGAAGCAGCGGCGAGGGTTGGTGAATCGCCGCACAAATGTTGTGAAACTCCCCTTCTTCCCGTGGGCGTCGAGGAGGTGCAGTAACCCTGGCTCGCCAGAAGCCAGTACAGCAAGTGGGTTAATCGCCATCTGTTTGCATCTGTATGGGGTTAGAGTGTTGTCCCCCCCCCTCACGCGCGTGGGTTTACTCCCGGTCGCTCCGGTTTCCTGACACGTGTGTGAACCCTCCATATATCGGCTGAAAACATCATAAAATATAAACCCAATGTAGCGGGGACCCTCCACAATTGAAATTCCGTTCTGTGAAAAAAAATAAAGCCCCCGCATCTCCAATTGCCACGGCTGGCTACGTACGGCGCGAGAGAAGTTCAACGCACGGTGCGTTCATACGAGTGGAGCGAAACGGCGACCACCGTGGCAAATGCCTCGCGCGGTCCGGTTAGCGTAACGAGTCGCGGAGCCGTTGACTTACGGCTTGCACGCGGTGCGTGCGTGCGGTGCGTGGGGTGCGTGCACGCTCGGTGCGTTCATCTCCCTGGCGGCCGGCGCGCTCTCACCAGCTTGTACTCCGCCCAGGTGCGGTGGAAATCCAGGCTGCCGTCGTCCCGCCGCTGGATCACGGTCCAGCCGCCCCCGTTCGTCTCCATGTCGCACCACACCTGAGCAACGGATGCAACCAATTTACAATTGCCGCAGCTGATAATTCGTTGCACGCACAGTGTACTCGTTCACTGGTAGGGAGGGAGAGAGATGTATTCAGATGCGTGGGTTACCACGGCGAAGTGGGGAGACAGCCAGAACCGGCGCCAATAATTGCCCAAGCTCTGTTATCCTACATTGGGATGTTTGGCCAACTCCAGTCAGACCAGTACAGTCACATGCATACATGGGGAGGGAGGGGCTGGGTGAGGAGGGGAGGGTGGGGAGGGGCTGGGTGGGGAGGGTGGGGAGGGGCTGGGTGGGGAGGGTGGGGAGGGGCTGGGTGGGGAGGGTGGGGCTGGGTGGGGGGTGGGAGGGGTGTGGCTGGGTAGAGAGGGGCTGGTCACCCCGTGGTGCCCTTATAAAACTCAACGTTTAACCTACTCACGCCGGCTTGTGCCCAACCTCACAGTCGGCCATATTTGTGGAATACACCACGCCGCCGCTGACGCTGGCCATTGACCGAGCAACCCAACGTTCCTTCCAGCTACCTCCACAGCATGAATGTGTTTTGTCTTTCGCACGGCTGATGTGGATGCAGAGCAGCAACCACAATTTCACGTCCAGGTGGTCAAGCCAGCAGATAACCGCGTCAGGAGTAGCCGAGAAGTCGTCGAGTATCGTCGCTGTGTGATGTCTCCTTCGTATTTGTGCACAAGCTCTGACCCGCAATGATGTTCGCTGTGGTTGTGAATAGAACTACATCTGCTAACGTGTGGCGACGCCGTCTCGTGCCAGCCTGAGTGTGTGCTCAGTTGCTTGGCCATTAATAGACATGTTTTTGCATGTCAGCTAGCCTGCCTGCTTGCCGATTAGCACGATTATCTATGTACGGTGCGAAAGAAGTTCAACACACGTGCCTACTGCCCATGGACAGTTTCCATGATTGGGACAGGTGTGTTTTATTACAACGGCGGGATTTTTTCATTTGAGAATAATTTGTTTACTCGGCGTTTACGTATATATTTATATATGTGTTTTTAAGATAGCGTGAATATATAGCCTAACTTTTATTAGCTCATTTGCGCACATTTAGACGCGCGCGTGTGTGCGTGTGTGCGTGTGTGTGCGTGTGTACGTGTGTATGTGTGCGTGCGTGTATGCGAGCGAGCGTGTGTGTGTGTGTACGCGCCGCGTATTTATTTACAGCGCACACGCGTGTGCCAAAACGATGATTAATTGAATTTTTATTTTTAAGCGTATTTATACAACGTAATTTAATTTAGCTGTGTACAGCTTATTTCTGATAATAATAATAGTAATAACACCCCACGGTCAATGTTGTTGTAGATTCGCCCGTGGCTGACGCCGAGTCTGGGGGCCTGGGAGGCACATTCATTTGCGCGTGTTTGTATTAATTATCGCTGGTGTGCATTGGTCTGTAAGCGTAAGGGGCTGGTTTGGATAAAAAAAAAAGTGTGGGTTCTGTGATTTTGCAAAACGTTAAAAACATTCCTCGATCCTGATTCCCCATCGGGGGAAACTTGATTTGTGCTTTTGAGAATTGAACGAAAAAAATCGTATTAATAATGAGCCACCTGGTCCGTTAGCATTGTTAGCGTTCTAAGAATTGAATGATTATGCCAGAGACTTAACTACTCGGGGCATCCTAGCGAGGAGATGATGTGACCTGTACAAGTTCTGTACAATTGCGAGCTCACGGCAACGCCAGTTGGCTCAGCGGCAGAGCCATCGGCTCGCAGTTGGAAGGATGCGAGTTCAAATGCTGCTTTGGGGCGGGTGTGTTGGGGACGGGGGTTCTCACTCAGCCCATCATCCTTCCTGCGGTGCTAAAATAGGTACCGATCTGCGTGCAAGTAACCGGTTGGCTGTGCGAGGCGTAGGCTCGTCATCCCGATAGGAGAGTGGAACTGCCAACGGTGGCTCATGGCTGCGAACAAGAGGCGAGGCTACTGCACCGTTGTTCGCTTGAGCAGGAGATCTACGCGGCTCGGGCAAGACACCGACAGACACCCGCGCGCGTTTCGACCTCCCCCTCTGCCAAGGGGCGGCCTCTTTTCAATGCCATCACTGCCGCCGCCGCCGCTGCAGCTGCGATGGGCCATGCGAGGCGATCGCAGTGGACACTCTAATCAGCTTCGGCCGGTTTCTCCATACGCCTGGATCCGCGCCCGAAGTCACTCCAAGACAAACAACGTTTGCTCAAATCGGTCATCTCTGCCATCTCCACCCTTGTCAACTCTAATTTAGTTTTCCTTCTGCGGAGCCAACTTAATGTGACCGAGTATCGCGAGCAGCTTGGCATCGGGAGAAGCGATGGAGGCCCGCTGACCTGCGCGTTGTAAGTTATTACCCGAAGCAGCGACTATCTCGGCCAACATGGTTCATCACTGGGGCAACAATCCTGCCACCTGGGTTTGGCATATATGACGAAATTCTGTCTTTGAGAAAAATGTCACTTGTGGATATATATAGAGATTGGATGAAGGCCTCGCCCCACCTGTATCGGTCGCGGGGGTTGTTTGACCATACTTCACCACGCTGGTAAAGAAAGAGGTGGGGTGGGAGGCCCAGGACCAGTTCAGATTAAAGGCCGCCAATTTTAGCCGGGAATCAATCTCGGGTCGTGGGGTTCTTAGCCTCGCGCACTAACCACCGCGCCACTGCTCCACGGCTATACACAAATCATATTGAAATAACAAAACAGACTGCAACATTTCATTTTTATGAACTGAATTGTATCCTCCGCCCTCCGGGCAATGTTGCAGCGTTATTGTAACGTTCGGACCTCGTGGCCCTACTGGGCATCTGTTAAAAAGAGCTTCATAGCTCATCGGATTTCTCCTCCACTCCACATTAAGCAGCGAGCACCCTCCCTGCCGAGTTTCCGCTCCTCCGTCAAGACCTCCACCTCTTCGTCTCCCTGGCCCATCCTTACCTCCATCCCTAGGTACCCACCGTAATTCCCGTACCCACGAAGCCTCCCTCCCCATACCCCCTCCCTATTCACCGTATCACCTTTAGTTACCCTCATTGTACCACTCATAACCCTTGTAAAACGCCTCGGTTTTAAAGGGCTATGAAAATATTGAAGATAAGATTCTGATTCTGTTCATCTCCACGCCGAACGTCTTCTCTCTGCGCCGAGGTCTCTGCCCTGACTCTGCACCCCAAGGACACACGGAGGGTTCCGTGCTAGGCAATCCCAAGACGAGATTGGGGGGTGGGGGGGTTACGGAGGGGGCCGTGGGGTGCGGGTGGGGGGGCAAGGGGTGGGGGGTGTGGCCATGCCTTGACGGGCTGGCTCGAGTTGAACGCCCGCACGGCGTAGACTCCGCTCTTGGTGACTCCGGCTTGACGAGCGTGAGCGCAATCTCGGAACGGGGGCTTCTTCCCATCCTCCGCCTCTTCCTCGTCCTCCTCCAGCTCCTCATCGTCCCCGCCCGTTGACCCTCCGTGGCTGCTCTCTGTGGCTGCGGGGCAAAGAGGGTGGTGGCACGGGTGAACGATATGGCACGGGTGTACTGCAGCTCTGTGGCGTGACCTTGTTTAGAGGGAAGAGGAGGAGGGTCACGTGGCCCGACTCCAGCGGGGAGCAGGGCACAGACAAAGCGCAAACGGCCAACGCCAGCGACCGGCTGTCGTCGAAACAATAAAACGAAACAGTTTTTATTTATGCCAGGTAAGGCCCGCTGAGATATTTAGAATCAACGTGTGTTTAGAGTATTTGGCTACATTTCCACGCGGTAAGCCACTTCGTTGAGATATCATTTGTGGCCAGGTTGCTGCTGAAAAAGAGCTATATACCTCAGTGGGCCTTACTTGGAAAAATAAAAACATATTTTAGTTTTAGTTCAGTTAAAATATTTATATATGCTCACCACGATAAATATAACAGTGACTTTGGATTGGCCTCCACTAAGACAGAGCCCTAGAGAGTTCCTCTGGAGGGGAATTTGACCAACTGCTACACGCTGGCCAAAAGTCTTGGAAGGAGTTTGGAGCACCCATACTTTACCCCCCCCCCCACCGCATGAAACGTAGCGATCGGCTGGTGAACTTTAATTCATACTTGTGGGTTTGATAGAGTGGTGCTTGATTTTGGCTCGCGGTTTTGACGCTGTTCACAACACACAATGGTCCTCGGGGTGGTTTTAAACAACCGTATCACGCTTTCCGGATCTCCCAGCAAAAAAATGAAAAGATCTACGAACAGCGAGGAGTCCGCTTAGGGCCAATTAACACGTTAACATTTTATTTTTATTGAAGTTTTTTTCAGTAGGAAAGTGTTCTTGGCAAATGAAGCAACAACAAATATATATATATATACTTTGGCAACAGGCGTCTGGTCTTGTGGCCTGGCACGAGAAGCAGAATACAGCCCTAGTGAGCAGCAATTGGTTCACTGAGCACAAAGTTAGTGCTGCTATTGTGAAGGCATGGGCACCTGTGTGGTGTGTGTGTGTTTGATGCCACGCTTTTGGGTTCCAAATGGGGGACCAGATTCCAACTGTGGCTCCCCCGACGTGTCGTCGGGCGGCACCGCCGCGTTGTCCGACGTTTTGCTGCGCAACGTGGGGAGCTCCTTCAGGGACTGAACTCGCAACCGCCCGACTGCGAGCCGCTCGCTCTGCCACTGAACAACCCGGCGGGCCAAGTTTGTATTGTAACATTCGAATCTTTATTTGCTAAGTACGAATTAAAACATTTAGCAAGGTACATTAGCGTTACATTTACATGTATTGGGGTTTGTTTTTTATGATATAATGTCTTAATCGTTTTCGCAGAATATACGCAATGGTGTTTTTTTCTTTTGCTGTGGATAGTGTGAAAAAGTAGGCCAAAGATACCCTCCGTAGTGGATATCTGTACAACTCCCTGTACCGGACACCCTTCAGCCAGCTGTGGAGTGAGCAAGCCATAGCAGGGCTGCACCTTAACCTAAAGTGGGGATACCCAGTTGCCTCGACTGCCTGGCGAGCGTTCCTTTTGTTTCTGCCGTATGTATGTACGTTGAACTTCTTTCGCGCCGTACATAGCCAACCGTGCTAATTGGAGAGGCGGGGGAAGGACAACAAACTAAACACAAAACGCAGTTCTAACGAAGTGCCATTTTCAATCGACATTTAAAAGTGCACGGCTCCAGTGGCTTGCTAATATCGAGAAGGAAGAGCGTTCCAGACGGCCACGGAAGCGCATCCGAAAGCGCGCGACGCTGTGGCCGCCGTCTTTGTTCGATGGCTGAGTGGCGAGGACGAGCGGAGTTCGCGTGGCCCATGGATTCGCGCTCCACGTGGGCCCCAAGCTGCCTAACGCGGCCACTCTCTCTGCCGTGCCAATGCGGACGAGAAGTCGCGGTGACGCTGACAGCCCTCGGCACGCAACAACTCGGCCGTTCGTTTTGTTTTGTTTTTAAATCCTTTATATTAAGTTCACTTGCTTGCTTGCTTGCGTGCTTACGACCGTGCAAATCTTTCGGTCGTTTTTTAACCCACTTCCCGTGATCCAATCGAGCTGACATTTTGCACACAGACTCGTTGTGCGTGACAATTTATTTTCGTGAAAAATGTTTCCCAAAATTTTCCACTTTTTAGGAATTTTTTTTTCATATTTAATTTAAAATACCAATGTGATAAAAATGAAACTCTTACTCAAGAAAAACAGAAATGAATAATAAAATAAAACCGATGCCACGCATATAAAGAATTTATAGTGAAAAACTTTGCTTTAACGGGTTAATTTTTTTCCCACCCAACTCGGGCGTGACAGCGGCTACTTTTGTCCAAGCCCGTGCCTCTCAACTGAACGAGCCGCTTGATTCGCTTGCGCGAATATAATGAGACCGAAAGATTGCCAGTTGTGGTTCACCTGCTTTTGTATCTGTGTGTTTAATCTTCCACCGCAAATGTAAATACATTGGAGGCCAATTGCTCTTTTCCCATTTGGTGTACAATTACTGCGTTTATGAGCACTTTGCTGTAATATAAATATCACAGTGGGGTTTTTGTGTGTTCTCTCACAATTCTCTCAGCGCCAAATGCTCTCCCGATTCATTGTGTTGTCATCAACATTAGTCATGATCTATCCACTGCTAGGTAAAGGCCACCACGTGCCGTGTTGCAACAACCCATTTGGCTCCTGTGCACGAGCCGATATTTCGATGCTCCATCTCAACTGTGGACGTACTACCATGGCTGCCATTCTGTCGCCGGTCTCGTCCACCAACCATCATCTTTTATCATTTTTGTTGGGCTGCTACAAAAAAAATCCACATCGTGATAAGCCACTTGGTTGAGCTATCATTTGTGGCCAGGTGGTTTCTCAAAAAGAGCTACGTAGCTCAGTGGGCCGGACCTGGCAAAATAAAATAAATAAAAACCATCGTCGCCCACTCTTCTTCACAGTCAACACGATGTCTCCGGCGTGCGTATCACGAGTTTGTTGTCCTTCCCCTTGCACCTCCGATCAGCACGGTTAGCTACGCACGGTGCGAAAGCAGTTCAACATACATCACATACGGGGTCCTACGTGATGATCTTGAATCCTTCGCCACTCACTGGGATCCTGATCGAGCAGCATCTGCCAACTTTAGCCGGAACGCTGCGTTGTACCAAACACCCCCCAGACCCCACACCTCCTCGCTCGAGCCGCTCGCCACCCAAAAAGAAACCGAGTTCCCACTTCACAGCGTGGCGTCGAGATGACGGAAAGCGCACAGGCGGTGCAACTGCACCCGACCCCGTTGGGGCTGAAGGGGCCCTGGACGCCGAAGGGAAACGTCACAGAGGCCCCCTCCTTGAGCCCAGGGCCCACGCCAATCGCACACGACGCCGCATGAGAAGGGCCGCTGGGTTTGCGCGATAACAACTCGGAGTAATCTCTCCGCGTTGGAAGATGCAGCGTCGAAAAGAATGCGCGCGATATAACTCGTGTCGGTTACAAGTCGGCTGCCAAAACACATATATATATACGGGAGGGGAAAGCGACGTGGCTGCTTTGGGTTATGGCCTCTCGCCCGAGTGGGTGGGAGAAACGTTGCTTGGGTTGTACTGGACAAGATGACATTCAATCTGTGGCGGTGAGGCTGGGGTGTTTTTTTATCAAATTGTACGAGTGGCTCAACGTGGATTCGTTGCACGCTTACACGCGCATTACATTCGTGTTTGTGCGAGGTGTAAAGTTCTCTGGGCGCAAGTGTTGCTCTTAAGCCCGGGCATACGAGTGAGGGCCGGTGGAAACAATTTCATTTTGCCGACAGGATATTAAAAGAACACACACGCGCACTCGGACTCCTCGCCTCCTAAGATATAGCGCCCTCAATTAAAGTATTGCGTTGCGGGGATATAATTATACAATTAAGACGCTGCTTTAAATTAAGCCAAACATTATTGCGGGTGAGACCTTATCAGGATCTTGTTCTCAAACCCGTCTCATCACACGTCTCGCACGGACTGCGTATAATTTTGTGTGAACTCAAAAGTTTAGACTGTGAACAAAAGTTACGGGGGCTTGGGCAAGAGGCGTCGCCGGGTGGATCGAGTCTCATGGTGGAGCCACTGGAGCGTCAGCCAAAGAAGAAGAACCCACGCCCAAGAGAACGAGCCATCGGCCTGCCACCCAGCAAGCTTCACACGTCAGATTCGGCATTGGCAGCGACCTCAACAAGAGGGCGACCCCACAGATGACGCCAACGGTAAGCAGTGGCTGTGGTGATGGCGGTTGTAGTGGCTGTGGTGATGGCGGTTGTAGTGGAGGTGGTGACGGTGGTTGTCGTAGAGGTGGTGATTGTGGTTGTAGTGGCTGTGATGAAGGTAGATGTAAGTGGCTGTTGATGTAGTGGCGATGGTCATGGTGACTGTGGTGATGGTGACTGTGGTGACAGTCGCTGCAGTGACTGTAGTGACTGTAGTGACAGTGGTTGTAGTGGTGGTGACTGTGGTGATGGTGGCTGTAGTGGTGGTGACTGTGGTAGTGGTGATGGTGGCTGTAGTGGTGGTGACTGTAGTGACAGTGGCTGTAGTGGTGGTGACTGTGGTGATGGTGGCTGTAGTGACACTGGCTATAGTGGTGGTGACTGTGGTGATGGTGGCTGCAGTGGCTGTAGTGACGGTGGCTGTGGTGATGGTGGCTGTAGTGACAGTGACTGTAGTGGTGGTGACTGTGGTGATGGTGGCTCCAGGTGGCAGTGGCCGTAGCGGCTGCAGTGGCCGTGGATTTCAGCGGCTGCTGTAGCGGCAGTGGCGGCACGGCGCGCACGGCGCCCGGGTGACGCCGTCGCGTGCGCCGCTCACCCTGCGCGTACTGCGGCAGCAGGGCGAGCAGGGAGCGCACGCTCTCCGTCAGCTCCTGCTGCTGCCGCTGCAGCCTCGAGTTGTTGGCGGTGGCGGCTCCGAGCTGGCGCTCGAGCGCGCCCACCGCCTGGCTCTGCCTCCCCACCAGTCGCTCCAGCTCGGCCTTCTCCTCGCGCAGAGCGCGCAGCTCCGCGTGGTGCTTGTCACCCAGCTCCCACAGCCGCACCTCCAGCTCCCTGCGGGCAGCGGAGGGGGGCAGGGGAGGGAGGAGTGGGCAGGGGAGAAAGAGAGGGGGGCAGGGGACGGAGGGAGGGGAGTGGGCAGGGGAGTGGGCAGGTGAGGGGGAGCAGGGGAGGGGGGGGCAGAGGAGGGGGGGAGGGGGCCAGTAGAGGGGGCCAGGGGTGGGGGAGTGGGCAGGGGGGGCCAGGGGAAGGGGGTAGGGGCGGGGGGGCAGAGGAGGGGGGCCAGGGGTGGGGGGCAGGGTAGGGGGGTCACACGCACGACGCGTGTTGGCGGCGTCTCTCGGCCACGGCTAAACAAGTTGGGGGGGGGGGGGAGTCCGGACCCTCCCTGTACCCACGGCGGTCGCGCCACTGAGGAGCTGCCGGCAATCGTCTCGACCCGACGGCCGCGCGGTGCGACGCGGCGGCCTCCTCACTTGTTCTTCTGCGCTAGGCGTCCGATGTCCTGGGTCTGCAGCAGCAGCTGCTTCTCCAGCTTGTGGGTGGACAGCGAGTTCTCCAGCAGCTGGATCTCCAGCCGCGACGTCTGGTTCAGCACCTGCCACGGCGCGACGCGCGGTCACCCTTAGTCACCCGTAGTCACCCTTAGTCACCCTTAGTCACCCTTAATCAACCGTAGTCACCCTTAGTCACCGTTAGTCACCCACCTGTGTCTCCATGTGGGTGAGCCCCCCCCCCCCCACCTGTGTCTCCACGTGGGTGAGCCCCCCCCCCCCCACCTGTGTCTCCACGTGGGTGAGCCCCCCCCCCACCTGTGTCTCCATGTGGGTGAGCTTGCGCGTCTGCTCGGCCGTCTGACTCAGCAGGCTGGTGCCCATCTCCAGCATGGCGGCGGCCGCGTGCTCCTGCTGCTGTTGCTGCTGCTGTTGCTGCTGCTGCCGCTGCTGCTGTTGCTGCTGCTGCTCCTGCTGCCGCTGCTGCTGCTGCGACAGCGCCACCTCCACCCTCACCGAGTCCTCCAGCTGCGTGCGGCACCAACCATGACCGTGCCGATCGAGGTCGTGACCACGACGCCACGGGGCAGGGCGAGTAACTCAACACACGTGTTTTTAAAGGTCCACTGAGCTGCACAGATCTTTTTCAGAAGTGACCTGGCCACACACGATGGCTCAACGAGGTGGCTTATCATCACGTGGACATTTATAGCAGCAGCCGAATACTTTGCAACGCGTGACGTTGATTCTAAATGTGGAGGGAAAAACCGTAGGACCCGGAGAAAAATCCACTTGACCACGGGGAAAAAGAACATACAAATACACAGCAGCAGGCGTCAGGGTTGGGATCGAACCCACGACCTCCTGCATATCAGGCGAGGTTGTTAAAATCTCATAGCCACCGTGATGATGATGAGAGAGAGAGAGACACGCAAACTCCAAATATACAGCAGGCATTAGAGTCGGGATCGAACCCACGACCTCCTGTGTACCAGGCGAAGTTGTTAACATCTCCTAGCCACTGTGATGATGATGAGTAGGGGTATGGGGTGAGGGGTTTGCGGTCGTGCCGAGTTTTCTGGTTGTACGGCCAGGCCCGGATTCACCCACGGTCCGATGAGGAGCGAAGGGAAGTCGGTTTGACGTTTTGATATCCGTTTGACATTCGCAACGAAAGCACTTAGCCAGCCCTTTCCAACTGGAATAAGATGGAAAGGGTTTTGTGAAAATGCGTGGCACCACTGGTTTTGCTGTGAATCCCATAAAAACATCAGATAGCGCACTATAACGGTTTTTTTTGTTATCCCATAAAAACCATCCTATAACAAACTATAACGCTTACCACACATTTTGGAGGCGAAACGCAAGGGCATTGTGAGAAGACGGTGAGCCCAAAAGACAGTCACATCAGAGAGAGAGAGAGCTGCTTTCGCCTGACGTGATAGCGAACGATACGTCGTGCACGGCGTTTGTGTCGCGCCGATTCCCGCACGAATATCGATCGTCAACGTCCTCCTCCCCTCGTGGATTGACAGCGATAGCGCGTTCAGGAAAAAAAGTAACCGAGAAAAAATGCAAAACAGCAACAACAACAACAAAAGAATACCAATAGAAGCGAGAGAGTGAGCGAGAGAGTGAACGAGAGAGTGAGCGAGAGAGCGAGCGAGAGGTAGGGGTTTACATAAAGCAAAGTTTAAAAATGTTAATTTAATAAAAAAAAAATTACGAAATGATGAACGAAGCAAAGTGCCGAATACACCGAGCATCTTCTTGTTTCCACTGATCTAAAAAAAATTAACCAGTCGAGAAGTGTTGTAACTGCCGGCTGTGGTACTCTTGACAAACATGCAAGAACTACATTCACCTGCCTGGAAAACGTCCAATAATCACAATGAGGCTATGTTTTTTACTTCTTAGGTGGCAACTTGACACACACACGCACACGCGATCATGCATGCTCTCTGTTGTGTCCTGTGCGATATCGGCAAAGGTGCAGCCCTGCAATTGCCTGCTCACGCCACTGCTGGTGAAAGGGTCTCCACTGGAGGGAGCTCTCTCTCTCTCTCTCGAGAGAGAGAGAGCCTCGTGCAGAGGTTATTTTGGCCTCGTCTCCCACGCCGGCCGGATGTCTTTGACGAGTTGCGAGTACCGACACTTTACCCCATCTGCCGATCAACGGACGGTGGAGTTCCCACGTACACTGCCTGGATGGACAGAGGCCCTGGGTGTGTGGCGGGCGCGCGGGCGAGTTAAGAAACTCGCCCCAATGTTTTAACTGCCACGCCGGGAGATCAGCTCGGCAACTCGTGGCTCGCAAGTCGCGTGCGCTGACCGTGGCACCGTTGCAGCACGCAGACATCCGTCTGGACTCTCCAGGGGGCCTTTGACCACGGCGAAACCGATTCACTTCGCCCACCCAACTTATTCCTGTCCCAAAAAATTGTTAGACGTTTAATTCTTTTTTAATAAAATATATTTGAATAAATATTTTCGACAGAGCCGTTCCCCACCCCCCACGCCCCCACTTCTTAGGGCATGAGAACAAAGCGATACCTTGTGATATATATATAACTAACCGGGTCTCGGGCGAGAGGCCCTGTTATTCCAGCAAAACGCTTCGTCCATCGCCCCAGTCGCCTTCCTCATAATTAACGGAACTACATCAAGGGGACGCGGCGCAGCACGGGGGCAGTCAGGGATTTGGCTCGCTCTGGGAGATTTTTTTTCGTCTTCTCTTTTGCACCAGATTCATACAAACCCGCCCCCCCCCCCCCCATGGGCGCAGAGACTATGCACAGCTTACAAAGCGCAGGCTGAGATGGAAGCTGCTTACCCGTCCCACCCAACCCACCCGCCTATTCACTATAGTCAATCGGTCAATATCCTTTATTTAACCAGGAGATGGAATAAACCCGTTGAGACTCGTGGAACAACAGCGTTGCCTCCCTGGCCAGGGCGACAATCTATGCATGTGATGTATGTTGCACTTCTTGCGCACCGCACGTAGCCAACCGGTGCTACTCGGAGTTGCTGGTGGATAAATGTCGAGACGATTGAATTGCACAATGTTGTCATTGTTTGTTTTACCAATCTGGACAAAACATTGAATGATAATTTAACACGAATTCACGTGAGGTTAAGTACCACAGAGAGGAACGATTTCCAACCTTCCGTTCATCGTGCACCAACTACGAGTCCTACGAACTGTCCCAGTGCCCAAATCAGCACGGAAATCTGTTAAAAAGAGCTTTATATACAATCGGATTCCTCCAGTATAAATATACATTCTGATTCTGAGCATGCCCGGAATTATATTTTACCGATCCAGATTTTTTTTCAATTACTGACCGATTGGATTTCGGCAAAACGTTTGAAAAATTCCCAAACTCTATTTACATTTCCACGTAGTTCCTAATGTGAATCCGCTGCCAAAGACGCGTAAGCCAGGCAACAAAACATAACCCCGCCGTAAATTAAAATACGGCGCAACGTTACATATCCGACTCGCTGGGGACACGTGCAAAAGTTCAGACACGACACGTGACCACCTCCAGACGACGACTCTGACACTCCGTACACCGCGTGGGTGTCGGAGGCGCATCATGAAATGGCCACGTGGGATAAGTGGCGGTGGGACACGTGACGTCGCTTGCCGCTGCGTTTAATCCACGCGCTGTTTTCGTGCCACGGGCATGTGAAGGGTGCCGTTGCTCGGTGCTCGAATGAATAACTTCAGAGCTCGCATACACCGACATACTCACGCTACAGGGCAGATATCCCCACCACCCACCCGCGCTGCCTATTTGTATTCGTAACTTGACTCTGCAATCCGCTACCGCCTCTTTTTTTCCTCTTCATGAGCGCCCTCCTCGCCATCTCTCCCCACCCCCCCTTCTCTGCTCATCCCCATGGCAGCATCAAATCGCAGGGGGTGCCAGCACCGTCACACAAAGATCTGAGTCATTGTTGGTGCCTCGTGAAACAAAAAAAAAACATTGAGCTGTATACCGGGCACGGATTTGATTAAAGACGGCGGGGAAGCCAGGGACCGAGGCAACAACCGCTCCGTTTTAACTGATCTGTCGGATCAAAGTTTTGCGTCGCTGCTGCACTTGGAATGTGTATCTAGTTTTCTCAACACGGTGGCGAGATGTTACCTACCTCGCCTCGTATGCAGGAGTTCGTGGGTTCGATCCCGACGCTGACACTCGTAAATTTGGAGTTTGCATGTTCCCCCCCGTGATCGCGTGAAATCCCCTCCACATTTAAAATCAACATTCGTTAAGAATATTTGGTTGATAGAAATGTCCACATGCTAAGCCACTTCGTTGAACTATTATGTGTGCCCAAGTCGCTTCTGGAAAAGAGCTATTTGGCTCAGTGGGCCTTACCTGGTAAAATAAAAATAGTAATTAAAAAATACAAATTTCTCATTCAAGGCGACGCGCTCAAAATTAAAATGCCATTAGTGGCTACGGAGCTGTAGGGCGTCTGGCTTGTTATGCGTGGGTTTGTCACAATGAAAACACAGTTTTCGAGTTTATATTTCATCCTTAATGCAGTACTCGTCTATACTGCATGTGTCTGCGCTATGTTCAGGAGATAAATGCCAATGTCGAGGTCTGCTAGCCACGACGAGAGGGCTTCAGGAGAGATTTTGTGTAAATCTTCGAATCTTCCTCCTCCTCCGTCGAAGGTGGGTGATGGTAGCATTCTCATAGGCCGGCCCTGTCACGTGTTTCGTGTCACGTTGAACACAACTAATACCGCCATCAAGGCGAAATGTACGTCGCTAATGCATGGCAAAGAACCAAAAACCTGACAAACCCCCTCTAAATTACGGTGTTTTCACGAACTCATGTGCTGTAAGTGCAGCATTACGGGTCATGGAATACATTAATTCCTCTGCGTTTTGCACCTCCGCGTTGATTACAATTAAATATATTTAAGGCCATCAACCAATTGCCAATTGCTCCATCTAACAAACCCTCGGCGGGTTTCAATCTCCTGTGGTCTCACCAGCAGAAGGCGGCTTGCTGAACAAAGGGAGGCGTTCGAGGCACCCTATCGGTAAGGAGGGCTCCCTCTAAACGACGCAGGCCCATCCGAGTGCTGTCCAGGCTCAAAACCTGCTTAGCTCTCAAGAAACTGAAGAGATCGTGGCACATTCCAGGTGATTTTGGTCAACGCAGCATCAATAATCAGTGCGAAGTGGTGGTGTTGACGTGCATAAAAAAAATGCATTCTTATTAACCGACTGTGTAATCATTCGGGGGCATAGCTGCTAGAAAGTTACTTATTGACGTGGACGCTTAGAGTATTCATATATTGAATTCCTCTAGTCTATATGCTATTACCAACGTGTCTGAAGTGTGTTACATTGCTGTACGTTCTCGACTGTGACATGTGGCTCGCAAACTTGGCAAAAGGCACATTTTTAAAATATAAAAAATAAACAATAGCTGGAAATTGCACAAATATGCGTGGAGGGGTTCACTCCGTCGAATCGCACTGAGAGACAGAAAGCAGAGCAAAGTGGATTTGAGAATGTGCGCAAGTTCGTTGCATCGCGTAAGCCGCCGAAGCGGGTTTGGGCAGGACACGTCGCCTCGAAAAGATGCTGAACTTGCGTTGAACTTCTTTCGCATCGTACGCAGCCAACCGTGCTAATCGGAGGTGCGGGGAAGAACAACAAACGAAAGACAGAAGAGTTTGACGATGACCGTGAGCGCCAAGGATGCTGACGCGGTGTAACGGTTAGTGGCGAGCTGGACTTGCAATCCTGGCCACGTGCATAATCCAGCGAGGGTTGGTGGATGACCGCGCGGATGGTGTGAGCTTCCTTTCCCGTGGGCGTCGAGGTGCCATACCCTCGCCCGCCAGGAGAAGGCGGTACAGCGAGTGGACTAATCGCCATCAGTTTCCATCCGTACGGGGATAGAGTGTTGCCCCCTCGCACGCGTGGGTTTTCTGTGGCTGCTCCGGTTTCATCCTGTTTATATAACAATCACTCGTTGTTAATTGTCTGAAAGCATCTTGAAACACCCCCCACCCCACCCAATGTAGCAGCAAGACCCTCCTGAAAAAGAGTCCAATGACTAAAGTGCAGCTCTTCAAAAGTAATAAAAAAAATATTTTAAGTAAATTGCAGAGGTCTGCACATTTACCTTCTCATTCCTCCACGAGGAGACCCCCGGTCCAAACGCTGCGGCTGCATTTCACAAGTTCGATGACCCCGCAGGGAGCGCACGTTGAGCAGCAGTCGACAGTGGAGGGGCGATTGCCTCCGTCAGGTCGGTGCGGAGTGCCTCTCCGAGCCTTCAACTCTAGGGGGGAGGTTTCAGCCAGCCTGAAGTGCTTCGCTTTTAAAGCTTTCGTGACTGCAGGGATTCGTCTTCTTGGTTCTTTCGGTAAAGTCACGTAGAAGGGAAATAATAAAATAATCAAAATAAAACATAATAAAATAATTCTCACGACGTTTCGGCCACAACGCAAGCAGCCGTCCTCAGGTGAGAGAACCAAGAAGATGCTTCGCGTTCTCACGAAAGGAATCGCTCCTTGCACTCTCTCGGCGTCAACTCTTCAGAGGCCGCACCGCCTGACCCTGAGGGGCAGGCGGTTGGCAAGGGGTGGAGGGAGCGGCCGAGCAACGCACGTGCCGGTGTTGCTTCAGCTGACGACTCCGTCGGCATTGTTGCGTCAGTGGTCGTCGCGTTAATGCCGAAGAACTCTTTCTTTGGAGCAGATTGTCGAGAATCGGCGCAAAACGAAACTGCAGATAAGTGAATTAGCCGGCACGCAGCTTCTGCTGCTGCCGCCGCTTGCGAATTCATATTCGGTGCCAAATCACAGCTGCTGTGGATGAAGAATTACCTGATCGATGGATAAATAATTACCGGATCGATATGGGATTTCTCCAAACGTGAACAATGTTTTACTCATCCATTGAGGGGGGAGGGGGAGAGGGGCACCCTAAGCAGACACATTATTTCGGGGGCCCGGCCTTTCACAATTTTGAAATCCTGAGAGAGATGACAAAATAAATATCGGCACGGGATATGGATCTCGTGTTCGAAGATAAATATCGACAAACACAGAGATGCGGTGAGATGGATGAGAGATGCAAACGAGATAGAGATGAGAGATTTACAAGATCACACTCATTACTTACGAGTTCGAACTAATTACGCGTAAAGTGCATGCCAAATGAATCCAAACGCCTCGCTGATCTCATCAATAAGCTCGAAGCCATCACGCGACACTCCGGTCATCCTCGCAGCAGCACCGGCGGCTTTTGGCTGCTGGCCATCGAACAAAGACGGCCACCGCATCGCGCGGCGCTCTCAGATGCGCTCCTGCGGCCGTCTGGAACGTTCCTCCTTCCGATATCAGGAAGCCACTGGGAGCTGTGCTCCATCGGGGCACCAAAGCGTTTTGCTCGATCTGCTTGAGCCTGGCGCTGCAACCAACAGGAATTGATTGTCGTCTTGTTTTGACAGCGACAGTAAAACGTTGATCTGAACGTCGGGAAAGCCTTCCTGTCGCTGCCGTGTCAATCTCCCTCGCCCTCTCGTGGCCGCGCGTTTGCTGACCACTTCCGAGCGCTGCGGCTACAAAGCCCCGCGGCTCGCGGCTCGCGTCGACGGGGACTCCGTTCGTCGGATCGGTCCGCGGTGTTCGCGGTTGAACCCGACCGCTACGTGCTCAAAGTCACGGCTCTGACACAAAAAAAGCACAAACCTCATGACGCGCGCCCCCTCCTCCTCCTCCACCTCCTCCTACCCCCCTCGTGATCATTGAGGCGCTCATTCTTACACCGAGGGTTTTTTTTCTTTACAAAGCCGCGCGGGTGGTGGGGGGAGGGGGGAACGCCGCTCCGTGCATTAAAAACCAAAAACATCTTAACCCGACGACGGTCTGAGCCCCACTCTGGGGCCTGTCGACTGCTCCGCCGCGATCTACATCATCTGGCCCATTCTTGCGAGAGTCGGGGGGGGGGGTTGTTTTACCGTGCCCAGAGATTTTAAACGACACGGTTACATGCCTCTTTGGCAACGGTACAATACGCCGGCTTTTATTTTTCCGATGTACGCTTCTTCCTCTTCTTGTTCTTCGTCTTCGTTCGCTTTCCACATCTAACACTCGATATGTTTTAGCGATGTCTCAGAAAGTCCCCCCCCCCACCGCACCACCCCATGGCCCCGCGCCCTGTGTATCGCGAAGACAATTCGCGCTGCCAGAGAGCGCGTGCAGTCAACGCCTTTTGTGGCCCCGTCAACTCGCCCCCAATTCCCTTGCCGAACGCCGTTGTCAGCACGCCGTGGGATGACAGCGCTATCCAATTCGAGGATGTTGGGTGAAGTTATCGCGTTCTGCTCCGCAGCAATGAACCGCGATGGGTAAATAAACTCACTTTTAGACCCTCTTTGAGCACGCAATGTTATTCATAATAAAAGTTATTTTGGGTTAGAGCGCTTAAATATACCCACGACATTTTTATTGTAAAATGTTGTTTGGTTTACTCTTCAACACACCGGGGTGCTGAAGTAGTAACTGATTGGCACGTTTTGTTTAGGTGACAGACCGTACCGATTGGCCGTGTCGGGTGGTGGTGGGTTAACGACACATTTAACCCAAAATAACTTTTATTATGCATCACTTTGGACCACGGATGAGTGTGGCCTCCGATGTGATCTCGGGCTGCACCTCGTGTTGTCCAGCAATCATCTTCTGACGTTCATCGCTTCACGTCCTGGGAGCTGCTTTCACTTCCCCAGGAATCTTTCAGCAGATTAAACTTCGTTTATTAAACCACCACGATTCCTAAGCACACAGTGCCAAAGGCCCAAAAAAGCCAAGCGGTCAGCAACAAGCAGCACCGTTGAAGTTGTGACAGATAAGAGCTAATACGTGTTCTTGATTTGAGCGAGGTTGTGAGAACTTGGGGAAAGAGACGATGGGAGGGGAATTCCAAAGCGGAGCCGTGCGAGAGAGGAAGCAGAAAGAGAAGCAATGTGACCTGCAGTGTGGTGAGTGGGTGAGTGGATGAGTGAGTGAGTGAGTAGGTAGGTGAGTGGGTGAGTGAGCAAGTGGGTGAGTGAGTGGGTGAGTGAGTGTGCTTGTGACCTGCAGTGTGGTGAGTGGGTGAGTGGATGAGTGAGTGAGTAGGTAGGTGAGTGGGTGAGTGAGCAAGTGGGTGAGTGAGTGGGTGAGTGAGTGTGCTTGTGACCTGCAGTGTGGTGAGTGGGTGAGTGGATGAGTGAGTGAGTGAGTAGGTAGGTGAGTGGGTGAGTGAGTGAGCAAGTGGGTGAGTGAGCGGGTGAATGAGTGTGCTTATTGTGACCTGCAGTGTGGTGAGTGGGTGAGTGAGCAAGTGGGTGAGCGAGTGGGTGAGTGAGTGTGCTGTTGTGACCTGCAGTGTGGTGAGTGGGTGAGTGAGCAAGTGGGTGAGTGAGTGGGTGAGTGAGTGTGCTGTTGTGACCTGCAGTGTGGTGAGTGGGTGAGTGAGTGGGTGAGTGAGCGAGTGGGTGAGTGAGTGTGCTGTTGTGACCTGCAGTGTGGTGAGTGGGTGAGTGAGTGGGTGAGTGAGCGAGTGGGTGAGTGAGTGTGCTGTTGTGACCTGCAGTGTGGTGAGTGGGTGAGTGAGTGGGTGAGTGAGCGAGTGGGTGAGTGAGTGTGCTGTTGTGACCTGCAGTGTGGTGAGTGGGTGAGTGAGTGGGTGAGTGAGCGAGTGGGTGAGTGAGTGTGCTGTTGTGACCTGCAGTGTGGTGAGTGGGTGAGTGAGCAAGTGGGTGAGTGAGCGAGTGGGTGAGTGAGTGTGCTGTTGTGACCTGCAGTGTGGTGAGTGGGTGAGTGAGCAAGTGGGTGAGTGAGCGAGTGGGTGAGTGAGTGTGCTGTTGTGACCTGCAGTGTGGTGAGTGGGTGAGTGAGTGGGTGAGTGAGCGAGTGGGTGAGTGAGTGTGCTGTTGTGACCTGCAGTGTGGTGGTGGTGGTGGTGGTTGAACACAGCGTGGATGAGACGAAGTAGCCAATCCGACTGCCCGAGTCCTCAACGCGCGTGGAGGAATCAAGCAGTGCACAAGCTGCCAGCGCGTGCGGCAAAACGTCGGACTTTGTGCTGAACAAGACGCGGCACAGGCCAGACAAGGCATCGGAGAGCCAGCAAAGCACATCCGCGAAAAACTTGCGCAGATTAAGCGCCTGTTCATTGAAATGGCCTGGGCTCTTTGGCGATGGGAAGAGGGCATTGTGCCAGTCTCTCAGTGCTTCCGTTATCCTCGGTGGGACAGGCTCTGTGGCGAGTCGGGGGGCATTGTGTCAGTCACTCAGTGCGCCCGTTATCCTCAGGTCCTGTGGGGGTCCGTAGCTGCCAAAGTCGACTCACGGCCGTGACTCGCCCGCTGATGGGAATGCATCAAAGCGAACGGAGGCTGGTGCAGGCCACTCCCTCCCCCGCCCCCCGCCAGACAGAACAAGATCCTGAATAAGATCCTGAGTAAGATACTGAATAAGATATAGTGCGAGAAGTGAGAGAGTCTGCGACCAAAACTACGGAGGGTTTTTTTTCTCTTCGCGGTTTCGCCGTTGTGCTGTGTAACCCAGCAAAGTGTGAGCTGGCACAACGCGGAGACCTTCACAGCTCATCGGATTCCCCTAAGATAAATACGTGATTTCTGATTCAAAACGCCGAGCAGTCGGAGTCACGTTCATTTAACACGTAGGCTTTCGCGACCAATATAATTACAATACCCCCCCTCTCCTTGCCTCGAATCACTGCACCAGATTTAATTGATTTAAATGATGACGTCACCCTGAGGCTGCTTTATTTAAGAACGGAAGCAACAGGAGAACTTCACCATTCTTGCCCGATGAAGCTGATTGTAATTATCAGCGAAACGTCGTACTCAAATTTTAAAATGCTGTTCATCCTCTCTTCAGCACACCGGTGGGCTAAAGAAGTGAATTATTCTGTCCTTTGAAAACGTGACACATTTTTTACTGTTTGGCCGTGTCGGGTGGTGGAGGGTTACGACACATTTATAAATAACGCGATCTGACCCAAAAATCTATATTATGAATGACGTTCATTTCACGAAACCTCCGAGTTTCACAACAGCGGAGCATTTTGTGTTGTTGTTGCAATTTCTATTCTCGCATTTTATGCGAGTTTCATTCCCGCCCCTGCTTCAGCCTAGAAAGGTCGCGTGCGTTGTTGCGTCTCGTCGGCATGCAACGAGCGATTTCATCGAATTAGCACGCGCGCGATGATGTCACACTGCCTCCTGGGTCTGAGGTCACCCCTGGAACGTTGAGCGAGGGACCTCTGCACGTGACTTCCCCCGCCTCGCCTCGCATCGCTTGACTCAACTGGTGGCCCTCGTCGGCACCGCCGTCGCTAATACAGCCAGTGGGGGCTGGGGAAGGTAGCGAATCGGGCGGTGTTCTTCATTGCTAAGGCTCCGTGGGCTTCTTGACGGCCCCTGGTGGTCGTCAGTGGGGGGGGGGGGGGCTGACGTGCCCCCCACGACAAAACACAAATGGTGAAAACGGCCCCCATCATCGTCGTCATCTTGCTGCTGTCAAAGCCCCAATGGTTTCAAATGGTGTGGAGGCCCCTTCCGAAAGTTCGGGAAGGCCCCCACCGGTGCAGGGGGATAATCACTCTTCGTGAGGTGTAACCCTTTGATTTTCTGAACATCATCGGTCATGATCAATCCACTGCTGGATGAAAGTCCGGTGATGGAATGGTACGAAAAAACGGGGAGACTTTAGGCGAGAGGGCAACCAGCGCGGAGATGGAGCAGTGAAGATTCGTCCCTGTGCTGGAGTGAAGATGGACGTTGACATCACAGGACCATGGGGCATTGAGGCATCGAGGAGGTCTTCATCCAGCATCAGGTAGACCATGGCCCATCGTGATGGACGTGAAGGACAGAGGGAGTGGCGTGCTAACGAATATCCTCCTCACCCGCACGATACCACTGGGATAAAAGCCACATCGTGACGCATTATTCCGTAACTGGAGCCCCCCCCCCCCCATAAAGTGAAAGGTGAAGAGGCAAAGGTGCATCCCTTCCACTGCTGGATCACGCCACTGGGTGGTTAAGTGAGTAAGTGGTTGAGTGAATGAGTGAGTGGTTGGTTGAGTGTGTGGTTGAGTGAATGAGTGGGTGGTTGGTTGAGTGTGTGGTTGAGTGAATGAGTGGGTGGTTGGTTGAGTTGGTGGGTGGTTGGGCGAGTGGGTGGTTGAGTGAATGAGTGGGTGGTTGGTTGAGTTGGTGGGTGGTTGGGCGAGTGTGTGGTTGAGTGAATGAGTGGGTGGTTGGTTGAGTTGGTGGGTGGTTGGGCGAGTGGGTGGTTGAGTGAATGAGTGAGTGGTTGGTTGAGTTGGTGGGTAGTTGGGCGAGTGTGTGGTTGAGTGAGTGAGTGTGTGGTTGTTTGAGTGGTTTGGTGGGGGGTTGGTTCAGTGAGTGAGTGGGTGGTTGATTGACTGGGTGGGTGAGTGAGTGGTTACGTGGGTGAGTAGTTGATTGAGTGGGTGGTTGATTGACTGGGTGGTTGGTTGAGTGAATGAGTGGTTGGTTGAGTGAGTGGGTGGTTGACTGACTGGGTGTGTGAATGAGTGAGAAGTCCCCTATGGAGAAGCACCGAGTAACAGGTTTGTGTGTGAGGATCTGACCGTTCAAGGATGGGGCTGCTCAGCCATCACTACCATCATCATCGAATGAAATGGACAGCGACGATGACGTTAAAAGCCCCACTTTCTAAACTTCGCGTCCATGTTTATTTTTGCGCTTTACATTTTTTTGCGATCGTTTGGAACAGAATTCTGTCACTTCTTTGCTTTGAGCTTCAGAAGGCAACTTTGAGCTTCAGAAGGCAAGGGCCCACGCAAGCACTTGCTCACTTTGACCGCTGTCGCTGATTAATGAGCGCGTGTTAGTTTGCGAGCGTATGGCACGCTGAGGAGCGGTGGCGCAGCGGTTAGCGCAACGCCGCACCACGAACCTGCTGGCTCCGAGTTCGATTCCCGCTCACGGGCCAACACCAGCGATGATTATTTGCAACGGTCAAGCGCCTCCCCTAAGGTCGATTCAGCCTCAAATGAGTACCTGGTGTGGTGTGTAAACATCGCCACTTGGGAGACAAAGGCGGCCGGGCGTGGTGCTGGCCACCCACCCCCTCGTGTGCCGCATTAGCCCGCATAGGTGCTACTCACTAACAGCACTTTCCCCAAATGTCTGTAAAGGCTATACGGGGGGTCTTTGTATTTGTATGGTGCTATAACACTTCCGCTCGACCATATGCGCTTTCTCACAAAAAAAACAAGGCAGCTTTCATCAACTGACAACCCTATCGAGCTTACACACGCATGCACATATATACACACACACAAGTGAACACACACAAACACACGTGCACTGCACATACCAACTCTGCATGCAACGTTGGACCGATGTTGGTTACGTGGTTGGAAATGTTGGAGCAAAGTTGGCCCAATTCTGGCCCAACATTCCACACAAACTGGGTAATATGCATGTGCACACACACGTGCCCTTGTGTATGTATACGTCCACACGTAGACAAGTCGTGGCTTTGTTGTTGTTGTATATACACATTTACACACATACAACAACCGCCACTCGCCACGAAGTGACGTCACCACAGCGCTAGTGCCAGGCTAGGTGCACTTTGTGGCCACGTCAATTGTCGAAGGCTCGCTGGTGGCAGGAGGTCAGGGGTCAGATCCAGGTGTTAGGGTTAACTGAGATGACTGACATATCCACCACCTGTGCTCCCCACTGTGTCACACACACACACAAGGCATATTTTGCAACTGCAAACCCCATAAAGCGCGTACACACACATGCACATGTGTGTGTGTATGCGCACACACATACACACACGTGAAACTCATACCCACACATACGCACACGTGAAACTCATACCCACGCATACACACACGTGAAACTCATACCCACACACACACACACGTGAAACTCATACCCACACATACACAAATGACAGAGATTCCCCTGGACAGTATAGCCTTCGCAAGCTGTTGGGGCAATAGCTTGTAAGCAAGTACACAAAGACAAAGATCTCCCGGATAGGCTACACAGACTCTTGGGGCAAGTGCTGTAAATGAGCGCCTATGATGGTTGGCACGGCACACGAGGGGGTGGGCGGTCAGCACCACGCCCGGCCGCCTTTGTCTTGCCCGTGGCAACATTTTACACACCGGACCAGGTACGAATTTAAGGCTGAGCCGACCTAGAGGAGGCCCAGAACCGGTTCAGATAGAATTAATCATCACTATTGTTGGCCATGAGTGGGACTCTAACACACACGTGCGCACACGCACGCGCGTGTGGTATTATTATTATTATTATACAAACATAGTCAAGACTGCTTACTAAGCAAGCACATGGGGCACTTGCAAAGCTCAGAGAGCCACGGGGAAGAGACGGGAGTGAGTTCCCCACCCCCCCCCCCTTCTGCGTGTTCATAACCCCGTTGCCTTCTAAAGTCCGTGGAGGGCGCGTTAGTGAATAACCTATACGCCGGGGACAGCCTCGCTGACAAAGCCCGTGGCGGTCAAGCGGTGCGTGCTGTCTGTCGCCGCCACTCGCGGGCTACGGCGGAATGAATCTGGCCAGATGGCCTCATATTCTCGCACTTTGGGTGAAGGGGGGGGGGGCTCGAGTGTGGCCTCCTCCCCCCCACCCCCACACTCGGGGGTCATCTCGGTCTTGCGTCAGCCGTTGAGTCTGCGCAGACAGCGGCTCGCTACGACAAGCCCTAATTTCTCAGTTGTTTCTGCAAGAGGCGCTGTAAAAGCGGTATCGAACGAGGGCCGTGGAAATCACGTCGAGGCGGGGGTCGATCACGATGACGTGGTGCAGGTGTGGTCGGTGTTCGCTCACCCCGTGCGTGGAGTTACGGAACGGGGATCGATAGAAACGAAGAGCGATTTCCATTCCACGCTCAACCCCGGCAGTGCCTGAGCATATTGACACTTACAAGGCGGAGAGGAAAGTGGAAAAAAATGACGAAATGCGCGGTGGACACCTAGAGTAAGAGGGGGCTATCTGCCCCATGGATCGTGATGACGATGATGATGACGATGATGCTTAACCCCATGCTAGATCGCATGCTTCAAAATCCGCGACGGCTCATTGGCTACGAAATGACTCGTGCACGCGGTGACCCCTCCATCTATCCCGGACTCGATCTGTGGCGGTCCACAGCTCCGCCTTGTAAGTTAAAATCTCCCGAAAGATTAGTCGGTCAATCTGACCGGCTCGATGGACTTCCTCCTGCTGCGATGACCGGTACCCAACAAACTTCGTCAGTCTTGCCGCTTGCGTTCAATTTAGTGCGTTATTCATGATAAAGGTTTTTCTTGGGTTAGATCGCGTAAGTATAAATGTGTCGTAAACTTCCAGCACCCGACACACCCAGTAAGGTTTGTCATGTAAACATCGCGCCAGTTCGTCTACTACTTCAGCCCAGCGGTGTGTTGGAGAGTAAATCCACAACATTTACAATTTGAGTAGTACGACGAGTTATGTAAGACAAGCGTTAATGATGAACGGATGCTGCCACGGTGCGTAACGATTAGCTCACGACACTTGCAAATCCTCTAGGTCGACTCAGCCTCAAATGGAGCGATGTGTAAACATTGGACAATAAGGAGACAAAGGCGGCCGGGCGTGATGCTAGCTTACCCACCCGCTTCATATGTGCTCGCCATCAGCACTTGCCCCAGGAGTCTGTTAAGGCTACACGGTGCCTATTGTGTATTGGTCTCTATGTAAGGGTAGTGGGTGGAAGAAGCACATCATCGACGTGATGCCGACCCCCGCACTCGGACCGGTCTTCTTGGCTCAAAAGACGAACGCCTTGACGTCTGGGTTTGCTCATCGTTCAAAAAACTACCGGAGACGTCTCGTGTGTCGGCATTTCAGAGTAACTCCGTCGTCATCGTCAGATGTGTCCGTAGGTGTCCCTTCGGTTGGCCGAGTCGCATTTGGATGTAATTTCCTGCACTAAGAAAGCGAAAAGACCCCACTTATTTTTAGAATTCGCGTTTTTATACATTCTCGTCTCGTTCCACGTGTTTGTGATTTTTGCGGCTCACGCTGCGGTATTTATATAAAGTGCTTCCAAAAAAGCGCCGCGATTGAGCAGATTTTTTTCTATGTTTTTTACGCACTAAATGTTGGGTTGAAATAAAACATTTTGTGCGTTTGCGGAGAAAATAAAGTTTTTTTTTTACGAACATAACTATCGTGACATTTCACGGAAGCCAAGAGACAAAATCAAGGAGCTACAAAGTGGTCGTTTGTTTGTAATGAAACAGGAGAAATAACTCAAACCATCTCCAAGCGAAATCGCCCTTTTTTATTTCAATAACTCTTTCATGTCCGTTCGGTTTGTGCGGCATGTCGCCAGGCATGACGTTCCGATGGTGCCGTTCCCTCTCGCGGGGAGCTTCCGCAGCAACTGTTCCCCTTTGCCGAGCATGCTCTCGGCACGAGGAACGAAACGTCGGACCACATCGTGCGGACGCAAACCCGAAAACGCATCGGAAAGACGTACGGCACAACCGTTTTGTTTGAGTAAGTTGAGTAACTTTACATTTTACGAGGTGGGGTCGTTACGCTGCAACGACCACTACTGGAGCAGTGTGCTGTGATTTGTGCTTTCGACTTCATTCTACAAAAAAAGAGACGAAGAGGCCGTGTAACATTTCGTGTCGATCGTGAGTGCGATAACAGAGACGCCACTTTATGTAAATTAAACATTTACATTGTCCTTCGGGGAAATGTAATTAATGGGACGCAGTGGCACCTCTAGTCCACACTTTGATCGATAGCCATCTCTGCTGGACTGCCGAGATCTCTCCAGGACCTCCGATTATCACGGTTGGCTACGTACGGTGGCGAACGGAGTTCAACACACACACACTGACATCTAGATTGACACTGACAACTGTTCATCATGTCCCGTCGCAGAAGGAAGTTGCCACGTAGCGGCACTTAATTTGAATAAAAATTAGGGAATCGGAAAAATCCGTTTAGTGGATGGCTGCGTGCGCCTTCCACATTCCACGGTCAACGGGGGGTTTTGCTTTTAGAAAAGTGACCACGATTAATAAATTACGCCGGACCTCGAGCGATACGCTTACGTAAACCCCATTACAGTGCAGCACGCCTGACTTGGTGACGCGTATGTCACGACTCGAGTAAACTGTGAACGAGTATCGACTTTCGCGCTTCCATTGGGTCACGATATCCTCGCCGTGACTTGCGATGCGTTCCTCCGAAAATGACAGTAAGCGAAGTAGTGTTAGAATTAATAAAATATATGTATCGGTTGCCCTGAAAATGTATTCCCACCGGTGGTGCATTTGTTCCGCTCTACTTATTTGTGCCGCTTGAGGAGAGGGGATCAATGCAAGGGCCACGTGCTACACTGGTGGAGACAAAGTTGAGACCGAGCACAGAGAGTGAGTGGCAAGCGAATTGCTGCACTTAAAATTGAGCAACAGCTTTACCATGAAGTTTGGAGAGTGGGTCTTAAACTTAACGTTTTTGTTGCGTCGAAAATTCACGGCTATAGACTTACACGCACACGAAGACATTATTTGAGACAAAATCTTAAGGAGGGTACAGATATTTAAAGGGGCAAGGTAATGTTCCTGAATGTTGGTTCCTAGAGGGTAATGAATATTCAGTGAAGAACAAATATTGTATGGCTTATCCGCTGCTAGATGAAGCCCTATCCACGTGATCGCCATCTGTCATCAGTCTCAGAATGCAACAATCAATCCATCTCGTGGTTGCTGGATGGCACATGTTTGTGAAACTCCCAGCAATGATGCGCTGCAGAGTGACATCGACATGACAGTCACAGACGATGGATTCTGAAATCGTTCCGTGATGGGTATGTGAGTGTTGTCCCTCCACGTGCCGTGGGGCATCTCCAGACACTCCAGTGGCTTCCTGCTTGCCAAACGCAGCCCACGCGGCAGAGGCCTCCTGAAAAAATGTCTCTTAAGACTCGGGTGAGATTTTCTCAGCCGTATTATGAAGTGCATCTTTTACTTGTAATTCTCCTAAACAGCACCTACACAGAATATAATTCAATACGGTATATCGGTGATTAGTGAACATCGTTGAAAGGAAGGACAATTTTGCACCTCCCCGGACGTTTAACTGTCTGCAACAACACTGCAATGTTTCGATTTAAAGCTTTCGTGACTGCAGGGATTCATCTTCTTGGTTCTTTCGGTAAAGTCACGTAGAAGGGAAGTAATAAAATAATAAAAATAAAACATAATAAAATAATTATCATGACGTTTCGGCCACAACGCAAGCAGCCGTCCTCAGGTGAAGACCAGGTCTGAGGACGTGACTTTACCGAAAGAACCAAGAAGATGAACACTGCAATGCTTTTCCCGAAACGTCACCTATTATATATATTTCCCTTGCACGACCACGCGGTGTTATTGATGAATGTGTTCGTGTTTTGTTTTGTTAAGCGTGCCTTGTGCACCACTGCCAACGCAGCAGCAGCAGCAACATAATTCGTTTTAACTTCCTGGGCTGCTTTTTCCGAGTGCCAAGTATAATTGATCTCTCAAAGGCAACACACTCGCACGCACACACGGAAAATATACAACTTTTAAATGCACGCAAATGCACAGGATCCGAGTAGTTAGGCTTGTGGTGTATTACTATCTTTTAAGTGTGGCCGCTTGTTTGAGTGGTTAATTGTGGTGGTGGTGGTGGTCGAGACGGAGTGACAACCAATGGAGGGCATAGACACGTGACTGAGCACGTGCGCCAAGGAGATGGAGCTGTGAAATGAGATCGCGCGCAGCAGCTCGTCGGATTATCGCGTCGCGACACCACGAGAGATGGCGACAGCTTCGGGTTGGGTGGGGGAGGCCTTCATCTAGCAGCGGATAGATTAAGGCTCACATTGATTGTGATGATGATGATGATGATCAAGATGAGTGGGTGGTGCAGTTCTATAACATAGCCTCGGCGCCTTGAAACCATTTGGTCAGCCTCACTGAAGAGCACACATTCCTTAAAATCATCGCATAATATGTTTATGCATTCAAAAATATGCAGGGTTGCCATGAAAAGCAAATCAGAAGTTCAAAGAAAATTGCTTGGCAGATGTTTACGGCGCGTGTACTCTTCCAACCCCCTTCCGTCTGTGCGTTCAGAGGCAACAGACGCGCAGCTGTTTGCCTCGATCCCGATGAAGTGTTAATTTGGAAGAGGCAGGGGGACGGTGTCGCTGTGAACCCGCTCGTGACCGATATCCCTTTGGTCGGCGGAGCTCCGTCAATTACGTTGCAAACAGTTAAAGCAACGTCGACATTTTCTGCCGGTGGGGGGTGGGGGGTCTTTTTGAAGAACCACCATTTCTGTGAAATTATGCACGCGCAAAAAACAAAAATCCGCTGCCAAAAACAAAAAATGCAGCCTAAACTAAACAAGAGGGGAAGTGAAACATCGCAGGCGTTATTAACGTCGCACTTAATTCTATCGGCGACTTAATGACCGTTCGCGAAATGCCCGAATTGTCGCTTTCAGCCATTTGGCGGTTTTTGGCCGATCACCTTGATGATGGTGATCACTCCAACAACAACGGAGGGCGGAGGAGCGACGCTGACAACAACGAGCGGAGCGCCGGGTGGATAAAGCACAGCAAGTTGGTACTGTAGGGGGCACAGGTGGTGCATCAGCCAGTCATCTCGGTCATCTCGGTCAGTCGACCCGTGGCACCTGGGTCTGCCCCGTGACCTCCTGCCAGCGGGCGTTCGACACTTCACGTGGCCTCAAGGTGCACATGGCCTGGCACAAGTGTCGTGGTGACGTCACCGCCACTTAGTGGCGAATGGCGGTTGTTGTTGTTGGTGGTGGTGCAGAAAGCTGCGTCGCGCGAGACGGATCGCCGTCGGACAGGAAAGAAAATAAGGAAGAAAGCAAGGGGGGTGGTGGGGGGTGATGGTGGGGGTGGTGGGGGTGGTGGGGGGTGATGGGGGTGGTGGGGGGGGCAACCTCCCACGGACAGGGAGCCGGGCGACTTGGAGAGAGTGGCATTTCAGCGCCGCGAGCCGCACGTCCGTGGCGGTGGTGGGCCCTCGTCCCGCGGGCTCACCAATTACACACATCGTTAGCTGCTGCAGCTGTTAGGTGCCTGGGGTAGGTGGCGGGGGAGGGTTGGCTGCTCCCGTGCCAGGGGCGCGTGCCGCGTGCATGTGCAGCCAGAGGTTAATGCGGGATGAGGCCGGCACGGGCCAGCCTCAGCCAGCGGTTGTGGATTTAGATTTTTTTCTATGTAGATTTGAAGCTTTTTTGACTGCAAGGATTCATATTCTTGGGTTTTTTCGGTAAAGTCACGTAGATACGAAATTAAAATAAAAAAAAGTAAAATAAAAATAAAATAAAAATCACGACGTTTTTCGGAGGCAACACAAGCCTCCGTCTTCAGGTGGAACCGTCACAGCACGCTCGCTGTATCAAGTAAATGATACAGCTATCGTGCTGTGACGGTTCCACCTGAAGACGGAGGCTTGTGCTGCCTCCGAAAAACGTCGTGATTTTTATTTTATTTTTATTTTACTTTTTTTAATTTTAATTTTAATTTCTTATCTACGTGACTTTACCGAAAAAACCAAGAATATTCCTCCTACGTGTGTGTGCGCGCGTGTGTCTAATTGACGCCGGCTGACATTATTGCTTGAGTCGACTTTCAACGGCGACGGCGTTCCACGGGGGCCTTGTGCTCATCACGAAGACCGATTTTGCCGAGTCCAAGAGACTCCACAAATTAAGTGACAGGGTTCACCCCTGTTCCCTACAGAGGGCTGCAAGGCTCTCACACTCTGCATCGCTGCTCCTGGAAAGACCTCGGCTGGCCAGCAGAGATGACCAGTGGTCGCAGTATGGGCTAGAGGCGCGCTGCTCCCAGTTGAATTGGAATTTCCCCGAAGCTCAATGTGTAATCATGTCTATGAAATGAATTAACGAAACGCATATGGAGAAATGCCACTGCGTAGTCGTGCGTGCGTAGCTCTGCTACCTGCCCGAGGTTTCACTCTACACGGTCCGGAGCTGAATGTTAATCTCCGAGCACCTGGGGCGAAACGTCGGACTAATCGGGCAGAACAACACGTGACTCAATCCGACAACTCACCGGAGAGCGTTATGACGTGTGATCGTGATCGTTGCCCAGTCAGCTAACTCCGCAGGTAGGGGGGGAGTGTGGGCGAGCGTCTACAACAGATGGGAGGCTCTCAGTTCAGTGCGGGCTGCAGCCCAACAGCAGGTCGAGCGCGCGCGCGCGCCAGCAGTTGGGGGGGGGGGGTGGCGAGCGCGAGCCCCGTATGAGCCGCCTACCTTGCGCAGCCAGTGCGTGTTGTTCTCCATCGCCACCTCCAGCTGCTGCAGGCGCTGCAGCGCCCAGTCGGGCTCGGCGGCGGCGGGGGGCGGGGGCGCGTCGCGCTGCAGGGCGTTGCCGCTGAGCGACGGCGACGGGAAGGGGGGGCCGCCCCCAGCCGCCGGGGCCGCCCTGCAGCCGGAGCCGGAGCCGTCCGCCGCCCCCACGAGCTCGGGCAGCAGGAAGGTGTAGGTGCAGGCGCCGTGCTGCAGCCGGTGGTAGCGCCGGCCCGAGGCGTCCACGCCTCCCGACGGGGAAGAGGCCGAGCCGATGGAGCGGCCGCCGCCGCCGGCGCGTGCCGAGGAGGCCCCCACGCCGACCTGGGCCCGCGCTCGGCACGCGCTCATCCCCAGCAGCAGCAGCAGGCAGCAGCTGGACAGCCGCGGCCCGTCCGGCACGGCCATGTGTCCTCGACGCGTCGTCCCGGCGGACGAGGAGGAGGCCCTCTGGATGAGCAGCGTTGGGCAGCGAACGCTGCTCCCGTGGCTCCGCTGTCTGCGTCGGTTTCTCTCTTTTCGTTCGTCCTACAAATCTGGCTGCTTCAGGTCCGCTAAGCTAATGGCAGCACTTCTGGAAGAGGTGCTTGCTTCTTAGATTGTTGGCTTTTGTTCGCCAGTGGCACTGCACAAATATCAAACGAAAAAAATAAACCGTGAAGAGCTCGTTTCGCACTAGTTGTTCAAAAGGTTAAATTCCGCGTGAATGCAAACGATGTAAGATGAAGATTTACAACAGCAGGAGTATTTTTCTGACCGTGGTCCTTCATAAAGCGTTGACAAGTCTGCATTGTATTTCCCTATCGCCAGCATCCAACAAGGTAATTAGGGTTGACCGTTTGTTTGCGTATAAGTCGTTGTTCGGGCACAGCTCTATCTTAATTAAACTTTGGCACCAAAAAAAAACGAATGTTGGGTACGCATTTTCCTTTCTAAGTGCCGGTGGAACAGAATGTTCACTGAAATGTCCTAACCGCAACGCTAAAACGCAGATGTGTTATCACACATTACGCAATGCCAGACAGGCGAGTGCTGACTGCAACCTCGAACGATCTGAGTGGCACAGGAAAAAGCAGAAAAATAAATCGATGCCCAGACGCAGACTTTGCTTTCTTGAGGCCCTCTCTGGCACCACGGAGAATAACGGAACGTCTTCCTCGCACCAAGGTGCAACCACACTGCGAATAATTGTCAACCCCCTGGAATGCTTGCCTCGTCTCGGTACGCAGCAGTCGATAACAAAAAAAAACGGGAACGCGTTCACAGAATACCGGCTTGATTAAGCAAACATCTACTGTTTCGTCTACATTCAGCCACAGATTAGCTGCAAAAACGTAATGCCATTTACTTCTCTCTCCCGGCCTCTGCCCACCCCACCCACGTAAAAGAAGAAGAAAAATTCTACACGCGATTAAAAAAAACCGTACTCTCAAACAGAGGCGAGCCAATCGCAGCCGACAGAGTGCTCCCCGCTACAAGTCCCGGCAGAAAACAGCGAGCCAAGAAAATTGGTCCCAAATCAGGGGAGCCGCTGTGGCATGCGGAGGAGCTTGCCAGTCTTGTGCCCACACAGAGAGGCAGCCCTCCCCTCTCTGCGCTGCCCAGCACTCCTGAAATACCCTGGCCCGGCACGGAAACTCTCCGAACGCTGTCACCGCCGCGGTGGGGAGAGGTTGGGCGCAGGCACCAGGGGGAGGAGGGGGGTGGTGGAGCCGCCCACATTCGCATTGACCGTAGCGCTGGACAACGCGGGGTCTGGGACCCAACCACAGAACGCCCCCACCGACCCTGCCTCGCTGAACCTCGCGTTGGCTCGCAGCCAGGGCCGGATTACGTCTGATGGGGAGGGGGGCGATGCGGTGGCGAGATGTTAATTGCCTCGCCTGGTATACAGGATGTTCGATCACAACCCTGACGCCTGCTCTATATTTGGAGTTTGCATGTCTCTCTCCTCTAGTTGGGGTGGATTTTTTCCCCCTACACATTTGGAATCAACATCACGCGTTTGGGGTATTAGGCTGCTGCTATACATTTCCACGTGATAAGCCACTTCGTTGAGCTATCATTTGTGGGCAGGTCGCTTCTGAAAAAGAGCTACACAGCTCCGTGGGCCTTTACCTTGGTAACATTTTAAAAAATATATGTTGATAGTTTGTGGGGTGGGGGGGGGAGTCCCCTCCGTGTCTGTTACATCCATTCCCTTGACTCTTCTACCACCACCCATACCCGATATTGCCACACACTTTGTTATTAATCCTTGGTGATTTCAGTTTCGGATTTTACGTGCGATGCACGAATTGTAAAGCCAACGGAAAGTAAAAAGAAATTGTCTGTAAATCATATATTTAGTGGCACGTAACTGGTGCTAACATGCACAGCGATTGCACAGCTTGAACAATTGACCTGTGGATATTCATCATTGTGCTGCGGTCTTGCGTTTCACCCACTAAGAGGCACTTTATATATTTCTATATATATTGGGGGGCCTTACGATGCAGCCCCCTAAACCCCCACCCCCCTCCCCCCAAGATGATCTGGCACTGCTAGCGGCAGCGGTGCCGCTAACCCAGAATCAGAATATTCATCTATTGACATTTTCTTAGGTTTTTTCGGTAAAGTCACGTAGGTAAAAACATTAAAATTAATAAAAGTAAAATAACATAAAAATCACGACGTTTATATATAAACGGAGTGGTAGCTCCTGCAATCTCTCATTTACTTGATACAGCTGTCGTGGCTGTGACGGTTCCACCTGAAGACGGAAGCTTGTGTTGCCTCCGAAACGTCGTGATTTTTATTTTATTTTACTTTTATTAATTTTAATGTTTTTACCTACGTGACTTTACCGAAATAACCTAAGAATATGAATCCTTGCAGTCACGAAAGCTTCAAATCTAGAATCATCTATTGAAATTTAGTCATAGTGGAGGAATCCGGTGAGCCATCAAGCTCTTTCTCACACACACGTGCCCGGCGTTGTTCGCAGATGTGTCGGGGGCGAACTCGCACATTGGGCTGACCGGAGGAAGTCGAGGGGGGGGGGGCAGGCAAATTGATGAGGTGGACGAATGTGTTGATGTATCTTCGCTGAGCCTTGCGATGAGGTCCGTATTTAATTAACTCTTTCGTTTTGATAACTGCTCAGAAATGCTGACACGGCAACTGGAAACGCGACCCGTGCAAGCTATGCACCCTTGGCTCGCGAGGGGTTTGTGCAGCTTTTGTTAATTACTCTTTGATGTTGCACTTCGTAGTTTCTTTTTTTGCGTTGCTCCACCCTTTCAGGGTGGCCGTGTCCCGCTTCCTTCGCGTGCTGCGGCCGTCGCGACGATCATACAACGCGTGTCGAGGAGGTGCAGTGGTGAGCCCACCGCACGGGCAACGCGGAGTTCGCCGGTTCGACTTCCCGGTGCGGCAGTTTATACAACGCTGCAGGTTTCTTCCATCTCACCCCACCCCCCTCCCTGCTACTGCATCTGTCCACCCAGCAGTATAGACGAGCAGAGCGCAGTCAGTCGATCGGCAGCTCGCGTGTGAGCAGTCACATCTTTTACAAGACGTTTGACCAGCGTGGAAGAGTCGGAGGTCCGTGGGGGGGGGGAGGTGGGAATACGCTCGCCAGCTCGATGTGGTGGAGGCCTCTTTGCCAGCAGCGGTGTGGGCGAGCGATTTGCGGGGTAGCGCCTTTTGCCGCTCGCGTGTCGAGAAGGCGAGCGAGGGTGACACGTGACGGCGGGACGTGGGGTCTGTGCAGACTCTGTGATTGAGATGGTAGAGAAACGCACGCTGGGAGTGACACTGAGAGACAGCAGCGAGAGGAGGCCACGTGGACGGCGAGTTGCAGGTGGCACGGAAGCCTTGCGCGAGTTAATAAATGGGGAGACCGATGGGGAGGGAATGGAATTCACGTTTCAGATTTTGACACGGAATTAATCACACGGCTCTTTAGTGTCTTCCTTTGTCCAACAGCGATTATAATTCATCACAGTTCTGATGAGTCCAGCAATGGGTTACCGACTACCGGGCTTGAGCAAGTTCAAAAGTAGAAAACGCCAACCAATTATGGGGCTTTTAATAGTTCTCCCATGTGTTTTAGGGTTGTGCCTCCTGGTGCTCAGCAGGATATCCGACTTTTTGCTCCAGGTGCTGGGAGCTGCTTCCGGCGCGAAACGTCGGAAATTGTGCCGAACGACACGCGGAATGACCTGAAAGCAACCCGCGAACCACTGGCGAAAGAAATAAAATAAAACAAAACTCCTACGCAGCACAGAGGAATTCAAATGAACGGCTTAAGATTTGAGGGAGGATTTGCAATATTGAAAAAAACAACGCGTTGCCAATTCGTAGAAAATTCGTTTGATTTTATTGCGTCCCTACAGAGCTGGGAATTTGGTAAACATCATTGGGTTGCTGAGGAGAGAGAGAGAGAAGCTCGTTTTCATTTATTTTGTTATTTATTTGAAAGCAACTCCCAAGCCTCCTCCTGCGGGTTTGACGACAGAGATTGGCACTGTGGCCTGGCAGCTCTCAACTGTGGCCTGACAGTCCTCACTCCACACAGCCCTCACTCCACACATCCCTCACTCCACACAGCGCTCACTGCACACAGCGCTCACTTGGCCTGACAGCTCTCACTCCACACAGCGGCACTGTTGCCTGGCTCCCTCTAGTGGGACTAAACATAACCCCCCCTCCTCCTCTCGCTACCTCGGGCTACAAACTCAACGGCATCTTCGGTGCTAATTCAGGCAATCGGTGTCAAATGCTCGCTAGGTTATTGTCTCCATTGTGCAGTTGGCCGCCGAATCGAAACAACAACAACAACAAGAAGAAGAGCCGTTGTCTTCGAATGATGTAATAATAATTTTAAAAAAAATCTCAAATATTTCAAGAGAGCCGCAATGCACTGCGTGTGGTGAACACGAGACGCGGTGGGTCCCGAATAAATCACGGTCACGTGTCTGTCCTTAATAAATCACGGTCACGTGGCCTCGGATCCGCAGGTTGCCCCCCCTCCCCTCGTATTTAGTGTGATCCATTTACAGACACCCACTCACATAATTCACAGGAATCACATTAAGAAGTATAGGCAATACCGGAAGTTTAAATATGATAGTAGTAGTAATGAGGTGGAGCAGTGGTGCAGCGGTTAGCGCACTAACACGATGAACCCGGCTACCTGAGTTCGATTCCCGACCACGGCTAACACCAGTGGGAAGAGATTTATAAATCCGCAAACTATGGGCCCTCACTCCACCAAACTCCTATGATGAGTGCCACGGTATGGGGAGGTGTTCATCCAGCAGTGGACTGACAGAGTAGCCGTGAGTTTTGTTGGACTTTACCGGATTCTCCACATTATAAGACACTCCGGAAAGTAAGACGCACCCCAGATGTTGTGTTAATAAAGTTATACAAATTTGGTCCCACACACGCACCGGACGATAAAACACACACACACCGCAAATCATTGCTTTAACGCACCAAGGGAGGGGAAAAAATGTGTGCATTCTATTCCGGAGAATATGGTAATAATATTAATGATAGTTATAATCTCCCATCGCGCCTGTCCCAGAGTGAACTCAGCTCTTGCTATCCAATTCGTATCACAGGTCTACAGAGTTAGAATTCATACATCATCCCAGAGGTCATTGTAGTGGTCTCAGATGTTTGAAGGGGTCTGGCACTTCAGGTCACCCCGCCTCGTAAATAAACGCCTGATGTGGCTTTATTTTTGGTTTGGGGGGGGCTGGGTGTTTCACGTCCTACTCACTTTCTACTCATTTTCTGTTGGAATACGCCGCCTGGGGCTGGAGGGGAACGTGATTTATAAACGCAGCAGAGTTGGAGCGGTTTGCATAGAGCGCGTTGTTGACCCAAGCTCAATATAGTCGTGTAATTGTGGGAAATAAATGTGCTGGGAATTGAAATATAAAAAAAAAACAGTGGACGGAGCCTCCTTTGGCTTGTTTAAACATTACATTGGGGTTTTATTTTTGTTCATTTCCATCCGCTTGCTATTCCACAAAGAGCACTTTAACTACTTTTATGAGGTGGCTATTTCACGTTCGCTCTTTAACATAGGAATAGCAATGTGGCACGAACTCTCTCTCTTTCTCTCCTCAAGCTCTCTCGTGGCGAGCAGACCTTAAGATTGGCATCTAACTCCCGAGCGGATCACTGCCACGCAAGAAGAGAATATCAGCTTCAAATGTTCATTCTCCATTCATCAGCTGGTGCTTGTCAATCCATGACTGGATGTTGAACTTTTTTCGCACCGCTCGTTTGCAGAGGTCCGTGGTTCGAATCAGGCGGCCGCCGCGGTTATTACTGCTGACTGACCACAATGATGCCACGCGCCGTCTGGAATTAAAAGATCCCGTGACGTCGTTCGCAAGAGCGGGGCGATCGTGCGAATTTTCCAAATTCGAAAGTTGCTCTCAAATTTCTCAATTGGGAGTATGCGTACAAAAATCATTGCCCTTCCCCCCCCCAGCTACTCGGATAACTTGGCAGGATCCTCCTGACAAAAAGTCATTAGACTCAGTGGGGCTGTCCTGGATGATCAAGAGGAATAAATAAACAAACCTATAAACGTTCTCCCCAGGTCACTGTTGCACATGAAGCTACCCCAGTTTCTTTAAGTTTTTACCTGGTTAACAAACAAACTAACTTAAAAATGATGGTAGTGGCCTGTACTTACACACCGTTGCTAATCCTATTCATAGAATGTTTATTTTTTCTATTTCATCATCAGTACCATTGTTTAGTTTGTGCCCTTCCCTCGCGCCTCTGATTATCACGGTTGGCTACATACGTTGCGAAAGAAGTCCAACATACATACATACCTGGAAACACTTAATCTGATCTCTCACATTCAACGTTCCTTCCTCTGCACTGTGCACGAATTCTCTGGCGCTTCCCCTCCTTTTGCTGCCACTCCGTAGTGGGTCTCGACCACTTTTAGAGACACCGTCAAAATCATTTTCTGGAAAAAACTGCGTTTGTTCTCGAGCCTACGTTTCCACTTTCTGTGACTCGCCATCATTCCAATGGTTGCGCCTATCCGCGGTTCTCCGCACGCTCTTTATCATTTATTTCGTATTTTTTGCCGTTGAGTGTTCATGCTTCTGATCCGCGTGTCATAACACATCCAATGCCTACTTCTCCATGCCCATTACTCCGTGACTGGTCACAGTCAAGGTCAACTTTACACAAAGGCGTTCCAACCTGCTCTCGCCCGCCTCAAAATTGCGTCGTTTTCATTTCGGCTGGTCAAATTCACGGCTGTCCCTGCAGGTACACACACTGCGCTGCCATTTCCCAGTTGCGTTCCTCCCACAGATGCCTCCACTTGCTTAGCGAGCCTCTTGCCCCGTGACCTTGTCTCTCAGATGAAGGGCAGTTTGTTCCAGATGTCAAACGTTGAAGACTTAACTCCGCCTGCCCCTTACGGCGTGATAAACAGGGAGAACTCCCAGGCCACGTGCGTCCATAGTTACCGTTGTTTTTATTATTATTCGACGAAGACGCAGCACCGTTTTGCCCTGTATGTGTGTGTGTGCGTGCGCTTGAACAGTCGGGGCACTGTGTGAGCTGGTTAGCGCGCTGCACTATGAACCCGGCGACCCGAGTTCGATTCCGCTCACGGACAATACCAGCGATGATTCTCTGAACCGGCCCTGATGCCTCCCCTCGGTCGACTCAGCCTCAAATGAGTACCTGGCGCGGTGTGTAAACATCGCTGCTTGGGAGACAAAGGCAGCCGGGCGTGGTGCTGGCCACCCAACCCCCCCCCCCTCGCGTGCTGTGCCGGCCTTCATAGGTGCTGCTACTCGCTACGACACTTGCCCCAACAGTCTGTCGAGGCTATACGGGGGGTCTTTGTCTTTGTTGTTTTCATGGACGTGGTCAAGAGAAGATGTGGGGGGGGCAGCCGGGGCGTGCTACTGCACTGTGGGAGCCGTTGATCGTGGCACCTCCCACAAGGATGTCAGCCGCGCATGAACAAATCTGCTCACAGCTAATGGCTCAAGTGATAACAGCGACATTTTTTTGGCTCGGGCGCTCTTAAATTTTAAGTGTAAAATGTTTTTAATATAAAAAAAATATGAAGCTGACTCGCTGCAAGAGTGAGGCGTGCTTATAATAATAATAATCGAATATGGCAGAACACTTCGACAGTGTTTGCTATGTTACTAAGAGAAAAAGTGACAACTTTATCTGACAACAACAATAAATTATTTTTTTTCGGTTAGTCCTCTTGGTTTTAAAAGTGACACAGATGCAATCGCGCTCCGTGAAATATCGCGAAATGGATGATGAATGACCCCATTAAAAAAAATGTTTCAAATTAAAGTGGCGACGAAAAAAGCCATTGTCCAAACATTCAATACCGCGAAACAATGTGTAAGCAAAAGAAACTCGAAAATATTATTTCAGGATTAATTTTTTTTCCTCCAGCCGCGGCGAGCTCCGTGGTGTAAGAGCTCGAAGTGCAAAGAGGCCCTCTCATTCTGAAAAGTCTCATGAAATTTTGTTTATTTTCGTTTAATACCGCCGATACCGACTTGGCAGATATAAACAAACATTGCCACCATTTACAAACAATTTTGCGGGGGAGGGGGGGGAGGGGTGGAAATGCGTTTAACCCTTACAAATAATTATCTTCACAAAAATGTGTAAACTGTTACCTCGGTGGGCCTGAGTGGACTATTTTCATTTTTTTTCGATGACAAAATGCCCGCTTCGTGAATGTAATCGCCGCGGCGGTTGGGCACAGCGGCGACATTCGAGGACGTAGGAGCACCGCTTGACGGCGAACGGCACCGCTTGAGATCAGTCACGAAGTCCAAAACGTTTCCCAAAGCAGGAGTTCCTTTTTAAAGTGAAGTCGATCTGCCACAAGTTGCGCCACAACTCAATTCTCGACGACAACAACAACAAATATACGTTCCACGTGACCGCGGCTACCGCCAAGCGGTCGAACGAGAGTTTCGCAATCGGAAAGGTTGCGAGGTTCAAATCCTGGTTGGTGGGTGGGGGGTTAACTCAGCCTATCATCCCGCCATGATCGATAAAATACGAAAGTCAACAGTAGTTTATCCTAACGGAGATACACTCGCATCTCGCCATATGAACGTGGAATTTCCACCACTCCCTGGGGCCTGTAAACGGGCGAGGAGCAACGGCTTAATGTTCATTTAAGAAAGGAAATCACTTTGACTTATTTTAGGGAATTAAAAAAACTCTCGCTTGAGACCACATTGCACGCAGGAATTCTGTGAATATGTGTTCACAGGTTTACAACCGCCACGAATTTCCATGGAACTCGGCCATGAGATATGCGGTCTTTTTTTTTGTTCTATTCGGAGTTGCGATTCCAAAAATCACTTTCCCTCACTCACCCCCCCCCCAAAAGGAAACAGCCTGAGACTCTGGTGACTGGTGCATGTCGATCGAGAGAGATATCTGGTGACAACGAGCTCCTAACAAGTGTTCACAACAAGGCCCACACAGATGCTGGAGGATGCTGTTGCCCTGCTGCGATGGTTGACACACCGAACTTGCAATCCGGAGGCCGACGGTTCCATTCAATCTCCCGGCGTGGGAGTTGAAACAACAGCGGTGCAAGTTTCTTGCCAATACCAGCACACAACCGCCACCCATCACGAAGTGACGGTGACGTCACCGCGGCTCCTGTGCCAGGCCAGGTGCACTTTGAGGCCCCCTTGACGTGTCGAAGGCTCGCTGCTGGCAAGAGGTCACAGTACAGATTCCCAAGTGCCATGGGGTTGACCGACTGAGATGACTGGCAGATGCAACACCTGTGCCCCCCTACTCTGCACACTCGCTGCGTTTTAGCCGCTCGGCGCTCCGCTCGTTGTTGTGAGCGTCGCTCATCTGCCCTCCGTTGTTGTTGGAGGGCGACTGCCCCCAACTGCCCATTCTCGTTTCTTTCCCCGACCGTCTCTGTCCACCCAGCATTGTCAGTGGGTTGGTCAGCACAGTTCGTTGACCGGAAGGTCGCACATGGTGACATAAAGTTTGGGTACCCCCCCACCTCTTCGAAGATGTCTGGCCCGCGTGTGAAGAGTGGGCCCAAATTCTCTTACACATTTTAGATTTCCATACATTTCCGATGGCTTGGGGAGGTCTTTATCCAACAGTCGATAGATCGAGGTTCATCGCGACGACGAGCAGCCAATTGGGACCAGACGTCTGTAAGTTTAATACGAAAATAAAGTTTTTTTTTTTTTAACACAAGCAGAACACACGCGCCTCGGTGGACATCCGGGCAGCACACCCACCGTAGCGAGCACTGGCGACGATGTAACGTCCATCGATGTAACGTTCATCAATGTAACGTTACATCGATTAATGTTACATCGACGTCACGTTCATGAATGTAACGTACATCAATATAACGTTACATCAATATAACGTTCATCAATGTAACGTTCATCAATGTAACGTTACATCGATGTAACGTTCATCAATGTAACGTTTATCAATGTAACGTTAATCTATGTAACGGTAATATATGTAACGTTTATCGATGTAACGTTCATCAATGTAACATTACATCGATGTAACGTTCGTCAATTTGTATAATTAATCGATGTAACGTTTATCGATGTAACGTTTATCAATGTAACGTTAATCAATGTAACGTGTATCGATGTAACGTGCATCAATGTCACGTTCATCAATGTAACGTCACATCAATGTAACGCTTATCGGTGACCCGCTCAGGTTACGTGATTGAGGGTCTCATTGGAAGGGCGGAATTGCGCATTCCAGTCGAGGCTGCCGGTGGCTTTCGCGCATCAGCCGCGGGCGGCGTGGGTGGGGGGGTGCACAGGGAGGAGCAGGGGGGCACAGGGGGAGCAGGGGGGAGCAGGGGGGAGCAGGGGGGAGCAAGCTGAAGGTGGGCGAGGCCCCCAGAGAGTGAGTTGGAAGACGCGCATTCTCCAGCAGAGGAAATGAAATTGGCGCTCTCTCGCTCTCCGCACATTAGTATTCCCACTTTTTCTCTCTCTCTCGTGCTCAGCTTTCTGCAATAACAGCGGTGTTGTTTAAGATCTGTTTTTTTGTCAGGAATACATTTCTTGAGTAACACAGAGACTATTTAATACTGAGATTATTACAATAAATAATAAAAATTTGAAATGTATTTCGTCGGAAGTGCCAAACAATAACTTTTATGAGATTCATACAAATTCTTGTTTACAATTTGAAAACAAATAACTCATCTTAGCTCTCGTTTGACCCTGACCCAGGGCTTAAATGATTCATTAAATCCCATAAATAACTTGTGCTGCGAATCGTTAACAGGGCCCGGGACAGCCCCGGCGACCTTCAAATGCAACTACAACACTCGCGATTGTTGGTAGCGGGTGAACAATCAGCGTAAACTCTTAAGGCATGTTTATACATTTAATCTCATTAATAATACTTTTATTAATGTTTTCGTCCACCAGCGATAAATGCGGGATTTAGCACCTTAATCTTTTACCTAACATACTTATATTACGGGATTAATAAACACAACTTCGAGTTCGCTAATCACCATTACAGTTACCCTTGTAATGCGGCATTTTCTCAGAGGTTGTGGCTACGCACGTGGCCTGCAACCGGGAAAACTGTGGATGCAGCAGCGAGGGTCGGTGGATCACCGCATGAATGTTGTGAGACTCCCTTTCTTGTGGGCGTCGAGGGGGCACTATAACCGTGGGCTTTGACAGGAGAAGGCGCTGCAAGCGAAATGTGGACTCCACCTGTTCTATCTGTACGGGATACAGCATTTCCCCCTCGCACGTGTGAGTTTTCTCCCACGTGTAAGCACCTTGATATGGAGAGAAACGCAGAGCTCGGGCAATTGTGGCCGCTGCCTTCACGCACGTCTGTGGTTCCTCCTCGCGCGCCTCGGGGTCGGCCGGCCTCGCTATACGAGAGCGAGTGAAGACCGTTCAAGTTGACATGATTATTATTATTAAATGATCAGTTTGGTTGAGCACATGCCGCCTGTGCCACACGTGGCCAGGGGGTGACGATTGTGAAACCAGCGGTTCTGTGGCAAATCAGAGGCAGTATCGGAGAGTGGTGTGGGTTGACCGTGCCTTCATCATCGCCAGCAAGAGCCAGTGTTTCCCAACTCAGCGATCTTGTCGCGAGATGTATTCACCTGTCGGGTTTCCTTTCGTGACACGCGTGTTGTCAAATCCGGTGACTTTCTGCGACGAGAGATTCTAGCGATCCGTTGTCGGCATAGCTGTGTGGCGGCTTGCATCCAACAGTGATTGCCAAAAGGACTGTGCGTTGTTGTTTTCTATCGTGCAAATTAAATTTCCTAATGAAAAATATGAATTTTTGTTGAAATTTATTTTTTAATGCTGTTTACAGCAACCATAGCTGGTAACTGTGGTGACGGCTTGGAGCGGTGGTCGAGTGGTTAGCGTGCTGCACTACAAAGGCCAGGGACTTGAGTTCGATTCCCGACCACTGTCAACATCAGAGGCGAATTAAATCAGAACCGGTCCTGCCCTCCGCAAGCCACTGCATCAACCCGCACCGCATTGTATGGGTGTTGAACTTCTTTCGCGCCGTACGTAGCCAACCGTGTTAATCAGAGGTGCGGCCTGACCAGCGTGCGTTGTGAAGCTTGGAAAATAATAAAGCAAACTCATGGCCGACATGGCGTGGACAGGGAGACTTTCTTTATCCATTGGTGGATTAAGAATATTTGGCATCTTTGTTTATTTCATTGCGGTCACGTATAAACAGCGCACACGTGTGCGCGCGTGTGTGTGTGTGGAGTCGTACTGGTGCTGGCTTTTCGCTGACCTGCCAATGGCCTGAAGCGGTCCCAATACGAGGGACTCTCTCTGTCAGCTGCACTCCGGTGCCATCGCCGTGCGAGCGGCAGACTTTAATTAAAAATCCTATAGAGCCAATTGAATTCATAAGATTTTTACATAAATCGAGGCTTTGTGCAGAATGTTGTTGCAGCTGTGGTGTCTTAACATTGTTTTTATTGTATTTGATCAAATGTGACATTACTCCGTTGTTCAGAAATATATGTTACACGCTTCAGCGCGCGTAGTTTTGGCATTCCAGACTAAAAGTGACACACGATGGACAATCCTGCTTCGCAAACTCCCCGCGCCGCGCCCTCCCCCCCCCTCAACTTACCCCGGTGGAATATTAATGCAACGCAATTCATGAATAATCCCGTCGTCTCGTTGGACAGGTCGCGGTTAAGTTTGGACATCGAACTCACCACGGCCGTCACAGTGCCGAGAGGTCAGCGGTGAACGTCATCGCAATAACGACCTCTGGAGGGACAGGGCGGGGGTGGGGGGGGTGGGGGGTGCCGTTGTCAACCCACGAAGCAACCACCGCCCAAATTATCCGAGGCACCATCGGAATCTGGCGTAGGCCAATCAGTTGCAAAGACAATGCTTCTTCGCGTTGTTATGGCGGCGTGATTGTTTGCATGTTCACCGCAAGCGCCTACGTGGTTCATGCGAACTTGATTCCTTGGCAAGGAGTTTCATCTGTTCGGCGTTTGAACATCTTAACACGACTCCCGCCGTTGTATTGCCAGGAAGGGTAAGGAGCCTCTTCTTGTTTGTGCGAAAGAGGTTGGCGCGCGGAACCATCTTCGAGTTGAACGCCGCGGGTCGGTGGCACGCGGCAGCGCTCAGCAGCAGCGAGTCGAGTGGCTGTCTGAGCAGCTTAGCAGCAACCTCTGGAACTTGACGTTGGTTATTATTTATGTTGTTGTGGCGTGCCCAAACGCATCGGCACAAGGCATGTATTTAAAACATATATATATAGTTGAACACGTAGGCTTTCGCGACCAATATTATCAATAATAGAGGATTTTGGGTTCGAACTCTAGTTTGGAAAAAATAGAAATATAAAATGGATGCAGAGTAGAGGGCCAGAGCCCCAAAATGTAGAACGGCCAGCAACAAACAGCACCATGAAGTTGTAACAGATGTGAGTGGCGAATCCGTGTATTTAATTGAGTAAGGCTACAAGAACTTGGGAAAAGAGATGATGGACGGGAACCCTGAAGTTGAGCAGTGAGAGAGAAGAAGCAGAAAGAGAGGAGTGGTGACCCGCAGTGTGGTGAGTGCATGGGTGAGTAGGTGAGTGAGTGGGTGAGTGAGTGGGCTAGTGAGTGGGTGGGTGAGTGGGTGATTGAGTGGGTGAGCGAGTGGAAGGGTGAGTAGGTGAGTGAGTGGGTGAGTGGGTGAGTGAGTGGATGGGTATGTAGGTGAGTGGGTGAGTGAGTGGGTGAGTGGGTGAGTGAGTGAGTGGAAGGGTGAGTGGATGAGTGGGTGAGTGGATGGGTGAGTAGGCGAGTGAGTGGGTGAGTGAGTGGGCTAGTGAGTGGGTGGGTGAGTGGGCTAGTGAGTGGGTGAGAGGGAAGGGTGAGTGCGTGAGTGAGTGGATGGGTGAGTAGGTGAGTGGGTGAGTGAGTGGATGGGTGAGTAGGTGAGTGAGTGGGTGAGTGAGTGGGCTAGTGAGTGGGTGAGTGAATGGGTGAGTGAGTGGGCTAGTGAGTGGGTGAGAGGGAAGGGTGAGTAGGTGAGTGAGTGGATGGGTGAGTGGGCTAATGAGTGAGTGGGTGAGTGGATGAGTGAGTGGGTGAGTGTATGTATGTTGAACTTTTTTCTCACCGTACGTAGCTAACGGTGCTAATCGGAGGTGCGTAAGCGAGTGTTGTTGTGACCTGCAGTGCGGTGGTTGGACTCGGTCGAGTCTGCTCGACCGATGAGTGACGTTTACGCGAACACGTTACCATGGGGATAGCGATAGAGGAGTGATCAGGGGGTGACTGGAGTGAGTCAGCGAGTGCTGGATCATCAATCAACATCACTTGCTACACGTTGAATTATATCGACGTTCACCAACAAAGCGTGGAGGGTGGGGGTGGGGGGGCTTTATGCAGCCAAGGATTGACAAAGGGCTGCAATGCATTACGCCAAAAAAGTATCATCCTGCGCCTGTGAATAGTTAAGAAATTCCTAGCAGCCCATTGCATGGATTGCTCACACGACACACGCACCACGTTTTCACGGAATAAAATAACGGTATAATGTATTGCGTGCGAAGAGACAAATCCATCATCCGTCAGCAGATGAAATGTCCTCTACTTGAGCGGAAACGGAGGGTTGCCTTTCCCCCCAGATGTGCTGGTGAACAGCGTGTTGGTGATGACGACCCTGCTGGTAACGTGATGGAGTTGGTCGTTTCAGAAAGTCGCGAGATGCCTCCAAGCATGGAGACCCCCCCTTTTACCGAGACGACCACTCACCCTGGTGGTGTAGTTACGACATTATCAGCTCAAGGGATGCGGCAATCGGTCACGTGCCCCCCCCCCCCCCCCACAATTTTATTTGTCTCGGGCAACACCGACAATCACGACCATTCGCATTCAGCGAGAACGCTGCGTTGCTCACAGGGCCACCCACGAGCTCACGCCGCCAATTTGGCGTCTGCCTTTGACGATTATTCTTTTTAAAATCGTGTCCTCCGCTGCTTCGAGGACCTTTAGGGCTCAAAGGAGGTTGCGGGGTTTTTCTTGTTTTGTTTTCTCTTCCTTCGTAGGAAATAGCGGCAAGGTCTGGGATGCCCCACTCGTGTTTTAGATGCAGTCTGATGCCGCTCTAACGCATGGCCAGAGAGGCAATTACACGGGCTGACGTAACAAGGTAACCTCTGTTTGAAGGGGAAGGCCCCTGTCGTTTAGTAACCGTTTAGGAAGGCATCAAGAGAAGGCACTCGACGAACGTCATTCGCCCGAGGATTAGTTTTATAAATGTGGTCACAATTGCAGTACACCTTCAAATGAGCCCAAATATGAAGAAAGGGCCCTTTGTACTCCCTCTAGGGACACAGCTTGGAGTGGCTTTCGATGTTGCCGTTGCACTCGAGGCTTTCAACAGTGACGCTCTCTCCCAACATCGCAGCGGTTGAGAGTTGTGAACGTGAAAGAAGATTGTGGTGGAGGGGGTGGTGGTGGGTGGTGGTGGGTGGTGTTGAGTGCTCACCAGTGTTTCGCCGTTCCAGTCGGCGCTGCCAAATGCCACGGATCGCTCCGTGGTCTTCGCTCTACGCGGTTCGGCACGGGCGCGTGAAAGCTCGCGCGGGTTGCTTTATTATTGTGTTATTTTCTTTGAGGAATCGTTTTTTTGTTTGTTTTTGTTTGAGAGGCCGCTCCACGGCAGGTGCACGGGGAGAAAGGCGCGCGAGAGAATCCCACGGAAGATCGGAGTCATGGCAAGCGGCGCGGGGACTCTGCCCTGCGGCTTCGTGATCGCTACCACATATTAAGCCGCAAGGCCATCCGCACTTGTTTTTTTTCTATCCCCTTTAATTTTTCGCTCTTTAAAAAAGGGAAAAAAAACATTTCAACTGTTGTTTTGTTGTTGTTGTCGTGTGGTTGCCGTCAACATGTTTTTCTTCGCCGCTCTGACGAGGAGGAGGAGGAGGAGATTTCCCCACGGTGACAACGAGATCGCATCCCCCGCGATAATGAAGATGAGATGTCGTTGTTGTTGTACTCAGAAAACGTGGCTCTCTCTCATCCCATTCAACCGGTAGATTAATATTGCCCACATGTAAGCAATTTTGAATTACAATTTCTAAACAGTCCATCAAATATAGGCTGTATTATTATTCATATTTACGTTGCAAATATAAACTGTGCCAAGCATGATATTAATTTGTTTTTTTTTACTTTAATGCTGCTTTTTGTCAAACGCGATTAAACATTGAATTTGTGAATGTTGCACACACAATTAGAGCAGGATTTAATCACCTCGATGGGCCACGCCTGGTGTAAATACATACCGTCCTCGACTTACGGACGGGTTGCGTTCCTGAGACCCATTCATGAACCGTTCGTATCTCGGGGATCGCCGAGATGTGAACTAACCTTGCCAGGTATACAGGAGGTCGTGGCTCATAGGTTCAATCCCGACCCTTGCGCCTGTATATTAGAGTTGGCATGTCTCTCTCACCGTGGCTGCGTGCAATTTTTTCTGGGTCCTTCGGAAACACGCGTTTAGAGTATTTGGCCGCTCTGAATTTCCACGCGATGATGAGCCACTTTATTGAAAAATCAATTGCGGCCAGGTCGCTTCTGAAAGAGAGAGATATAGATCAGTGGGCCTTACCTCCTAAGATAAAATAGGAGTAGTAGTTAAAATATACTGGTAGGAATTTCCTGGTTCCACCAGCCCACAGGGGATTATTGTGTCCGTCCGTTGTGCATCCAAAAATGGTAGGGGTGGGGCTGGGTGGAGAGGAGAGGGTGGGGAGGGGCTGGGTGGGGAGGGGAGGGTGGGGAGGGGCTGGGTGGGGAGTGTGGGGCTGGGTGGGGAGGGTGGGGAGGGGCTGGATGGGGAGGGTGGGGCTGGGTGGGGGGTGGGAGGGGTGGGGCTGAGTGGGGAGGGGCTGGTCACCCCGTAGTACCCTTATAAAACTCAACGTTTAACCTACTCACGCCGGCTTGTGCAGCTCCCTCCGCAGGACAATGTGTTATGTAGAAACCCCTTTGTGGACCACAGTGTCCAGTCTTTCTGGAGACCGCAAGTGGCTCCAGCCATCGCATTGGAGCCTCCATGAAGAACAGAATAACAAGGCTGCAACACCCATATGTGCTTTGGGGTTGTTCCTACAATTTATTCGGGATTAATGTCCGACGTTTCGCTCACACGTGTTATGGAGCTTCTTCAGAGACGAAATAATATTCTAACCGTCGGACATAAACGAAAACGAAACCATTATTTTAAACTAGGAAAGGTCCACTGAGCGAAATAACCCTTTTTCAGAAGAGACCTGGCCACAGTGATAGTGAACGGCACGTGGTACGATCCAGATACACGCCGGAGAGCCGTACATCACAGCCACTCCGACCTGCACAGTCATAACAAGGCCCTCTGTTAAGGCACTGCGACAGAATTCAAAAAATGCCATCACAATTGAGGTCTGTGTTCGTGTGCTTTATTTGCACAAGTTGTTATTTTAATTGTTTTTTATTTAAAATCTCTCGTGGAAATCTAGCAGTTATTCAAGTTCCTTGGCATTGGACTTCAAACATTGACAGCAGGAACACTTTGATGTGCGTGCGTGTGTGTGTGTTTGTTGGGGTTTTTTGTTTTGTTTTCCTCCATTCTTAGGAAACTTTGCGCACATTGCAAAAATCCATTACGCATTTGCCGAGTGCCTGTTTATCGGCACACGGGCTTTGCAAATGTTGTGTGAAGGGTTTACCGGGGCCGTAGCAATTAGGAATACATGATTAATGCCGTTCTGAAAAACTCCCTTTGTCGTTATTAAAGAGGATCAGCAGCAGGGGTGGTAGCGGTGGGGGTGGGGGGGTATTAGGGGCCCCTGGGGGTGGTGGTGGTGGGGGAGATGAGTGGTGGTGGTGGTGGTATTAGGGGTTCTGCTCATTTCAAAGCGGTGCATGTGACTCGCACCGCTTTGTGAATTAGATTACTACGACCGGCGGCGGACGAACGCTTCGCTTGAATGTTCCTGCGATTTTTATTTTATTTTACAAAGCAGCGATGAAAACCTCTCGCTAATCAACGGTGAACTCGTTGACTGCCTCCGCCACGCACCGCCCCTCCCTGTTTCAGAAGCCTCCCATGAAAAGGATAAAGGCGCAGCCCTGCAAATCGCTCTCCCACGCCGCTGCTGGAGGAAAGGCCTCCCCACTCGAGGCGGCTCTAAGGCAGAGCGCCCCTTTAGAGGCGTCCCGGTGGCTAGGAGATGTTAACAACCTCGCCTGGTATACAGGAGGTCGTGGGTTCCATCCCGACCCTGACGCCTGCTGTATATTTGGAGTTTGTGTGTCTCTCTCTCATCATCATCATCACGGTGGCTATGAGATGTTAACTACCTCGCCTGGTATACAGGAGGTCGTGGGTTCGATCTCGACCCTGACGCCTGCTGCTGTATATTTGGAGTTTGCGTGTCTCTCTCTCATCATCATCATCATCACGGTGGCTAGAATGTGTTAACTACCTCGCTTGGTATACAGGAGGTCGTGGGTTCCATCCTGACCCTGACGCCTGCTGCTGTATATTTGGAGTTTGCATGTTTATCTCCCTGTGGTCGCGTGGATTTTCTCCGGGTCCTCCGGGTTTTCCCTCTACATTTAGAATCGACATCACGCGTTTAGAGTATTTGACTGCTATACATTTTCCACGTGATAAGCCACTTCGTTGGGCTGTAATTTGCGGCCAGGTCGTTTCTGAAAAAAAAAACCTTATACAGCTCAGTGGGCCTTACCTGGTAAAATAACAAAAATATTTCCGTTTAAATATCCTCGGAAGATGTGGGGGGTCCCCACACTCATCCCTACAACGTGCAACCGGCCGATCGACTAACCGTGCTGTACCCATCCACACTGCTGGGTTGACAGAGGCAGGCGGGGAAGATTTAGAAATGTGTCCCCCATCGTTTGAACCGCCACGCCTGGCGATCGAATCTCACCGGTGACACTCTGGATTGCAAGTCTAGCGCGCTGCCAACCGTTGCACCGTGCCGGTATTGCTCTGTCTCCGTGTAAATACAGGGTGTTTGAAAAGGCTGGACCCGATTTTAAATCGCTATATCTCTGCAACCACCAACCGCCCATGAATGAAACTCTTACCACTTGAAAGTGCGGGGTATAGTGTTTACAATGATTACCGCTCGATGCCTCTCCCAGCGCACAAACAGCCCCTAGCCTCAGTTATTCGCAAGATGATGATCCCACAACACAAGGGGCGTTTTGCGTTCTGCAGTTCAGCAAGACTGAATCAGTAATTGCGGTGCAGCGTGCGTTTCAACGGCGTTTTGGCATTGATCCGCCAATGTGAAATAGCATTCGTCGTTGGTACCGACAATTTGAGGAAACGGGCTGTTGATGTAAGGGGAAGAGCACAGGGCGACCACGCACCTCAGGGGAAATCGTGAGAAGAGAGGCGTTTGGGACGAATTCAACTCAATGTTGTCTATACAGCAGGTGGAGGGCACATAGAGCATTTATAAAATGTTTATTAGAACTTGATAACTCATTAAACCGTTTGTAACTTTTTGTGTAACTGTAACATGTTGCCATCGTCAAATATACTGCTTTGAAATTGGGTCCATTCTTTTTTTTAAAACACCCTGCATAATGTCATAATGTATTTACGCTCTGCAGGATGTTTATCACGCCGCAGACAAACATGCATAATCGCCGTAGACGCAGCACACTTTTGAAACAGTTAAAAAGCAGCATCGTTATTGGTTCGCATTGGAGTTGCTCGCCTGGGATATGACACATTTTGATATGCCAAAGGAGACGCACGACGTTTTGGACGCGCACCAACATGCTCGTTCCTGTCTATCGCAATATGCTTTCCGCTGTTTTGAAGGAACATTGTCCCTTGGGCTCGCTGTAACATTACACCGTATCCATGCACCTGCAGTTTTAAATTACTGTGTAAGAGAGAAACACATGATTGCGTCTCATTAGTGGGCTTTCCTTACATTCTAATGTCAACCTTCGTCCTCTTTTACACTGTTTGACAAAATGACACAGAGAGAGAGAGAAAGAGAGAGCGAGCAAGTGATGAATGGCTTCAGCATCACTGCCAGTACAATGGAATTTTCCGAAAATGAAAGGTTTCCAATTTGTGGAGTATTGTTGCAAAATAAATGTGTGTGGAGTTTGGAAAAATGTACGAGAAATGTTTTTTTATATTTTTACTTCTTATGGTTTCCCCTCCCCACCCCCGAACAGCTATTTGCTCTTTTCACGCTCGCTCTGTCCAAACCGCACACGCCTCGTCAGATGTCCCTCGCTGGCAAGTTGTTATTTTATTATAATCCACAAAAAGAAAAAGAAAAAATTAACCCGTAAAAACAAAGTTTTTCACTATAAATCCTTTATGTGCGTGGCGGCTAGAGTCCTCTCGTCCTCTGGCTTCAGATGGCTGCCACCTATGGGTCAGATGATTGCCTGCCACCATTAAGCAATTGGTAATTAAATATAATTATTTTTTTCCTAAAATGTTGAAAATTTAGGAAAAAAATTTCACGAAAATAAATTGTCACGCACAACGAGTCTGTGTGCAAAATGTCAGCTCGATTGGATCACGGGAAGTGGGTTAAAAAACGACCGAAAGATTTGCACGGTCGTAAGCGCGCAAGCAAGTGAACTTAATATAAAGGATTTAAAAAAGAGGCAATTCAACGCATTCGGTTGCAACTTGACTTGAAATAAACAGGTAACCCCCAGGATGTGTTCTTGTAATTGCGCACGCGTGTGGCGGTGCTCGGTAGATGATGACTCCATTGATCACGGGATAGTGGAGAGACGGCGATGGATTGGGTGGGCCTTCTCTCAGCAGTGGATTGATCATTGCTGACGTTGATGATTCGACGGAGCAACGAAACTTATTCAAACTATTTAGCAGAATAGTAGAAGCCACGAGACAGAAACAAACTGGCAATGGCCATGCTCAGTGAATTGTGGAACAAGAACGATGCCATGAGTCATGTCAGGAACCGTCTCTCCACAAGCTCTCTGTGTCATTTTTTCAGTGGATCTATGATCAGCCATCGCATCTGGTTGCCACGGTTGCGAGATGTTAACTGCCTCGTCTGGTATACAGGAGGTAGTGGGTTCGATCGCCGACCCTGAGGCCTGCATATTTGGAGTTTGTGTGTTCTGCCCGTGGTCGCGTGGATTTTTCTCCAGGTCCTACGATTTTTCGCTCCACATTTAGGAACGTGATTGAGAGTACATGGCTGCTGTAAATGTACGCATGATTGGGCAATCATTTGTGGCCAGGTCGCTTCTGAAAAAGGCATGCATAACTCAGTGGGCGTTACCTGGTCAACTAAATAGTTTATAGTTTAGTCACTGCAATCGTTGATTGACCGTGACCGATCATGATGCGTCCTAACTTTGGCCGTGCGTCATTGCCGTGTGTCTATTGAAAGGGTTGGGTATGCAGATACGGCAGAATGTGCGGGGACTTCATCTTCTCATTTGCTTGAAGTTGCCTTCGTCTGCTTTCCACTATCTCATGGAAGGACTGGGTCTGTGCAAAGCTCCGTTGCAGGTTCGACAACGACAAAATGCTTTCTCGGTCGTCCAGGAGTGGCCGCAGTTTGAAAGCGCGAATTGTCCGCGTGCCTGACAGCGGTTGGAAGGCATTCTGCGAGCATTACGTCTGTGCTGTGGGTTGGAGACGGTGGCAGATCCGAAGCGGATGGGGGTGGGGGGTGTCGGTGGGGGCAAATGGGGGCTATTGGCCCTCCCTCGAGAGCTTTAAAATTGGTATTTTATTGATGTTTATCAGAGAAATATATTGAATGCTTATTTTTATTAGTGTAGGGCCGTGTTTGCAAAAAAAGCGATACATTTCCGGACCGCCCTTAGCCCTTGGGAAGTTTATAGATTGTTTTATTTACTTATTATGCTTGTTTACTGAGGAAAGCCTCACCGAGTCTCGTGACTTTTTTCACGAGGGTCCTGCCAAGTTTTCACAGGAGGGGTCGAAGGTCGATTTGTATATTCCGATTCATTCATTTCTTGGTAAAAAAAAATTAAACGTTGGCAAATTTGGACCACGATACTGTCGCACAATGGCCGATTGTTTTACAAAAGACGTCAAATGGAACTTTCAGCGTCCACTGCGAAATAGGCGGCAGTATTAATCAGGGCAGCCGCCCGGGTTATAATCTCATCTTATCTTAACGCAATGTATATATAGCGCCCTAACCCAAGGCACTTTAAGTAAAGCAAGTAGGCCTTGGGCGAGGGATGACGGTGGACGGTCGACACTCACCAACGCAGCCAAGGGATGGAGCACCCCCCCGGGGAGTGCGTCTATCGCAGGAGACGGACCGATAAGTTCAGCTCGCGCGTGGCAGGCGGATGCATCTCCGCATGGAGAGACCACGCAAGGAAGACATTCGTCCCGCGATGCCACCATCCGATGGGGGAACGATCGCGGCTCGAGGTGATATTGAGGGCGTGAGTTTGACACGTTGGCTTCTTGCAACCAATGTGATTCATTATGAAGGGTTTTTTTGGGGGGGGGTTAGATCGCTTAAGTATAAATGTGTAGCAACTCTCCACCACCCGACACAGCCAGCTAGGTTCGTCACGTGAACGCCACCCCTATGAGCTACAACTTCAGCCCACCGGCGTGTCGGAGAGTACATCCACAACGTTTACAATTTGAGCAGTACGACGTTTCGCTGCCAATCGCATTCCAGCATCACCGGGCGATCTGCCCGGAATAGTGAAGCCATCCACCCTGCCTCCTCCGGTCTTTCATAGCGCAATCAGGACGACGTCATCGCCGATGAGCGGGCTTCGATCCGCGGCACGCGCACGCCGCTCGAGAGGCGTCAATAATGCGTCAAAGGTGCCCCCCCACCCCCCCGGGGTCGCGTTGGCAGTCCGAGTCGCTGGCGTTGCGCTCGATTTGGCGCCGTGCCACGTGCGCTCCAGGGCGTCACCGACGGCGGCTCTGCCGAAGCCATCGCAGCTCCTTTCTTGAAGCGCTCGACGCCTCCCACCCACCGTTAATGTTGCACGTCATTGACCTTTGGGTTTGGCCATGTCATGATCTGGCCAAATTTGTGGTAAGAGACCCTCCGCCACGGTTTCGAGATGTTAGCTACCTCGCCCGGTATGCGGAGGAGGTCGTGGGTTCGATTCTGACCCTGACGCCTGTTGTATATTTGGAGTTTGTACCTTCTCCCCGTGGTCGTGTGGATTTTTCTTTTCGGGTCCTCCGTGTTTTCCCGACACATTTAGAATCAACGTGCGTTTAGGGGATTTGTTTGCTGTACATTCCCACGTGATAAGCCACTTCGTCGAGTTATCATTTGTGGCCAGGTAGCTTGTGAAAATAACTAAATAGCTCAATGGGCCATACTTGGTGAAACAAAATAGTTTAGTTTATAGTTGAGATGATAGCTTTTTATTGTAAAGAAGCACACTCAGTTCCTTAAGACATTATACTATCCTTGATGGGCTGCGAGCAGGCATGACGGTTAAAGCATAACTACAGGGGTACATATTAAAAACACACACACGTGTTTTGAACATCGGTTTACAATGAAAATACTTCTAAATGGATTAAGAACACTGTTGCCACGTTTTGGCAAACATCTGTTGGCCACATATTGTACGCTGGGAAACAAGTGCCTGCCTAAAAGCTTGCTTTGGCACAACAGCGAAGACACAAGAAACCCCCAGCAATCCAATCAAAACTCCAAAATGAATAAACTTCCCGAAACGTTTTAAATCCACGGAAAGCCCCCCCCCCCTTTAAAACCACGTCCGTGCGTGAAAATATGCGGCCCTCGCAAACACTTGGCAGAGCAAAAAGAAAGCGGTGCGCGTTCGTGCTAATGGGACACGCTCGCCACATTGCGACAGTGGCGTAAAGGTCGCGTTACTTCCTCGCCAGCACGGCCTGTCCTAAGCCTCGTGGCGACACCACACACTGGCAATGTACGTGCGTTGAACTTCTATCGCACCGCACGCAGCCAACCGTGCTAATAGGAGGTACGGGGAGAGGCTGCAAAGCAAACGCCCAAAAGCAGTTCGAAAGAAACGAGCTCTCAATGTAATATTAGTGGTGTAGTGTATAGTAGTTTAGCATGTAGTGGTTCAAATTAATTAATTTCTCGTGTGCAGGAAGATGGAGCAGATGGATTTTTGCATGGCAAGATTCAAAGTTCAAAGTTCATTTATTAGGTATAGCCCTGTGAGCCATTCGGCTCTTGTATCGGGTGCAACCGCAACAAACAAAAACATGAACAAGAAAACATCTTAAAGTGACTATGTGCAAACAGAAAATCCACGAAAAGACAGCAACATATTGCAGAAAAAATCACCGTACACCAACCCTGTGCAAATATCCCAGTGGGATGCAAGTCAAACAACAACAACAACCACAAGACAACTTAGATTAAGGCCATCATCAAGATTGCAAGAGATAGCAACGCTTTGGAGAGAGCATTTATCCGGCATGAATCCAGCAGTGGATAAATCATGGATGATGATGATGATGATGACGGATGAAAAATGTGATAGTAAATTTGCCTTTTACTTTTGAAGGAAGGGGCGGTGGTGGCTATGCACGCCTGTAATTCATCATCATTGCGGAGGCGGGAGTTCGTGGATCGTACAAATATTGTGAATCTCCCTTCCCGTGCGTGTCGAGGTACCATGCCCTGGCCTGCTATGAGAAGGCGGTACTGTAAGAATCAGAATATGTATTTACACTGGAGGAATCAGATGAGCTATAAAGTTGCTTTATACAGATGTTCACTAAATGGGAGAGAGTATTGCCTCCTTACAAGTGTGGGTATCATCCAAAAATAACCAGCCATTCATCGGTTGAAAACATCTTCATACACAAAGGACCGCAGAGCATGGGTCAATATTGGTGCCAGCTCACCGCCAGGATGCCGTCCTGTATATTCGTGGTTCCTCACGCCTCTGTATGTGTGTATATGTACGTTGAACTTCTTTCGCACCGTACATAGCTAACCGTGCTAATCGGAGGTGCAGGGGAAGGTCAAGCTAAACACAACAAGCAGTTCTCAAGAAATGAGCGTTCAATCGAGATTTAAAAGTGCATAGCTCCAGTGGCTTCCTAATATCGGAAAGGAAAGAGCGTTCCAGACGGCCTCAGGAGCGCATCTGAAATCGCGCGATGTGGTGGCCGTCTAAGTCGTTCTCTCTCTCTTCGAGAGCAAGCGAATATTGAGCGGTGCATTACACCTAGACGTTAGTATTAGTGATTCAATACCGTCTCGCGAAATCATCAACAGCTGCTGCTGTTGATGATTTCTTCATAAATGTCACCTGTGTGTACACACGTTCAACAACAAACAACAACAACAACAAATAGGAACGTACATTTATAAAGCGCCCATCGTATAACGAGCGTCTCAGAGCGCAGCATTATGCAGGATGACACTGGAAGGAACGGGAGGCACTGAGCATGGGAAGAAGGGAAAATAGCAATTAAGGGGAGCTGGAGGTTGACGGAAACTTTTCAAGGAGATGCTTTAAAGCAGCGTTCTTCACTCATTTTCAGAGTGGGGAGGGGGGGGCACTTTTGCCAATGAGACATCAGCAGTGTGAGGCCTGCCACACATTTGAAACCACTGGGGTTTGACAGCAGCACGATGATGATGATGGGGGGGGGGGGGTGGTGTGTTCACGCGTTTTGTAGTGTCCGGGGCATCGCACGTCAGGGGCCGCACTGAAGGCCACCAGGGACCGCCAGTGGCCCGCTGGAGAAATGGGAGAGGAGGGGGGGCAGAGCGGTGTGGTGTCCCAAAGCACGCGGAGAGAGAGAGAGATAAGATAATAGCGAGCCCGGGGTGAGGTCGTCTCTACTTCGCCGCCCTTTCAAGGTGACGAGAGGCACCTAATCGTCTCATCGCCTCGAGCGCGGCCCCCGTGTCGCGAACGCCGAACATCTGTTTTCATATTTCGCGCATCGCCCCGTGCTCAGTAGACACAACACAGTAGCGGACACGTACGCATGGCCTCTCGTTGGACGTTATTAACTCGTTGGCGAATGTTATTGTTGATCGCGGGGCAGATAATTTTAAAACTATACGGACACCATCTGTGTGAAATAACAGACTCTGGGGAGAATTTTTATTTTATTGAAAAGTCCCTTATCGGTTTACACTATAATGTAAAGACTTCTTATCTGGAACAATGTAATGCTTTTTGCAGGGTGTAATAATGCTGTTAGAATAAAACAATAACACATACTTAGACTTTGAGCTGGAGATGGAACAGGTGATAGCTGTGAAATCCCGCAAGTAGTCTGCGATGCGCAGGAGAATAAACGTCTTAAGATATTTGTGTTGGCCAGGCGAGAGACTTCAAGTAATTTCCACGGCAGAGCATAAAAATCCACTGGTGGACTTGACAGGTTCTGGCTAATGAATATTTTTCCTTCCGTGTCTGGAATAGTTATCATGAACAAATCAATTTCTGGTGGAGTGGTATTTGAGCAAAAAAAAAATGTTGGACAAGACTCACGTTTTATTTATTTGATGTACGATCAGTCCGCAGTGCCCCGCTCACATCTATAATTTCAACAACTGCAGCCCTCTGGGAAGCAGGAATTGGAGGGAGCTTGGATTTTGACGGAGCCACCTTTTGACCTCACCACGACTCCTCTCTCGCGGTGCATGGGATGTAAGCGGACAACGTAGTGCAAGTCACGTGGCCACCACCACGGCCTTGAGTGTGGGATAAGTCCTCCCATTGTTCAATTAAAACGATAGCTTTTTGTGATATATTGGTTGTCAGTGAATATACAGCCGCAGACACCACAAGCTGATTTGTGTAGTTAATGGTCAATCCAGGTTCATGACAAATAGTCCATTCATATCAAGTGAACGATGTCCTGAAACACATTTGAGGAATGTCGTGAACACGTTGATCGCCCACACACATATCCTGTTATATATTTTTTTAGAATGCCCATGCTGTGTTCATGAAGGCACTTTAGTGTCCACCGTAAGTATATATCTTCATGATGTTAAATCCCCACAGATGGCCACACCATTTTCTCCATTGTATCTGACACTTCTCATGTCGATATATCCCAGACCACCAAAGGCATGGGTCTCACACCTCATTATTCTGAATATAAATGTTTATAAATAAAGGACATTATCTTTTTTCAAAAAAATGTTAGACGAAACCGCACTTAGATTTGAAGTGGCTGCTGCAAAAACTCACCTTTTACGAAGGACATCATGATTATTGTTGTAATTTTTATTTGGAGTGGATCGGTGGAGCGGCGGTTAGCCCACTGGGCTTTGAAGCACACGACATGAGTGTGATCCCTGACCACGGCTACCATCAGTGGTCGAGCGATCACCTCCACACCTTCATCAACCCGTACTGACCAGCACGGTGAAGTATGTTCAAACAACCCCCCCGTGCACCAACGCGCGGTGGAGAGGCCTTCATCCAGCAGTGGCTTGACAACGATTAGCGTGGTTGACTACGTACGGTGCGGAAGAAGCTCAATATGCGTCCATGCATGTGTCGTATAATCGCACGTCTGACTTTCTCCCTCGATACAAAGGGACATTTTAAATGTGCCTCCACCCGCGATGGTATTTGACACCTGGACACAAAATGGACCACCGCTAGCCATGCTCACTCCAATTGCTCTCTCCTACGAGGTGAACGCCTGCTCAGCTCTCAATTGATCAAGTACAATGCGAGATGCCAAAGCACATTTTATGGCCACCGCGCCGTGTCCCAGCTGCTGAATGGATAGCGCATCAACACCCTTTATGTACAGTTTAGCCACGGCCAGAGATAAGGGATCGGGCTACGCATGGCTGACCAGACCAAATGAAAACCGGAATGTGGGTGTGCGGCATTGGATGTTAGAGCAGCAGTGCAATGTATCGCCTTCGCCTGTCACGCGGCCATTCACCGGCGAGGCGTTTCGCACCCAGTAGCTGTCGCGGAAATCATTGCGTGGTTCCTTCCCCTTTTGCGCGATGTCATTGATTTAAATGCCTACCGAGAAAACAGATACGGGTAGAGGTGCAGCCCCTGCAATTGCTTGCTCACCCCGCTGCTGGCAGAAGCGCCTCCTCCCAGAGGGAGCTCTTGGCCAGACATCTTAAAAGAGGCAGAAAGTACCCACACTTTTCCCCACCATATGCAAACCTGCCGACCTACCCACTACGATGTAAGTAATGTATCTACTTGTGGATGGACAGGCGAGGGAGGATTCAGGAAATGTTGCTGCAAACCATTTCACCGCGGCAGTATCTGCTTACCCACACACCTCCCCTCATTGCTAATGAGGTTAACAGACAATAGTGCCAAGCATAATTCACAATTTCGTGGAGCGGTGATGTAGCGATTAGCACACTGCGCTATGAACCCGGGTGACCTGAGTTCGATGCCCGATCCAAGCTAACATCTGTGGTGATTTTGCCCCCCCACCCCATAACCCCCCCATCAACTTCTGATCCAATTCGCACTGACCAGCACGGTGAAGTATGGTCTAGCAATCCCCATGAATGACACGGCAGAGGGAAGCCTTCATCAACTATTGGAAGCTCCAGAGATGCATTCCAAAGCGGGCGGTTGCCTTCTGAAGAATGGGGGAGGGACCGCAGATGTGTCACATTGTATAATGAAATCTCACCTCATATGCAATCAGGTATGTCGCCCGATATGATTCGCTCAACCCCCCACCACTCACAAATGTGACACCTCTCAAATAGTTTCGCTGGCTGCGCCACTGCTTCGAGGCCACTCCCGTCGTCTTTCTAAACGATGCCAGGATGCGGGGCCCCGTGTGCGCGTGCGTGCGCGTGCGTGACAGAGTGTGCGCGTACGTGCGTGCGCGTGCGTGCGTGCGTGCGCGTGCGCGCGCGTGCGTGCGAGAGTGTGCGCGTGCGTGCGAGAGTGTGCGCGTGCGTGCGAGAGTGTGCGCGTGCGTGCGAGAGTGTGCGCGTGCGTGCGAGAGCGTGCGCGTGCGTGCGAGAGCGTGCGCGTGCGTGCGAGAGCGTGCGCGTGCGTGCGAGAGTGTGCGCGTGCGTGAGAGAGTGTGCGCGTGCGTGAGAGAGTGTGCGCGTGTGTGCGCGTGCGTGAAAGAGCGTGCGCGTGCCTGAGAGAGTGTGCGCGTGCGTGCGCGTGCGTGAGAGAGTGTGCGCGTGCGTGCGCGTGCGTGCGAGAGTGCGCGCGCGTGGAGCGGTAGTGGCGTGGTTAGCGCTACGCTGCGCCGCGAACTCGGCGACCCGAGTTCGATTCCCGCTCACGGCCAACCCCAGTGACGATTATCTGAACCGGTCCTGGGCCTCCCCTAGGTCGACTCAGCCTCTATTGAGTACCTGGTGCGGTGAGTTAAAACATCGCCATTGGGGATAAAAAGGCGGCCGGGCGTGGTGTTGGCCACCCGGCTTTCATAGGTGCTCGCTAACAGCACTTGCCTCCAAAAGTATGTTAAGGCTATACGGAAGATCTTTGTCTTTGTGGGTGTGTGAGAGTGTGCGCCCGTGTGTGGACTATCTGTCTATCGCGCTGGGTGCCGTGAGAAATGTCGTGCTCAAGCCCAAGTTACCTCGCCCCGCAAAATACCGGTTTTGCTTTTTGTTTTACCGTGTGGAGGGGGAAAATCCTGCTCAGACATTGTGTTCATTATTCCTATTTGTGTGTTTGCGAGCAGAAGGAGCACGCTTTTGAAAGGGTACAGACGAACCTGTCGGTACAGGTCAAATTTTGCGGAAAAGTAGAAAGATCATTTTTTTTTTGCGGGGAGGGATGATGGATGGTTGTTTGAGTGACCTTTCGACCCCTTAATCCTGAATGAACTGCCCGGCTATGGTTGACCTACCCTTTACATAATTCATTCCAAAGCATAATAATAATACACATACAAAAACGTAGATGTCCAATGATAAAGATGTTTCCTGCTGGTGCGGTGCGCAAAACCCGGACTCTCTTAGTGAATAGAAGGGGCTCGCTTTGATTGAAGGAGCAGTAACGTGAATAAATAGCAATCATCCCAAACCGGAGATACACAATTTACACTGCGGAGTATTTTCACAAGTGGAGGTCCTTGGGATTAAAAGCTTTTGTCTGTCTGTCCGTCTTGGCCCTCGATTGTGTATCTCTGCCCAGCTCGTTCACCCTTGACTTTCTCCTTCTAAATGTTAGTCTCGAACGAAAATAAACGAAAACATCTTTGCACAATGAGTCGACATTATTAATAATACTGTAAAAAAAACTCAAGTTGTATCATTGAAAGCATCTGTTAAGCAATCGATCCAGACTTTGCAAACATTGTAATTAAAAATAAAATCTACTTAACGCATTGAAATTGCTCAACACTAAAAGCTATTTTTTCCCCCTACAATCCTCTTGGTGTTGATTAATCCGCTCCGAAGTTGATGCACTTCCCCGTTGACAATTCTCCGCGGACACATCCACTGTTTCAAGTTGTCATTCGTGTCTGTAAACAAGTTTAACTGTATGCAGAGGCGCACATCTCGCGGTGGGGGGTGGTGGTGGTGGGGGGGTGCGCCAGTGAAACTTCTCCCACTGCGAAATGCCACACACAGCCCCCATCGCGCCAACCAATCCCCGCGAGAGCCGAAACCGCACAGCAGGTGGTAGTGGTGAAGGAAAGTAAACTGCGGTGATTTTGGACACGCGAGCATGCACAACGGGGACGATCCAAACCACGATCTTGGCGCGACGTGTTTGGTTGTGCTGCGTTTTGCAGTGGCGCACGAGGACAGATCACCAAGAGATGCAGCACATTCGCCAATAACGCTGCCCGAAACAATAAAACAAAATACAATATATGTAAACAAAGCAACGATGTCCAACGTTTTTCCCCACATCCATCTGCTGTGCAGAAGGACAATTTCCCGAAATGATACCGATTATCTTTTTGTTCCCATCCAGGGCCACGGTGTTACTGACGAACAATGCATGTCGAGTCCTTGTTATTCATCTTACAGGGCACGAGAGAAGAACAGTGGAGGTGATGATGGCTCAAGATCAATGAGCATGACAAATGCGATAACACAGACTTACCGATAGCCATCGAACAAAGGCGGTCACCGCGTCGCGCGCTTTCAGACGCGCTTCTGCGGCCGTCTGGAACGCTCTTCCTTCCGGTATTAGGAAGAGACTGGAGCGATGCACTTTGAAATCATCATCTAGCTTTAAAACTCATTTTTCAGAAAGACTTTTTGCGTTTCATTCGTTGGCCTTCCCCCGCACATGCGATGGGCACGATTGTTTACGTACGGCGCGAACGAAGTTCAACACACGTATACAATTATGGTTCAAAACCCGGCAAGGGCTGCGATGGACGGGCTAAAGTGTCGAGAATTAAACAGCAAGGCGCCGATGTCATCAGTTACTGCGCTGGCCCATGGGGGTGCTAATCATAAACAATATCTGGACCCCCCCTCCCATTTACAAACTCCTTGTGAGATGACCGAAGAGATACCGGACAAGGGAAATGAGATAGATGTACACTATGAGACATCTCCTTTACCAGTGGCAAAATATAGTAGTAGGTTTTTACCCTTTCAACTGGTACAAAAACTGACACCTTTATACAAGGGATCATGTTTTCATTATCAGAGTTGTTTCTTTTTGTTTGCATTTTGACTGCTTGTGTTTTGGTTATTGCAAACATGATCCCTTGTATAAAGGTGTCAGTTTTTGTACCAGTTGAAAGGGTAAAACCCTACTACAGAGATAGATGTAGTCAAGAGACAGATGCACACAAGATCGAGATTAGAGCTGCACTAGTTTAAAAAAAATATATATATAAATATACAGTTAATGAGCCGGTATTGTTTATGAGGATCTGACTTCAAAGTCGTATTTGGTTCATCTCTATTTGTTTTGTCACCGATCCGTGGTCCCTCGAACTGATTGTTGGCCATGCACTTTGGCTTGTTTCGCTTGTACCTAGCGCCACCGCCAAGTGGCAAGCCCACAAAACCACGATCGCGGGATCGCTGACGATGAGCGAATGCGTTTACGAGCCCAGGCTACGTTATTGCTAGCGTGTTACATTACAAATGCATGCCCCTTGTAAAAAGAAAACAATATATAAAATTCACGAAGCACCGTTAAAACTCGAAGAGACGTTTGTGGTTGTTGTGGTTTTACCGCAGCAAGCTCCTCCGCTCGGGCGATGTACGGGAACGGGAGTTTGTATGGCTGGCACAACGGCACTGGACCGTACAGACATCACTGTATTTCCCAAGTCAAAAGTTGACTGCAGCCTGCCTGGTCACTCGGGACATCTGCTTTCAGTTTGTGGGCTCCAAGGCTGGGACGTTTATTTATTTATTTATTTTCATTCCGCCTTGGCCATTTCCACTCGGTGACCCGCATTCTCGAGCCTCGTTCACAACTTGAAATAATCTAAAATTAATTTGCCAGCGCTCCGATGTGTGTGTGTGTGCGCGCTCAGGTTGTGAGTGGGGAGCGTTAGTGTAACGGTTAGCACGCTGCGCTACGAACTCGGCGACCCGAGTTGGATTCCCGTTCACGGTCAACACCAGTGATAATTATTAACTGAACCGGTCACGGGCCCTCCCCTAGGTTGACTCGGCCTCAAAGAAGTACCTGGTGCGGTGTGTAAACATTGCCACTAGGGAGACAAATGCGGCCGGGCGTGGTGCTGGCCACCCAACCCCTCGTGTGCCGTGCCAGCCTTCATAGGTGCTCGCTAACAGCACTTGCTCCTACAGTCTGTTAGAGACTATACGCGAGATTTTTGTCAGATGGTAACCACGTGTGAAGTCTGACGTTTCGCTCCATGTTTTGGGGGCTTTTTCAGGAAGTGAATCGTGCGTGGTGCAACATTAGAACACGACCCAACCACTGAAAGATACGCAGCAGCAGCAGTAAAAAAAAAATACTCGCAGTAATGACGCCATTTATTTATCCCTAAAAGCCCCACTCAAAACTCTTTTTCGGCTGAGTCATTGAGATGGGATATTTGAATGATGCCATTAATGGGCCTTTGGCTTGTATGCTTAGTTTACTATTTTACTCAGAAATGTTTACTCTTTCGTGATGTTAATCTCGTTCTGATCTGACCACTTTGTTTGACCACTTTTGTTTAATGAAGTCCATGTTTTTATTTATGTAATTACAAACTCCATATTTAAAGTGAATAGATTTGGTTGTATACATTGTCCTGGGATGCATTCAATTCCCTGCATACATCTCCAAAAAAAGGTAAGAGAAGTTTGTAATGATGACAGAGAAATTTGTAATATTTATCATTCATGCAAAGACATTACAGCCCTTTGTCAATCCACTGCTGGAGGAAGGCCTTCTCAAGCTGCGTCGGTCTTGGGAGATATTTGACCATACTTCACCATGCTGGTCAGTGGAGATAAGTAAATGTTGTGGCTGGGAATCGAACTCAGTTCACCAAAGTTCAGAGCACAACACACTCGCAACTGCAGTGCTGCTTCAAATAATGTTTCATAACTAATAATGAGTTTTCTCTTTTTTACTGTTGATCAAATACCCGCAGCCTATTTGAAGCGTGTTGCTTGCACTGTGATTTCCTTAGCAATTGAATAAGTGGGAAGTGAACCAGATATAGAAGCTCTTAAATTAATTAATGTTTGCATTTTTAGCTGTTTTGTACCCTGATCTTATCCGATTTGTTAGTTTTGTGGCAGTTCCAAGAATTGCATTTAAAATGTAATTAGAATATCACGTAAACAAGTCCTTGCTTTGATCCAAAATCAAAATCCATTAAAAGGAGACTGATTGGAAGAATGTTACGAGAATATCATTAGTGGGATGTTTGTATTTACTTGGAAACAATGTGCAAACAAAGCAACAAAACAGAATTTCGATTTTAAGCTTTCGTGACTGCAGGGATTCATCTTCTTGGTTCTTTCGGTAAAGTCGCGTAGAAGGGAAGTAATAAAATAATAAAAATAATAAAATATATATTATATTATTATTTTATTATGTTTTATTTTTATTATTGTATTACTTCCCTTCTACGTGACTTTACCGAAAGAACCAAGAAATCAAAACAGAACACTATTTATTTATGAGCAGGTTGGGTATGTATTAGTCTCGATTGATTTACTCTAAAGTTCATTGAAGTTTTTTTTTTAACCAAGTGACCCACTATGGCCTTGCAGTCTTATTGCTGTCAACGATCAATCGTCACTGTTTGCCCATCGTCCAAGTTTAACCTTCAATGAGCCCTTAAGGCGGTCCCATCCATTGGTTGCAGAATTGAACAGCAGAGTGACATTCGGACTGGAACGCAAGTACCCAGGCAAACCTCGTGGGACGGGTCAGTCCAGTGGCTACCACCCCCCTCCCCCCGTAGGGAGGCCTTAATAATCTCGTTTAAAGAGCGTGACCCTTTTGAGGTTACCAGATGATGTCCTTTCGAAACAGATGTCAGTCTTGCGTTTTGCTTTACCGCACAAGAGAACTGTTTTCCCCTCCGCACGCGTGAATGGGATCGTGCTCCGAATTTTTTTTATCGCGTCTTTAAAAAAAAAATGTTTGACCGTGGAGCTGGTTGCATTGTTGCATAACAGGAATGTGAGAGGAGGTGGTGGCGGTAGTGGCTTGGGGAGGCCTCATTCAGCAGTGGATTAACCATGGCTAACGATGATGGTTAAAGAGTGAAAACACATCCTTTGTTTTCTTGATGGCCCTGAAATGAGTTGTGATGTTTGCTGATTTGTTTCTGAGTCTATGCGTTTTGTTATATATTGTGGATACCACAACGCCGTTACTCGGGTATATAACACGGCACACGTTTCAAAGATGTTTCCTGTTTTTTTTTATGAGTGACATTCTTATATAGTTGTGCACAACTCTACAGGAAAACCCAACGTGGGTTTTCCAAAATTTCAACGGCCCAAGGCTCTCCCTCCTTCACCAAAACTGGCACCGTCCAGCGTAGTGAAGTATGGTCAAACAATCACCCCCTTGTGACCGAAACGGCATGGAGATGCATTCATCTAGCAGCGGATTGTGCAAGGCCATGGAAAACAAAACAAAACATCATACACAGATAAATCAGTAAGATTTTTTTTTAAACACAAGTAAGTGATATCCCCTGTAATGAGAAAACGTTGTGGTTCGGTGCATTCCTTGTGGTCATTCTTAACGAGTTCCACATTTAAACGGAACATCTGTGGAACAATTATCTGAGCCGACACAATCATTGGCATGTGGGAAGATAAACTAAATGCTGCGCACTTTGTGTAATCGGGGCGCTTGGTAGCCTTCCAAAATGCGAAATTGCTTTATTATTTAAATGGCTAAATTACAGGGCCCCTCGCTCGTGCCTCGTGCGAGAGGTCACGGAGCCGAGGGCTGGAGCACACACGACCAGGTGTGGTGCGCGAGAAGCCACTCTGCGCCCTCAACGCGAAATCGCTTGAGAAGAGAAAAGGGTAATCGAACCACAATTACCCTCGGCCGCAATTTGCTTCTGGGTAAAAGGGTGAATTCCAGCGAGCTTTAAAGTGCGCGACGCTCCGAACTAACGGTCTCCGGGCGATTACGGCGCCAATTATTGAGGTTTATAAAGTGTATCTTTTGAAATGTGCGTTTGTGTGTGTTTTTTTCCCCATTCAACATAAACATTGGCTTGCTGGTTGTGCATACTTTTTTTTTACGTCGAAAATTATTTTGGAACTGAATTCAAATGCATTTTAATAATAACGACAAATGATGATTATAAGAAAAACTAAAAACGCCATAATTTTGTTGCGTTACGGTAATAACCAGATGTTTTCCGTTCGTTTTGGTGCAATTTAAGTGATTGTGAAGGTTAGCGGAATACATTTCTCAAGATGAAAGAATAATTATTTCGGCACAAAATGCCCCGTGACTTCCTATAAGGACTCGGCTCTGGAGCAGGAATACGACATCTTTCTGGCCCCTCACTCAGCTATGTAGGTTTAAAATTACGTAGCAAAAAATCAAGAAAGCGTGACAGTAGTGCGCAGTGGTGCACAAGCACAAACAACAAAACAAAAACAACACATTCATAAATAACACTGTGGCCCTAAAATATTTTTTTTTCTAGTATGAGGTGACCTTTCAGGCAATTGCCCTTTTTAAGGATCTGCCTTTCATGAAGAAAGGCTTTTACCTGAAACGTCACCTATTATATGTATTGTTTTCCTTTCAGGGCCACAGTGTTATTGACAAACGTGTATATTTTACGTATCCTTGTTCTGGATCTACTTACGCTACCGTGTACAGCCTGCAAGATCTGACCAACCGATTTACATAACGCCCCGTCGCTCTAGAGTCGACGCTTCCCTACGCCAGCAACTAAACCAGCAAATGGTTTGATGACCCAGTGGTGGATCCAAGGGGAGATGGTGATGGGAGTGACCTCCCCTCCACATCCCCTCCTTGAGCCCTGAAAATTATTATTTGATTGATATTCACCAGAGAATAGACACCGCTTCTTTAACATTAAAGTGTGGCCATATTAAAAACATATTGACATTCACTCCAACCCCCCCAATCCCCACGCAACCTCTGGGAAGTGTCTAGATCTGCCTCTGGACAAGACCGCATGTTCTACGTGTGTAGGGTGTCTAGTTTATCGACAATAGTACGGGCATATGTACTGCACTGCTAAGCTCTATTGAAAAACGCTTGATCATTGCTGACAGAATTTCAGATATTCACTAAGCCACTCCTCCTGTCCACTGGCTCACCAACTTCGACACGCACATTGAAAGGTTGCCTCTTTTGCAATCTGTGGATCTATATGTGAGTCTGTGGGGGATCTATTTGAGTCAATGGGCATCTACGCAAGTCTATGGTTCTCTGTGGTTCTACTTGAGTCGTTGGGTTTCTATGTGAGTATATGGGCCTCTATGAAGGTCTATGCACCTGCACGTGAGTCTATTTCTCAAACCACTGAACCACATCCGGTAGTGACACCACGGCGGGTTTCAATCGTTCCAGATACTCACCGCGACGATCATCCTGTAGCGGTCCGCGGGTTCACCCGCGAACTTCCACATGAACACAGAAACGTTGCTGACCGCCTCCCAACCAAACAAAACAAAAAAACAAGCAGTAGTGCGCAGGGTGTCTCTGGAGGCGAGCATGACTGTTGACCCAGGCACGTGCAAGCAATTAGACCACTCTGACGGCAAGCAAGGGGTCACGTTGGCCATCGTTGTGTAAATGATGCACACTCGACTTCAGGGAGGATTTGCGCTTAGGATTTTCAAAGTCACGGCCCCTCGGAATTTGTTTCGCGTGCTCGTTAAAATTCTTGCAGCTCAGCCGATGAACCGACGAACCGACGCGCCGTTGATTTTTTCGGGGACGTGCGGTCCAACTTCTCGACATTGCGAAGTGGCAGAGCTGTGTATTTATCCGGCAGATCCGCCGCCAATTAAAAACGCGAGCCGGGTTCCAAAAAAAGAAAAGAAAAGGTAAATGCGGAGGAAGATTGGGGGGGCGACGACTTTTTTTCGTTATTTCTTGACGCCAACATCGTAGTCACGGTTTCAAAATGCAGAAAATATTCAGCGGTGACCCGGCAAGCGATGCGCGGCAGTGAAGCTCTGGTCATCCATTGTCATCGGGAAACGCAAACATTATCTTTTTGCATTTCCACCCGTGTTGATATTGGACGCGGGAGACAAACTGTGTACCTTAACGCCAGGGAGAATCTCTGAGCAGAGTGCAAAGCATATGGAATTGCTTAAATGTAACTGACCGTATTATGATACCAATTTTAATCACATGCTAATGCTTTCCAAAAGAAGCTCGCTTGCATGGTCGTTGCACAATAAGACTTCACTAAATGCAAAGCATGTGCCCCGAATGCCATAGCCATCAATCAGCTTCGTTTAAAAAAAAAACCCCACGCTTTGCTTGCAAATTATATCACCGAGTTCATCCTCGGGTTTTTTTTCGCGACATCGCAGTGTAAATATTTTCGTAGGGGATGACAGCGACTGCTGAGTCAAGATGTGTTCGGCCTTTAAATTTGGCAAGGAAACCAACGTCTTCTGAAACTACTACACAGCGGGATATCGGGCAAAGCTGTCCAGAAAAAAACGGTCACTTATAATAATTACGCACGCCGCTTGTATACACGAATGCATTGCTGTTTGTTATTCTCGGTAGCGTGGTTTATACACGATAAATAATAAAAGGCGATAAAGTAAAGTGTATCCATAAATAGGCCTCGTTTCTCTCTCTCTCTCCGTTCCGCTTGCTTCGCTGCATCTGAGCAGTGCCTCTGCGCATGAAGTGTTCCCATGACCCCTGACCCCAGGGTTCCCATGACAGTGATTTGAGCCATCGCTGGCGACTTGACGTACCATAAAGGTGCAGCCCCGCAATTTCCTGCCCAACGCCACTGTTGGTGGAACGGCTGCCGCTAGAGGGGGCTCTTTGGAGGGGCTCTATAGGCTCTAGAGAGCCCCCCGTAAAGGTTGTTTAACTTGGCCTACTCTTCCCCGCTAGCCAGACGTCTTGGAAGAGGTGGAAGTACCCACGCTTTACCCCACCCCATGAAAACATGACGTTTAAAATGTGGTGTACACTTTTATACTGCTCAGTGGAGCGAGGCAGGGAAGGGGAGGGGGGGGGATTTAAGACATGTGCAAGGTTGTTTTAGCTACTGTGCCGGGTGGCGACATGTTAACTACCTCGCCTGCTACACAGGAGGTCTTGGCTTCGATCCCCACCATTATACCATTACATCAGTATATTTGGAGTTTGCATGTTTTTCCCGTGGTCGCGTTGATTTTTCTCTGGGTCCTCCGATTTTGCCCTTCTACATTGAGAATGAACATGCGTTCAGATCATTTGTCCGCTATAGATTTCCACTCGATGAGCCACTTCGTTGAGCTATGATTTGTGGCCAGGTCGCTTCTGAAAAATAGTTATGTAGCTCGGTGGGATTTACCTGGTAAAATAAAAAATATATTTGAGTTAAGATCAAACCAACATCCACATAGGGCATTGACCATTGCTTCTGCCTCAGTGAAATTCATTGATCACCATGCCAGTGCACGAGCCCTTCTCTTACTGATGGACCCAGTCTCATTCGTAACAGTTGCGAATGTGTATTAGCTGCTTGTTAATCGTAAAACGAAATGATTGCCTTGAGTGTGACGCAGCAATCTAAACAAGGAGGGAAAACAAAGATTTAGGAAGCAATTCATTTTCATCTGCTTTAGATTCCAGCTGTTTTCGAATCGCTCGCGTCTGTTTTGTGTGTTGTGTTGTTGCATGATCATATGCATCTCAGTCGCGTCATTTTTCCAGCGTGATGTCCGTTGCTTCAGCACGCAATGTCATGAGATGCATTTTCCACAACTTGTAGAAAGATCCACCAGAATTACACTGCACCCCCAAGGGTGGGTAAACTGCCAACTCAATCTACTGACCGATACCACGTTCCTTTCTAAAAGCTAAGTGAGCAGCATAGTTTCGGGTTCTCCAAACTGTTTCGTCTCGTCCACACTGTGTTCAACCACCACATTGCAGGTCACTTCAACACACTCACTCACGTACTAACTCACCCACTCACCTACCCACTCAACTCATCTGCTCACTAACTCACCACACTGCAGGCGACAACAACGCACTCACTCACCCACTAACACATCCACTAACCCACTCACTTACTAACACATCCACTAACCCACTCACTCAACTCACTCACCCACTAACACAACTTAACTCACCAACTCACTAACTCACCACACTGCAGGGCACAACACCTCTCTGTCAATTTTTCCCCTCCACGCTGCTCCACTATCCCTCCAACCGTCTCTTTTCCCAAGCCCTTACAACCTTGCTCAATTCAAGAAACGTATTTACTGACATATTCAACAGTGCCGTTTGTTGCTGGCCGCTCGGCATTTTGGGCAGTTCCACAATGAACATTTTCCACACTTCCTTACGCTGACCACCACACAGAACGCCGTCTTGCAGCCGCCCTATAACAACCTGGCGGGCATTGCAGCCTCCCATCCGAGAGAAAACCAGGCTGGAACCAGCTTAGCTTGCGAATTCTGACAAGACCGGGTGCATGCCGGGTAATGTTGTCATTGCCTGTCTGTAACGAATATCAGATTCCATAGGAAGTTGGAGTTTGCTCGGAATATACTTCACTTGAAAGGAACAGAGCGCAATGTCCAATAAGAGCTGGATGAAACCTTTTTCACAAATGGTGAAACCTGGGCTAGATGTAGCGCCGAGTGTTAGTCCAGGAGCGCAGTGGACCAGAAGGGCAGCGTTCCAGGCCAATTTATAAACCCGTAAAGCGTGGGCTTAGGGTTAGATGTAGCCTTTACCGATAACATACTGCGGTTTCTCTTCCACAGTTGACAAGTTCAAGCTTCAGATACGTGGAATTAATTCATTTAATTGCCTCCCGCTTACCACCACGTAGCAGATGTACGTGGACCGAAATAGGTCGGCAGTGTGACAAAGCTAACAAACTTCTCAGATGGCACATTTACAACACAAACCCATCGGGCTGTAAACGGTTTATTTTAGAGATAGGCTAGCACCGAACGTTACCCAGTGATGCTGATAAAATAATTACGCCCAAGAATGTTTAGCCGGAGAGAGTTGTGTCCTTTTTGCATCGTCGAAAAGTTACGGTCAATTAAGTGTTGACACATCGGGAGCCTGGGTAAAATAACAGCATGGCAGTCTGTACCGCCGCTACTTGAAACATTAAAATGTACGACTGCAAATTTTGCGTAGGATGTTTGCTGCTGTGCTGTGGTTCTCGGTGTTGTGCCGCTCGCTGCTCGGCAACGGTGTCCCAACGTTTGCTCTCGGCGTTCCGGAAACCGAGGAAGCTCCAGGGCCCTTGGAGCGAAACGTCGGACGTCATTGCGGAACAAAGCGCGCGGTACAAACCCGAAAACACATCAAATACAAATCGCTTCACTGCATCTAAGTCTCGCGTGCCCGCAGAGGGCCTCCGTCAAATCAACTTCGCCCGAAGGCTTTCGCACGACCCATTCGGCGCGGTTAGCACTCGGCTGAGTATGTTGGCCGTGTTTGCTCCCCCTTTGTGCGTCGTGCCGCCGGTCGACAGGCGCCACACAGCAGCACTTTCAAGGCACATTCCACTGAGGATTTTGAATTGCGTGGTCTCGCCATCCGGACCGCCCCCCCCCCACCCCTCTTGCTCCATGAGTGGAATGTTTGCGGATAAAAGGGGCATTTTTGTGGCATTATATTTTGCACGACGGCAGTCGGTGCAGGCATGAGTTTCGCTCGCGTGTGTTTGCCCATGTTGTCTTAGTAAACAGAGATGTCCCGATTCACCTTCTGCCCAAGACATTCCTGTCGTGACTTTTACTTGTGCAGCCTTCGCCAAGAGAGACTGATTAATTGCGCCAATAGATAACTTTATTATTGAGGCAAAAAGACAAATGGTTCTTTTTCAAATATTGACCTCGATTAGCTTATTTGAATGGAGCCTCGGCAATATATTCTTCGGACTGATGGATGTGGAAGGTGTCAGCTGTTTTGTTTTAAAACGAGTCACCGACTCGTGAGCATCTTATAGCATTAACCCAACATGCACGACTACTTGTTTTACATATATATGTCACGTAGAAATGTGATTCGAGCAAAATGACAGTTGCAGATAATTCAAAAAATAACAACTAAATGGATCCGTGGTGTTAAACTAATACAGCATATACATTGTGATCCACTGATTGATACCCCACTTAATTCTAATGACCCCTCTTCTCAACATGCGATTGTTTGAATATCGTGAAATTAATAGCTCCATATCTTGCAAGCAGAGAGAGTTAAAATATTTCATAAGCATATTTGAGATCAGATTAGTGGGAGCCAAGTCGATGCTTTGAAATAAAATATTGTTTCACCCTATAATTTCTCCCCATTATTTTCGCGAGGTACCTACAAATGGACCACCCTGTATGACGTTAAAATAATATACATTAGATAACATTAAGGCTTGATCGTATGGACACTTGTTAAACAGTTCACTTATGTACATCTAATGTGACATAGATATCTAATCAGATAAATCGTTTGTGAAATCCATGTTCGTCTGGTCACATGCAGAGTTTGTTGTTGTAACGTTCTTGCCCGCCCTTCACTGGATATCTGTAAAAACAAGAGCTTTATAGCTTATCGGATTCCTCCAGTATAAATACATATTCTGATGTGAACTCTGGTGAAATTGCCAAGGTATTGCATTGTGAGTATATTTAAACTTCAGCAATGCTGCCGCTTCGCTCTCGATGGCAGAATGATTCACTGGCTCGTGAATTATTCCGAGTGTATCTTCTTTACAACTATTGGTCTACACTGCCCTCTGCTGGATTGACGACGGTGCTCGCCTATCACTGGAATCGACACCGCTGATGCGATGCCTGAATGGCAATGCTCTTGAATGAGATCCAGAGCAGTAATGTCTCCAAGGCCCTTTTTTTAGATAACAATGCTAATTCATAAATGCGGTGAGGTATTTAATCAGATTTCGTGGGGTGAAAAGTGCAAACCGCAGTTTCAATTTTCACACGTTTTACTCATTTCGAAACATATGGTTACTGTCTTGTCTAAGTGTGTTAATGGCAACTCAGACGTGTGCATCGTATGCTGAGTAAGCTGGAGTGATGATGCGATGGGTGGTTTTTTTGTTGTTGCTATTTTTCTTCCAGGAATCGTGTTCGTCGGGTCCCAAGTGAAATGTTTTCCAGAAAACATTGTCTGCTTCCAATGAAGCGCTTGCCTCCGAGCAAGAAGATAAATGCCATGGCTCATGAATAGTACTCGTATGCTCACTACGAAACGTTAAGACACTTGTTCTTGGTTCTTTCGGTAAAGTCACGTAGAATGGAAATAATAAAATAATAAAAATAAAACATAATAAAATAATTCTCACGACGTTAAGACAGAGTCTGTCTTATGTCAATAAGACAGAGTCTGTCTTATCGACATACCTGTTCTTCACCTGAGGACGGCTGCTTGCGTTGTGGCCGAAACGTCGTGAGAATTATTTTATTATGTTTTATTTTTATTATTTTATTATTTCCATTCTACGTGACTTTACCGAAAGAACCAAGAAGATGAATCCCTGCAGTCACGAAAGCATTAAATCGAAAGGTAAGACGCTGGCCATCATTTGGAACTCCATTTCGTACCTTCCCGTGACTTTATTTAATTTGGCCCGTGGCTTCCATTTCATACTTACCTCCAACTTTATTTCAGACGACCCACAAATTAATTTCCTCCATCACGACGGCCATGTGAGGCATTCCACTTTGAAACGGCCGTACACGATATGCATCCGGCACTGCGAGCATCTTCAAAGTGCTAATCAGGTAACAACAAGGCATATGTTCCACTTGGCAATGATGTTTATAATGTCAGCTCGCAATCGATGCACAACCTCCACGTGGAATCAAAGTTGCGTTTCAACTAGTGTGGTTGTCGGCCAAAGGTATTTAAAATTCCTATTTGGCCATCAGTAAGTAATATGATGTTTACCTTTCGTTGGGAAAGGTGTCGTCTTCAACACAAATCCTGTGCTTGGACCCTGCTTCTCAGCTGGTCCTACAGGGTTCACAGCTACATGAGCAGACAGCATGGCATGAAGGCGAAGGCCTTTGTGTTGATTTGAGAACCGTTTTTTTTTTCAAATCTCCCCTGCAGTCTCTCATTGGGGATTTATGGTCAACACCAAAGTAATTGGGCTGGAATTCTGCTGAGCATATGACTGCTGTGATGACTGTTATATTCTAATCTTGGTAGTGGATCGAGTATTTATGCTCTGCTGGGATAAAAACAAAACAAACGTTTATACCAGACGGACATTTTTATTAGCAGGCGGGAGAACTTGGATAAGTACATTTTCAAGGGACACATGGGATTAAAACGGTAAAAACGAAACTTTTACAATTACGGAACAACAAACATGTATTTTATTTCATCAGTCACAGTTTCTGAGAACAGGCCCAGAATCCCAGCACTCCACGTAGTCAGCAACAAGCCGCTCTATTGAAGGTACAACAGACACGAGTTAACATTTGTAAAGTTTATAATTTTGCTTGTTTACCCAGGAAAGCCTCGCCATGTCTCCAGATACATTTTCAGAAGTGTCCTACTAAGTTTTGCAGTTAGAGGCGATGTCAAACCGCCGTGTGGGTCATCCCAATCGACTAACACGTGCAGGTTATTTTCCAGAATTGACTGACCAATACCAGCTACGTTTTGATTTTAAGCTTTCGTGACTGCAGGAATCCATGCTTTTTGGTCCTTTCGGTAAAGTCGCGTAGGTAGAAAAAATAAGAGTTCACGACGTTTCGATCGCAATGCAAGTAAATCGTCTACCTGATGACGATTGCTTGCGTTGCGATCGAAACGTCGTGAACTATTATTTTTTCTACCTACGTGACTTTACTCTTCACGTTGTGTGGCTTTTTTGAAAATCTTGAATTGAGCAATGTTTTAAGAACTTGGGCAAGAGGGACGATGGAAGGGTAATCCAAAACCCAGGAATGCGAGGAACGAACCAACATTAGTTTTGGCCATGAACCTTACAATTGCCACATCAAATTACGCGATATGAAATAGTAATACATTTATAACAGCAATATTGGCACGATCTTAACTTCTGCATCATCTCGCCACCCCCAAATAATATACACATGCATGTTATTTTGAACATGGGGTGATAATTGATTTCTCTTTGTGCGACATTTTTAAATTCGGAGCCAGTGGTGGAGATTACACATTCCTATGATGGGGGAGAAGTACACCCAAAGGACATCCACTCTGTATGTCCCGCCGTGTGTTCTGCCACACACACACACACCACTCAATGTGTACACACAAACGTGAGGGGCCGTCCATAAATGACGTCACGCGATTTTGGACGATTTTTAACCCCCCCCCCCCTCGTCACACGGCGTCGCAAAAAGTGAGACCCCCCCCCTCAAATATGAAGTCACAATGCTCTGCCCCCCCCCCCAAAATAAAACATGCTTCAAATCGCTTTAAACTATTGTCATTGTAGTGCTTATTTAATGTGGCGCTGCACTCTGATGTTGTAGGAGAAAACATTTATTAAAAAGTCTATTTAATTAAGTAGAACGTGTTGTCTATATTTATTTAAAGTTGCGCATTTTGATGTGACGTCACATTTCTCCAACCCCCCCCCCATCGTCACAAATGTCTGACCCCCCCCACCCCTAGGTGCGTGACGTCATTTATGGACGGCCCCTGAGATCGATTTCTCGGTGTTCGATCTTCGCAATGTCTGTGTTTGCGTAAAGTCGGCTTGATCAGCCTAAATTTCGATTTAAAGCTTTCGTGACAGCAGGGATTCATCTTCTTGGTTCTTTCGGTAAAGTCACGTAGAAGGGAAATAATAAAATAATAAAAATAAAACATAATAAAATAAAATTGTCACTGAGAGTTTTTATTAAAAAAATTCTCACGGATAATTTTATTTTATTATGTTGTAATTTTTATTATTTAATTATTTCCCTTCTACGTGACTTTACCGAAAGAACCAAGAAGATTGATCAGTCTAAATATAACCCGCCCGAGTTGACTTCAAGGGAATGTATTTTTTTATATCGATTTATCCTGATACAATATTTTTCCACTTCTCATGTGATGACGCAGTTGTTTTTGCAAAGATTTATATTTGCTTCATCGCTGTACCGTGATTTTTTTTTGCGTTTTTATTTTGTAATTTTGGAATGTTGGTGACCCACAGGGCTCCTCTTGCAGACGAGACTCATCCTGGTCTCTCAAGTTTCTCACCTGGCTAAAATAATATATAAAAAATAAACGTGCAAACTTGGCTCCTGTGTACCTTGAGGCGTGGACCAACAATGCTAAGAATTCCAACCCCAATAGAGGGGGGCGGAGGGGTGGGGGCTGTGAGGACGGTGGGGGTGGGGGTGCCCCCTCAGACCACGCTGATTGGTCACCTGTCCCCGTGGGCGTGGTCTATTGTGTGTGTGGGGGCTTTTCGTTGAACCCCGCCCCTCCCGCCCTTCCACTGGCCCAATGCGCATGCGCAACGTGCCGCGTGAACACGGCCTGCGAGGCGGCCCCGGCACATGAAGGCGCTGCAGGGCAGCGAGTCGATGCGCGGCCAAGCCGCTCACTTGTCACTCCACTGGGGCGGTCCTCAAGATACTGGCTGTGTGGTGGGGACTTCAAAGGGAGAGATTATGTACCAGAAGGCGACGTTTCGGTCAATGAGCCGCCTTCAGAGCGCAAATTTGCAGGCCGTTTAAGAGTTGGAGACTGCATTTATTAACAGCTTGATGAGAATCACATTTGAATGCTTTGTTTCCTGAAGAACAGGTCTTGTTGCAATTGCCATGCAAATCGTTAGCTTGTGAATAATTAAACACAGTGGTGGTTGACCTGAGAGAGAGAGAACACGACCCACGACTTAATTCCATGCACGCCCGCGATCTCTATCCGTCTGCCGCGTTAATCGGGAACAATGTTGACCTGGCATCAGCGGTGATTTTAGTATTATGCCACTGCTAACCTATTAGTCGCACTAACCATGGTGCTAGAGGGGGTATTTTGACACTCCTACGGTCGGAGCGAGTCATTCCATGAAGGTTTAGTCAGTTTAACACATTGGCTTTCGCGACAAATGTCATCCACAAATCTGGCTGTCGCCTGATGAAGCTGGTTGTAATTGCTGGCGAAACGTCGTAATCAAATTGAAAATGTCGTGGCTTGGCTCTCCAACACACAACCGGTGTGCTGTACTAGTACACTACACTATACACTACATTACACTATACACTACACACTAGTGCTGTACTCGTACACTACACTATACACTACACTATACACTACATTACTCTACACTATACACTCGTGCTGTAGCACACTACACTATACATTACACTATACACTACATTACTCTATACACTACACACTAGTGCTGTACTCGTACACTACACACTAGTGCTGCACTAGTGCACTACACTATACACTACACTACTCTACACTACACACTAGTGCTGTACTAGTACACTACACTATACACTACATTACTCAACACTATACACTACACACTAGTGCTGTACTAGTACACTACACTATACACTACACTATACACTACATTACTCTACACTATACACTACACACTAGTGCTGTACTAGTGACGAATTGGCCACGTTCTGTTTACGTGACAACCCTTACTAGTTGGCTGTGTCGGGTGGTGGCGGGTTTAACGACACATTTATATATTTACGCGATCTAATGCTTCGTAAAGCGCCTTGGTTAGGACGCCATATAAATTGCGTTAAGATAAGATGAGATTATAACCCGGGCGGCCGCCCTGATTAATACTGCGGGCGTAATAACGTCGTGGACGCTGAAAGTTCCACTTGTCTTCCTATAATCTGCGTCTCTTCCTATTCTAGATTTTAGTTTCCACACAAGCGGAGTAAATAAAACCCGCGGTGGACAATATCCACGACCTTAGTCCGCTAAGTTCATCGCGGATCGGTGGTGGTAGTGGTGAGGTGGGTAGGTGTGGGGGGGGGTCTATTTAATGTACTGCATTGTATAACGTACTGGTCCCCAGCACAAGAACGTGGAATTGTTGACCACAACTTTGCCACGTTGCAACATCTAGCCGCCGCCGCCGCTACAGCCAATGCTCATTTCGGGGCCCGGTGTTGGGGGAGGTTGCGTTGACGCGGCGAGGAGGAGGAGGCAGCAGCAGCTCCACCTCATCATCAGCAGTTCAGCAGCAGCTCCACCTCATCATCAGCTCCACATCATCAGCAGTTCAGCAGCAGCTCCACCTCATCATCAGCTCCACATCATCAGCAGCTCAGCAGCAGCTCCACATCATCATCAGCAGCTACACCACCACATCAGCAGCTCCACCTCTTCATCAAGCTCATCAGCAGCTCCACCTCATCATTAGCACAATCCGCTCAGCAGCAGCAGCACCTCGTCGTCATCACCACCTCCTCATCAGCAGCTCCTTCGCAGCTGCAGCATTTCCAACCTCTTCGAGTTGTACTATCTGCTCAACTCGTGCATCAACTTTATAATCATCGCCAGGAGTAGTTCCACTTGATTAACATCATCATCATCATCATCAACCTCATCGTCAGCAGCTCAATGTCATCATCAGCTTAACTTCCTCGTCAGCTTCATCAGCAGGAGCAGCGACAACTCGACATCTGAAGTAGCTGATGATCATCATCTGAAGTAGCTCATTATCACCACCAGAAGTACATATCTCATCATCAGCAGCAGCTTCACCCTCCTCTACATCACCATCATCACCAGCATCATCATCAGCAGCTCCGTCTCCTCTTTAAAGTTATCGTCGCTCTCACCAGGCAGCCAGCCAGACGACTCTAAAGCCATGGGCCTCAGGAAGAAGAGCAAGAGCCCACCGCTCTTCAGCCAGGACTTCGTGATACAGAACCACGCGGACATCATGATCTTCGTGGTCATCGCCTTCCTCTTCGGGGTCATGTTCGAGGTACGAGGGGTTAGAAGGGGGCTGTGGGACCAGCAGAGGAGGCCCCTGGGGGCCTGGGGCCCCGGGGGCTTAACAACGACCCCCAACTTCGCTTTACCCCGGAGTCGAACTTTGCAAATTTGTCTGAAATTCACTAAATGTGAGTTGGGATCCTGGTAAAATCAACTGGGTCGTTGGACTTCATCTACAGAGTTGTTGTACGCGACTTTCACTTTGTTTCGGGAACGACCGTAACTTTTTTTTTTATAAGTTTAAAATCACGTCTCAGCACAACTGTCTGGGGGTTGGGTGCACAGACATTCACGGAGGATGTGTCATCAGGTCTGGCTCGGAGTCGTGTTAGGTCGAAGTCGGCATTGAGTTGGTTGTGTAAGGATGGAAGTTGGGTTGGATTCGGATTGCGTCCCGGTTTGGATTGAATGTGGGGACCGGGTCTGGATGTTGCTCCGGCGAGGTCGTGGTCTGCCTTGGGTTGGTTGGGTCTGGCCTGGGATCCCAGTTCAGGGCAGGGCACTTGGGTAGAGTCGGGTCCAATCTGCAGAGACAAGACCCCGGGAAGAGACGTTATAAGAGGGTAACGAGACTAAAGTAACGACGGCAAGGTAAACGATGCTTGTGTAACGGAGCTAGAGTAACGGTGGCATGGTAACGAGGGCATGGTAAGGAAGAGCAGGTTAACGGGATCAAGGTAACGATGTTAATGTAACGATGGCAGGGTAAGGAGAGGAGGGGGGTGTGCAGGGTTTGGAGACCACGGGCCGCACGGTGTCTCCGTTAACCCGCCCTGGCCCAGGCTGCCACGTCACTGGAAAAGCGGAGCGGTGGGAGAGGAAAAAACCTCCGAATTGGAAATTAAGACCAGGCTAGTGGCTTTCCACGGTGTTTAACGAGAACGCAATCGATTCACCATCACAGCATTGCTCCCTTGGTATCCGTTGTATCTCGGTTGCCTGTTATTTGGTGCGTTAAATGATTTAGGGCATCGCCTATGGGTCGGGTTTCATTTGGGTAGAAGTGAGTTGATTCCTGGCAATTATTCTTCACGCAGACCGGTGACCACTTGTCTCTTATTGGGTTTACTATTTTGGTTTTTACGATCCTTTTCGATTGGTCGTGTGCAAGGTGCACTATTGTTATCGGTCATCACCAGCAATGTCCTGAAATAAGTGAAATCTGAAATCTATACCTTGTTCAGAGAGTGCAGTCGAAGGAGGCGCTATCATTTCAACAGCACCGACGCATGCGCAGGGTTTGCTAAACAATTGTGATATTCTTTGTGCTTTAATTTTTTTTTAATCATTAACATTGTAGTGTCAGGTTATAATTGTTGTCAAATATGTACATTTCAAGCTCATTGGTAATGTTCAACAATATATTTTTTAAATACAAAGTGAAGCAAATCCAATCAATTGGGTGGCGTAAATGGTAAAGATGCGGCCCTGCAATTGCTTGGTCACGTCACTGTTTGACGAAAGGGCCTCCACTAGAGGGAGCTCTGGAGAGAACCCTTCTTAAATGGTGTTTTTGGCCTGCTCTTCCATGCTCGCCAGACGTCTTGAAAGAGTTTAGTGGAGAGTAAGGGGAGTGCCAGTTGAACTGAACCACCAGTGTATGTCTAGATCTTCCATCTCCCTCCCTATTTGGCATAAATAATTGCGTCTTCCCACATTCTATGCTTCATCATCCATCAGCAGCCACGACCAATCTACTGCTGGATGAAAGCTTCCCCAAGCCTCCACCATCTACCGCGATGCAGCACTCTAACTAGCACCTGAACGTGTTTGTTGCCATATTATTCCCATCACCACCGTTCCTTTCCAAAACGACAACTCTTGTCAGACGGAGTTGGAGCAATGGGGAATTAGCTGGCCTACCTTCTTACTCAATGCCACCACTCTCCCTCTAGGGTTGTTGGCTGGAAGCGCAGAGTACTGCGTGCTTTATTGATAGGTAATGAGGTAGACTCGTTTTATAAAACTCATTGCAAGTTAGCTGCGCACAGAGGACTTGGGTAACTATATTCTTAGGTTTTTTCGGTAAAGTCACGTAGGTAAAAAATTAAAATTAATAAAAGTAAAATAAAAAATCACGACGTTTCGGAGGCAACACAAGCTTCCGTCTTCAGGTGGAACCGTCACAGCCCGACAGCTGTATCAAGTAAATGATTTTTTTTATTTTACTTTTATTAATATAAATGTTTTACCTACGTGACTTTACCGAAAAAACCTAAGAATATGAATCCTTGCAGTCACGAAAGCTTCAAATCTAGACTTGGGTAACTTTTGTTTAGAATCTTTTTTTTTTAAACAGTCACATTAAAGTTAACTAATGTCATAATAATTGACCAAGTGTTTGCCATTGACTCGTTCAGTGGTTGTGTAGCTGTCGAGTCGGGACATAGATTACAGAACCGAAAGTTTACAATTGCGTTGTACATGACCCTTACACTTAGATAAGTGTACCAATCTTTCAGGACTTTTTGTAACTTGAAATGCGTCAGAGCCTGACGTAGCGTGTTTATCTTCAATGAGCATTTTGCACACCCCGTGACACTTTTCACCTTGGGTATCCATACATATGCACTGTAGTGTGATTTCAAATAGCATGTTTCTTGGTTTTTTTGTACAGCCTCATGAGATGCAGAAGCTAGTTAAATACAAACTTCGCAGGTTCATAAGAGGTGGTGGGCTTGGGGAAGCCTTCATTCAGCAGTGGATTGACCACGGCTGCTGAGGATGATAACTACATAGTACATCTACTTTTTTTGTTTAGGATACTCAAATCAGAATCAAAAAGGGTTTTATTCGCCATGAAATTTCGCACAGACAAGGAATTTACTTTGGCAGAAAGGTGCATACATTCAACATATAGGAATCTTAAATAAGTGGTGTACAAGTCTAACTATACTAAAGGTACAAAGTCTAACTAATACTAAGGTGCTAAAGTATGTAAAAATTTTGAATAAAATAAAATATTAAATATAAAATGTACTGCCAATACAACGTGTTCTCGTTTTCGAGTTGCACTCCAAAATATTGTCCTCGCAACTATGTATCCGCGGCACACCATGGAAAGGGGAGTATAGTCAATGATAGAATGCATGGAGAAAGAACATTGAATGGGAAAGGGAAGATATAAGAGAAACAACGGGAAATGTAGAGGGAAAAGATGGAAATTGAGTGGGGGAAATCAGCGGGTAGCACAAAGGTCAGCACAGTCAAGGATGGGGGAGGAAGAGGCTTGCATAAGAGCCTTTACACTGCTGCACGGAGCAGCATCTGTATTCAAATAGGATGGGGAGTTAGTCATATTCTTTGTTTTTTTCGGTAAAGTCACGTAGGTAAAAACTTATCACAGTGAATTTGGCTGTAACGGTTCCACCTGAAGACGGAAGCTTGTGTTGCCTCCGAAACGTCGTGATTTAATTTAGTTGTTTATTTATTTATTACTTACGTGACTCTACCGAAAAAAAACAATATGAATCCTTGCAGTCACGGAAACTTCAAATCTAGGAATTCAAAGTGGGCCTGGACACACAGAGGTCACGTGATTTACCGGAGGCTTGAGCTGATTTAGATAAGGTGGAAAGATATGTGTCCACCAGTCCACACAGTAAATGAATGACAGAACACACATAAGGGACAAGGTAACTCTTCATGGAATCTGCTTTGGCCTTGGAAACATTGATTATGCTGCGTTGTAGAAAGACTGCCGAAATGTTTGTGTCCAATTCAAATATGTTTTAAAGTAATTTAACAAGAAATTCAGACTACTTATTGTCAGTGCTGGTCACTGATTTATGTATATTCCCTCAATCTTGATATGGCTAAACGTTTAAAAATTTGAATGGAATATGGAAATTATTTACGTACATGGAAACTTTACAACTTTGTTTTATAGACATCATTAAATGTGGCGATTCTTATCATTTCGAAATAAATCCGCATGAGGATTTGTTAAATTAAAATAAAGTAATTCTATCAATCATTGCCTAAATATCAATAATTTGAGTAGTGACATCTCACCGTTCCTGATTGATGGCAAAGTAAGGTCATCTTAATGCAAGACCTAACAGCATTTGTCTCCATTTTGCAGAACCTAAAAGAGTATTTAGGCCAGTAGATTTGATGTTGGTCGCTTGGGGTGAGTGAATCTGTAATGTTTGTTTGTCAATTTCAGGCGACTGCTAACACTGCTTTCATGTTCATGTCCATCCAACACAACATCACAACCCAAGATGAAGGTTGGTCACATGTTCTTCTTAATAGTACCCGAGTTAGCGCCATTGTAGTTCCTGGTGTTTTTCGGAGTTAATCAATACCTCGTGCAATAATCTTGTGAATGTGTATCGATTTACACGCGTTTCGTACATATCTAGTAGTGTGGCACTACATCATGGGAGCTCCTTTGCCAGTAACAAAATATGATAATAAGTTTTTCCCCTTTGTTTTTGGCAACAAAACAGGTGTTAAGATGTTAAAACACCAAACTGAAACCTTTTACAATGAATCATGTCTGCATTAACCACAATACTTGTGGTCAGAATGCAAACAAAAAACATACTCTGATAATATATGCATTGTCTTTGAAAATGATTGGTCCACACCAGAGACAGCTTTCTTTTGAGCCTCGTTTTAAACGGTGTTAGACCAGAGGACGCCTTTTGGAATTATGACCACAAGTATTGTGGTTAATGCAGACATGATTCCTTGTAAAAGGTTTCAGTTTGGTGTTTTAACATCTTAACACCTGTTTTGTTGCCAGAAAAAAGGGGGAAAACCTATTATCAGTGTGGTACTAATTAACTACGTAACTCTTTTTTTTTAATCACTAAACTCAACAACTTAAAGGTTAAATAAAGGTAAGATTCCAAGCTGACTTTGTGTAATGTCTAAATCGTATACGCGCTTCATTCAGTGAATTTGAAAAAAATGGCATCTGCTTAGAATTCAGTTTTCTAACAATTGCGATTGTTTAATCTACCAACACAGGCTCCAAAATGTCTCAATTTTCTTGGTTTTTCTTTTTGCAGATGGAAGTGGAGAGCCTAGCAGTGTTTACCAGTATGGCAAGAAAGACTTTGCCACAATTTTCTTTTACATTATTGTGGGTATTGTTATCCACGGTACAGTTCAAGAGTATATTCTGGATGTAAGTTACCACAAACATGTCGCAAACCTACATTCTTGTTCGTGATTATATTTTGCTTATGAAAAGGAAAAAAAAAAATCACCAGCCATGATCAACCCACTGCTGGATGATGCCTCTCCAAACCGTTGCCGTCCCTTACGGTTGTCCATGATCCCATCACTCCATCTTCATGTTGGACCGCCCTTCTTTGGCTGCCACTTAGTAGTTATTCATGCTCAGCGATCATAATGCTTTCTAGAATGAAAATGACAAAGTTGTAATTCATAAGCATGAACAAAAATAAATGAGCAAAACAAAATCCAATATACGGTTATGAAGGATAATTCGGAACAAAAGTGACATGCAACAAGTTTAATAGGTTTCCCCCCCCCCCGCACCTCCGATTAGTGTGGTTGGCTACATACATTGTGAAAGAAGTTCAAGATACATACGTACATAAACAATTGAAAATATGTCAGAAGGACACAACAGAAAAGCACATCGAAGTTCGTACATCGTGGGAAGACAGAGGCTTGTGTTGCCTCCGAAACGTCGTGATTTTTATTTTATTTTACTTTTATTAATTTAAATTTTTTACCTACGTGACTTTACCGAAAAACCCCAATAATATGTTGGAAGGTGGTCCGAGATATGAATGAGGACATTAAGAGGTGACCGAGAGTAGGTTGGAAAAGCTTTTGTGAAAGTGAACTTAATGAAGAAAAGCAGTATGCCAATGTGCTTAAATAAAGTTTGCAACTATCTTATGTCACCTGCTATGACATGGATCAGAAACATGGACACTGACAAAGAAACTGGAACAAAAATCTAAAAAGTGCACAAAGAAGGCTGGAGAGAGGTACATGCTGAGAGGCACGAAGAGGAACACATGGTGTAGAGAAAATGAGAAAGTAAAAAACATCTTGTCTGCTGAGAATATTAAGCGGGCTTGGTCAGGACACGTCGTTCGAAAGGATGATGGTCGGTGGTCAGAAACCAACAAGGAGGGAATATCCTTTAGAGGGCGTCTTACCGTGAAGATGGAGTGATGGAACGAGTTTGTGTGTTGAAGCTCTACGGAGTGTTGCATCACAAAACCATGAAAGATGGTGATGACGTGGGGAGACCTCGAGTGGATACGTCATAGCTGATGATCATGATAACAAATGAAAATTAAATGGGAAAAGAATACGTTAATTTTGAATGATGAGTGCCGTTGTTATAACGACTTGATGTGTGTATGTATGTGTTGGTAGAAGCTGCACCGTCGCCTGCACTTGTCCAAGATGAAGCACAGCAAGTACAACGAGTCGGGGCAGCTCTCCTTCTTCTCCTTAATATTTTCCTTCTGGGGGATTTACATCATCATTGTGGTAAAGTGCAATATTCTGTATTTTGAGTCTCTATTTCCAACTGAGCTAGCAATACGGTATAATGAATGGCACACCCTCGGTCAGTAAAATCTTACAAGTTGGTGAGACGGGCGAGAAGGAAACCATCTTGCCATGTAGGTTTCCGCAGTTGCTTGTAATGCACGTGAAGTTTTCCAGGTTAGGCGACACTTTGAGCATTTCTTCTCTAAAGCTCTGCAGGGGTTTGGAGGCGTTCAAGTTAGCATCTCACCTGTTCTCAACTCTTATATGTTGCCTGGATTGTCCAGATTACAGTAAAACCTCGTTATTTCAGTATTTGATAATTCGTAATTAGGGGTACATTGGCACGGCTGTGCTTTTGGCATATATACAGTATTATTAATTTGCCCTGAGCTGAATTGCCGTACGGAATGGTCCAATTTCGGCATACATATGGAGCGACGCCGTACGCCACGACGAAAACAACTACTCAGTCTGGTGGCAGCGTGCGTGGCAAGCTTTGGTGCAGACCCGTTGCTTTGGACCTTACCCTGCTTATGCACTCTGTGCAAGCCAACCCTCTCAGAAATGTCGTCTACACCTACCTCAAGAAGTAATAGAAAGGGACTGGACTGTAAATCCCTTCGTCTGCGAGACAAATCTAAAGTTTTGGTTAGAATTTATGCAGGTGTGTCAATGCGTATAGTGTGTGAAGAGTTTGGAAAATAAATGTGGAAAAATAAATTATTTCGGCACGAGGCACTGGGGAGTGCCATTGTACATTTTTCGGAATACTGGACAATTTGGCATGGCCAGAGCCCCATATGTGTCCAATTTATAAGGGTTTACTGTATCATGTTAGACCCCAGAACTGCTGTGATTGGATACTGACTGACTGGATGCTCTCATCTGATCAGAATCGAGGGGAGGGAGACAGAGTGACCAGCCAATGCCAGAAGTTGCCCCGCAGTAATGCATGGCGATTGCTTCAGAAAAGAAATGCTCAACACTTAGCCCATACTGGAAGTGTGTAATAAAAATACTGCACACACTGTAAACATTCAAAGTAACTTGGTTGACTTGCATGCATGTTTGGGGTTACATGGCAGAGGTCGCAATCGGGTACCCGATACCTGTACCCTACCCAATACCCGGCTACCCGTACCCGGCCGGGAACGGGTACCTGTTTGCGACCCTGGTGCGGCCGGGTACGGATAGGCCGTGAGTCACTGGTGAGTAACCGTTTGTCACTCATTTCGGGTAGGGTACGGGTAGGGAACGGGAACCCGTACCCGGCCGGGTACGGGTACCTATTTGCGACCCTGGTGCGGCCGGGTACGGGTAAGGAATCAAAACCCGTTTGCGACCTCTGTTATATGGGCACAAGCCAGGTTCATCTGCAACCCAGATAATCCACCCACAGATAAATGAGACTCAACTGTAACTGTTTTGAATGCATTATAATTTTGCACATTTCCTCTTCAGGAAGAATATGCTACACAGCTGTCAAGACTTTGGGAAGGATTTCCACACACCACGATGTCGTGAGTTTGGCTGCAAACTATTGGAATGGAAGACATTTGATATTTTATCGTATAAACGTTTGTGTGATTGTGCATTGTTCATTTATCTTACATCAAAATTACATGTAAAGTACAACATTGATTCTTTGAGTGTATTTTTTTCATTTGTTTTTGTCTTTGTAGTTGCTATGTGAAGTTTTACTACATTTTTCAGCTGGCTTACTGGGTTCATGCATTGCCTGAGCTCTACTTTCAAAAAATAAAAAAAGTAAGTTTTTGTAAGGAAGCCATTTTTTTTTCATTTTGTTGATTTCTCCATGATGTAGGAGGCATCCTCCATTACATTCTAATGTCATTACGTAATTGTATATTCATTCCATATGTTGCGTATTATAACAGTTTATGTTTTGCAGGAAGAAATTTCAAAACAACTTCAACACATCAGCCTTTACATAATTCATATTTCTGCAGCATATCTACTTAAGTAAGTTGGAACAACACATAGCTTTAAATAAATTGTGCCATTTTGAAATAAAATGTAATACAATTCATAATGTTAACAATTTCTGGTGGCAAAATGGCCTTGAAGTCTTCATTCCTTTTAACGGAGGAATGGACGACATCAACTCTGCTTCTGGACAAACAGTTGATCGGATAACAAATCCATGCTCTAATTAATCCGGGTTCCCAGTATTGAGTTGATTGTCTCAACCTAGTCACCAGAGATAGGACAAAATTAATCGCATTAAATTTCTGCACCTATTTTGTTGTAAATATCAGTTCTAAGAGTTAAAAAATATTGGTTTGATTGTCACGTGATGAACATTGCTCTCAGTTGCAGAGCGGATGGGAAAGTGCTTTTCCCTAGACAGATCTGAACACATCTTGGGCATGCACTGCTCTTCAAGATGTGAATTGATTCTTGATCTCATGACATGATGCTGATGGCTGAATTGCATACAATTGGGGGGGGAAATAATCATAAAAAAACCACGTAAAAATTATTGAGTCGATTGATTTAAAATTATTCTGAGGAAAAGTATAATTCATGCAAGATATGTTCATGTGTGCTGTCTTGCTCTCTGGATTCTCTTCTCAGTCTCACACGGCTTGGGATGTTGCTCATGGTCTTGCATTATATGGTGGAATTTGTTTTTCACATCTCCCGGATTTTTTACTTCATTGATGAAAACTACCAGAAAGGGTGAGTCGTGGTGGTGTTTTTGTATGTATGTATGTTGAACATCTTTCGCTCTGTACATAGCCAATCGTGCTATTCAGAGGTGCAAATGTGCTTGATTGCACCTTTGCATTTGTCACAGTGCCAGAGATCATTTGTTATCTTGAGTAAAAACAATGTTTAATTGTGTTGAGCACAACTCTTTGCGGGTTGCTGCAGGCTTAGAAATCGTTGGCATAGTTGGCGTTGCATTTTTCTGGTAAACATCGTTGCTTGAGCGACACCTTTGGTTTTGCAGGTTCCGGGTGTGGGCAGTGCTATTTGGGCTGTCGCGTCTCATCACACTGACACTGTCCGTCCTCACTATTGGTTTTGGCCTGGCACGCTCCGAAAACCAGACGTTGGATGTGGCTGCTGGAAACTTCAACACTCTCCTGATAAGGCAAGAGATGCTTTAATGTGACTTGATTTGCATTCATTATTTTTGCATTATCTAACGAACAAAAAACTTCCTGCAACTCGAATTGAATGTATCATTTCTGCCACTAAAGGGGCCCCTTACATTACTGGAAATGTGAATATAGATTCCTGGTAATTTTGGTGAGCGAAACCATTAAACGTGTAACATGTTGTTTTCCAGGATTTGTTTGTTGGCACTGATCTGCCTCACACAAGCCTGGATGATGTGGACATTTATTAAATTTCAGCTGAGGCAGTGGAGAGAATACAAGATGTCAATTTCAAACAAGAAGAAACAAGCTACACTTAAACTCAAGAAAGACTCGGGTTAGTTTCCTAGAAATTTGGTTATTGGTGATAGTAATTCACACCCAATTGCTGTGTCGACAAATTCGACTGTTGACCTCTATCAAAAGACAAAATAGATAAGCGGACAATCTGTGTCCTTATTTACATCTATTTCTCCACGTAAAAAATAAAATTATCATTTATACAATCAATGCTGCTGGGGCGTGTCCTAATCAGTGCTGCTAGGGTGATTCAGTACAAGTGTAATGACGACTTGACACACTTTATTGAAGACACGTTCACTTGACATCAGGTGGAGATTCCCACTGCAACAGCCCCGAGTCTTCCGCGCATCTCCCTTATATCTCAACAAGAGGCCATGCCCCTCTTCTAGATCATTCTCGCTGACTCTGGATGCTCCCTCTACCAGCAGACTACAACGTCCTCTTCTGTCACCTGACCACGCTCCCTTCTCGAACATTCCCGTAGCCACCAGTCCCTTCGCACTTTTATTTTTATTACCGAAGGAACAGAGAATAAGTCTACATTATAGACTGCCAGTACACTGGCCAAGGTTAAGAACCAGGCTACAGTCCACGTTATAGACTGCCAGTACACTCACCTAGCTTAATAGCCATTGCCACAGTCTACATTATAGACTGCTAGTACACTCACCAAACTTAATAACCAGGCTACAGTCTATATTATAGACTGCCAGTACACTCCGATTAAGAACCAGGCTACAGTCCAAATTTTTTAAATTATTTATATTTTATTTTTATTATTTTTCTTCACTTAATTTATTATTTTAATTTTTATATCTACGTGACTTTACCGAAAGAACCAAAGAATATGATACCCCTGTCATTACCTCCCGTGGCCACCAGTGCACTCGTACTGTCGGCTGTCTTCCCTGTCATTACCTCCCGTGGCCACTAGTCCCCTCAGCGCATGCAGGCTCTGAACCATGTCTCGCCAGCAGAGCCAGGTCTGCTCGATTCATCACTGGTGAACTGTCAGATGTCATCTGCAAGAACCCTCTTTAAGTTCCACACAAATATTATACAATACATCACGAAAAATAATTGTAAGCGTCGTGGTGGAGAATCTAAGTATCATAACGATTTCTGGAATATGTTTATGTAGATAAATGTACAGTACTATCCATAAACTTGATTTGAAGCTTTCGTGGCTGCAGGAATTACTCTTTGGTTCTTTCGGTAAAGTCACGTAGAAAGAAAATAAATTAAATAATAGAGTACGACGTTTCGATTGCAACACAAGCAACCGTCATCAGGTAGAACTAAATTTGAGAGAGAGACAAAACACAGACACGGAGACACACAGACAGACACACAAGCAGAGAGAGACAACACAGACACACAGAGACCCAGTGCCTCTGTGTCGAGGCCTTAAATAGAGAGAGAGGGAGGGGTTGGGCAGAGAGAGAGAGGTGGGTCTGCAGGGGCAGAGAAATTAGCAATGAATCCACCCCGAAGCGACCGAGGGAAAGAAGATCGAATGGCCCTATGAGAGGCTGGTAAATTTGAGAGAAATAGTTTGAGTAAACAATATAGCAAATATTTGTAAATGTAATGAAATGTAACACAGAGAATCGGGTAACACACAGTTAACGCATAGCCTGGTAAATTACGATCTCCAAAGATTGCTAAAATTAGAAGTTAAGTGTGAAATTTGACGAACAGAGACACACAGAGAGATGTGTGGAAATCCACCCCGAAGCGGCCAGGGGAGAGAAAGAGCGAATGGACCTATGAGAGCCTGGTAAATTTTATAGAGAGAAATAGGCCGTTTGAAAAAACAAACTTTTGAACCACCTCTACGGGTAGGATGTAAGTTGTTTTATCTCTCTCTGTGTCTCTGTTTGTCAAATTTCACACTTAACTTCAAATTTAGCAATCTTTGGAGATCGTAATCAACCAGGCTATGCGTTTGACTGTGTGTTAGCCGACTCTCTGTGTTGCATTGCATTACATTTCCAAAAAAATTCCAAGTTTGTTTTCTCAAACGGCCTATTTCTCTCTCTAAAATTTACCAGGCTCTCTGATGCCATCTGTAAAGGATCTCCCATTAACATGCTCATCTCTCACGTTAACATAGCCTATTCCGTGAACATGCTAATCTCTCACATTAACATAGTCACCTCCGCGCCCTCGTCATGGAGGCCGCTCTCCAATCTCACATTAAAATGCTAATTTCTCACATTAACATGCTAATTTCTCACATTAACATCACTAGCCCCACCCACTTCGTTTATGACCCTAGTACTAAACCCTCTATAACAGTCTGCATTCAGCAGTTTTCCTCCTGATGACGATCGCGTGTGTTGTGATCGAAACGTCGTAGTTTTTTGTTATTTTCCTTGAACCATCTACTTGACTTTACCGAAAGACCCAAATGATATTAATTCCTGCAGTCACGAAAGCTTTCAGTCAAGATTTGACCATACTTCACCACGCTGGTCAATACGGGTTTGCGAAGGTGGTGTGTGGGAGTGCAGAACAAGAGATGATTTTGTTGCACTGCCCTCTACTGCCCTCTACTGCGCACAACATCGATTTTATTTTGAAAACAAAAAAACATGCGTAAATAATGCTGCCTTAAAAGAAAATTATTTAATAGTCACACTTTTGCTATGAAACGAAACGTCACCTATTTTGCCTCCTTAAAGGCAAATTAAAACCTCCGATTAGTACGGTGTGAACGAAGTTCAACATATGTACACATTGACGATTGCGAGTTATGTTAATCTTTCTTCTGCACCACTGCCAAAGCAACAGCATCACAACTGCTTTCTGTGTTTAGTTCATTGTCCTTTCCCTGCACTTACGATTAGCACGGTTGGCTACATACGGTGTGAAAGAAGTTCTACATGCATGCATACACATTGACGAATGCGAGTTATGTTAATCTTGCTTCTGCACCACTGCCAAAGCAACAGCTTCACAATTGTTTTCAGTGTTTAGTTGTCCTTTCCTCGCACTTCCGATTAGCACGGTTGGCTACGTACGGTGTGAATGAAGTTCAACATACACACACCAATTGATTGGTGTGGACCAATCAATTTCAAGGACAGTGCATTATCAGAGTTATGTTTTTTGTTTGCATTCCGACTGCAGGTATTGTGGTCAATGCAAACATGACTGCTTGTAAAAAAGGTGTCAGTTTTGTTGCCAGATAAAAGGGTAAAAAAACAATTATCATACACACATGTAATTTGTTGTATTTTGAGGAGTGATGGTCACCCTTTCAAGCACTATCCAGGCTCGGCTCCACGTCGCCTCTGACATCGAGCACATTCTGGTTGACTTGAAGATTGACATTCGTGTAAATACTTAGACATATTGAACTCCATTTTTTGTAACATTTGAAATGCTCTCTTACAGCGTACGAAAACGGCATTGTGAAAATCACCACAGGACCATCAGCCAACGGCAAGAAAAGAAAGAGTTCGTAAACTGTGACCAAGGACCCCCTTATGTACAAAGGATGCCTTTATTTTTTTCAACACGGATGTGCCCTTAACTTGCTTTCAATTTAGTGCCAGTAGTTGATTCGGTTTCGCAGTGTTACTTGTAAAGCGTTGAACATGCGTATTATCTTTCCCACAAAACAATACTCTTTCCTCAATCCCATTCAAAACTAAGGTTTGTGAATGATCAAACACAAATACAGTATTTACGTTGCACCTTTTTTTTTAACAAAATGTTTATGCGTACCAAAGGAAGCGAACTGTTAAAACCAAAAAGTTGGTTTGACCGCACATTTTTTTTTTTTACATTTTGTGGCATAAAATGGCATCACTTCTTTCTTTCGTACGTACGTACAGCTGACGTAGATGCCGAGCAATAACTTCAATTTCACATTTAGGTGGTCAAGCCAGATAACTGCGTCAGGGCGAGCGGAGTGTATCGCTGCAATGTCTATGGTATCACTGAATTCATAGCAGTTACTGGCACTAAATATGTGACTTTGAAAGCAGTGAACTCATAAGTGTTCCTGTGCAGTACCTAATCGAACCTCTAAAAGCATCAAGATGGCATCCAGAGTTCTCCGTGTTCATTTTCGATCCTGCACTACCCCACTAATTGTTTGATTGGACAATCTCCACTTTGCTGTGAAACACTTCTAAGTGAGCGGAATAAAGTTAACGAGTTGCGTGCATATGCAAGTATTAGAAGACAATAAGTAGACCCCCCCCCCCTCACATTAACTGCACAAAGTCAGTCAGATCATTGTTTTGTTTGTGCATGGGCACTTCCAAATATTGGGTAATGCAATGCCTTTTTTTCCTTTTGGAACATTAGTAGCATTGGTAATGGGAGCACAGTGGAAAATGCAGTATTAATGTTAAAGCATAAAAACGTAATAGTTATATACACATGGAATGCATTAACTTGCATATTTTTGTAATGCTTGTCATTTGAATTCACTCTTTTCCCAGTTTGTACATGGCGTAATACCAAAAACTATTTAAAAATGTGTTGCACGAACCTTCATATACAACTGATATTGTGTAATAGCTTCTTAAACACCTACATACCATGTTGGGCTTTTTGATGGATGCAAAATGTGTTAAAGTGAAAAGAAAGTTCAGCTTGATGACCTTATTCAGCCATATTGGTTGGTCATGGCATATCTCAAGGCCGTAGAGCCATTTTTGAACAAAGGGAATTCTTAAGACTGCTGCCTTAAGTGTAGTTTTTGTTAATATTATGGACAGTACTCTGAATTGAGGTCTGTGTTTCTTTGCCTGATGCTGAATAGCATACATTAATATGTAGACAATGGTTTGCATATTGCATTAATTGCCCAGTGGTTAATTTACTACCATTAGCCCATTATTTGAATTATTCTTTAAATGTAAATTTTAATGACAATTAAAAAAGCAACCAATCGAAAAGCATTAAGCCACGTACAATTACAGAAACTTCAGCAATACCCCCATTTTCAAATGTGGCAGACCGTTTTCGTGTTCGTAAAATTGTTGTGATCTGTTATCTTTGTGGTATGCGTTATAAGCATTTTGTGGCTTTGTATTTAGTTTTCCTGTGGTTGTATGTCTTTGTATTGGTGGTTGCCGTTACCTGGACCCTGACTTGTCAGTGGTTTTTTTTTGCACCAGAAAATGCTTCGTTAACATGCGCATAAGTGGTCGCACAGTTTCTGATTGTGATTAATGATGCTTACACAACATGTACTTTGTATTTGCGAATTTGTACATACAATTGGTTTCATGTGAATGTGGGCAACAATCAAATCGTTTTAGAGTCGGTTTGACACTCATTCAGCTAGCAGGCAGATATGTTATAACATTTTGAGTCATATTTCAGACAAGGTGGTTATGTTCTTTCAAATTTGACGTCAGTCTGGCCACTCAGCGACAGTATTTCAGGGGAATACTGTGACGCATCAATCCCACCGGCAAAACTTAAGAAGCGTCAAACCGTAAGTACATGTTTATATGAAATATAGGGTGACAATATATGCTTTATATGTTTCGATATTTTTCTAGTTAAAGTTTGTAGCATATTGCAAGGGTAAGCAATATGGTAACAAGAACACCAACACGTCTATTAGAAATAGGAGTGCCTTGTAAGTCACTTTTTACAATCCATAATTTTTTGGGAGTTTTTGTATTCGGGAGGTCATTAACGTCATGGATAATTATAACCTACTAGCGGTAAGTACCCGGCGTTGCCCGGACGAAAGAGACAGACACACACATCAACCTCCACACAGATATTGACCCACATACAAAGACATCGACTTACACATATGGCCTCGCACACAGACATCGACTTTAGATGCACACAAATCGACGTACACACATACAGCGACTCGCACATACGTAAACTCTCACACATTGACCAAAGCATGGACTTGCACACACACATCGACTAAGATACACACACATGGACTTACACATGGACTTACACACATGGAGCCACGCACACACATGGACTTACACACACATCGACTCACACACACATGAACTCGCACAGAAATGGACTTTAGATACACATGGAGTTACACACACATGGAGTTACACACGCATATCGACTCGCACACATCGACTTGCACACACACACATGGATGTACACACATGGACTATCACACACATGAATACTCGCATTCTGCTGTGATGTTGCATCATTCTTACGGTCGGACAAGCTTTTCTTATGAAAGGCTTATCGTTCTTTTCCAAACTCTACATGATTTGTGCACATTCACATTTCTGTGTGTGCATTTGACTTGTTGAATCGGGGCCTGGTTTTAATGGCATTTTATTCAGCCTTAAAACACATTTTGAAGTAAACTAATCCATTATTGCGCTTAACTTTCCAGAACTGTTTACTGCTTGCTTACATTTTTAGAATTAAATATTCTTTCAGATGTTTACTTTAAAAAGTATATTTTTTTATGGTAAACAGTTATACTACACCTAACATTTCTATATTTTGCTTTTTTTATACCGTTTATAAAACAATTTCCAAAGGTTATGTACAGAACCATTGACAATATAAGGCAACTCAAATGTAATGGAGATTATTGTTTGACAGAATGCTGAAAATGTTTTCAATGTTATTTTTACAGAGTTGCAATAAATGTGGTGAAATCAGAGCTTAGTTAAACAAATGCTACCAAAACGCATTACTGTATTCCTGATCTACATTTTAGCAGTACTTTGCCAGCAACCACCAGAAGTGTGCTAAACAGGTTTTCCCAGTTGTAAGAATTTACCGCTAAAAAAAATCAACCAACGATAGAAAAAGATCACCCAGTGGAAAAACCAGTTTACCATCGGCGACTGTGCCGGTAAATGCTGCCAGGAGCAGTGACCACCATTCTCCACCCAGATCCTGATGCATGTGGTCTCTGTAGGGTCACCTGGCTATCCCACTCCCAGGGGTTGGCAATCTGCAGCTCTGGAACCACCCGCGGCTCTAATGACTGCTTCGTGTCGTTATTCGCATGCATTTACGGCTCGTGGAAAATATTGAAGTTGTATTTTTTTTACAGAATGCAAAAGAAAATGGCTTTTGTTGTTTTGGTTGCCTACCCCTGGGCTATCCTGTGCACAGACAAAAATGGCGTCAAGTTGACCAAGGCGCCTGGCCCAGGTGGCTTTTAGAGGCTTATGATTAGTAAAATGTCGCTAATGCTATCTGCACACAAACTATTTGTTTAGCCTAGAGAATATGCAAATGAATACACGAGATGTTTGGGGAAACTGTTGGGATTGAATGTAAAGTTTTTTTATAACGTCTAAGAATGAATGATTCCTTTAGAATGACAAATTTTGAGTATCATAAATCTAAGGTGCCTTAAAGAGTTGCTTTCAAAATGTAAAGATTCCAACATTGATTCTACCTCATTAAACCAGGGGCTGTTTTGTCAAAATGTAAGTACAGTACTGTGATTTTGTAGCCATCCCTGTTTATGCTATCGTTCCTCGTGGCCTTCGCTTGAATGCCATTTTAGAAAGTCTTTATTTTCCACACCGAGAGATGCCTGCTTGCTTACATTTTTTCTGAAGAAAATTAGTTCCTATTAAACAGTCATTTTGACAAATCTACAGGAAAGTTAACTTCCATCCATGCATCCAAATCCAACTCGAGTACAGTATTTTTGGGAGGTGTGAACTTTGTGTTGTCATGTAAAATTATTATTTGCTTATACTTGCTTATATTTGCTTGCTGTAAACTTTTCCACATTGTATCTCTCGTCGAAGCTTTTTAAGAATTTCCAGATACAGTAATTTAATACCATTTTCACTTTTGACAAGATTGGAAATAAACGTTTTCAATTGTATATTGCAATGTTTTTTTTCTCCATTGGCCAGTGGTACATTGAAACGGTGTTCCAGGGCAAGCAATAAACTTACTTTCCAAATGAAAGTAACATTTTAGGCATATACTCACATGGAATACTGCAATACATGGCCAACATCTCACTTTTTGCATTTGCATTGACTGCCAACTTTTGCATTTCATTACATCATAGGCCCAGACCAGTCATCAATATCATACATCTCTGCCATGTTCTTAGTTTCATATAAAAATCCGTATAAAGTGACGATTTCTCTGGAATTGTACTGGCCACGTTAATTTAAGTTGTGCAAAATAAACATCTTAAGTCAGACGTAATGCCGCCACTCGTTTAAAAAAAAGTCATCGACTACGGTCATTCACTTTCTTACTGGTTATGAAAACAAAATACAAGTGTATTGAGTATTGCCATTTCGACTGGTAATTTATTTAAAGGCTCTACTTACGTGACGACTATCACGGGTCACGGGGATGACTGACAGTGACTGCGTAGGCCAGGCATGTCCAAAGTCCGGCCCGCGGGCCAATAACGGCCCGCGGGCAGATTTCATACGGCCCGCAGCTTCGGTCTTATAATGTGTTAGTTATGGCTCGCCAGCTCTGTCAGAATAAATACATCATAAAACTCATGGAAATTTAAGGTATTCTATACAGTTTGTTCAATGTTATCTGACTGAATGAAAGGCAGAATTGCGTTTGTAGAGTTGTTCCCGTCTGCCTGAGTGGCTTATATTTGGTTACATTGTCATTTGAAAAATCAAGGTAATTGTGACAATGAAATTGTTTTATAACAGTGTGTATTTCCACGTAACTTTTGTGGTTAAAACAATGTCAGAAGGAACTATTGGCCCCCGGGCATCTTCACTTTATCAAATGTGGCCCTCTTTGCAAAAAGTTTGGACACCCCTGGCGTAGGCGTTCATTGTTGTGCTGTACCGGAGGTCTCCGCAATTTTAGGGTTACACTGTGATGCATATATTATCATAGTATGTTTTTGTTTGCATTTGACTGCAAGTATTGTGGTTAATGCAGACATGAATCCTTGTAAAAAGGTTTCAGTTTTGTTGCCAGAAAAAAAGGGGGAAAACCCTATTATATTTTGGTACTGGCAAAGGAGGTCTAATGATGAAGGGAGATTATTCAGGAAACTAGCACGTGGCAACCCCCCCCCCCCCCAAGGGTCGGCCATCATGCCGAAAAGTATTTGAAGATCTCTTAATACTGTATCGATGATTCGCGGAATGGCCATTGTGAATTGCTCGGGAGCCTGCCGCCTGCTGGGCAGTGTCCGCACTGGTCTCAGGATGTCTCCCTTACAACCTCCGCTTGATGTTTACAAACGCAGAGGACAAGTTTGGGGAGTGGGTGGACGCGTAAAAGACTGAACTTGTTCATTTTAAAACAACCCACGCAGCAGCAAAAAAAACAAAAGTCGTTCTTCTTGCAACACCACAACCAACCTCCGAGCTGTGGTTGATGTGAGAAAACTAGGAGACATTTACCACCGCAGGAGACGGCTACGTGTCATCATTAATTCAGGTCGGGTGCTCGTCCATGAACCAGAACATGTCCACGGTTGCATGGCGGAGACCCGGCAGCTCTAGTGGAGGGGGTTGGTAGTAGTAGTAGGTGGTGGTGGTTGTTGTTGTTGGCCCCCGTTCCATAGGGGGAGGAGGGCTCGCACAGCGCCCATTATTGGCTACTGCAGCTTGCTGCCTTTGGGCGGAGCGAAGTGGAGGAGGAGCGAAGTGGAGGAGGAGGAGCTAGGTGGAGGAGGAGCGAAGTGGAGGAGGAGCGAAGTGGAGGAGGAGGAGCTAGGTGGAGGAGGAGCGAAGTGGAGGAGGAGCGAAGTGGAGGAGGAGGAGCGAGGTGGAGGTGGAGGAGCGAAGTGGGGGAGCGAGGTGGAGGAGAAGGAGCGAAGTGGAAGAGGAGGAGGAGCCAAGTGGAAGGGGAGGAGGAGCCAAGTGGAAGGGGAGGAGGAGCCAAGTGGAAGGGGAGGAGGAGCCAAGTGGAAGGGGAGGAGGAGCCAAGTGGAAGGGGAGGAGGAGCCAAGTGGAAGGGGAGGAGGAGCCAAGTGGAAGGGGAGGAGGAGCCAAGTGGAAGGGGAGGAGGAGCCAAGTGGAAGGGGAGGAGGAGCCAAGTGGAAGAGGAGGAGGAGCCAAGTGGAAGAGGAGGAGCCAAGTGGAAGAGGAGGAGGAGCCAAGTGGAAGAGGAGGAGCGAAGTGAAAGGGGAGGAGCGAAGTGGAGGGGGAGGAGGCGGAGTCTGCTCTAAGCTCCGCCTTAACCCCCCACTCGTGACCGCGTTGCCAGCTCCACCCCCCCACAACCACCACCCCCCCACCACCACCACCCTGCTCCCTCCATCGTGCGTGCACGAGCACACACGCACGCGTGCCTGCGACCAACCACCATCACCACCATCATCATCAACCACGACCACCACAGAGTTCGTGGTGGAAATCGCGGACTGCTTTGGTGCGGCCAGCCTCAGCCAAGCCAGGTTAGTAACAGGAAGGTGTTTTTGGGGGGGGGGTGGTATTGGTGGCCCCCCTATTAAAGGGGGTCCCCTAGCCATCCTGGGACACACACACACACGTGGGGGATGGGACACTTCTGATTGACGCCTTCCCCTGCTGTTCCTCCCACTACGATTGCTCCTCCTGCTGGCTTCTTGCTCGTTTCTTGTCGTCGTCTTCTTCATGATGGTCGCCTGTCCCGTGCGAGGCGGTGATGGAGGAGGAGGCTGTTGTTGTTGTTGTTTCGTCTCATCTCGGTCGACGATGAAAAGATTTTAAAGAGACGGGCACTGCACGGTGTGTATGGTTGTGTTGATTTGCTTGGTGTTTATTGTGAAGTTGGTGTCGGCGATCACCATGATCTTCTCGATGATCTTCTCGATGATAGTGGCAAACATGGGTCACTTTGGGGAAGATGCACGTGTGGTGGTGGTTGAAGTTGTAGGATACACATCTAGTGTTCAATACATATTTAAACGTACGTGTAAACAAACAATACGATAACTTTACAACCATACAAAGGCGGTAAGCAACTAACAAACAGTTAAAGCGCAGGCTCGCATGAACACAGGACACACACAAGTACACAACACGTAACAAACAACATTACACAAATATAAACACAAAAACGACAATCGTACGCGCAGAGATACACAAACAACGCATTAGAGATCATCAACATTTCCACACTGTACCCTACACTTGCCACACTTGGTGAACACAACAAGTAAAACACTTTCGTCAAGCATACGAGCATATAGCACCTTTACAAAACATTTAATGTACACGATGTTGTTTAACACGAACACACGAAACTGAGCCCTGACAACGCTCAATAAGCGCAAATCGGCTTCGTGGTTGTAACGATGTGGCCGGACAACTTTAAACAATCGTAAAAAAAATAGCAGCAATAACAAAACAATCCCCTACAACAAACATCACGTAAATATATACGGGAGACAATATGTGTCAACACATGTTGGAACAAACATTCAAACAACAACAACAACCACCGCCATTACGTGGCGCTGACGCGTCGTCCCACGGGAGGCCCCCGTGCCAGGCTAGGTGCACTTGTATATGATTTGAGTCGCTCTCTCTCACACACACTACGAAAGGCACGGGATACATTAAACCCACACGTAACAACGTTGACAATAAGTAAACAAATAAAAAGTCGAGGACTGCACGCTTCGTCAAAACTACACGGGGGGTGGAGGAGGGTACATGGACACGGTGCTGGCTGCCCCGTTGTTTGATTGACAATGGTGGTGGTTCATGTTGATGATGTTATTTAAAAAGGTGCTTTGCCTCCCCTTCTCCCACCATGACCATTTCTCCATTCGCCGCCTTCCCAGCCCGTGGGCCCAAGGCTCACAGAGAGAGAGAGGAGTGCTTTTTCACTCCCCTCCTCCGACCTCCCTCCGCTGGCAGTTTTCCTGACATTTTAAATAAGTTCGCCATTGTGTAACCAAGAAGAATAAGAAGCCCCCCCTCCTCTCTCTCTCAGGGTACAACGCCATCAAAGGCCAGCAACTACATCAGGGGCGTGAAACGATTGTTGAAGTAATCGAGCATGCGCCGTGTAGAGTAACTAACAATTCGTCTGTGCGCTTTAAATCCACTAAATCCAAGAGAAACGACGCAAAGTCGCGTCTCTCATTGAAGCCCTCTCGTGGCCATCCGACCTCGATATTGGCCCTCGAGCTCGAGGGGGTCGCGGGCGGCTCTTTTGAGAGGGGACTGATGCTTCGTGACCCGCTGATTTTGTCGAAGGGACCCACAAAAACCACCGTGGTCGTAAGTGACCCACACACGGTGCATTGTGGCTTTTGAAATATTTGAAGGAGTGTGGGGGTTGGTTTCAATATATGTATACAGAATTGGGAAAAAATGTCTCTGCTTGTTGTTTTGGTTGTCACCGATTCCCACCTGATCTAGCGCCTGCACATGTTTGCCATCTTACGGGATAATAGAACATTCATCGATTGCGGTACAGATGATTGATTTCACGATTCGATTAATAGGATTTCACGGACATAGGTGGTGCGGGGGGGACAGGTCTCATACTTTACGCCATCCAGTTCAAGGCTGTAAAACGAGTTGGGATATATCCACATAAGTAATCGATTACGCGACCGATTATTGCCTCGAATTTCCTCGACTTAATGGGATAACACTGAATGAGTTGACAAGTCCGTTCCCGTGCGTGCCGCTGGACGGGAGGTAAAGGGGTGGGGTTTGGTGACGTCAACGTTAACTTCCGGGTCAAGCTGGGCGTGTCTTGTGGGGGGGGGGGGGTTCCTACCTTTGGGAGGTGCGGGGGGCCTAGAATAATTGTCAAAAACAGTTGTCGATTGTACAATATTTTTTTACTTAAAGCTTTCATGACTAGGAATACATATTCTTTGGGTCTTTTGGTAAAGTCATGTAGATAGGTTCAAAGAAGATAACAAAAAACTACGACGTTTCGATCACAGCACAAGCGATCGTCATCAGGAGGCAGACTGTTTGAAAGGTTTAAAATGGGTGTAGGCCAAGGGTCCTAAACGAAGTAGGCGGGGCTAGTAATGTTAATGTGCGATTAGCATGTTAATGTAAGATCGGGTAGCTGCCTCCATGACGAGGGTGTGGAGGTGGCTATGTTAATGTGAGAGATTAGCATGTTAATGGGAGATCGCAGAGCAGCAACATCGAGCTCGGCAAGCGAGGTGGCTGTGTTAGTGTGGGAAATGTAACTTGTTAATGTAAAATCAGAGAGTCGAAAATAACAACTAACATCGGAAGGTGGTAGGATGGGAACATCACAGCCAGTTATGATATAAACTGGTTGATAGCGTCCTTCCAATGATTGCTCAGTTTATACCCATCTTCTCGTTTGAAGTTGTGTCTGTATATGTGGATAGCTTCATGAACGAATGTTTGTTGATAGCCAGTTGGTTTGCAAAGTACCATCGTCTTAGAGAAATACATTTTGTGTGAGCCCACTGCATTGAAACAATGATCAGCCACGGCCCAGGTATTGGTCCTATCGTGTTTCAGATCTGCCTTATGTTCACGAACACGGTCCGAGACATGTCACTTAATTTCCGGCCCTGGTGAGACACTGCCTCACCAACATTTCACCTGGAATGGAACTTTTTACAAACAAGTTGAAGGTACCCCAATGGGCTCTCCCTCATCTCCAGTTGTAGCCAATGTTTTTATGGAAAAAATAACCATCTGAGGCCCCAATCAAAACCATTACCTTGCCATACATAGCAGGGGTCACCAAAAAGATGTAAAAAATCATGAGCAAGCACAAGATCCAGGTTCGATTTAACACAGTACATAAAATTTGTGATCTGATCCCATCTGTGAAGGATCTCTCATTAACTTGCTAATCTCTCACATTAACATAGCCACCTCCGTGCCCTCGTCGTGGAGGCCGCTCACCGATCTTATGCTAATTTCTCACATTAACATAACTAGCCCCGCCCACTTCGTTTATGACCCTTGGGCGACAACCATTTTAAACCTTTAAAACAGTCTGCCTCAGCAGATTTCCTCCTCTTTTTTCCTCCTGATGACGATCGCTTGTGTTGTGATCGAAACGTCGTAGTTTTTTGTTATTTTCTTTGAACCTATGTGACTTTACCGAAAGACCCAAAGAATATTTACAATATGTTGTTGATTTCATTGACCAATCGTCACAGATCTGTAAAAAAAAAATCTGCCACCACCTCCTTGTGCTTAAATGCTGTCAACATTAACAAAAAATGATCGCTGAGAGGAAAGAAAAAAACGTTTCAGTTGACTGGCCCTCTGCAGGCAAATTCGAGGTTGAGAGGTTTAAAGACTCGGAGAATTCTATATTTTGATGTGCCTGTTATTCATTTTAAAAGACTGAAGCAACAGCTTTATATCACATGTGATTTTTAGCAACTACTGTACATTGCTGCACTAGTTCATCACCACCATCATTTTATCAATGTAGGTGAACATTTTTTCACAGTCCTATATTTACTTGCAATCATTTTCATCTTAGGCCTAATCTGCATGTCATCTTTTTTTTATTAGGGCACCATCTTGTCTAAATACAGGACGCTAAAACAACGTTCAGCCATTTGCTGATCCACTGCTGGACGAAGGCCTCACCGTGCCGTGACACGCGTGGAAGTTGTTTGACCATACTTCGCCACGCTTTGTCAGCGCAGGTTCGTGAGCGGTTCCGATTATCGCTCGCAGACACTGATAATAGCCGTGGCTGGGATTCAAACTCAAAACAGCCGTATTACAACGTGCTGTGCGAAACACTGCACCTCCCACTTCACCCCATTACAGTACAGAACTCGTATGCATGGTGACATTGCCAATCCTATTATCCGCGATTTTACTATTATCCGCGAGGTGTATCTCGGATACGTTTTTTTCGAGCGGCAACGGAGGTCATTTAAGCACCACGTGGTTTCACACGAATACTAACATGTGGTGCTTCAGAGACAGGTGTCTGTCTGCATGTATCTGTCTCCATGTACGCAACTGAGACGGAGGATAACACACAGACACGGAGACACAACAACAACAGCCGCCGTTCGTCACCAAGTGGCGGTGACGTCATCGCAGCAACACGAGAGACACAACATGGGAGGCAGACACGTGTCTACGTGTGAGAAACAGTTCAGGAGATAGAGACGCACACAGAGATAGATGTACACTGACAGAAAGACGCACACAGACACGGGAGAGGCACAAAATGCATGCCCAGGTGTAGGTGCTACAGTGCACAAGTCTTTCAAGTCGTGTAATGTATAGGTGTTGGTGGCTAGCGACGTGTCCTGCCCAAGGCCACTTACAGAAAAGGGTAAGTGCTTCCCTGTCCGTCTCCGTGTCTATCTGTATTCATATATTTCCTTGTCTCTGCCTCTGTTTCTCTGTCGCTGCGTTTGTGTCCAATGTTTCTCCCATGTCCTCTAGCTCCATGTCTGTCTCTGTGTCTCTGAGTGTATATTGATGTCTGTGAGCGTCTGTGTTGTCTCGCGATCATAACAAGTGCTGCCATTGCACCTAGTTTGATGTTGGTTATAAAAAAGTGGATAACGGTGGGTATTATGAGTAATTTGTAGCTCATCTTCTCCAATCCACAGAAAAGATTGCGATAATTAGAAAGACCCCTTCGCTATTCATAATGGGAAAGAACGCAGATAATAGGACGAAATGGGGCCCTACAGTTGCCGTGAATAATACGAGTTGTGGTTAATAGGGCCGTGGATAAGAGGAGTTCCCTTGTAATGTTGTATAATGAGTTCCAGGAACCTTGTGCTTATTGGTTCGGTCTCTTGAGTTTGTTGATGGTGGAACGCATCTGATGATCTAATTCAGTAGTTCTTAACTTTTACTGCAGCCTGCAACCCATTGGTTCTGAAACAAAATAGTTGTACTTGCGTGCCCGTGCTTAATTTGTGTTTTCAATGATTTTCCTTCTAAAAGAATCCTGCATGGTCTCGCAACCCCAGAAAGGGCATCTCGCGCACCCCAGGTTAAGAACCACTGATCTGATTAGATGCCCAAAAACCAAGGGTGGCACAGTTGGGTTTTTTTACAATCGGGTTTAATTGTCTTTTATATTAAACCCGATCATCTGAGATTGGGAAAAATCCGGTTTAATTGGTTCTAAAAAAAAAAACCCGATGCCTGCCGCTGGAAAAATCGGGTTTTTTCCACCCATGCCAATAACACAAAACCAAATCGCCACTGCATGAGGTTCCATCTGTATTGCAGACTTGCATCATAACCGCTTATGGATGTTATGATTCTGGTCCTGCGTTTAAGTTGCAAATGCAGCGTCACACTTGTAAAGGAACTACCGTTTTCCCGCATGAACGGAAGAAACGATCCAAAAATACATTTGAAAAACCAAAATAGCTGTCGTGTTGTAGGTCCATGGCTGTGTGCGTGCACCGGACTTTCCAAATGAGTTTAAAGTTTCATTAATGAGAAAAGTAGAATTTTAAGGGACTTATATGTGGCAATCTTGCATTCTTGCGAATAAATGTCTCTTATGCGTCCGTGGTGGTGTGGGTGACGAATATCGTGGGCACCATTTTCCGAAGAGTTCTTAACGAATGTATTCTCCCTTCATCCGAGGTTAAAAAAAAATTGGGATCATCGCTGATGATAGGAAGTGAATATGGACCACGAATATAACATGCGTTTCAGAGGATAATGGTAGCAGGTTATTCGGGTTAACAGATAAGAGGGTTTTTGTGAGAACTATTTTTGGAGACTTGCATCTACAACGGCGGCACATTTGTTGCTTCAACGAGTGGTGAAGCACGGAGAGAGACGTTCACGGGAGGGTGGGGAGTCCCCACAAAGCGTTTGTAATGCTACAAATGAACGTTGGTGGACAATTAATAGGCGCAAGCAAGCGTGGCAGAGCCCCCCCTCCCCCCCGTTTGTTTTAAGTGGTGTGGCGAGTGAGCAGTGGGCACTGGAGAGAGATGCGGAGGGGTGGGAGGGGGGACAAAATGCCAAGTATGTTGTGGGGTGGCAGAGGGAACAGCCTGTGCTGTGGATTTGGTGGCTGGCCAGCAAAGGGGTAGGGGTGGTGGTTGGGTAAGGCAGTCGAGGAGGAGGAGCAGAGGGTGGGTGCTGTTTGCCGGCCTGAGCCAGGCCAACTCATAATGATGGCTCATCAACAGCTAATTACTTTGTTGGAGTGTTGGGGGAGGGGGGGGGGTTTGTGTGGTGCGTGGCAGGGAACATATGTCACATGTAACAACACATGCAGTAATTGTAGTGTGCTCCCGTTTTTGTCCTTCCTACACCTTTTATAAAAAGCCACAGCTTCGCGTTATTTGAATGCATATTTACTGCAAACCTTAATGAGGATTAGCATGACGGGGAAGAGAAACAAAACAGCACCATGACTTTTTGAAAGTAATTGGCATTTTTAATGAAGTTGGCAGGCAAGTGAGCTTTAAAAAAAACACGCTCACACTTTTATTCCAGCGCGATTTTTTTTGCCTTTATTGTCATTGGTGTTAATTTATGAGCAGGCTACATGTAACTTGACGGCTGCCGCCACGGTGTAATGGTTAAGCACACTGGACTTGCAATCCAGAGATTGCCGATTTGATTTCGACCTCCCCGTATGCGGTAGTTGAAGCGAGGGTGCGAGGTTTTTTTTGCTTTCAAAAAATCGCTCACCACTTTTGTCCACCCAGAAAGCAGTCCAGTGTAAATGAGAGCACACACACACACCACCACCACAGTTTATTCGATCAGACAGCAGGTCACGTGTGACGTGAATAATCTCGCCTCTTCCAAGACACCAGATCAGTGCGGAAGAATAGGCTATCATACTCTTTTACGGGGGGGTGGCGGGTGAGTCTAGTGGGGTGCATCTTTTACCTTCACCTTACACTGAACAGTTTTCACGAACACAGTGTTTGCTTCGTGTATATCCATTGTGTGATATAAGCACGAACTGTAGCATGGAAGCGCCCACGTCCTTTTAAGGGGCACGAAGACTCGACAAACAGAATACTTGCGAACCATGATGACAAAAGTACTGTACTCGACAAGCAGATGCCCTGGAACGGGCCATACGAGGCATCTCACCAAAAACATTTTTTTTCCAATGACCGTGGTGGAATGCTTGAATGACGATGGCACAATTGTGCTCGCAGAAAGCATAATTTATAAATTGAGGATCTCGATTTTCTGACTTAGAATGACACTAAATAGTTTGTTTCTGACCGCCCCCCACTCCTGTCCCCCCCCCCCAACCAACATACTCTGTCATAACTTGCACAGGCTCAGTTTATACAGCTGCCAATCTGAGCAAGAACATGTGGAAAAGGAGAGTCATCCGTTACTCTCCGTTACTCCACCAATCGGTGGGCCGCCATGTCCAGGCCGTGTACACCAATGGCTGCGTTAAAATCACAAGTATATCGATGTAAGCATATGACAATGTGCTGTATATTACCGTACCCTCTAATTTCAGTGGCTGCATCATATCCAGTAGGTGCGTGTGTGTGTTCCAGATTTGCATAACTTTATTGACACCTTGCACAAGGTTGTGGGTGAATTTTCGTTTCTGGAGCATCTTATAATCCAGAGTATACGGTAGTTTTCTTTCAAAGTATGTCCACCTTAGATCTGATTCTACAAATATTTTCAAAACAAAAATGTGTAATACAGTGTTTAAAAATACACACGTATTTGGGTTTACTGTACTGTCCTCTCTCATTCGTCTGCCTTGGTCAGTCCACTGCTGGATAAAGGCCTCCCTGAACCGTCGCCAACTCGCGCAATACCTGCAGTGTAATATTACCAATAAATACACCTAGCACTGCACTATACTCTTGCTGTTTAATTTACTTTCGGAGAGATGAAAAGGGGATGCCAACAATTTGCATGAGCGTTAGAATGTACTTAGTTAAGATTAATCTTGAGCTGACCTCATTACTGTCTTGGCTGCTTGATGATCGACACCAGAGCGAGGGGGGCAGACGCGCAGATCGGCCAGCTCTGACTGCTGCTATCTCCACGGCGGCGTTTAATTGCATTCACACGGGACACGAGGTCCTTGACTGCGGCTCGTCTGACCCAGTTACCTGAGGGGCGTAACTTGCTAATTGGAACCTAAATAGCGTCTGAATGTGTGTGCGGTAGCATCACCACTTGAATGGCAGCCAAACATATGGTCCTCTGTGTGACGTGACAAGGTGGCCTTTGCTTTGATAGGATATGGCCGGCGCTTGTAACAGAGACGAACGCTGTCAGATGTTCGCAGCAGTAACTGGAGCTGATGGCAATGGACATATTTCACATCTAAAATGTATGAAGAAATTGTTAAATGGATTACTCCTTGGTTCAATGTTTTCAGCAGTGAGAGCTAAGCCGTTGTTGTCACACATGGTTACATATATGGCTGTGTGTGTCTAGTTTCTGAAGTAATTTAATAAGGTTTGGAAGGCAAATGATTAAACTTTTGAAAATAAAACGACAACTTTTTGGGTGGATCTCCTCTCCATTTTGGCAGTCTCTGAATATTAAATAAGTTATGGGGCTGCAATCCATTGCAGCTTGTGAGTTTGATGGCTATCTGTAGTGTCCTTTTTCAGGTGTCCTTATTGCAGCATAATAATTGTATATTCCCTGCCAGATCTCAAAGTGGGCAGTTAAAGGATTGCAACGTCGGGAGTGCCACCTCGATCCTAGGTTGTCAAGGTCACCTTTCGTATTCAATAGTTGCAGTTTTGTCTAAAAGCTTTTAACATTTCATTTATAATTTCTCGACTTTTAAAATAAGACTTTTAAAATAAGACATTATTGCTGTCATGTGAGTTTCAGTTGGTAAAAAAAACATGTTTCAAGGTTATCCAAAGGCAGTGTCATTCTGATGACATTTTTGTTCATTTCTAAACCCAATTCCTGGTGCATTGCATAGTACTGCAGTGTGCTATGAACACAGAGACCTGAGTTTGGTTCCCACCCATAGCTAACTTCAGTGGTGAGTTATAAATGCACAATTTTTGGGTCACCCCATTCCCAAATCCACACTGGCCAGCATAGTGAAGTATGGTCAAACAACCCCCATGTCCTGGGGCATCTCCCTCCTCACTGTGCTGGCAAGGATTATTCAATATCGCCTTGCCAGGCACTCTGAGGAGAGGCTTGCAGGGCCCCAATGTGGTTTTAGAGCAGAGTGGTCCGTCACATTTGGCATATTCTGTCCATATGCTAGACGCATAGGTGTAGGGAATTCCAAAAGAACCTACATCTCTGCTTTTTGACCCGGTCAAGGCCTACGATACCATAAAAGACGGTCACTGCATCGCGCACTTTCAGATGCGCTTCTGTGGCTGTCTGGAATGCTCTTCCTTCCGATATTTTCTTTAGAACCACTTTTTGTGTTTAGTGTCTTGTCCTTCCCCCGCACCTCCGATTAGCACAGTTGGCTACGTACGGTGCGAAGGAAGTTCAACATAAATACGTGTCCAATATGGCATGGGGGCGGGTGACTTTCATCCAATAGTAGGTTGACAATGTGCTGTAAATTATGATAATGGGTGAAATGACTGTGGCATTCGGTAACATTACAGAATGTGCTCAACGGCTCAACGGAGCGGTTGAGCACGTGTTACAGTACTTTGCCCGGCATACATATGATTGGTATACAAACCTTCTGAAGGGGAACCTTGGCAGTGTTAGAAAGATACTGTAAATAAGCAAATCAGGGCAGTCTTGAGTTCATGGGGGCGGGGGGGTGTGTGTGACAATTGAATAGAGTAAATTGTAAAAACTTTGAAACGTCCCGGTTTGGCTGCGTTCTTCCTGGTTTCAGAACGGCTGTCCCAGTGTCCTCCAAGCGTTTGTGAAAGTAGGAACGTTGTCCCCGTTTGCAATGTTTAAAAAAAAAAATGTTATGCATCTGCTGTGCCAGTGTGGAGTAGATGCTGAACGTGGTGCTGCTGCAGCGTTGCAGAGTGTAAATTCTGCGCGAGGTAGAGTGGGTGTGTGTGGAGAAGCACGCGCTTGTAACAAAGTCAGCGTTTTTTGTGTTGAACACTGCTTTGTGTGTGCGGTGATAAACATTTATAGTGCTTTCCAAAAATAAGCACAAGTTTTTTTTTCATAAGGTAAAGGTTCAGCCCTGCAATTGCTTGCTTATGCAACTATTGGCAAAGGGTCAACCCCTAGAGGGAGCTCTAGATAGCCCTTTTAGAGGGTATTTGGCTTCCTCTATTCTACTGGCCAGACGTGGTGTTGGAAGGGGGTGAGAATGGTGGAACAGACAAACTGTTTACCATTCCACCGCTGGCATCATCTGCTAAGTTATTTATTCCAGAACGTATGGCAAGTGGTTGGGGGGGGGTCTTCAACTTTATCCCCCATTAGTGTTCTTTACCTGTGTGAGGTGTCGTCTTCCTGCTTCCGATTTTGTTTGTGCAGTGTAGTTTTGACGGTCAGGATCCTGAAGGGGTTGACGTGCCCGTCCGCTTGGATGTCCCTCTCGACATCGCTACCAAAACACCACTGTATTATTCACCACGCTGCGTTGAAATCCAATCCAAGTCTCCGTTACGTGGACTTTACGGAGCCGCAGAACAGTGTTGTTGATTGTTGGTTTATTTAAACAAGGGTACTCTTTCATTAACTCTGCATTGTTCAACCTTTTGCACTTTATATGTGCAAACAAACTCCCATGTTTTTGAAGACTGTTTTCCGTAATTAATTGTGGTGGATAAGCTGTAGTCACAGCAGTTTCTCTCGCACGTTATCCATTGCTTACATACTGTACGTATTATTTGGTAAAACAATGCGATTTCTTGAAGCACTCTGAAATGGTAATTGCATATTTAGATTGCACATGGCCTTATTAAGTACAGTTAATTTGCAACAAACATTGCAGGATGGTGCCATGGGGCTTTGCTCTAAGTACCCTGCATATGTATATGTACGGCACTTTTTGTCAACCCACTGCTGGATGAGGACCTTCTCACGCTTTGGGGGGGGGTCGTAGGGGTTATTTGACCATACTTCAGCGCATACTCGTCAGTGGCGAAGGCAGGGCGCATCGAAAGTATGGTGTGCGACAATTGATTTTGCTGTTCTGCCCTCTGTTGTCCGCTACGTTACATAGCCCTGCAAGCTCCAGCAACCCATTGTGCATGGTGGTCCACCCGTTCCAAGTACAATCCAAACTCAGCTCCCCCTTGGGCTTTCGAGATTTGATGAGATTGGGTGCGTTGTTCCAGGTGATAGTCTCAGCAACTACGCATACCAAAATATAAATGTAGATACTGTACTGTCGTGCAAGACTGTAGTCTGTTTACACAGAAAAAATGTTGATGTGTGTAGTTTTGCGCAATAGTGAAAATGACTGTTTGCTACGCGAAGTCGGTGATTATCCCATCGGCGTACGTGAAAGCAACTGCAGAACTGATACATTCTGTGCTTTAGTGCAATTATTTTTGATGAATCGCTGCAGGGATTGTGATAAGTGCGCGTTAATAGATAGAATTGGGAAGGCACTTGTGTTTTCACGCTGCAATAATAGTGCTTTATGTTTTTGGCACGAACGCCATTGTGTTATGAAACTTGTAAGCGGCGAATTGATTATTTTCGTAGTGACGCGTCATATTTTTCAAAACAGGATATTAAAATTACGCGCAAACACAAACTTAATACCGTTCTTAATTTTTTAGTACCCTGCTGTAACGTTTTTCCCTTGGTGTGCTGTATCATATTTTCTAGAACAGGATATTAGACTTGTGCAGAAAATACAGATGTAACATTGTACATTATTTTTCAGCATTCTCCTGTTCTACAACTGAATGATCTCCAGATCGAGATGGAGCATTCACATAATCTCATATTGGAATGGTCAAACAGTTTTGATTCCCAGTCTAAAATAATGTTCTACCATATCTTATGGACAGTGAAATCTCCGTTTAACACGTAGGCTTTCGCGACCAATATCATCCATAATAAGGGTTTTTGGGTTAGATCGCGTAAATATATAAAATTGTCACTTTATACATTTTGTGTAACAGCCCACGTAAATCTAAAAAAATCACCATTGACACAAAGTGTTTACTGATAATTTGTTTACATCAATTATTCATTTGGATTATTTTCTGATAAAAATCGCAGTGACATTTTGCTAATTATCTGGGAGGCTCAACCCAGAAGCCCGAAGAGAATCTGGCCAGCCCTTTCCTCTGCTAGCCCTGCCCACTTTTACATGACCACGCCCACTTTTACATGACCACACCCACCTGACCACAAAGGCTCCGCCCACATTGAGTGGCCTTGAATATTTTATTCTTCATTGTGGTGTAAATGCTTACCCCGAGCTCTCATACTCTGATGGTGCATTGTCTTTGAGTTGTGCGCCTTTTGGCGTTATCTGGTCCAACCCATGTGAGACGAGGCTCTAAGGAAAGCTGTCTCGGGTGTGGACCAATCAACTTCAAGGACAGTGCATATCATTATCATAGTTATGTTTTTTGTTTGCATTATGACTGCAGGTATTTTGGTATATGCAAACATGACTCCTTGTAAAAAAAGGTGTCAGTTTAGTTGCCAGATAGAAGGGTAAAAAACCAATTATCATATTTTTTTCTTCTTCAGACTTCGGCCCCGCTCACTAATCTAGCAACCTTGCCCACCCTTATTGTCAGCCGAGCATGAGGCCAGAAGAGTTTTCAAACCAGGACAAATTCCTGATTTTCACAAAAGGCATCGGGACACTGGGAGGGCGGGGGGGGAACAGCTTTCCTGAAACCACCTTGACGACTTTGGCAAAAGTCGGACATTTCCTGGCTTTGCAAATCGGCTGACGTTCCGTTACACTTCTGCAACATTGATGCCTCCGAATAGTTCATCTATGAGCAGCGAGCCACACTTCTGGAGGCTTGGGGGGGGGGTTTTGTTGATACCCAGAATGAAGCAACCTGTTTTGGTGTGGCAGGCTCTGGAGGCGTGCCAGATTACCAGCGCAGCGCTAAGTGTTTTCAATCGGGTAGAGTGTCGTGCGTGACCATGTAAACAGACTTTTAAGTGTATTGCTGCCGTACACTCATGTGAGACTTCTCAAAATTGTAGATAATATCTTCAGACAAGTGATAGTTTAGTGTTATGTGGTGTAGGTGTGTACAGGTGTGTATTACCTGTTTTATTGAATGTACCGGTTATATGTATTATTGTATTTCATTATATATTTTTTTGTTCCGGTAACATTGACAATGACAACTGAACCTTATGTCGATCCCATAAGCCCCCGGCTCTCGCATAAACTGTGTTGCGATGTCATTGTATGTCTGTTGAAGGCGAACGATAGGGCGATCTATTCCTCTCGACGAGCTCTACACGATGCGCTAAACAAAGTTTGAAAGTTTTGTTTCTTCTGCGCATTCGCCCTCGCCGCTGCGCTTGGACACGACACGACAACAGAACGATCCGCGCCAGGTGGGTCGCGGCGTTTATGTGCGCGGTGAGACGGAGTCGCCGAAAATAAATATATATTTTTACTTACGTTTATTCGGGACCCCCGGGGTCCCACCATCAGGTTCAACTACCGTTTCATAAAAATATATCCAAAATTACTCAAAATGGCAAATTCAACAGTCGGTGAAAGGCGCAGCCCTGCAATTCCTTTCTCATGCCGCTGCTGGTGGAAGGCCCACCACTAGAAGGACCTCCAGAGAGCCCCTTTGGAGGGTATTTGGCCTACCCTTCCTCTTTCATGCTGGCCTCATTTCTTTTAAGAGATTGGATTCTACCCACACTTTACCTCGCAATACACGACCTACTAATGGACTAACAGCGGTGAACGCTTTTTTACTGTTAGGTGGACAGGAGGAGGAGGCGGCGGCGGGGGATTTAATAAACTTCCTCATTGTCTCAACCTTCGCGCCAGGAGAATGCATCCGCGACCTCTGGATTGTGATGTTCACGACGGCAGCCACGGTCCACTTCTACAGTGTGTCTTGTGTTAAATCTCCTCGTAATACATAATACCGTACTGTGCCCGTTACGTGTAACGAAGCGTCTCGGGGCGCATTGTTTTTATGTTTTTAGATGTTCGCTTGAGTAAAACATTATCTGTTGTACTTATGTAGCTCAGTGTTGCACTTACTGTAGTGCGATAAAAACAAAGTTGTCCACAAATATCTCTTTCACAAAGTTACCGCTAAAACAAGCTGTGCTTTTCCGCTCTCCACCGCACCAAGAGGAAAACAGCGGCATTCCATATTTGTGCAAGCATTGTCATAAAGCTTGCACAAAATGAAAGAGGGGGGTTTCTTCGTCCATTTTCTTTCAATGAAGTGGCCATTTGGTGCCATTAAAAAAAATATTGTTGCACCACTGCCTTATCTAAGTTGTTTTGTTATAATTGTAACCGTTTAATGGAATATGGCAGTTCACGTGATATGGGGGGGGGGGGCAATATCTTGAATCATTTTATTTTGCGAAGTTATCCACCGCAGATAATAGGGGTTTCTGTAGACCCTACAGCTGCATTGGATAATAGGAGCCCAATGGGTCAAGGGCTGCACATTAGATGAGTTCTGTTTATATGTTATGTAATTGTTCTGAACTATTCTGTATCACAGTAATGCTGTAAGCAGTTGGCTTGCAACGATACAGTGATTTGTCAAAGTTGCGGAGACGAAATGTTAACTACCTTGCCTGGTATACAGAAGGACATGGGTTTGATCCTAACTCTTGACGCCTGTATATTTGGCGTTTGCATGGATGTTTTTTCGGTTCCTCCGGTTTTTCCTTCCACATTTATAATCAACATGCCTTTCGAGTATTTGCCTTCAATAAATGTCCACATGCTAAGCCCACTTCATTGGGCGATCATTTGTAGCCAGGTCACTTCTGACAAAAAACTGTATAGCTCAGTGGGCCTTAACTGGTAATAATAAAATTAGTTTATAGTTTAAATTCGAAGTCGATTCCTGTGTTCACAATACATGCATTGAATTGCTAGCCCACTGCTGAAAGAAGGCTTCTTGTCCCGGTATCAGTCTTGAGGGTTGTTTCACTTTTCTACCATGCCGGTCAGTGTTATGTTGGTTAAGAAGTGAGGGGGGATCTCAGATCCAGTTCAGATATCACTCGCCACTGATGTTAGCCATGCCCACGAAGCAAACTCGGGTCGCTCTGCTCGTCTCATACCGCAGTGTGCTAACCACTGCACCTCCACTCCATCTGATTTGGATATACAAGACCGTGTACAGTACAGCGTCGGAAATCCACTTTATCCTATTACCCGCCCGCACGCAGCCGCAGTATTTTTGCGCGCGGTGTAATTGCCATTTTCTGTGGACGTTCACACATCTGACCTTTGCACATACTGGCCTGTACCTCAGCAGCTCGCGGTGATTCGGACATGCCATGTTGTGCTGTATGCAAATGTACATGCGTGATGAATTGTTCTACACAACGCACTGTTTTGTTTAAAAGGGTGCTATAAACGAACCGGCGTATTTCCCGAAAGGGAACAGGTTTTCTTTAACACGCCTCCGCGCAGCGTCCCTTCGCAGGCCGTGGATGTGGGAATGCACGGGCACCTCACTGTACACATGCCGTGACTTGCTCTTCCATGCCACTTGACGTGGCACCCCCGCCGTCTTGAGGGTTTGCCACTGTGGAACGGTTACTCCAGAGTTTGCTGGGTCTACACCATTGATTTGAACCTGTAGAACCGTCGTCGCTATCATCATAATCGCAATCATCATCCCCCATGATCAATCCGCTGCTGGATGAAGGCCTTCCGAAGCCGTCGCCAGCCCTCTCACGACCTTGCGATGTGATCATTATAATCTACCGAGCGCTTGCACACTCGCCTATTTCATCGCTGCCATCACCTCGGTGGCTGTAGGCTGACGATTTTGGAACCCCTTGTACCGCATGCAAATTGTCAAAGAAACGATTGAGTCGAAACATTTTTTTTTCTTTAGAATTAATTGAGAAAGTGGTACGATTAGCTTTGAAAATCAGTCTCCATTCAAACGATTTAGAAATGTAGCAGCCTACCGCTTTAGATTGGTGTGGTTGGCGAGTATGCGAGTTTGGCATGAGAAGACACTTCTCTGTACGCTTCCTTCCTCGCACTGCTGCATTTTGGAATTTTCCCTCGATTCAAAAAAACGTATGAGAGTAACTCGAAACCAACTGCACTCTCAACAGTGCTGCTTGCTGCTGGCCGCTTGGCATTTTGGGCCTTTGGACCTGTGTGTGGTGAACAAAATTCTATCAGGATATCGCAGCGGGTCAAAAACAGCAAAGTGTGCCTCTAATTTCTTGTACACGGGACGACCGGAATGAGGTCCTTATCTGACGAGAAAACAATTGCCGTGCCCTGAATGTGAACGGGACGGTTCGCATGGTACGCGTGCGCTGCATTGTGCAATCGCCGTGCACAGCCTCGCGAGTCGGCGGGCGGAACACGCGAGAGAGGTTGACTTGGAGCTCTCCAAATGGTCGTGCGCGCACATCCTTTCCTCGACGATGCAAACAACACCAGCAAATATCACGACCTGTTAATTTGTAACCCCGCGGTGCAGACCCTGGCGTCCGATGTTTGCCAAGAAGAGCCACGCAGCCGAGATTTAGTTCATAGGGATACAACCGTGTGTGGAAGGTGTCTATTATAAGCAATGAAGAATGGCTTGTGGTGGTTGTTAACCTCTCGTCACTGCACAGATTTAAAAGAATGCGTCATTCCTGGACCCTTCACTACTGTAAAATACATATATGTATCATTCGTTGCGTTGGAAGGGGGCTGGCGTTTTCATAGATTACGGTTTTGTTAATACCGAGGGGAAATGCTTCATCCGAGGCTCGGTTACATGTTTGTGGCTGGGGGAATAAAAAAAAAATTGTACGAGCGTGGCCGCATTTGCTTGGAATATCGGTGACTCCCATTGGCTCTATCTAATGACACTGTATAAACGGATGGAGCATTGCTTTGCCATCCATCAGCCTGTCGCACAGTGGCCCCTTGCGGGGTGTTTGTATGATTGAATTAGAATTTTAAAATCCGAATTAACATTTTGGTACTGTACAGGCGCATACGATCAAAATGGCTCAATAGTGCACGCAGCGCGCACTCTGGCACACGATGTGCGCGCGACTGTGCACTGCACTTGCACGTGAATTCACGTTTACGAGGTGTGGTGCAGCGTGTATACGGTGCTGCACGGTGTGTCCACTGCAGTATACGCTTGTGCTGCATCTGTGCAGTGTTGTGTACTTAGTGCATAGACTGAAACGATTAAACTCCATTACCATGCTGTGCACAGTAGCGCATAATGCTTGTACGTATGCAGTGCATGTGTCTTTTGCATTTGTATAAAATACACTTGCCACGCCGTTTAACACAAGACCGGCACGACGTCAAAATATTTAACACACGTGTGCATATTAAATGTGTAATGTGTTGTTAGTCTGCTGAGTGGTTTTTTTTTATTTCTGGGGTCGGAGTTAATGAAGAGATCATCGTATCTATCTTGGGGGTGCTGCAAGGGGGTTGGAGGGCTAGCGATGGTGTGATGGGTACTACTCGCAAATTAGTTCTCCAAAAATTTGCCTAATTGTCAGCCATTTCAGATTGGCAGGCTAAGCTGCGACAAATGGCGAGTGTGTTCTTCTGCTCCCTGCTTTCCAGGCTTTGCAAGTGCCCTGGGTGTCGCTGCTGTCACAGAAGCTTAGAGAATACTCTCTGAGAGCGCTACCTCATCCGGCCAAGAATATATTTATATATTTTTTTCCCTTCGACGCGATTCACCAAATGCACGTGAAGACTGCATCTGGCCCACGGCTCAAATGAACTGCTCACCGCTTTGCAGCCAGAGAAGGTACGGTTATTTTCATCGTTTTATTCTGGCGTTTTTGAAAAGTGTACGAACGATGGTATTGTTCATGGAGGCACGGGCGTTTTTTTTTGCCGATTGCGTGACTTGTGTTTGTTGCAACATTTCTAAAAAACTTGTGTGGTGATATGACCTTCAGACAAGCCGCTGTGAAGAATGGCTGTCCTTGTGTGTTTTTCTCTGCCAATGCAGAATGTGAAATTAATTTGTGTTTTACTGTTACTTTTTAAAGATGAGCTCTACTTTGCTCACTGTACGGTGAGAGTTTCGTGTAACTGTACACATGTCTGGGGGTGTGTGTGTGCACTCAGTAGTTGTATTCTGTGATAGTTTCTGTTCAAACTTCCTAATTACCCCCCCCCCTCCTGTTTGCAGTGGGAAGGGGAATTGAATGAGCCAAGAAGAATGTTTTTATTCACAAGCGTTTAAGGATTATTAATAACAATAATGTGCAATGGAAAAACTAATTACAACTTAAGCCCAATTATGTTTGCTCCCATATGTATATAACCATGCGTAATGCATATAAAAACAGTTCTGGCCTGCTAAGATGGTGGAGCTATCGGGTGTGCAGGCAGTGCAGTTGCACCATGGTTCATGGGCTTGAGGAGTCCAGGCACCAGGTTAAGCAGAGGGAGGGAGGGGGTGGTAGAGGTGTACAGGGGGAGGATCCCCTTTTCATGCTTTGCACCAGGACCCATACCAGCCACGCTATGCCACTAACTTACCATACATAGAAGAACAATCGGTGGATGGAAGGATCTAATGCGTAAACTCCATCACCCCTAGTTGGAAGACGTTAAAAGTAAAAAAATACATTCGGTAAAGTCACGTAGTATGGACTCCTGCAGTCACGAAAGCTTCAAATCAAGAGTAAAAATACTATATTATCAATGGCCTTATTGGTGTCCCCAGATAACCGAAGCTTGATGTTTTGTCCTGGGGTTATTTCGTGCAGGTGGAGGTTCCCCAAACTCCAGTCCTCGCTACCCACCACCACGGTGCATCGTTCCACGTTTACCAATTGACTTCCATTGAGAGCTACTCTTTAAGTCGTTGCACGCACCCGTTGATAGTTAAACTCGTCCCACGTGACACGCTGAGCAATTAACGCTGTCTGCGTCACTTGGAACATGCGTACACACATACAGATCTTAATCTGAATCGGCACCCTCTTCTAATGAGAATCGGCTCTACAGGATTGAGATTTGTGTGTGTATACATGTTCCACACTGATAAAGAACCGGTGATTTACTCGATTGGGATTAAACTCCGCTGTCCAGATATGGAACTGCCTCCTCCCTGAACACATTGTCGGCGGACTCACTGATTCTGGTCTTCGGGCCTTCAAATGCCGAGCACGTGGATATCTCGTAACTCCACCACACGTGCATTTTAGGGACTGAGTCTTTGAGCTGCAGTGAACCAGTGATTATGTCTATTAGATGTACTAATGTCTGATGTGGCTGTTGTTCACAATTGCACCCAATAAAAATTATATCTTTAGACTACATGTAACTGCAGTATATGCGATACTGTCAACATGAACAGTGACAAAGTAGATTAAACAAAAACTGAAAAGTGCACAATTAAGTGTGGAGCTAAAGTATAATAACTCAACACATTTATCAATAAGACTGCGACCTTAAAAAGAAAAAGTAGATAATTGGTGACTTTTGTGCAATGGTCCTTCTACACATCACATGGCGAGGCCTGAGAGGTCGAGTGTAGGGAATCACTGCACCTCTCAGGCCTCTCTCTGTAAATTAAACTAAATTTTAAGGCCCACTTTAGCTATGTAGCTCTGTTTTTCAGAAGTGACCTGTGCCATAAATGATAGCTCAACGAAGTGGTGGCTTATCAAGTGGAAATTTATAGCAGCCAAATAATCTAAACGCATGTTTCTAAATGTGGAGGGAAAACCCGAAGGACCTCGAGAAAAATCCACGCAACCACGGGGAGAACATGCAAACTCCAAATATACAGGCGTCCGGGTTGGGGTCGAACCCACGACCTGTATACCAGGCGAAGGTATTGACATCATGCCACTGTGGTACCCCATTTGCTGTGTGAAGAAGGGCCATTGCCCAGAACCAGGCCTTTTACTTTTTATTTTAAATGCCACATGTACAGGACTGTAAACTAATGTTTTTAGAAGTACTCCAACCTGCTCTCATCTGCCTCTTTAAGCTTAATATTAGTGCATTTAATCATGTAAAGCAACATGCCAATGTGCCTATAAAAGAATGTAATGAATGGGTACATGCTACCTGCAGTGTTAATGATGAATGTGTCGAGTGTATTTGTTGTTTGTGCATGTGCACCACTGCAAATCCAGAAGCAGCATCGCCAAATAATTTTGGTTGATAAAATAAGTTGGCCTGGGCAGGACCATGGTAGCCGATGGTCGAGACTCATGGCAAAGTGTCAGCCAACAGATCCCATCCAGTGGGGAGATGGAGCAGTGAAATCTGCCCTGTGTGCAGGTACTTGTTGGCTTGCCAAATTGTAAGACCGTGAGAGATGGTGATTGCTTGAGTTTAACCAGAAATGTATGGATGATGATGCTGAAACTACCGCAGCGAATGCAGTTGCCCGGTCACTTACAAACGTAGACGACAGTATATGAAAAAATAGCTACAGTGCATATAAACACGTCTCGTAAAAACAGTTGTTGCGCCAATGTTTTGATTATGTAAATTAAAACGTCTCGCGTAAAGAGAAATAATACTCTGCACTGTATAAGCAGTTGCATGCTTAATGAATGTTTTATTAATGCTAATTTAAGGTCGGCTGCCGCACTTCACATGTTTGGAGTCCCGAGGGTGATAAACTGTTATAGTTCTCGGTTAAAATGGAGACATGCTCCTGCCATTCCGTAAATGTCAGCAATTCAACGGAGATACACCGAACGACGTCCGTATTAATAAAACACCATAATAGATGCTCGCACTGCAATGCAACCTTGTTTTGCATCTCAACCCCCCTCCCCCCTCTGTCACAGCAGCATGAAATGACACAGATTGCGCATGCCTCTTTGGGGATTTGGAACTGATTACTGTTCTTTCATTTTTAAGGCTGCAACAAAATGCTCGCCCTCTTTAGCACGTATCCACGAAGCCGGTCTGACAGCCCCTGTCTGACTACATCTCGCACCGTGGTTAACGGACGATCTGCGATTCCGCCCGGCTCGTTTAAATTCTTACCTCCCTTCTTAAGGGGGGGGGGGTTAAGGGATGGATTTCTTTTAAAGAGGATCCAATGGACTCATGTCTTCAATTGCGTGGGTGTTTACGGGAGACCGTTCCAAACGCAATTTGTTACCGATAAAACAGACCACCTCTTGCCTCCCTGCCACTTTACCGGAGTAGCGTGGTGTGCATTTTTTTTATTCCCATCTCTGTTCAATTACAGTCTGACGCACATCTTTGTTGTTGTTGGTAGAGCCCAACGAGGTGACGTTGGCCGAAGCTCCTGTTGTGTCGCTACGCTTGCTGGCTTGGGGGGGGGGGCATTGGGAAGATTGCAGCCCAGGCACTGGGGGGGGGGGGGGTACAGTATCAGACGGTGTCCCACAGGACCCAGCAAACCGTGGAATAGAGAACCTCTTAATTTAGCCGCATGCTCGCCAAACGCTGCACCAGGCCATTCTCATCAAGACAACCGTGGCTTGTGCAGGGCTGACGTGGGCAACTTATTTTGTTGTTCCGCTGTTTGGGGCGAAGGTTTATTTTTTCCTTCCCTTGCTTTGAGTCAAGCAAGGCATCGACGTTGCGTGTTTAAAGCCTGGCCCGTGCTGCCTGGTTATCATGATTGTTTTAAAAGTCCCCAGGTCTTGCTGTACAGTGTGTGTGGCTTAATCCCACCATGTGTGATGCAAGCGCTGCACACCAATTAACTGTCGTTTAAATATTTTTTTTCTCTCCTGCCGTTGTGTAATGGTTAGCACGCTCGACTTGCAATCCAGAGGTCACTGGCGTGATTTGGTCTCCCGGTGCGGCAGTTGAAATCATGGGCAGGTTTCCACCAAATCCACCTTCGTCTCTGCCCACCTATCGATAGGTCTCATGCGATGGGCTTGCTGGAGGCACTTTGGCCAGCATTGGAGTGAGCAAGAAATTGCAGGGCCTTGACCTCTTTTAAGTCTATTTATCTTTAAAAAAACAAAAACAAGATTGTGTACTTGTATGTTGTCAACAACCGCAGCAATGAGCATTGATAAGGGGGACTATTTAGTGTTCCTAATTTTTCTTGAGGAGTGATTTCTGTGACTTGCACGGTCCATTCTCGGCTGTGTTTACTTGTAACATTTCTGATGAATGGTATTGAAGGTTCACTAGCGAGCCGTTGCCATGTTTGTTACTGGAGCGAAAGATCGGTGGTCCCGTGGGTTTTGTGTACAGTCTCTAATTCGAATTGACTGTGATGTTTTCAAATAGTTTTATCTTGCCCGATGAGATAATTGAATATATTACGGCAGATTAGCGTGATACACACACAGTGAGTCGTGGCAACGGTTGCTCAATACAAATACGATTCTCAAAGCATTGCTCTGGGGAGTTGCAGGAAGGAAGAAAACCGGGGGTTGAAAGTTCAGTGGAGAGGTCAACGAGAGGCCAGATCAGACACTGATTGATTGCGCTTGGCTCCTATTGGCTCGCCCGACTGGAGGTGGCGAGCCCATTGGTTCGCGCCCATATTTGTGGGAGTGGCGTCGAGCGGAGAGGGCTTTGTGGGGAAGCGGTGTGTTCGCCGGCAGCAGTGGCGTACAAACATACGACGAGAGGCGGAGGAGGTTAATGTTTGAGCCTTTGCCATGACGCGTGGGCCTTCCTGACGTCACGCTGTTACTTCGTTTTTTTTATTCGGCTTGTGGGCTGGCGAAGCGTACATCAAACTTCGGCCGGAGTTGTTTTCAAGCGACCCTTCTCCCCCCCCCTCCCTTCTCTCTCGTTGGCTCTCTGGAGAGCGAGCGAGCGAACGAGCCCGTTGTGCGTCCTGCCGAATGGCGCTATCCCGCGGTCTCACCTGTCATATCCTGGGAGCTGCGCAGAAGACCGTCTTGATTAATGAGACCGTATGATTAGGCAACAGCAGGAGGACGCGTCCTTGAAATTTGCAAACCAACCACAGGGTTTCTTTTTTTTTGTTTGGGGGGAAAAAAAGGAAAATTGAATTTTGTGGAATAAGCAATTATGTTAATGAAGCTGCAGGGTCTAGGAGAGTTCAGTGCACAGTGACAGCATGAGGGATTTCATGGAACTTTCTTTTTAGCGCTGGCCCTCCACGGGCAGATGTTTAACCCAGATTGGCATGAAGTGGTCTGATGCGATTCCTGAGTCAAGATCCCTGCTGCTGTCTATGGTAAGGAGATCGGACGCGTCTCTCTGCTCTTTCTACCTTTGTATTCTCGCGACATGTCAACCCTGTCCGAGGTCCTTTTGTAAATGCGCCGCGGTGATTCGTTATAATTTCACGTCGCCATCCCCATTTCCACATCTGCTAGCCCGATTTTTGTTGTCCGTTTGTTGCAACAAATGTGTGTGATGCAATGCAATTGACGTGTCCTTGTGTTGACAATTTACATAAACATGAGCACCAAATGTACAGATGACGATACATTATGATTTGTCCTGGTGTGTGACATCTTATGTCATATGGCTAGTTAGCAAGGGAATAAAAAAAACATTTCGTACTTTGAAAACTGAGCTTTAGCCAGTGCTGGAAGGAATTTTCTTACACTGTATTACTTATTTCAGGATTAGGATAATTGCAAACTGTAAGTTGTCCAACACAGTTTTAAAGACAATAGCCTATTTGTCATTCGTCTTTTTCCGACTCTGCTGTTAAATATTACCGAGCTTGCTGTGTAGTTAAACAAATATTTCACGTGTGTTTAAAGGCAGTACTCTTTGCCAGGGTTGTCGCCGTGGTTTAATGGTTAGCACAGGGGATTTAAATTCCAGAGGTCACCAGTTCTCTATCTCCTTGCTGCCTGACAGTTGAAACAGTGCTCGAGTTTATTACATTTCTTCAATCCTCCTCCCCCTGTCCATAAATAAGCATGCTACAGCTAGGCGATTGTCAGGTCGCGAGTGGTGGGGCAAAGTGTGGGTGCTCCCAGCTCTACCAACATGTTGAGCGTCGTCCAAAGAATACCTCTCAGAGATGGGTTGTTGAGAGCTCCTTCTCGTGGAGGCCCCTTCCGAATGAACAAGCACTTGCAAATCTGCACCTTTAGCCGTTACTCCATTATCGGTCATTTGCTGGCCAGGCAAGGGGCCGTGTTCATTTGCGCTGCAGTAGTAGGGGGACTCTTGTTGGCTCTGCTTAACTGATCCTGAAGTTCCAGTCCAGTAAATTAAAGCAGATAGTGATCATAATTCACTCGTACAATTGAATATCCTGTTTGTGTTGCACTTAATGCATTTGAGGCACCGAATTACCGATCTAGCTTTCGGGCGGTGAAAGCCGCAGCTACTAATAGTTCATGTCTGGGCCGCGGCCAGAACAACACTGTAGAGCCCGCCAATGCACTGTGCCGGGGAGATATCGCTGGGCCCTGGCTGGCTTTGTTTTTGCTTCCTAAAAATTGCTCTGCGCATGGCGGCGCACTGCTAACTCCCCGCCGCGTTCTTCAACGTGTGCATGCGAGCCCCTTTTGCACTGTATGGGAGGGAGCAGGGGGACATTGTGTGCCGTCCCAAACACTCGCTTGCCCGGCGTATATAGAGCTTGGCTTCGGAAGCGTTGTTACGGTGTGACAGAATGCCCCCACGCACTTTTACGGTAGAATGTGGCCCCTTTGGGTGAGCCATTGCAAGGTCGCTAGAACCGCGTTCTTGTTGTGAAAGTGCACACAAATTCACGGTGCCGTGTATCCTGATGATGCCACTTGCCAGAGTTGGCCAAAAAGCTGAACGCAAAGGTGCAGCCCAGACAACGTCTTACTCCCACCACTTGCTGTGGAAAGAGCCTCTACGACAGAGAGATCCAGAGAATCCCTCCCGCAGGGTATCACGGCCTCCTTGTTCATCTTGCAAGAGTTGGGAGTACCTACAACTTAATGCACCATAAGCGGTCTGCCCATAGACTGACTGTGGTGGATCCATTTATACTTATTGGTGGACAGAGGCATATGCATTTATGCAAATTAAACGTAACATATACTTTGTCAGGTGTTGTATATCTTGATGTCACTGTTGCCCGAGTTGGATGTAGGATTAATTGGCATTGCCAGTACTGGGCAAGTTTAGCTTGTCATATCTGTTAAATGTTTCACAGTATATATTGTATCAAAAGTTAGTGTACACATACAAGCCAACTTCATGAACTCGATTCACATGTTGTTGTTGAATCTTCCTCTTCGTCCGATTTTTGGCAGAAGTGTGCCACTGTCTTCACCATCAACAACGGGGCAAATAGCCAAGGGCGGTCCATTTTGGTCTTTTCGTAAAAACTAAAATTGTAAATCTGGCCCTATATGCACATGCTGCTCTATTGCGTTATACGCTTATGCTTTCGGGAGGATTAATTGTCTTCATGCAAGTGTGAAAATTCACCGGGATTCATGGCGTTGGCATGCCTTTTGCCAATCTCGTCAAATTAATGCGAACGGTCATGCGTATGGAGCTACCAGTTGTAACTAATACATGACGGAATGTTTTGTAAAAGAGTGCGTGTTGTACGGTGTAGTGTAAACAAATGGCTCCAACACCCTCGTCAACAACACTGGCCCTTCGAAGGTCGCGAGAACAGGCACTGCCTGTATTTTCTTCTTTTAAAAGGCAGTGGTGTTCTTTCTGTTGAACTGTGTTTGTGCACCACTGCCAATACATCAGTCAATCAATGCAACATCTCCCAATTAATTTGTTCAGTGTAGTGGTTAGCATATTGCACTACGAACCCAGCCAATAGCCTGGCCATAGATGACATCAGTGGCAATTATCTGAATCGGTTCTGGGCCTGCGCTGTGTTGACTCGGGCCATGTAAAAGTGTCCTTGGTGCGTTGTGTAAACAACACCACGGGGGAGAAAAATTGTGCAGCCTCAATTATGAACATTAAACAACGTATTTAATATGTTGTCCATAATTGAGGGCGTATATTTAATACGTTTGTGAAATATATTGCCGAAAACCAAGCATTTCCAACTAGTTAAATGCAGCAGCGAATGCTATGCGAGATTCAGCTGCACATGCTTATCCTTTAGCCACCAGACCCGAGCAATCAGTCGCACACACTATCAAACCCGAATTGAACAGGCATATACAATATCTGTGTGTTTTATATTTCTTCAATTCAATCAGGCAGAGTCAGTAGGATATTGACAACATTGAACTGCAACATGCTTATGTTTTTATAAGTGAACATGTTTAATTAATACCTGTTGATGTGATAATTTCATATGTTGCCGATAATTGACGATTAATAAATATGTTATTTAACATTGCCGATAATTGAGGCTATCCTAACCAAGCGTATTAATTATATCGTCAAAAATCAAACGTTACAAATCAAACATGGCAACAAATATCACTCGAAAAGTGATGGCTTATTTTTTGCAAAGCTAAGCATGACATCTTTTCTGTTCGCTTGTCAACAGCCGGTACAGCTGGATTAGTGGATCTCTCTCTCTCTGGGTGACGTGATGCCCCGTCAGGAGCGCACGAATGAGCCGACCCGAAATGGGCTCGACAGCCAAAGAGGCGAAGGATTTGATGAATAAAGCACCCACCACTGTCGTCGACCTTTTACAAGGGTACCGCCATCGCACTGATGCTCAATTGCGGCGCTTAGCATCGCCGCGTCATAGGTCGTTACATCGGATAAAAAACCAGATACGTCGGAGGGATCTTTCTCAAGCTGGGCTCTTTGAATATTTTAGTGATCGATTACTCGACCGATAATTATCGGTTCTTTTTGCAGAATTATTTTGATAACGCACGACAGTGGTCGGGGGGGAAAAAAAAGCCTCGCCTGTGTTCCGACGTTTCTAAGTAAGCGCATTCACGTGAGATTAAGAATACATCGCCGAGTGAAAAGGTCTGATTTGTGAACATACATCAAAAATGGCAGTTACACCACGCACATGCTGCACTGGGTTGTCGACGGTTAATTGGCCAGGGCTTGATATGTGATGGTCGGATGTGAAGTACGATTACCGACGACCTTAATTAATGCACGCGCATTCATCTGTTTGCATTGTGCTGGTTATGCGTACCATTGTCATAGCGTGCAATACGAGTTATGTGTACTTTAAATGAGCGCTAATCTGTGAAAGCACACACTTTGTTCTTGGTAATGTAGCTTACGATGTTAACCCCCGTCACCAGCTGTGCAGTAATCATCGCTAATGCGAATGTCTGCCAACACTACCAGCCTATACCAGTGGTAATTTGTGTCAGTTCGGATAGTCGCAACAGCTTCCGCGGAGGATAATGCGTATAAACAGACTGTTGCCAGCCTATGAACTCATAGATGCTCTGTGCTTGTGTAACAGAGGATTGACCAAAGGGCTGCACGGTTTGCCCATTTGAATTGGCAGCTTGTTTTAAACATTCTCTTATGGATGAGGGCCTCTCCATGCCATGCGTGCCATGGGGGGGGGGTGGGTTATTTTATGATGCTTAACCACATTAGTCGGGAGAGCACAGATGTGGCAACGTAGAGGTATAGTACAACAATGGATTCTGTTGCACTGCCCTCTATACTGCCCACCACTTGGGCCCTTAAGGACTGTGATGACAAGCTGTTTGTGTTCACAGAGATAAAGGGACGGCTTCGCCAGCCAGCCTGGGTTGCAGGCAGGGTTTATAACACTGCATTGTGCAGATACCTCATTTATAACTTGTGTCAGTAGTTAGTGCATGGGCCGCTGCCAAGGTGTAACTGGTTAGTGCGCTGGATTTGCGATACAGAGGCCGCCGGTTTGATTCGATCTCCTTGTGTGACAGAAACAATGGACACGTTTCTTATATCCCTGCCCACCTCTATAGGAAACGATAAACTATTTTTATTTTAGGTAAGGCCTACTGAGCTATGCAGCCCTTTTTTCAGAAGCGACCTGGTCGCAAATGTGATGGCTCAGTGAAGTGGCTTATCACGTGGAAATTGTATAGCAGCCAAATACTCTAAACGCATGTTGATTCTAAATGTGGAGGGAAAGTCAGGAGGACCCAGGGAATAATCCACGCGACCACCGCAAGAGAGACACGCAAACTCCAAATATGCAGGCGTCAGGGTCGAAATCGAACCCATGAGCTCCTGTGTACCAGGCGAGGTAGTTAACATCTCCTAGCCACCGTGGCGCCCCTCAGCAGCTTAACTAGGTAAACCACGGTTAGTTTATCGGCAGGTCACGCGCACTGGGGTAGCGTGTGTACCCTCAACCATTCCAAGATGTCTGGCGAGCATGGAAGAGGAGGCCGTTTGTTATGTAAAGGGGGGGGGGGGTGTAGATTTCGCTCTAGTGGGGAGAGGAGGGGGAGGGTTTTTCGCTAGCAATGGTGTGTGAGCATGCGATCACAGGTCTGCACCTTTTAAATTCTTGTCACTTGTGCTGCAATGGACATCGCACAGTAACGTTTTAGCTGAAGAAACGTGCAACTTGAAAAAAAAAACAAGTAGCTCTTGTATGTGTGCTTACCCGGGCTTGTACACGTACAATACACTGAAGCGTAGAGCCAAGTTAATGATACAAACGAGCTTTGTGGTCAGCAGCACTTCACTGACACTACTGTAGTGACGTTTAATGAACTACAGGAGTGGCTGCACACTGTGATCTCGCCGGTTTCTTCTCACCGTGATTTTTAAACGCTTTGTCATTTGTCCTGAAGGAAGCTTCCGTCTTGAGTTGCACAGCCCAGGTTACGAATCTGCAAGGTGTGAGGGGGCATCCCCAGATTTTTTTTCTTCATTCTTAAACGAGCATCTTCCTGCAGGGCCACGCAACATGCGCAGGGAAGGCTTTTGGGGTGGGTACTCGGTGCCGGACCCTGTCCTCTACCCACACATCCCCACTCTATTGCCTGCACCGGGAGATGGGTGAATTTTCTTGCCCGTGCCACTGCAGGTAGAAGGGCCTCCACTAAGATGGAGCTCTAAAGACCCCCTTCCACGCTGGCCAGAGACACCTTGGAAGAGGTTGGAGTACCCATGCTTTTGCCTTCCAAATACCACCTGCCGATCGACTAACTGTAGTGAACCCCCCTGTATGGTGCTATGACTTTTAGATGATGCTTTTATGTATGAAACGTCCACTCCGTTTGCACGTGTGGAATTCGTAAACGCATATGAACATTTGGGGTCCCGAATAAACAGAAGTCAAAATCTTAATTTATTTATTTTCGGCGACTCCGTCCCACCGCGCACAAAAACGCCGCGACCCATCTGGCGCGGATCATTCTGTTGTCGTGTTGTCCAAGCGCAGCGAGGACGAATGCGCAGAAGAAACAAAACTTTGAAACTTTGATTAGCACATCGTGTAGAGCTTGTCGAGAGGAATAGATTGCAGTATCGTTCGCCTTCAACAGACATACAATGACGTCGCAACGCAGTTTATGCAAGAGCCGGGGGCTTATGTGACCCCGGGGTGTCCCGCCATAAGGTTAATTTATGAAGTCGATTTTAAGGCTTCACATGTCCATCAAATGCAGTACAACGACCCATATCCGAGTGTCGCATTTCCGCCTTGAGAAATTAACTGCCCACGCCCTGTGCAGTATTTGTGCTTAGTGTAACTCAATTTTTTGTATCTGTTTACAACAACAACCTATTCGCATATCCGCATATTTCTCTGTGTCCATGCCCCACCACCCACTGGACGCTTGGTTAACAATTCTCTTGGAGTTGCAGAATGCCCGCCTATACCTCAGTCCCCAGTTGGTCAGACATGCAGCATACGGTACTTGATATCTGGCATGATTAGATTTCTGTTCAGCGTAAGAATGGGCAAACATTTTTTAGTCCATTTACACACAAATGCACATGTGAAAACATCCAACATCATCAACCGTGGCCAATCCACCGCTGGATGAAGACCTCCTCAAGCTGCCGCCACCCCTCACGATTCCGTGATGTAACGATCCACGCAGCGCCTGCACGTCAAACTTATTTGATCGCTCCGTCTCCCCGATTAAGGCCCTCTCGGAGGCGATCCATCCCCTTGGCTGCCACTCCGTTATTATTCTTGACCATCGACCATCATCCCTGCGAGCAAGGTGTCCTCCCCACTCACATTTCTTCACCGTTTCAACGTAATTTACGAACCCGCGTCCGTTCACAATTCCGTGCGTTCCTCTGTCGCTCAATGTAAGTCTCGAGCATGCATCGCTCTCCGTGCTTCTCTGCGCACTTTTCACATCGCATGTTAGTGTTTTTATATTGAACTTCTGTGGCACCGTACGGAGCCAACTATGCTAATCGGAGGTGTTAAATGTGACATTCGGATACGTACCCACTTGTTTGTTTTTGCAACATAAGTATCCTGTGTTGTGCCCGACGAGGAATAAAAAGTTATTTACGAAGTGATCTATATCACAAATTGAATGTTTAGAGGTTTGTTTTTTACATTTGGAAAAGGACATTTGTCGGTCATGGCTGAAAAAAACTAAAACAACATGGCACGTTGAGGTTTTTGTTACGTTACAGCATATAACCATCTGCATGTGTGTTTCACCGAAAAAGATAAAGTCAAACGTCCTTGTGCTTTCATCGCGGGTTTTGATAGTGGTGGGGGTAAAGTGTGGTTACCCTCCCCTTTCCAAGACGTCTGGCCAATATGAAAGGGTGCCACGGTGGCGAGATGTTAACTACCTCGCCTGGTATACGGAAGGTCGTAGGTCTGATCCCGACTGACGCTCGTATATTTGGAGGCTGCATGTCTCTCTCCCCGTGGTGGCGTGGATTTGTCTCCGGGTCCTCCGGTGTTTTCCTTTGCATTAAGAATCAACACTCCTTTAGAATATTTGGCTGCTATAAGTTTCCACGTAATAAGCCACTTCGTTGAGCTATCTTTTGTAGCCAGGTCGCTTATGAAAAATAAATATTTTCTAGCTCAATAGGCCTTAGCTGGTAAAAAAAAAACATAGTTTAGTTTTGAGTTCATAGTAGGCCAAAACAACTCTCTGGAGGCCCTCTTTTAGAGCTCCCCCTCGGCCCTTCTGCCAGCAACGGCGTGATCTACATATAATTGCAGGGCTGCACCATTACCTTGTTTTACTGATAGGACTGGCAAGGGTTGCTTGTACACTGTCATGGGGAAGCGAAGGATCCCCCCCTTCCCCCACCAGTACAGTACAAAAACCGAACCATCTAGTTCTGCAAGTAGTCGGAGTGACGACGTCGTCCAACACGTTAAATAGTAGCTCCTCCTCACTTTGCTCCATCGGAAGGGATTAGTAATGGCTAATCTGCTCAAGCTATCTGAATGTCTTTTTTTTCTTCTCTTGGATGCTATGTTAATCCAGCCACCCACCCACCCCCCTCTCTCCACTTGCAAGGGGCCAGGGTTTGCTGTATTCAACATGGTTTTTGTGTGTGGTGGGGGGGGAGCGGTTAACCCCTTTTATTTGTGCAGTACAGAGATCCCCGTCCACTTGACTCGCTCCTTTGCGTCGACAACAGGCTGCTTAGGAAACGAACGACGTCTGCCGGCCCGGCCATCCGACGGGCGGCCAGGCTGGGCCTTCCTCCCGCCACGCAAATGGACGGGGGGGCGGGGGGGGCTACAGTGCGAGCATTCATCATGCGGCGGCGTGGCGCTACCCTAAATAGTTATTGGTGTGGAGGGGGTCTCCCTCCCCAGTCCCCCTGCTCGGGTCACCGCGCATTATACTCCCGGCGCGGCCACCCCCTCCCCATGTGTGCAACTCTACACAGAAATTGGTTGTGGTTTTCGACAACGTATATCAACCCGCGTCTTTTTTTTTTTCTCGTGACATTAAAGTGCGACCAGCGAAGAATATAAACGCTAATAATTAGTCAAACCACGGCTCGATCAGACTCAGAATCTGTATCCTGGAGAAATCCAATGAGCTACGAAGCTTTCCCCCCCCCTCCCCACAGATGCCCAGTAGGGGCGGGTCAGAAAGTTACAACAAATAATACAGCCAAAAACGCTCTGAGTGCAAAGTATAGGACAGGTGAAGGCCTACACACACCGTGCAGGTCGTGGGGGTTGTTTGACCATACTTCACGCTGGTTGCTAGAGTTGCCACTCGTGCTGATTTTCTCATGATCGTCCTTTATTCGTCGACTGCTGTCCTAAAGAAAAGTGTTCTTTGGGACATTAACATTTCTGGGGGTTTGGCAGTTGCGTCGTATAATACAACACGCCTAACAAAAATGCATTGACACGTAGTTCTCTCTCCTCTTCTGGTATCGTGAGATTAGTTTTTGTCCCATGTGTCCACATTTCTTTTGAACTTCACAGATGGCAAGCCTTGTGGCCGGTGAGAGAGTTGACGATCCAGTACCCGAGAGTTGTGGTTGCGAATTTGAACTCGGGTCTTCCTGATTGAAAATGCTGTGCGATAACCCCTGCACCACTGCCGCTCCCAAATTTCATGTCGGCAAAGATACCTTGTGTGCATAAAACAATATATAGTAGGGCACCGTTTATTCACTCAACAAATGACAAAGATGTAGTTTGAAATCTTATTAGGTTCAGCAATACAGGTAAAGGTTCAGCCCTGAAATTGCTGGATCATACCACTGCTGGAAGAAGGACCTCCACTTCAGGGGGCAGCAGAGAGCCTCTCTGGAAGGTTTTTTGGCCTACTTCCTCACGCTGGACAGAAGTCTTGTAGGAGGTGGCAGTACCCACAACTTTATCCTACCGCACGTGACCCTGTGGTTACCCTGGTTATACTCCTGGGCGGACAGACGCGGTGGGGTAGGGAATATTTAACACACTTGGACATTGTTGAAACTGCCGTGCCAGGAGATCGAATGGAACTGGCAACTGCTGAATTGCAAATCCAGTGCGCTCACCATCACACCAGAGCAGCATTCCCTGCACTAACTATTAAAACCAGTTATAAATTGGGTATCTGCACAATGCTGCAGCGTTCTGTCACCACAACAGCTCCAGGCTGGCTTGGCGTAGCGCCCCTTCATCTCTCTGCCACATTTGCACCATGCGCGCAAACAGGTTGGTTATAATCTTTCGCGGGGTTACGTGGTGGGGCCAGTGCGGCAAAATCCATTGTCGTCCTGGACATCTCTCTCTCTGATCCTCGAAATCTTCTGCTACAAGCATGAACAGCCCCCCTCCCCCTCCAGGCTGTGAAAAACACGTTTCTCGTTGACGTGGTGTACTACAGTGAGTACCTGTTCAGCTGACACATCGTGGTTGCCAGGAAGCCACAATTTTTTTCCCCTCTCCTCCACCGCCACCACCTCCCCACCTTTTTGTTTGTTTGTTGCCAACGCCATTGCATAATACGTGAAGTAGCCGAGGACACAGTGAAAAGGTGTTTGATGCGATTATTGTGTTGTGTGTGTGTGGGGGGGGGGGGCGTTGGGGGGGGTGAGCGGCATTGAAAGCGCGACTTGTGCGAGACTAAATCCTGCGCCAGCCATGCGAGTCGTAATCAAGTCCTAATGTTGAAGTGAGAGGTGAGAGTCGGAACGGTATGACAATGCAACGTTGACTGTCGGTGTCGGCCTCCCCTTGGGTTTGAATCGACCTGGCGTTTTTGTACATTGCCCTATCCTCTCTCTCTCTAGCGTAACTCCGGTAGGACGGCGGCGCATCATGAATTTGGCCAATGTTCATGGTGCGCAGTGACAAATTAACATGTGGCGGATTCTTTTTCTTCCCCCAATTGGATTTTAAAGTGGCGAATTCAAAGTATTTTAAACGTAAATAAATACCTGTAGATTTGATGGGGCTATTAATATGTATTACTCTCGCCACGGTAATACCTTGATGCCGTCCAAAGCAGATGGCTCCATTTTTTGGCCATCTGTTGTTACCATTCCGGATTAAGAAAAGAAAGCACGAAGGGTTGGTTGGCTGCCGTTTAAATTGCAGCCGATATAAAGGGGGAAAATAGCGAACTGGTAGGATTTTTTGGGGGACGTGGCGGGTGATGGTACGGGAAAGCCGGCGAATTATTCTAAAATCCCTTTGTCATTTGCTCCCCATTTGCCATTGGGCTGCCTGGCACACACACATTGTGGCAGCTACTACTGTACAATGCTGGCCTCTGCGCTCGCCTGTCCGCTCGGCGGACGTGACGGCGATCTGTTTATCCCACTCTCTCTCGTGTCTCTCCTGGTCATGTGTTGAATTTATTCTCCCCGTCCACATGCTGCGGAATGTGCCTTTGGATTCGGGCGGCAGCAGTGGCGGAGGGGCGTGCACTTATTTATTTGTGCGCAAGTCCCCCCCCCTCTCTGCCTTCGTGGTGTTTATCCAATTTTTTTGGGAGTTTTCAAGGAGTTTTTTTGTGTGTGAATTCCGCGAGCCCTTAAACCCGTATGGGCCACAGTTTTTTTTGCTTCATGGCGGCGGTTAGCGGGACAGTACGTGTCGCGTGTCGCCCACCAACTGCACGTCGGCGGAGGGAGATCGTGACTCCCGTGTTTTTAAAACGTGCAATTTATTAAGCTAAAAGCTCATTGGTTAGTTTTGCCTGCCCGAATGAGTATAGTTTTGCTTTATCCTGGACGAATCGGCGTGAGTGTTTCATGACATCGTAATCGCACTCGGGCTTTGTCAAGGCAAAATAAGAAAAGTTACTTGAGTATTAACTCAAACTGGATCCAGAGAGATGTTTGGCTGCCGGAAAGTGACAACACTCCAGAGCTAACAGTTTGTAATCAACTCTCTTGTTAAATATTGGATTGCGGATTAAGGATAAAAGAAAATTATTTACAAACTTGTGTGTACTCCTCTGTCAAAGTCCCACCAACATTTACCCCATTTGGCCTTTTAAATTACACATTCATTTCAAGCATAAATTCAATTTACAAACTGTGACCACATAACAAAATGCCATTACAAATAGCTTCTAGGTAAACAGCATAATTGTAAAGTTTATCGGCTACATTTTAATAACAATAGCAGTCAATTATTAATCTGCATTATTTCCATCTCACTGCCATTTTATTGTGTGTCATGTGGGCTTTTGGTGGTGGAATTGTGGCATAGTGGTTGGCTCGCAATGCTCTTCCAAATTCCAGTTACTCGAGTTAATTTTCCTGGCCACGACCAACATCAGTGTCGATTGATATCTGGAACTGTTGCTGGGTCTTCCCCGAAGTCGACTCAGCCTTAAAATTACAACCTGATGTGGAGTTAAAAATAAGCACTGGGGAAACAAAGGTGGTCGTGTGTGGTGCTGGCGATATCACCCTCATGCTAACTTTAATAGGTGCTCACCAACAGTACTTTAGCCAGTCTATTCAAAACTGAACAGGATATCGGTGTGTTTTTGGATACTCCAGGTATTTGATCAAGTTTTGCCCTCCGATGTGATTTCGGATTGTAACCGCGGGTGTTTGGCACGATGTCCGACGTTTCGCTCCACGTGCTGGGAGCTTCAGGAAGTGAAGAGGGAAAGGAAATGGGGACGCTCCCAACAAGTGGCGCAAAACGTCGGAGGACATCCTGCCAAAAATCACGTAGCGGTTCCAACCAGAAAACACGTCGGCGATCCACACGGCACAACCACGAAAAACCTCCACAGAATCCTCCGCAGTCGTATTTAATGAAGTTAGAATGTGCACGCCGTGCGAGAGCCACCGTATTTGATGTTCGACCTTGTGGCCGGCCGTGTGTTTGCTCCTCTGTTGGTCGAGTGCCTCTGTTTGCTTTTCTTCTTCTCTGGATGTGCTGCTGCTTGATGGACTCTTCCCCTGACAAGATCACATGGAGCGTGATGATGAATCAATCGGCTTTAAAAGTATACTCTAGTGGGCCCCAAAGCTTTTTTATTTTCATCTATATATTTTTTTTAAGTGCCATTTGTTTCCCCGTCGGCTATTTCTCTGGTGTGGTGGAAGTAGGAGGCTGGTATTTGCATGGAAAATAGGCAGCGCACACCGCAGTGTAAACGTTTAGTTGTGCTTGTCAAATATTGACTGGGCCGTGAAAACAAACAAGGGTTAAAAGATTTTTCAAATTGTTGCATGCTACTGTGGGGTGTGTAGACAGTGACATGGAGGTAATTTAGCCTTCAGCCATCAATTCCAATGGTCCAAACTCGTTCTGTAGATATAGCAAGTTGTTCCACTTCATCATCTGCTTTTTTAATGTCTTTTTTTTCTTAAAAAATGCGATGCCCAATCTTGGGAGCGATACGTACATATTTCATCGTCGTCTTCATCTACCATCAACCCCATCGTTGGATGAAGGCCCTCCCCAAATCGTCGCCATCTCTCACGATTCCGCAATGTCATAATTCACCAAGCACGTAAACACACACACGATCGGATTCCGTCGCTCCATCTCTTCAGTTCGACGTGCTCTCTATATATAGCGCGCGTTATGTATAACCTTTGCGAGCAGACGAGCGATTGCCGAGACGGTCACGTTTTCCAGGGAGACACAGGAGAATACAGTATGCATGACGGCTTGTGTGATGATGCTGTATTAAGCTGCGCCGATACGTTCATACAGACGCACGCACGCATAATACTGTGCTTCTTTGCGCATGTCCCTATGGACCCCACTGCTAAAAATAATGTTTTACTCCCCTGTGATGAAGCTATACTCGTGCCCTGAGTGGCCCAGCCCGAGTGGGAAATAAATAAAAAGGGAAAAAAGCATGAGGATACATGTTTTTTATTTTAACTATCGCAACGCCGTGGCTGTCGGGAGTTGTGAGCGTATGGCGCCGTGAATTCCTACGGGCTTTCTCTCTCGTCAGCCGGGAATCTGTGCCGATGTCACAACCCCTTGAGCTCTTAGCATCATCAGCAAACAAGGGAGACAAGCTTGTAATCTGCCCTCTCTGTTTATCTGCAAAAGGTTATTTTAATATCTCTCCAGTGATTAGCTCTGTTCGATCAAAACAAGTTAGTTTCAAGGTCCAAACCATTTATTCTTCCTCGGCTACAGCAATACTTGCAAATGCATTGAACTTTTGTTTTAGCGACGAGACAGCGGCTAATATATTTTCTATATTTGAAAGACTAGAAAAAAATGTTCAAGCAGTTCTACTATTTGAAGAAAATTGACAGTGGTACGCTTCTGTGCGTAGGCAATGCTTGGCCTGTGATGTGTTTCGGGTTTCCATGCGTGCTGTTCTGCGGGTAGTATGTAAGCGCTTGCGTCGTTATTTTAGACTAAGGCACTTCATGGACGGAAGTAGCCAGACTCCCGACGCCAGGTGGGGCCACATGCTGCAAATGACCCCCTTTTCTGCCAATAAATTACAACCTCCGCAGCAGTCGTGCAGTGTGCGAGCACACCGAGCCAAATACCCTGCCTCTGTGTTTTCCCCTGGCCGACAGCTCCTCCCTCCCTCGGTTTTCAATTTGCTCGGCCCTCTGTTTGTTGCAAATGCAGCCCCTCGCCTCTAAATAACCGAGGGACGTCAGCGCTGGCGGCGGATATATCCGCAGTCTGCGTTGTGGTATTCTTGCGCAGAGTGGCTCACCTTTATTTGTTTGCAAAATTGCACGAGCTTGTCAAACGTTAAAGGTGCATTCCTGCAATTGCTTGCTCATGCCGCCGCTGCTGGTGGAAGGGCCTCCACGTGAGGGAGCTCTTAGAGTGACCTCTCTAGATGGGCTGTTGGGCGACTTGTTCACGCTGGCCAGACATCTTGGAAGAGGTGGAAATACCCGACCCATCTTTTACCCCACTGCACGCAACCTACCGATAACCATTGTTGAATTAATTTAAACTGCTGGAGGGATTTTTTTATTTAAAGCTTTCGTGACTGCAGGGATTCATATTTTTGGTTCTTTCGGTAAAGTCACGTAGAAGGGAAATAATAAAATAATAAAAATATAAAATAAGAAAAATTCTAGGACGTTAGGAAAAACCGCCACTTTTTAAAAATTTTCTTGCTGTGGATTTCACACCTGATGATGATTGCTTGTGTTGCAGTCGAAACTTCGTGAGAATTTTTATTTTTTATATTCTTATTATTTTACTATTTTCCTTCTACATGAATTTACCGAAAGAACCAAGAATATGCTGGAGGGATTTAAGAAATGTCCCATTGTTCCAGCTGCCGTTCCTGAGGATCGAATGGAGCCGGCGACTTCTGGATTGCAAGTGCAGCGCGCTAACCATTGCATCACGGCGGCTGTTGTTCGGCAATTAAGATTCGTGGTCGCTCGTCAAAGCTCAGAATGTCGTTCCAGCGATGTCAACGAAGAAAAAGGTTGACCGCTGGATTGGCGAGATATTAACGAAGGCTGACGTTGCGTGATTAATTGCTTCATGGCAACACCTAAAACGAGACGAGCATTGTTATAATTGTATTCATTGCAGACGCTATGATTAAATTGGCATTTAAAAGCCCCTTGATGAATGAGGCTCAATCGGGGAAAGCTTATTAAGCAAGAACATTACTGTGATGGACTCCTCTGAGTTTGGTGCTGCATTAACTTGTTTTCCCGAGATTGGTTATTTACCATTAATATTAACGGCGATGGATAGTGGTACGCAGCTTGCCGATTGCCTAATGCATCACAATAGGAGGCCTCTTAATTGTGCGCGTAGGGAACAGCTGCACAACGCGCCGTTGCCATTTGGTGTTGAGCAAACATTAAGCCAATCTTGGGACGCAGATATTAGCACCAGTGTTGATGTTGCAGCAGTAGCAGCAGCAATGCGCAGCTGCCACCCGCACCAGCGTGTTCATTGTCTCTCATTCGTGCAGAGGAAACATTCGGATCGAGCCGTATCGTTGATGCGAAATTGGGAGTTGACATGTTTTGTGGTACCTTGAGTACGAATAATATGGGTATAACGATGCATTGATTCGACGCGAACAATTCGATACATTCGTCAATAACTGCCTTTTTTATAGTGTAAACCAAATATATAATAGGTGACATTTCGGGCAACGGTCCTTCATAGCAACATAAGTAGAGAGATAAATTTCGATTTAAAGCTTTCGTGACTGCAGGGATTCATCTTCTTGGTTCTTTCGGTAAAGTCACGTAGAAGGGAAATTATAAAATAATAAAAATATAACTAATAAAATAATTCTCACGACGTTTCGGCCACAACGCAAGCAAGCCGGCGTTGTGGCCGAAACGTCGTGAGAATTATTTTATTATGTTTTATTTTTATTATTTTATTATTTCCCTTCTACGTGACTTTACCGAAAGAACCAAGAAGATTGAGAGATAAAGTTAAGGGGTGGAGACTACACTTCATGCTGTGGGGCCTGATGAGAATTAAATGTAAGAAATGTCCGACCAGGTTTTAAATTGGCATATGATTCGTTACTTAATCGGAGCTGCCAAGTAACAGACAAACCCCTTAAATAATTAATCAGGGTATTACTTAATCTAATTTATATAAAAAAAGTCGAATTATAAAATGTTGCTGGCACTTTGGATTGTGGGAAGATTTGATCTTGTGATAACGAGGCAAGATCCACACAGCAATTTAAATAAAAGGAATCCAGCTGCCCGGCATTCCTGAGACAGATAAGTTTTAGGAATGAACTGTGAGGTGGTACGCATATGAAATACAAATGAAGAAATTTAAACTTAAAAGGTGTAAGCTTTGTCTGGTTTTGATTAGCCAATCAATTTTGATTCTTAAGCACACTATATATTCATTCATCAGATCGCGTGTGTAAGATTAATTCTTGAGTTCATGATGCATGCACAGAATTACGCGTAAAATAATCATCTGCCTTTTTTTCCCCGATTCGGATGTTCGTATATGCAATCGCTTCACCAGACCCCACCAGCCGCTAGAGGTGCAACTTTTACCACTGAATGAGATAAGAATCAATTCTCAAATCGAGACAATTGAATTACGACCAGAATCATCTTACCGCTAGTTTTTGTTGCACTTCGTGAATTGGCACTCGTTGATTGAGTTCTGGCTTACCAAAAAAATCTCTTTTGCCAAACCAAACCCAACTTTCCTGTGCATGTAATCTCTTTGCCAAAGTATCCAACCTATTTCCCCGGTAACTGAAGTGGGTCACCAACTACGGTTCCACTTCCACCGTGTCCCAAGACAGCCTGCTGGGATGGCTTTGCTTGGTGTTTTAGGAGAAAAGGGAAATAACTGGGCAATAATTAATTATATATTTTTTGTACTCCATGAGAGAAGCGGCGGGTGTTATCGCTCGATAAAGGAGCTGCCCTCGATGTGTGGTTTCCGCCATCCCAAAAGCATGCGATGGGACCCGACGATTTGCTACCTTGCATCGTAAGATACTTCCTGAACACGCCTGCATGCGAGTGGCCCTCGCCTCACCATTTGCTAATTTGCGAATGCCGCTGCATCGATTGTGAGTGGCTGCCGAGTGTGGATACGTTATGCTGTGCAACTTGCATCTGATAAGGTACGTTTGAGGTCCTGAAATGATTATAGCCTAATTATTGTTTCCGTTTGTGTCTTGCAAACTGTGCCAACGATGTCAAAATGTATGCACCGATTGCGTTCTCATTGGACGTGCTGACTGGCGGAGCCGTAATTGATTTTACTGAGCAGGGGTTGACGATGGGTGGCTATTTGGTAGAGTGAGCGGCTCACAACTCGGAAGGTTGCCAGTTCTAATCCTGGTTTTGGAGGGTTGACTCAGCCCATCATCCCTCCGGGGTCGATAAAACAAGTGCCACTTTTTGGGGAAACCCTAACTACCCCCCCACACCCGCGATAATGTGGATTTTTTACCGTTCGCTCAGGGCTGGTGGTAAACTACAAACGAGCACTGCCTCGATGCTCATTTGAGCAGGAAATAACTTTTGCTTGACTATATATGTCTGCCTATTGGTTTCAACTTTTACCGCCATTGCTGCTACTGCGCCCTGACATTCAACATTGAGATGCCTTACAGAGTGGTTCTGAGGAGGAAGGACATTGTGTCACGTGTACTTTATGGGATTCTGTGCGGCTTCAACACGCTGTTGTTCGTTTGGTTCTCCTCTCCGCTGGTTCTGAGAAGGCCAGGCAGTTTCCAAGGGTCTCTGCAGGTCGGACCCACAGGGCAACTTGCCTGGGGGGGCCGTGTAGACGGCTCCGCGCTCTTAATTTTCCGCGTATGGCCAGTGTGTGTAGGAAAGGAAATGATGCGTGGAAAGTTTCTTGTGCTCGTTGGTAAAAGACAAAAAAAAATTGTGGGAGAGAAAAAAAAGTCATACATCCTGTTGTCAACGTGTTCTGCGTTTTGTTTTTACATTTTGCATGAATTTTTTAGTTTAGAGAATTTACCTATTTTGGAGGTGTCTTTTGTTGTTGTTGGTGGTTAAGGTGCGTGTGTTCTGGCGCTTAATGGCAGTAGTTGTAATCCATGGTGACTGAGGCTTTGTGTGTTGATGAAATGCCATTGGTTAAAATGTCGAATGTCAGAAGAATATGTTGACACACTTGGCGTTTGTAGTACAGTATTACAAAAAAAATGCCTGCCAAATAATGAACAGGGCCACACTGCTCATCAGACTCATAAAATTCAACACTGGTTTAATAGTTTGTCTGTTTAAACAGATTGCTGCTGAAAAATAAAATATTAGTTCAGAAGGCTGATGGAGCAAAATTGTAAAATGTCTTGCATGTTGTGAAACGGATCTTGATATGTTTGGATGTTGAGCAAACTTCCCTGGGGGGGGGGGGGTGGTGGAGGTTGTTTTGAGAGAAAAAATGTTTTATTTAAGAAGTTAGGTATTTGTGAACTCATGTCATATCAAGTTCACAGATCATTTGGGTTTTATTGAAAATGTAAATATCAAGTGTGATTATCTCTAACGTAAACCAGCCTGAGCCTCGTATACATCACGTGACTTCTGTGGCAACACCCACTCTGAATCCCTCCCCCTCACGCCGCGGCCCTCCGTGAAAACAAACGCCGCTCCGTGCAGCAGCGTCGAGGCCTTTTTATTTCGCCTCTGCCTCATCCTAATCTCTCCCTGACCCCTTTGCTCCCATTTCCCGATTTCTTTTCCCACTCTTTCTCTACTCTCCCCCCCTCTCCAATTCCTTTACCATGTTCCCATGTATTACATCCTCGACTCTGCCTCCCTCTCCCGTGGAGTGCCACGAGTTAAACGGTTTATGCTCATCCGCTTGCAAGATGTTTTGACTACCCGCTCATTTAATATACTAAGCTTTGCATTTGCACATGACTAATTACGAGCTGCGCGATGATGCATCAGTCGACGAGTGAATATTTATAAATCGCTCCTGTCAGGAAGAATCCAGTGTTTTTCAATTTTTTAATCGGTACATGCGTTTGGCTCCTACATTTGCCACAACGTAAAAACAGATAATTTGTGTTTGAGAAGAATCCTGACAATTCATCAAATATCAAGCTCATGTGGGTGTATCGGTACAACATGGTAATTCCACTGCTGTATGTAAACACCTGGGATGCTGCCGTGGTGCATTGGGTTGGCACACTGGACTTGCCAATCTGGAGTTTGCCAGTTTCCTTTCGATCTCCCTGAATGGAAGTTGAAGCAATGTGTGAGTTTCTTAAAATCGCCCTGTAATACACCCCCTTACCTTTTTCTACTGAAACACTTCATCAAACAAATTGTTTGGTGATCCTCTGTTGACAGTGGTGCACAAGGACAACTTAAAAAAACTCTAAACAGGCATCAATAGCATTGCCTTAAAAGTAAAAAAAAAATAGGGCGATGTTTCAGGCAATGACTCTTCAGAGCACATTTCCTGTTCAGACACTCTTATTGACGAATGAGAGTTGTTTGTTGTTAAATGCTTACTTCTGCTTTCTACACGTGTCATAACAAACACCACACTGAACCTACAGCAACGTTGAGACCTTTAAAACAAAGCATACTTATTTAAAAAATGACAATTGTCACTGCCATTGCTCAAGGGAGCTATCCTCTTTTGCTGCTTAATTAAAGCCTCTGAGTACACAGGCGATTGTGCAATCTGTTTGCCCTACTTGTCACGCGCCAGAGCGTCGTCTGCCGAGCAACACCTTAGACGGCCTTGTTCGATGGCACTCGACCTGGGCTTCGGAGGTCTCCTTTACGCCTTTTCCACTGGCATATCTGAGCCGTGCCATCAAGAGGAGGAGGCCCTCTTAGTAACCGGTGGTTTTGCTATTTGGCTATTCGCTGAGATGCGCCAGAAGCAATCTCAAACTGTAGTTTCATGAGACATCTGAATCTGCTCGTGGAGCCAAGCAGGAGTCAGGAGCGGGCCCAATCATTTTCGTCAAGAGAGACCCGTCCGTCATGTGTGACGTCGGCGGCGGCAGGGCTCAGGTCACTGCAGTGGACAAACGGCGCTGTCCCTCTTGAGCCGCTCCGGGGGCTGGCTCGGCACGGCCCTGGCGTGGCTTGGTTGTGTGGTGGAAAAAGAGGTGTTCGCGGATGACTCGATCTGAAGGTGTTGTGACCTGTTGTGGCGTGTGTTCAGGTGGTGAGCACCGCGGAGACATGAGTGGCCACGGGGACGGCTCGTCGGAGCCTCCCACTGGGGATTCGCGCAAACGCAAAGGCTCCTCGTCCTCGCCGCAAGAGCACATGTAAGGGCAACTCATGATCATCATCATCATCAAGCCGTTGTCGACGCACAGGAGGTGATCTCATCGCTCCCATCTCCATTGTGGTTGTCCTCTCGGGCAGAGTAGGCCACACGTGAATGGAATGGGCCAGACGTCTAAATGCAGGATTCTTCTTTAAAATTATATTGTAACTTGTTGAAGCTTTCTTGTGTGTAAATAAAATCAATTGTTGTGTTTTAACGTGTATATTGCTTAGCACCTTGGGTTAGCCAGTGTCGTTTGACATTGACATTTTTGATTCCTTACACTATAAGAGGAGAGGTCTCTTTTTCTGGACACATTGAACACCGTGGCTGTTACGAAATGGCCTGCATATCTCATCATGAGCCAGCAAAATAATTCCCATTGTATAGGATGTATGTTTCCCCCATGTAGACGTTCCCCCATGTAGACGTTCACAGACTGTTGGGGCAAGTGCTGTTAGCCTGCACTTATGAAGGTCGGCACGGCACTCGAGAGGGTGGGTGGCCAATACCACTCGGCCACCTTTGTCTCGCCAGTGCTAATCTTTACACATCACACTAGGTACTCATTTGAGGCTGGGTCGACCTAGGAGAAGCCCATGATTGGTTCGGATTATCATCACTGATCTTGGCCGTGAGCAGGAATCAAACTTAGGTCGCGGGGTTCTTAGCGCAGCGCGCTGATCGCTGCATTACCGCTCCCAACTTCATGAGCAAGCTGTGGCATGGGATATTTTTTGCATAAAAACTTGTGATTGTATAAAATAATTTCTGATGGAAAGAGATCGTGGCACAGCTGTCCTTTCCCTTTTGTATATGCAGCTGTGACAGTCGTTCGATATTGTACGCAGAAAGAGTAAATGTCAAAGGTGATGTTCGTTTTTGAAAGCAGAACTATCTCACATGATACGTGTGTGTTTTAAGTTTTCCAAGGAAAATCGTTCGGGTCATGTTGAGTATCTCTAGATGGGAGTGAGTTGCTGTTTGTTTTGGTGAGTTGCTGTTTGTTTTAACATTCACTCACAATAGGTGTTTACGCAGTGCTTGATAAGGGCACTTCATGGAAATCCAAAGAAGTATATACAAGACACTTATGCGTGTGCAGTGGCTGATGGCATTTATTTTTGATTCGTGTAAAAAAAAAACAGCCTTTGGTTAATATAAGTGATCTTGGCTTCGGCTTAGAATAATGCATGTCCTTGGCAATTAACTTGTTGTAATGCTCTCAAACTAAGGGTTGCCTGAAACAGTGCACCCTTTGTGTCCCAGCCCTGCCAAAATTGACTACGGAGCGCATAGCTAGAGAAGGCCAAAGTAACAGAAGCAAACACAATCGGAGCGTTCCGAGGCCACTATTGGATGTGGATAACTGGGGAAAGGAAGAAATGTAAGAAAATCGGGGCAGGCCATGTCCCAGTATTGGGAGGTTACTGGACGGTGGCTGATCGCAGTACGTTGCGTGTGTGTGTGTGGCTCCGCTGTGTGGGTGGCAACAGGCTGGGATGGCCCGCGGAAAAGCGTCGACGCGAGCAGACGAGCCGCTACATCGAGGAGCTCGCCGAGCTCATCTCGGCCAACATGGGTGACATCGACGGGCTGGGAGTGAAGCCGGACTCGTGCGCTGTCCTGCGCGAGACCGTCAGCCAGATCCGGCAAATCAAGCAACGCGAGCAAGGTATGTCGTGGCGACTGCTCGGCAAAGCGGGGGAGGAGTTGGTACCTAGTGGGGTGGCCCGTGATCAAATCCAATCCTCGATGAGCACTACACGTGCTATTTTGCGTCGCTGTTACAGCATAATGCGATGGCGAAAGCGCTACATTTCACAGTCTCATCTGCGGTAACTTCTCAGTGGGTGATGTTTGTATGCGGTTTTAAAAAATGTAGGCCATTTCTGAGTCGTTTACCAAATTTTGGATGGTGTTTTAAGCGTGATGCGGCAAACATGGCCTACTCTTTTTCGAATAACGGCATGTGGATTTTTAAAGGCCACTGTAATGAAGCAGAATCTGCATACTTTTTGGTTAAGTATTAATCAGGGTGGCGGCCGGACCCAACAAGTGACGCAGCAAGTGACAAAGATGCTACTGCACGGCCATGTAACCGCTAGGCCATCGCAATATGGTGATACTACGATACATACATTCAAGGTCGTATGTATTTCGAACTTCTTTTGCACAGTACGTAGCCATCCGCGCTAAATCGAAGGTGTGGGGAGGTCCATAAAGAGTGGGGGTCATTCCACAAATCTTGGACCGGGGCACGAAGCAGAGTTGATGCTGTACGGAATAGAGCACATCGACAGCAGCCATGTAGTGTGAAATATTTGCGTGAAAATTGATGTCTCATATAGTAAATGTATTTCACAGTAATCTTATTGGTACACTTCATGTGGACATCCCAGCGACAGCATGGGGCTGATGGCAAGCTCCTCCGAATTTGTCTCGAGTAAAATGGGTTGCTTAAGGCTTGACGATTTCTCGCATGATACAAATAACGGTTGTGGCTTCGCTACATCCTGCCATGAAGTGCGTGAACCCCCTAGAACCCCATGATGGAGCTGGCTGGTCATGTCACGTGCACCATAAACAATCTCATCCCGGCAGCTGAACTCTGCTTTCTTCATGAGACCGTTTTTGTGACTTGCATGGTGCGAGCGCTGTGTCTCTCTCTCGGGCATGCCACTGTACGCGTGGTGCCGCCACGTTAACTCACCTTCAAGGAAAGTACGAGCACTTGTGACCAGAGTAAATGAGATATCAGATGAGAGTTTCATGGTAAACACTTACGAAACAAAAGTAGGTGATGCTTCCTTGGTGTCATGGTTAGCACGCTGCCTTTGGTTCACCCGGCGGTATAAATGGGTACGCCACAGTTAGTCGATCGGCATGTCCGTGTGTGGTGAGTAATGTGTGGGTCGGTACTCTCTTCCAAGTCATCTGGCCAGCATGGAAGAGGAGGAAAAGTCCCTTCGCGATGGCCTTTCTAGAGCTCCCTCTAGTGGAGACCCTTCCTCCAGCAGTGGTGTGAGAAAGCAATTGTGATTAACTATATGACCTATATATAAAAAATATGGGAGGTGTTTTCGTAAAAGATGTCATCTTGCCAGTGGAAAAAAACCGAAAAAATTGTTTATGAAAATATGACGTCTTTTGGCTCCATCTTTGTGTAGGGGAAACACTGTTGACCTCTTCACAGGCCATATATAACTTAACATCGCAGTGGGAAGCAAATAAACAATTTAAATTAAAGCCAAAAACAATAAAAAAAAGAATCGTAAAAAAAAATATCCCCCATCAAGAACAAAGCAGTGTGCTAAAGGTTGTATTTTAGGCTGAAGAAGCCATCGTGAATTATTAAAAGCTGATTATGTAACGGTGTTGCCGTGACATTTTCTGACGTCAAAGGGACGGCAGTGCTATGCAGTACTTGCGGGCGGGCACTGGTCGATGTTTTGGCATCGAGCGTTCCTTCTCGTTATTTTGTTTGATTCGTGCCGCCACGTTGGTTTGCTTCTGCAATGAACCGTCCTCGAATGTGTTTTGCCACCGAAGGTGCAAGAGGGACAACAGACTCTCGCTTTCAGAGACTGGCACTTGCGAGCGCCTCTGCAAATATTCCGTTCAGCAGATAAAAAAAATGGGCCTATTGCGTTAAACGAATCGTAAATAATATTAATAATGATTGAACCGCTTGAAAACCAGATGCTGGTGGACATAGCGATTGAAGCTCGGAATCGTCATGTTGTTTATGAAAGGCAACGGTCTAATTTGATGCCACCACCAGTTCCTTGGCCAAATTGCCGTTTTCCGGTGGCTGGTTACGGTGGCTGCCTTTCCCAGTTGGTAATTAATCTGTGGCTTTCTGTGCCGCGCACTGTGCTCATCCATGTTGAATCTGCCATTGCTGGAGGCACAATCTTACATAATCTGGCATTTGTTCCCGAAATTATTTTTAATGGGTCGAGCAATGGCACAGCGATTAGTGCTGCGCTACGAACTGGGCGACCTGAGTTCGATTGCGCAAGCCATGTGATTTGTGAGCTGGCTTGCTGGGGGTTGGGCCTCTCCAACCCCCTACCCCCCCCCACCCCCACCCCGACTCCCCCACCTTCGCCATCTCACACTGCCCAGGGTGGTGAAATATTGTCAAACTCCCACGTGACTGACACGGAATGTGGAGGCCTTTATCCAGTGGTTGATTGACAAAGGGCTGTAAACGGTTGTCATTATTTTTGTAGTTATTTCATAGCTTGTTTTAGCCTCCAGAGGTGCTCTCCATAGCTCCCTCTAGTTGAGGCTGTTGTGCCAGCAGTGACATGAGCAAGTAATTGCAGAGCTGCACCTTTATTTGCTGTAAGTTATTGACTTCCAGTGGGGTTATGTGAGAAGTATGAGTTTTGTTTTACTGTCACATCCGAGAGCATTGTCGCATTTCCTGGGTGTACGTTGATTATACAAATTTTGTGGTAAATTTGCACGTTTTTGCGAAGTTGCACATTTTAAATAACGCACAATGCACAAGTATGCCGTGTCTCAGGATCTGAAATAGCGAACTTCACAAGTAATGCAGAACTATGTTACTGTTGTGTACGTGAAGGTATTTGGTTTACTAATTGTGTTAGAAATTGAACAACCATTTAGTTATTTAAACAAATTCCATGTTTTTTTTTAGCATAGTGCCAGGATGAAACTAAATTCTGTTTATACAGTGGTGAAATTACAGGATAGCTTCTGCATTGCTTGAAATATTTTCTAAATTACATAAATCCACGCATTTATTGTGTGTATTAGGATCTTAAATAGCAAATATCACAAATAACCGAATACCGCGGGAAAGTTGCGTAAAACGTAGCCACTCACATTTTGATTTGTTCGCATTTATGTTTTCAGAGAAAAATGCTGCCTTCCATGGCGACGTCCAGCAGTCTGACGTGTCCTCCAGTGGCCAGAGCGTCATTGAAAAGGAGGCCCTGGGCCCTCTGCTCCTTAAGGTGAGCGGCCACCACATCAGCTTCAATTTATAGGGAGGGGAGGAGGGGTGGAATAGATGTATAAATATGGGGGTTGGCCAAACTTCCCAGTACAGTCTGTTCTGCTATTGCGTGTGTGCTGTTCCTCACGCAAATTGGATATATCGCGGTTAATGTATTTGGGAACACATTTTTATCATGACGCGGATGGGAATCGCATATAACGCGATTGAGTTAATGGCTGCTTGTGTTGTGACCGAAACGTCGTGAGAATTTTATTGTTTAATTTATTTTATTTTATTATTTCCCTTCTACGTGACTTTACCGAAAGATCCAAGAATATGAATAGGAATATGCAGTTGTACGGCTGCTACCCACCTGCATCAGTCTTTGTTCAGCCTGCATACGCATCTCACGTGCTATCACGGATTGTGCTTTACCCTACATGATATAGTATGTATTGTAAATCGATTTTTACATAGTGCGCAACGACTGCATTATAGGAGAACAAACTGCATAGGATCACAGAGCTTGGGGCAATTGTTAGCGCCGGTTTTGGCTGCATTCAACCTTGTCTGTGGTTTCCCCGCGTCTCCAATGCGAAAGCTGTGCGTGTGACATTCTGCAGCGTTTTGAGATGCGTTTGCATGAAATATGTTACGTGTAAAATTTGAAAAGTTTTCATCATTATTATTGTGACCAAGCAGTTGCTTTTGCACGTGCAGCAGCAGCAGCAACGCAGCACGGGAGTGGATATATGCACACTACCTTGAGATCTCGTGACAATGTCCGTGTAGATGCCCTTGTATTTTCCAACTTCATAATGAAAAATTACAATAAACAATGATGTTGCCTTCTTTCAATAAGCCAAAGCCTAACATTCCAGAGGGTATCTTAATCTGAATGACGTTAAAGCTAGGTTTCACAGTGCGTGTTTAATCCGTGGCGAGCTGCCGTTGTGTAATGTTTAGCCGCACACTGGACCCGCAATCCAGAGGTCGCTGGTTCGCTCTCCTGTCACGGAAGTTGAAACAAGAATGCAGCTTTTTTGAATCCCCGTCCCTCTGTCCACCCAGCAGTAAAGATGGGGTACACCACAGTTAGCCACTTAGCAGATTTTGGGGTAAAGCATGGGTCGTCCCACCTCTTCCAAGACAATTGGCTGATATGGAAGAGTAGGCCAAATGCATTCTAGAGGTGCTCTCTCTAGAGGGACAATAATGAAGGGGCTCTCTCTAACAGCGTTCTCTGTAGCTGCTTCTGGGGAGGAGGAAGCCCTTTGGCCGGCAGCGGTATTAGCAAGAAATGGCAGGGCTGCACCTTGACCTCAGACGTCTGACCGCTGTCCCGCTACCGGCAGGCACTGGACGCCTTCTTTTTCGTGGTGGACCCGGAGGGGCTGATCGCCTTCGTGTCGGAGAACGTTCAGAACTACCTGGGCTTCACCCAGGAGGAGCTGATGAACAAGGTGGTCTTCAACGTCCTCCACGTGGGCGACCATGCGGAGTTCGTGCGCTCCCTGCCTAAGTCTCAAGGTGAGCGCTTGGGGGGGGGGGGAAACTGGCACAGTAGCGAGTGATATCTGAACTGGTTCCTGGAGGGGGGGTGGGGGGGGTTCCTTCTCCTCCTCCTCCCCCCACCCGTCACCAATCCACATTGGCCAGCATGGTGAAGTATGGTCAAACAACCCGAAGGGATGTTTGCATTGTACAGATTGTACAAAGTGTCATGGTAAAGTGTAAAAACTCAAGATAAAATTGGTGTAGGGTTGAAATTTTCGTCTTTTGTTCCAATCAGCGAATCATCCCCGACGAGTTGGATTCAGTACCACATTGAGGGGAGTTAAGTGGGGTGCTCTATGGATAGACTGGTGTTCCGCGGTCTGCGGAAAAAAAGTTTCAGGGTTGACGGTGCTCTGCGGTTCCAGAAAGTTTGGGAACCACTCTTCTAGCGAGTCTCCCAAGAGCTCGCTGTAGCGGGGAGGCCCTTTTGCCAGCAGTGGCATGAGTGGGCAATCGCAGGCTTGCAACTTTCCCCTTTCCGAGCTCGGTAACACGATTTCTCCGCTTGTGTCTTTGGACCGTTTTTGTGCAGCGAACGGAGTGCCCTGGCCGTGCGACTCGGTCTCGCGCCGCAGCAGCCGCACGTTCAACTGCCGCATGATGGTGCGGCCATGCGCCAGCGTCGCTGGTCCCGCTGGCTCCGAGAGTCACTACGAGATGATGCAGTGCTTCGCCGTGTCCCAGCCGCACGCCATGCAGGAGGAGGGAGAGGGTGAGTGGCAGCGGTCAACATCGCCCGACTCCCAGCAGCGTTGCAAGGACACGCATTATAATCTAGACGCGCTTCAAGTCATGTGGAATAATTGCTGCTTTAATGGAGTGCCATCGTCTTAACCCCTTTGTAGGATCCATGCGCGTGCGTTTGTGCGCGTCGGGTCGCTTGACGTTTGCGGGTGCGGGTGTTTTGTTAGCCGTCCGTTATTCTTTTGTAGTTGTAGTGCCACCCCGGTTGCTTATTCGTGTAAATATTGCAGTGGGATTTACCATTACGGAATGCTGCACGGTCAGCCGAGAAAGTTGCATCTGTCCTCGTTCTATTCGTACTGTCCAAATTAAACAAGCAAAACATTGTGATACTTGCGATGGCAGTGGTGCACAAGCGCACTCGGGCACGTACCTCGATAATACGACCCTAAAAGAAAAAGTATTCAATAATAGGTGATGTTTCAGGCAATGGCCCTCCTTGGTAGCAGACAGATGTTTTTTGTCTCAAATAAAGATCCGTGTTGTTTTCACTATCTTCTATATAGAGTGTATCCAACTGAAGATACTTCAGGTCGCACGTTTAGTTATTTAGACAATAGCCCCTGCCGATGTACACTCTCGTCGTCCTTACGTCCTTGCTCTTGTGGCATTCACTCTACCTGGAGAGCGATGGCGGTAAACACGAGTTAACGCTGAAGGGAGGCCCGCTTACGGTTCGCCATGCCTTGTCACATGTTAGATACATGTGGATTTCCATCGTTTCCTGCCCATCGCCCTGCATTTCATCAGCCCTCGCTTAACACGGCCTTCCCTCCGCGTTGACACGCCACCTTTGACCTCGACGTTAAACTTAATGTGTACCTTATTCTCCGGATTATAAGGCGGCGCGCTCCCCCCCTGCCCTGCCCCCTGTGTTTCTTTTAAAGAAAATGTTGGGCGAGGGTGGGATGCGTCTTACAATGCGTGCGTTCGATCTGTATATACAACTTTATTGACACCGAGCACACGGTTGTGGTTGGTGTCTCACTCTTCCAGAGCATCCGAATAATCTGGAGAATATGGTAACACTTTTTTTGCAAATGATGAGAAACTCACCAGACAGAAAAATGCGTTGAGACTGCAAACAAGGGTATTAATATGCGCAAAAGGAGGTATTGTAGAATATTTAATCTTGACTGTTGGTGGTATTAAACGAGCCTGTGTGCGCATTATACATGCGGTATGGTGATGACACGCAAGGCATGGTGGGAGGACCAAACCAATGCTCTCGATTGCACTTTTTTTCTACTCTGTAATTCACTATTTGCCTGTCCTGTACAACGTCGCATCTCCAACTCGCTGAGGACCGAGGCATCGGATCTGCAAAATGATCGGATATGTGCACATCGACAGCGCACAAATACCACACTATATATGGACGATCAATTGGTAACGGTGCATATGCGATGGTCGGATACGGGTTGTTTCGGTATCATTTATGGGATGCTGCTTTCCGAGCTAGGCGGTTGGGGGAGGCTTGGGCGAACAGCGCGCCCGAGGTTGAAATGACGCGCGATGTCCTCCTCCTCCTGACGCACGCGACCCCCATCCCACCCCTCGGCCACCTTGTGCCTGCAGAGCTGCAGTCGTGCCTGATCTGCGTGGCGCGTCGAGCACCGGCTCCAGAGCGTCCCTTCGAGCAGTTCTACACCAGGCAGGACATGAGCGGTGAGGAGTTGTGCTGCCCCCCAACCCCCACCTCCCACCCCCCACCTCGCAGCCCCCACCTCGCACCCCCCACCTCGCACCCCCCACCTCGCACCCCCCACCTCGCACCCCCCATGCCTTGCAACCAAATATTCGGGTTGTGGTGATACGGTGATGTTGTTCTTCCACGCACCTCCGATTAGTACGGTCAGCTACGTACCATGCGAAACAAGTTCAGCATGCATAGGTAGATACTTTGCTACGATGTATCATATGATTTAAGATCCACTGTAGTCTTATTGGCCGTTTTGTAAACTATCGTGACGGTGTGTCTATTGTTGCACATTTAATAATAATACAAATATATTTGATGGCGGAATATGTACGTATTAACAAACACAATAGGTAAAGTTATAAACAATCAGCTATTACCTATTAAATTGCTGCTTTACATTCTGCAGAATCATTGAATGCTCAACAGTTGTTGACTGTAATTTTTTGAACGCTTTAATTTAATTGAGTATTGTGTCATTGACAGCATATGGGTTAAAATGATGATAGATTGTAATGCTGCAATGATTAGAATTATCTTGTTGGGTGAACTTTAGTAGAATAACTTTTAGGTAATTTACCTGCACTGGGAGTACAGCAAAAAAGAAAAGCAGTAGAATAAAAATGCAAAGCTTAAACGGCAGAGTTATGGGAAAACTGATATCGCAATAATCTTCACATCATGAAAAATGAATCCGCTAAGCACTTTTGACTGCTGGGGAGGGTGGTGGGAGGGACATGCGAGTTGATGCACGTTGACGGATTAAACAGCTCTCGGCACTCGGCGTGCCGATTGTTAATTCATGATGTTTCCAAATGGCCGCTTGCGCGACATCTGTATTGAGGTGCACTGGCTGGGGCCCAATCCGCAACGAGAATTTCAATTAACATAGCGACGAATTGCGCCCACAATCGCAAGACGATGAGGGACTACAATTAGGGTAGATGTCAGGGCCTGGCTGGCTGGCTGGAAGAGGCCGGGGCGGGTGGCAGTGTTGAGCAGGGAAACACGGGCGAGCGGAGAGCGAGCAACACTGTGGGGCCCCAGGACCAGGACCAAGGAGTTCCGGACGGGGCAGCACTGACAAGTCCCAGGGCAGCCTCGGGAGGCGAGATCCCATTCACCCAAGTTACCAGGGCAGTCTTGGGGGGGGGGGGGGGGGCTCAGGGTCCGAGGCCCGATCACCGGCAAGTCCCAGGGGATTCTCCTGAGATGAGTGCTGTTTGTGAGGAAGGCATGTCTACAGACATGTCTTTAATGTTTTCTTTTTTCCTGCTCATGAGGATTAATTGCTTATAAACAACATTTAGATTATTTATGAATCTCCGAGATGAGATGTCACAATCCAGATTTTAATTAATTTTTGAACATTTTTATTACCCCAGAGGCTAGTTAAATTGGTGCCTTGATGTAAACTCTTCTTCACAAGTCTACCCAAAGCATCTGCGGTCTCTTTCCGCAAGTCGTCGCATCCTGAAGTGGGATTTTTTTTTTACCAAAACGCTTTAATCCATCAATTTGATGTGTTTTATATTTAATTTCCACTTTTCAACGACAATAATGGACAGAAATATGCAGGTAGATAAACAGATTCCACGTTATTTCCAGGCCATGATCAAAGAAAACCGGGGGGGGGGGGGGGAGATTAGCCATCGATGTGTTTTAATATTTCTAATTATATACATTACTTACTTTACATCTGTAGTTGTATCGTAACTGATGAAATAGTTACATTTCTCCAAGGTAGAATAACTCGGTTTATAAATGTGTATATGTATAATTAAATGGATAAACATCAATATATCTTAATAAATATCAGAAGTAACCACACTCAAAGCAAATACATGCATTAATAAATACTAAATAGATGAGTAGATAAACAAACGACCAACGGAAGCCCGGATCAATCAGCAGGGAGAGGGATGGGGAGGGAGGTAATGTAGGAGGGTAGGCAAAGCGAGGCAGGGAGGAACATATAGGGCAGGGGTCGGCAACCTACGGCTCCGGAGCCGCATGCGGCTCTTTACGGGCCGCTTCTTGACAATATGTACGTATGTACAGTATGTACTCAGATGCATTGCGGCTCTTGAAATACTGAATTTTGTACCGAATTGGAAAGAAATGGCTCTTCTTGTTATTTTGGTTGCCGACCCCTGATATAGGGTGTTCGGTTCGAACGGAACATAGGATAGAGGGAATTATGAGAGAGAAAGGGGATGTTGAATATGGGAATAGATTAGAGGGAGGGAGGGGAATCAAGGGTTAGAATTCTAATTGCAATATTTAAACAACATTAAATACAAAGACACGATTGGGAGTGCAAAGTATAGGGAAAGGTAACATTTGCAGAGGGAGGGTGGTATGAAGATAGCTATGGGGAGAGAACGGTAGAAAGCAGGGAAGGGGAGGAAGCAGACATAGTTTGGGAGGGAATGTCGGAAGCAGGGAAGGCCGGAGGGAAATGCGGGCAGGGGGGAGCGAGGCAGCTCGCGGTGTGTTTTTGCACACTGAGTGGCCGTGCCTCTGTGTCCCGCAGGCAAGATAGTGGCCATCGACATGACGAGCCTGCGCGCCTCGATGCGTCCGCGCAGCGAGGACCTGGTGAGGAGGTGTATCCAGGCGTTCCACCAGCCGCAGGAGAACGGAATGTCGCACGCGGCCAGCCACCACCGGGAAGGTTAGCTCCCTCGCTCTGCACTCTTCCCGCTTTGTTTTTAATTCGCGCTCATGAGATTTTTTATATTTTTCCCCCAACGTATTTTATTTGTTCTCACGCATGACCATTACATTGCTACGCGTGTTGTGATGGCTCGGGAGGCGTCCTGATAGTGCCCCGGCAGAGTACGCCAAGCGATGATCAGAACCTACCCAGTCGTTCTTAGTCTTGGCACCCCCCCCCCGCTCCATAGCTACTTGGCCAGAGACTTGGGGCTGTCGGTCATAGATGGGAGACTTTGGGGTATTGCCGGAGCATACCTCGCCGCGCTGGTCAGCGTGTGTTTGGTGAAGGGGGAGCGCGTTTTGTCTGGCTCGAGTACCTGACTGTGGGTTGTGGCTCGGTTGTAGCGCTGTTGTGCGTATGCGTGCGTGCGGTTCACCGTGTGCGTGTTGATGTCGATTGTCGCCGCAGTCACACTCAAGGGCTGCGCCCAGAGTCCCACGTACAGGTTCCGCATGCAGGACAGCTCGGTGGTCGCCGTGCAAACCAAGAGCCGGGTCTACCAGGTGCAGGGCTCCAGCGCCGCGCAGATCAGTTCCATGTACACCGTCTTCAGGTGACCGCCGCAATCTCGCGTGATGTCGAACCAGTTTGATAGCACGCACGTACTGTCCGGCTTGGTTGTATGTATGTATGTATGTTGAACTAATTATTTGGCACCATACGTAGCCAATCGCGCCAAAAGAGGTTTAAAGCTATATGATTTAAAAGTGCATAGCTTACGAGCGGAAGTGCAGCGCTGTGAACCCGGTGACCCGAGTTCGATTCCTTCGCTGCGACTAACATCAGTGGCGATTGATATCTGAACAGGTCCGGCCCCTCATCCCCCGACGTTCACTCACCCGCAACAACCAGCATGTTTGAGGCATGGTCAAATAACCCCCATGACTGGCACAGACTGTGATTCATGTGGGGGTTGGAGTCACTACCGCACCTGCAAAACTGTCTCGCTCTATTCCAACTCTCTGCAATGCGGGTGATTGAATACGCTCTTGACGTGACTGCGCGGACCATTTCTGCTCCGTGAAATGTTTAAGGCCTTCGGCAGTGGATTATTGATCATGGCAGATGACGATGATACTGATGACGACAATTCGGTCCCTTATTAACTCAACTCTTGCTATTTATTTCCAGGGGCCCGTACCTGTCAAAGCCCCCAGGTATGGGTATGCCGAGACCCATGGGGGTCGGAGCGCCCCCACAGAACCTTGGCCCCACGGCATCGGCGACCGGCATGGCTGCCTTCAGTGGCCTTGGCGGCCCGCACCAGCACGCGGGCGAAATGCAGGGCCACCCGGGCTGTTTGGACAGCAACAACAAGGGCGGAGTCCCCGATCACCAGCATCATCAGCAGCAACAGCAGCCGATGCCCGGCTGGCGAATGTGTGCCGGCAATCCCTCTGGGCCACCCGGGCCGTTCTCCACCCCGTTGGGCCAGTGCCCGGGCAACAGCTTTGGTGCGAACCTGAGCAGCCCGGCGAGAACGAGCCCCGGGGCCGTGGCGGCCTCGTGCCAGCCAGACTTTTCGCGGTCGCCGCGCTCGCAGCTGCACCAGGGCAGCCCCAAGGTGGTGCCTTTCTCTCCCACGCGCGGGGGCAACTCGACGCCGTCGCCTTGCGGGACCAGCGGCAGCTACAACAACACCAGCAGCGGATACAGCTCGCAGAGCTCCCCCATGGACCCCACGCCCTCGTTCGGCGTGCAAGTGCCAGGCGCGCCGCTCTCGGCGGCCGGCCAGAACAATAACCCGACGCCCGGCCCGAACGCGTCGCCCGGCCAGAGGACGATGTCGCCCGGCCTGGGCGCGGCAGCGTCGCAGCAAGCGGGCAGCCAGAGGTTCACGTTGCCTCCGAACGCCCAGAGGGCTCTCGTGGGCCTGCAGGGTTACCAGATCAAGCAGGAGAGGATTGACGAGGCAGACGCCAAGGAGGCGCAGGTGTCGCAGGGCGGCAGGGAGTGCATCCCCGACGCGCGGCTGATGGGCGGCCGCGATGGCGAGCAGCAAGGGGAGGACGACGCAGACAAAAACCAAACGCAGACCAAGCTCATGCAGCTGCTGACCATCGGTGCGGAGCAGAACGGTCACTGCATTGGCCAGGGCCACTTGTCGTTGGAGTCTGTTCGGAGCGGCGACGGCCGCGTTTTGTCCGGGGCGGGCTCTGGTTCCGCGACGTCGCCTTCGTCGGCGTCCGCGATGAACTCGGCCCACGCGGCCTCGCTCACGGAGCGACACAAAATCCTGCACAAGCTGCTGCAGGATGGCGGCTCCCCGCCGGACCTCAGCAAGCTGACGGGTCGCCCCTGCTCCGCCTCGTCCCTGCTCACCGGCGCCAGGGAGGCAGCGGGCGGCCTGAAGCAGGACGGCTCGCTGAGTCCCCTGAGGAAGCAGGAGAGAGACCACGCCCTGCTGCGCTCGCTCCTCGACAAGGAGGAGAAGGAGATGCCCGGCAAGTTTTCGAGCCCGCTGCAGCAGCAGCAGGATGAATTAGGAGACGTTAAAACCAAGCAGGAGAAGGGGGAAGATTCCGGAGACTCGTGCTGCGACCTGAAAGGGGAAAATCCCAAGCAGTCTGTGAAGCTGGAGCCACAGAACACCGTGAGTACATTTAACTCAATTCAAAACCGCGGTGCATTTTGACGACTGAAATGTATTTATTTTGTTGGGAACATTTGAGCCGCGCACGGTGGTTCATGATTATCATCATCCATTGCTGTGGAGGCAAAGTCTGGTGGATCCCGCAGATTGTGAAATTCCCAAATAAGGGGACCCTGATTTGTCAGTACGACAAATGGATTTTTATCCATCCATCTCTGCAAAGCTTTTGAGAGTTACAACTCATATGGGTGGATTTTCTCCGATTAATCGAGTTTTCTCCCATTCGCCCAAACACTCACTAATTTAATTGGCCAAAAATCCCAATGTAAAGGTATTGTAAGAATAATTACAACTGTCATCAGTTACATTGCAGGATCACAAAATATGGTGGCACCTTCGACAAGCCGAGCCTTTGTCCAACAGTCGATTAACCATGGCTGATAACGATGTTGTGACGATGGATGTTAAATCTTTCCTTCTACCAACAGATGAAGCTGGACCACTTTGAGGGCCTGGACAGTGCGCTGCAGGGCATGGCATATGCTCTGGAAGGTGGTAAAGGTGGCAAAGGAGATTCCCGGGGTCCTGCCAAGGCGCTGCTGCAAGACCTGCTGCAGCAGAATGGCAACGAGACGAGGGACTCGAGCAGTGCCCCTCTCTCTGGTGACTTATTTCTCTCCTCCCTCACCTCCCTCACCTCACTCGCCTTCCTCACCCTCCTCATCATCTTCATACTCCTCATCCTCATGGCATTTTTCGTACATGTGAGCTCTGCCCTCCCGGTCCAGTTGTCGGACCAATTCACGTCCATTCCACAGTCCCTAGTTTTCAACTTCATAACGAACTTTGGTGATCAATCCTCTACTCTTGCGTTATGCCACCGGATTCAGGAGTTGGGTAATAATTTTGTTCCCGATATCATGGTCCAAATTTGAAATAAATACCCGCAAATTCCTCGACTGGAATTGCTAGAGCAGTCGTTGCCCCCCACCTCCAGCAAAAGCTGAGCAGGACCCTCCTGAAAACGTCTCATGAGACTCAGTGGGGCTTCGTGGTAAGAGCAAGCATTGCAATACAATAATAAGATGCTGATGGAAATGGCAACTGACTGCAGAGATTATTGTTTTTAATTATGCACACCATTTACTAAGCCACTTTGTTCAAGTTACATTTAAACAATTGTATATTTTCACCTCCTTACGCCAAAATGTACCTTTTGTTGGAAAATGGCGAACGCACAATTCAATTCGTCTTCAGTGATCGTAGTGTGGAGAGACTGGTTTCCGCCACAGTAATGTGGACTGTCCTCCCCCAATTCCACACAACAGACACAAATTATCATGGGGACCCCGTTGCTTGTTTTGAACGCTTTGACCTGACCTGACCTTTTTGTTCTTTGTCTCATCATTGAAACATACACGTGATTCTTAGCACGCCGCAATCTTTACCCGGTGGATAACACCGTACAATGCGATGCGCAGAAGTGACTCTCTCCTCGCGCCCGCCGGCGTTTGCCCCACCTCCTCCGGCGGCCGCAGGTCCCCCCTCCGTCCCGTCGTCTGTGGGCCCACAGGGGCAGGCCACGCCGCCGCGGCCCCAGTTCGTCCGCAGCGTGTCGACGGGCGGCCTCGGCTGCGGCCCGATGCAGCCCGTGGCTCCGCCGCCCTCGCACCCGGCCGCGCGGAACGGGGGCCTCTACCCGTCCGGCACGCCCATGAGACACCCCAGCATGGGAGGTGAGACTTGGGCTGCGGCCGAGGTCACGATGCGTACGGGTCAGCGGTTGTTCGTCGCTGGCTTGTGACTCTCTGACCCGCCCCCTGCTGGACACCTGTGTTAAAGAGCTTCCTAGCTCATGGGGTTCCTCTATTCTAAATAAAGATGCCGATTCTGAAACCTGTTAAGATGCTGATTCTGAAACCTGCAGGCATGAGGGAGGTTGACATGGGATAATCAGGAATGGGTTCTCCTTTCCTTTAAGCATGTGTCCCCGGTGGTCTTGAACGGCTATAACAGATGGAGGGAGTTGTTCGATGGCACTATAAGGATCTGGGTTCATGGGATTTCCACTTGTTTAGTGTAGATTACGTTCTGCTGCATAAAAGTTTGGAGTTTTTTTACTTTTATAGATGCCCTTGAAATGCGATGCCTAGCAGTGACACTTCTGTTGATAGTGCTGTTTACGGGGTTAATTTTGTGGTGTGGAACTCAACGATGTCTGGCGTAGGACCAGAACGCGCACTCACATGCCTGGGTTGTGCCTCCACAATTTTTTCCATTTTTTTTTAATAGGTGAATTATACGAACCTGTTTACGGGGTTGCAGGCATGATGGCCGGGCCTGGGGGCGTCATGAGGAGGATGAGCGTGCCGGGCGGCGACGCCTGGGGTCCCCAAACACCGCTGGGGCCCTACCCGTCCCACAGCGGCGCCAGCAATGTGCCCACCATGGCCTCTCGACCGGCGCCCGGCTACAGCCCCATGCAGGGGGGTGTCGTGGGGAGCGGCGCCCCAACACATCCCATGAGGCCCAGCAGTCAGTCGGGTCACATGATTGACGTTGGTGAGTCTTGTGATGCTTCCCTTGTGCTCGCTGTTCTTTAGAGATCATCATCATCATCGCGCTTACTTTTATTCCGTACCTGCCATGCAGTACATGTCGATGCCACCCTCTGGCAGTGGGACCCCCCCATCGGCAGCTGTGCTCTGTGTGGCGCAAGGTGACCGCGGCACCGGCTAGCCCAAGTGGGCATGAATCTGCCAGTATGGAGCGATATTGCTGTGTTGCTTCCCAATTAAGTGATTTGGGATCAATTTGTACAATTTTTAAAATGGGACCATGACGTCAACACACGTGGCCACCTTCTACTCCTATTCTCTCTTGAATATAATGTGATGGAATCCTGAACGTCCACTGTGAAGCAGACAGCACGTAGTTCACATTTAATGCGCCCGCAGTATTAACCAGGCCAGCCGATGGGCTCTAAACTCTGCAACAAGTGGCAAATCTACCACCGCTCTGCCAAGAAGGCGGTGCTGAAACTGCGGTGCAAGATTCTCAACCGCGGGTAGACATTGAACTCTGCTGCTTTTCTTTGGCATGCGATCAGGTGCTACAGACCTCGGTCTGGAGATGGACGACCTACCGTACCGACCACAGCAGCAGCAACCGGAGCAGTGGGTGGAGGGCATGATGGGAATGGAACAGAGCATTATGGGAGATCACGGAAGGTACCGAAACAAGTAATATCTACTCTTGCAATAAAGCATTCTTCATTTTGTTTTATTTTCAAATAAGCATTGTCTAAACATTTCTTATTGCACAAGGATATCAGGAAGTCACTATGTTTGACAGACCGGTATAGTCTTCCACTAGAGGCTACGTTGCCATTTGGTTTTATCCAATTAGGTAATTTGCAAGTAGTTTATCAAATTTGGCACGTTTTGACAATGACTGCGGCATACATGGCCTCCTTTTTTTTTTTCTTAACGGGATCTTTAATATCCACTGTGGAGCCGACGGGTGCATGGGTTTAAATTAACAACACCCACAGTATATTAACCAGGGCGGCCGCCGGCGTGTAACCGCCAAACTCTGCGACGAGCGGCGGCGAATGCGCCACCGCTCGGCCACGTCAGCGCTTCTCAAACTAACGACTCCACGGCCGTGTGCGTGTGTGCTCGCGTGCGACCAGCAGGCCCGGAATGGGTCCTGGCCCGGACAGCATGGTCTTCGCGGGGTCCAGAGCCCGTGAGTCCCAAGGTGACGACCTCGTCCTCATGGCCCAGCTGCACTCGCTGCTGAGCAGCACCGACGAGCAAGAGCTCGCGGAGATCGACCGGGCGCTCGGCATCGACAAGATCATGCAGGCGAGTTTCCTCCAGCCGTTGCGGCGAAGCGCGCACTGCACAAGCGGCGGGTCGCCCCCGTGTATTTTACGGGAGCTGCCCCGGTGTAATGGTTATTGGTTAGTACACTGGACTACACAGGTTCGTCAGCTCAATTCCATCTTCTGGCATGGAAGTTACAAAAATGTCCAACTTTTTTCAATCACCCACCGCCTGCCTCTGACCACTTAGCAGCAGTTTAAATGGATTGTAGGTACCCCCACCTCTTCCAATGTTTGTTCAACGTGAAAGAGGAGACCATATACCCTCTATAGGCGCTGTCTAGTGGATGCCCTTCTGTCAATAATGACGTGATATGAGCAATGTAATTGTAGCACTGCACCTTTGACGTCTCTATTTTCTCCTGTGGATCCAGTCACCAGCGTTAAGCCAGATTATACTGGAACTTTTACTGAAATGCTTGGGGCCCCATACCTTGCAATTGGCAAAGAGTAACAATTTGTTTAAAACCAATGCTTGCTTTAATGTGTGTGTAGGAATCATTTATTGATATTGCAAATGTTTATAAACTATTTACAAAACCTGCTGTTAGGATATTTGAGTGAAAGAGACATTACAAACAAGGCAAAACGAATCAATTTCTTAATTAATTTGTGACCCTGAATCATGACCTCACAGGTATGGGAAGGGCAAATCGTTTCAATCCTCCCCGCGCATACTTATGATCGGTTCATTCATCTTAAGAGATTTGCCAAATGTCTGCAAAAGCCTTTTCTGCGCAACGTAAATTATTGCAGCGTGTTTGCCGGCAGCGTACTGCAGCGTCCTGACAAACACCCGCTCAATTGCCTTCCTGCAGTGCGGGCCGATGGAGCTGCAACCGCCCATGTATTCAGCAAACCCAGACATGTCCGGAATGTCCATGGAGCACAAGCAGCAACAGCAACAGCAGCAGACGCAACAACAGCAACAGCAGCAGACAGCGGCCGCTCTCGCTGGCTACGCCCGGCAGTCGCCCTACACGGCGGACCCGAGCCACGGCGGGGTCTACTCCGGCATGCACCCCTACATGGAGCACCAGTTTTCGCAGGGCGGCTATCCCGGTGGCGGCAGTGCGGCGCTGTGCGGGGGCGGCATGCGCACACTGAGCCCCGCGAGACCCATGCACCCTCTGCAGGCGCGGCAGGCGGCCGCGATGAGGGCCGTGCGGCCAACGGCATCCGCCCAGTTCAACTCGGCCCAGCTGCGCTTTCAGCTCCAGCAGCGACTGCAGAGCCAGCAGCAGGTGCTCGTGCGTGGGATTTGCGCGGGCCTTTCACGCGAGACTTGTGGAGTAATGCTATTTGTAGTCGTAAATGAAACTTTTTATATTGCCAGGTAAGGCCCACTGAGCTGTATAGTACTTTTTCAGAAGCGGCCTGGCCATTAATGATAGTTCAACGGTCACGTGGAAATGTATAGCAGTGTAGCAAGAACATCCAAACTCCAAATATACAGCAGGCGTCAGTCGGGATCAAACCCACGACCTCCTGTATACCAGGCAAGCCATCGTAGCGCCTAGCGTAAAAAAAAAGCCCCTCCAGAGGTTATTTTGCCCTACTTTTATCCACCTGTCAGATGCCTTGGAAGGGGTGGGATGACCCACACTTAATCCCCACTACATGTGACCTGCCAATTGACGAACAGCGGTGTACCCGCCGTTTATACTGCTGGGTGGACAGAAGTGGGGTGGGATTTAATGCATCTTTCTCCATTGCCTTACAAGTTGTGTGATAATATCTGGAACCATTCTGACACAAGGTGGTACACCTATAGCTCTGAATTTTTTTTGCGTAAAAAAAGTTTGTCTCGTGACATGATGCCGAGAGTACAATTGGAATATAATTCAATATGTTATTACATTTTTTTAACGGCACTAATTAATCCAGTAAGAAATTAATACGTCCGCCCCGTGGACTCTGCATCGGAAATTATTTTGTTAACGCGTTGTCTCTCTCTTGTCATCAGATGGCTCAGAACAGAGGCGCGATGATGGGAGGGCAGTTCTACCCGGGCCCCTCGGGCAGCCCTGCCCTGCGTGCCAGCCTGCCCCAGCACGCATCCGCGGCAAGTCGGGTGTGTGTGTGTCGTCGCAGCGTTAAATTCGTTTGTGAAATTAGTGACGAAAATTTTTGGCAATCGCAGTATTCACCAGGCTATAGGTCGCACCAACGTCCATTCAGTATCGTCAGCCAACTTCCAGATGATACATCTCCCCAATTTAAAGCCGCGTGTTTTCCAGAATCATCTTCTGGAAGGCAGCTTTCTGTAGCAGTACACGACCACCCAGAGGACAGAAGGAACACAATTGGTCGTTCAGAATCATCTTCCAGAAAGAGAGATCTCCCAAATTTAGAGCAGCACGTTCTTCATCATCTTCGGGAAGACGGCTTTTCATAGTACTGTATTCACTTCATCAGAAAACTTTTTCCCAAAATAACTACAAATTGTGGGGTGTGGGTATGTTTTTCTCTCCGGAGCATCTTATAATCCAGAGAATATGGTGAATATTTTTTATCAACGTTTTAGTCAATAAGGGCAATGATTGGATGAAAATCATCAGGCGTGACGATGAACACGACTCCCCCCAGCAGAGAGACCCAGGCATGACTGTGACGAGACAAAATTAACGAGCCTGTGTGAAGACGCAGCCTGAGAATTAGGGCACCGTTCGCCTCGGTTGTCATTGCCTTTAAGGAGTTCACAACCGAGATGCAGCACCTTATTTACACTGAGGTGACAATCACGAGGTCGTGTACCATGATTAGCGGTGAGGAGAGCTACCAGTGAAAACACTCGCCGCGTAAAATTTACCAACGCGCAGTTTCAAATAGTGAAAGTACGTGTTATATTTACACGGTTAAGAGTAGTTGGACATTTACAGTGAATGACAATGCTCTGTGCAGCTATAGCAGCAGTGGTCATGCTGCGGTGAGATGTTATTTAATATATATTTCTCCTGTCTACTACAGGTCACCCTGAATTCACAAATGCTGGCGCAGCGCCACAGGGAGATGCTGAACCAGCAACTGCGGCAGCGGCAGATGATGCAGCAGCAGCAGCAGCAGCAGCAGCAGCAGCGAGTGGCCGCGACAGGAATGATGAGACCACAGCATCAGGCCGCTTTCGCTCCCTCCCCGGGAACGCTGGGCCGTGGCGTGCCGGCGCCGCCACGGCACCCAGGCCTGGCGCCGTCTGCGGGGCAGGTGGCCATGAGCCAGGCGGCCTACCAGCACCAGGGCCACACGTACTCCCATCCTTACGGCAGCCCGCCCTCGCCGGGTGCGAGCAACCCGCTCTCCGCGCAGGGTGAGGCGACGTCACAGTTACGCTTGTGGTGTGTTGTGTTCGTGAGATGGCTGGATGGGCAGCACTGCAGTGGCGAGGCGTTAACTACCTTGCTTGGTACTAAAACCTACCACTATGTTTTGCCACTGGTAAAGGAGGTCTCATAGTGTAAATGCTTACCCCGAGCTCTCAATACTGTGATAGTGCACTGTTTTTGAGTTGTACGCCTTTTGGCATCATCTGGTCCCAACACCAATGGAGACTAGGCTCTAAGAAAAGCTGTCTCGGGTGTGGACCAATCAACATCAAGGACAGTGCATATCATTATCAGAGTTATTTATTTTTGTTTGCATTTTGACTGCTTGTGTTGTGGTTATTGCAAACATGATCCCTTGTATAAAGGTGTCAGTTTTGTACCAGTTGAAAGGGTAAAAACCTACTACTATACCTAGCTTGGTATCTTAGAGGTTGTGGCTTCGATCCCGACCCTGACGCCTGTATATTTGTTTACATGTGTCTCTCCCTGGTCGCGTTAATTTTTATCCGGGTCCTCCGGTTTTCCCCTCCATATTTAGAAACAATCGTTTAAGGTATTTCACTGCTATAAATTTCCACATGATAAGCCACTTTGTTGAGCTATCATTTGTGGCCAGGTCACTTCTGAAAAGGAGCTATATAGTTCAGTGGGCCTTACCAGTTAAAATGTTAAGTTTAGAGTATATTTATGTATGTATGTTGAACTTCTTTCGCATAGTACATAGCCAACCGTGCTAATTGGAGGTGCGGGGGAACGACAACAAACTGAACACAAAAAGCTGTTTGCAATCTTAGCTCCAGTGGCTTCTTAATATCAGGATGAAGCGCATTCCACACAGCCGCAACAGCGCATCTGAAAGCGCGCAATGCAGTGAGCGCTGCGGTGCGACCGTGTAGATTTTTGTGGTTGTGCTGTACAGCTATGGGATGTACTCTTGTGCAATGCTCCGTGTTGTACGGCATGGACATACATTACCATGCACCACACTTGCTTGACTCCAAACACTGTGGCCAGTGCCATGCATGGCTCTGTATTGGACATTGTAGCTTCACTTCAAAATAACAACAGCAATGGTTAAATTAACAAATGTGTTTACGGAGCCAATGTTATGATTCCATAATTGACTTTTGGATTAGGTCACGTGGCCAAATTTGTGCCGTTAATAACCGCAAGTCATTCTAACTGGATTTTTATTTTCACTTTCTGTATCTTGTCCTTTTGATACTTATAATTGCTACCTTTCATATATAATTGTGACATTTTTCTGTGAGCATTGTTCTTCAGCTTATCGGAAATCCAAAACAATCATAATTGGCCCCGTTAAACGCTTGTACACGTAGAAAATGTAATTTGTTTGACTTCACATTACAAATTTAATGGCATCGTTAATCTAAAAGCTCAATCTGTAACAGCAATGCCGCGTGTTTGACATGATGTCCCGACATTTCACTCCCAAGTACTGAGAACTTCTTTAGCTACTGAATTGTGGAGCTCACCGTTATGGTCTGATCCATATCAGAGTGCTGAGCCAATCGTCATCAAGAGCCAACAATACTATATTTGTATAATCACGGGAGAAAATGAGTTTCTTATTATAGTTCCTGAAGTTGCCCGCATGCTGAAAAATGCGCGACACAACCCGAAAACACGTCGGAGGGCCAGACCGGTGCTGTTGTTATTCTGGAGGGCAGCTACATTGCCTAATGTTTAGCTTGCTCGCATTGTGATTGAACAAGTGCAATGAGAATGGTAATTAATGTTCATGTCAAAGAATCCCCATGACGTTCAGTGGCGTAGAACATTGCGTGCGTGTGGCGTGGTCAAACTTGGGAGAATCGTGCATCATTACTGAACATTTATGCTTGAATTAAGTGCCTTCCCCGGCTCTGGGTGTCCCTCTGAGGCAGAACTCTGTCAAGTCTGCACTTGTTTTTTTTTATGTCAAGGAGCCGTTGTTTTTTTTCTGATGGTTTTAAAAACAAGTGAGTTTTCTTTTTTCTCTTGAAGTAATTTTCCTGCTAATTTCTGCCGCTGTGGTTTAATACCTCAAGCAACTTACATGAACAATGATTTAAGGTATCATTCCACGATTGAGGTATTTAATTTCCATGGAAATTAATGTTTACAAAATCCCCCTGCCAATTTGTTTCGACAGCTGGGTTCCACTTCTTGTGGTCATGTCCACGGTTTATGATCCAGGAGCCTAGGCCTAGTGGCGGCGCCATTCACCTCTCGCTGCAGAAGTGCACCGCTTGAATCCAGCGGCCACCTTGATTATTCATGCGCGTGCAATAACCATAACACGATGTGCCCATCTGATTAACAGTGGAAGTTAAATATTACCCCCCATCGCTGACATAATTTGCAAGAGTAGGCCATTTTGTGCCAGCGTCAAATTTGCTCAATAAAAAAAAATGTACCTGCAAATTAACAAATTGGGATTTGTTACACACAGCAGTGATTTGTGCCCCATGCTGGCAAGATAATTCCCCAGATCACTCTTGCAAATTGGACGTGTGTGAAAAAGAGATTTATAGGTCATCGGACTCCAGTGTAAATAAATATTCTGATTCTGCAATTAGACCTATCCTGGTCTCTTGAGTTCTCACCTGGTTGAACGAAATCCACATGAAAGTAAAACAAATCATATTGTGAAGGGCAGTGTTAATCTCCTTCAAATGTAACATCTGGAACCTCCTGATCTTCATGTGAAAATGTATTCTAAATCTTTAAGGTCTAGATTTCTGAAAGAGTATTGGCGAACTGAAATGGACATGATTTTTTTTTTATAAATATACGCTGCCAAGCTTGGTGGTGTTCATTCAGATGCTGTCTTTCCGACAGCCCTGTTCTTCACCTGAGGACGGCTGCTTGTGTTGTGGCCGAAACGTCGTGAGAATTGTATTTTATAATGTTTTATTTTTATTATTTTATTATTTCCCTTCTATGTGACTTTACCGAAAGAACCAAGAAGATGAATTGGTATAATTCTCATTGATATAAACCTCACATTGTCAGGGATTTTTCTATCCTCGTCAAGTTCAAAAAGATATCGCAGGCCAGTGCGATGCAAGTTGCACTTCGACATTGCCAGAGGCGAGGAATGCCAAGCTAATTACAGGCAATAACAAGAACGTTAACATCAAAAGTCTGTTTCAGGAGAGAGGAGAATTTAAACAATTATTCTATTCTATTTCGGATTTACATAGTGCTGCTTAGCAGCAGTGCCCAACTGCTGCTAACAAATAAGACATCCAACACGTTCGTCAATATCACTGCCATAAAATAAAAATATTTAATAGGTTATGTTTCAGGCAATGACCATCCTTCACTGCACTTGGATGGCCGTTGCCAGATGTAATAAGTGTGATTGAAGAATATGAGTTTTTTTTAGGAGGATTTAGGTGAATTTTAAGCAAAAGATGAAAATATTCTTTGGGTCTTTCGGTAAAGTCACGTAGATAGGTTCAAAAACATTACAAAAAACTACGACGTTTCGATCGCAACACAAGTGGTCGTCATCAGGTGGAGATAAAAAGAGGGGTTAGCCTCTGAAGGCAAACTGTTTTCAAGGTTTAAAATGGAGGTCGCCCAAGTGTCAGAACGTGGTGGGCGGGGCATGAGCCATGGGGGAGCGTGATTGGAGGAGCTTATGTTAATGTGAGAGATTAAAAAACTAGTGAGCAACGGACAGTGCTAAAATGGAAACATTACAGCCAGTTATGACTCAAACTGGTTGATAACGTCCTTTCAGTGATTGCTGAGTTTGTACCCATCCTCTCGGTTGAAATTGTGTCTATGTCTGTATATATATAGATGGCTTCATGAACGAATCTTTGTTGATGGCCAGTGGGCTTGCAAAGTACCTTAGAGAAATACGTTTCGTGTGAAATTGACTTTTTTTACCTATCTACGTAACTTTACCGAAAGACCCAAAGAATATGAATTCCTGCAGTCACGAAAGCTTAAAGTCAAGATTTAAAAGATTCAAATGCCTACAGGCACTAAAAAGTGACGTGGATGTCACCACTGTGAATAATGAAAGTCGGCCAAATGTATAAAATAAATGAATACACTTTTAAATGAGGACAAAGCGTGCTACACTGGCTTAATGACAAAATAAATGAGCAGACAATGTCTGCTTCACATATCAATCTCTCCACACAAAACACGAAAGTATTTCTTGCACAACCCATCGGCAGCAGCAAAGAACAGTGAATCTGTGGCAGTGCTGTGTTATTAATTTTAGTTTTGTATACGGATCGGACATTCAAGAAGTCACATTGGTAATGTGGAACCATCTCCCTCCAGGAATGCATCAAGGTGTGCAAAGTGGGATGGCTGCAAGAGGAGGTATGATGACAGCAGATGGCATGGGCCAATATGGGCCGGGCATGGGACAGCAAAATGTGTTCCAGTTTCATTCAGGTAAGGACACTTATATTCGATCAGCTAGATCACGCTATCCTGACTTTTACTGCACATTTGCCAAACTCGCATAGAGTCTGCCATAGTGTAACGATTAGCACAGTGGATTAGTGATCCAGAGGTCACCGGTTCCATTTGATCTCTCGGCGTGGCAGTCGAAACAATGGTGCAAATTTATAAAAACCTCTTCTCTATTGTCCAGCTGTGGATTGAAAAATGACTGTGTCACAACATGCTACTATTAGCAGGTGACATAAGCCAATCAAAAATGTTGTTCTTCAGGCGCATTGGTATGGTTGCGTAAGTTATGTTTGATAAAATCCTCACCGTAGTAGTGTGGTTTATTTTTTGCCCATGTAGAATGTTTGATTTGTCCAGGGATGTCCCAGCCGTCGGACACAGGCTTTGGGATGGCCCCCGGACCCGGCAGCCCCCTGCTGTCCCCGCGTCTGGCCCCACAGGGCCTGCTCATGGAGGCTCCGAGTGACATGAAGCCTTGGGACACCAGCGCGATGACCAACAGGTTTGACATGTGCCACTTCCAACTCTTGTTGCACACTGGCGGTCGGTCGCCTCCTTTTCACTCTTCTGTCACTGCTACTGCCACTGTTACCATTGCCATGAACTTAACTCGTTGATTCCATCGCCCATGATGAGGACTCAGTCTTGCAAGACTGCCTGTTTGGTCTCGCCCACTGTTCAGCCACTACACTACAGGTCACAACACTTTTTCTGTTCCATGCCTCGCACTCCTCGACTTTGGAATTCCCTCCCATTGTCTCCTTTCACCAAGTTCTTTATAATCTTGCATTGTTCAAGAAATGTGTTCAATGTGTTAATTACTATTTTTATAGTGCTGTTACTGGCCCTTTGGCGTTTTTGGGCTCTTTGAGCCTGTGCTGAGCAACTGCGCTACAAGAAAATAATTCCTGGCTGCACAGTCGAGGTTGTGTGTCCCACCCATGCTGTCTCAATGTGGGCTTGAACTTTTGTGGAGGATAGAAAAGCTACTTAAAATGTACTTTTAGGCACACTCAAGTAATCCCGCTGTGCCTTTAAAGGCATCCTTTCTTCATCAAAATGTTTTATACCAAAACTAATGTTGACGGTTAAATTACTCAACCTCGAAATCGACCGTTGGTTGGTGAAGGCAGGAATCGTAGATACGGAAACGTAGAAGAACAGTACAACAAAAGAGTGTGTTTGTTGTGCTGCCCACCACATGCAAGGTGGTTGCCTATCCAAGCGCTTGCTATCCAGGCCTCAACCCTGCTTCTTAGCTTCCAAGATATTGACCAAGTCCGGCACATTCCGGGTGATTTGGTCACAGCGTTGTTTGGCACGATGTCCGGTGTTTCGCTGCATATGCCTGGAGCTTCTTCAGCCTGGAACAACCTCAAGAAGCTCCCAGCACGTGCGGCGAAACGTCAGGCGTCGTGCCGAGCATAGCGCGGTACAACCATAAAACGTATCGAAGAAGCTACGCGGCACAAGTGCAAAAACCTACGCAAGGAGGAATCGGGTCACGAGCTCGGTGCGTGTGTAATGTATTGCTACGCACGCGCGTTTTCCGCTCGCGCCAACGCACGTTCCTAATGGCTGCTGTTCTCTGTTGGCGCGTGTGCACAGTGAGATGTACCATCAGCAGTTTGGGCGGCCGGGCAACCCTAGCCCCTTCGGTGGCATGGGTCTGCCGGAGTCTATGGGAGCAGGCGGCGGTGACGGTGGCGGCGGCGGTGGTGGCAATGGTGCTGCGCGGGTGGCCGGTCCCTGCCCAATGGGCATGTCTGCAGAGCTGCCCTCTGATGTGGTTGCTAGCCAGGTGGGTGTGCGGCGTTACTCGTTGCCTCGTCGATACGACGTGTACAGGGTGATGCATTCATGTAGGTGCCCCACTGTGATAATGATTATCATAACAAGTGAAAATGTGTAGAGAAAACAATGCCGATGTTAAGTTATGGAGTCATCGATTTCACTATTCACTCGGCTGTTGAGAAATAAATTGGCGGGGTGTCAAGAAAGTGATCACCCTGTATGTACATATGCTTATCGTCATCGATCATGTTCTGTCCAATGGTGGATAAAGGCCTTGCCATGCCGTTACCATCTCTCATGTGTTCATGGTCTTGCGGTACAACAATCATTGCGCCCTACTGCGAAATACTTGGCAGGACCCTCCTGAAAAAATGTCTTTAGACTCGGTTAAGCTTTCCTGGCTTTGCCTAATAATGAATAATACCCTCAGCGTCTGCATGTGAAACTGATTTCATCTCCACAGTGCACGTCATCTGGGACATCTTCTCCTCGTTTGGCTGCCACTCTGTGATGCGTCGGTAGTGGTAGTGGTGTTGTACCGGGAGTGTAGCGGTTAGCACACTGCGCTACGAACCTGGCGACCCGAGTTCGATGCCCGTTCACGGCCAACACCAGTGACGATTATCTGAACCGGTCCTGGGCCTCCCCTCGGTCCACTAAGCCTCGTGCGCCGAATCGGCCTTCATAGGTGCTACTCGCTAACAGCACTTGCCCCAACAGTCTGTTGAGGCTACACGGGCGATCTTTGTCTTTGTACCCGCACATGCAGCACCAACCACGACCATCACCACCATCAATGCAATGACGGTGCGTTAAAACTGAAACCTATAGCCACTGCTCGGCTGACGTTTAGGGCAATGAGCCCTTCAGAGCGGAGAGGGCCAGCCCTAACCATAGCCCCCGCACCTCTGATTAGCACTGTTGGCTACATACGGTGCGAAATAAGTAATACATGCATTCATATTGACCACTGGCCCATCGTCCCTTCTAGCGACATAATCCGTCCAAGCCCGCTTAGTTTCATTCACGATCCGTATGATGTCTCTAGCTTTTGCGTACCTTCTTGATTCACCTTGTTCCTCATCCTGTCTCTCTCCCCTTCCACTGTAATTCTCTCGGTGTAATTCCAAGCCTCGATCTCTCCGCGCTGGTGTGTAAAATTCAGCTTTTGTGCAGTGTTCTTCGTCATTGTCCATATTTTTCATCCGCATGTCAACGTAGGTTAGAAACACCGCTGATATATATACCTTTTTCTGCTTTAATATATATGGTAATTTAGTAGGAAGTCAACCCCGTTCATTCATCCTTGTGTAATTTTTATTCCGTTTGTTCAATGCAAAGTAAGCTGTCATCAGTTCCTATGTCACTCGTTTTAAGAGAGCTATGATATGCAGCAGGTAGGTTTGACCTGTGATTGTGCTGTCACACTTCGGGAAAGCGTTTGAAATTTCAGTAAATATTTCCGCTGCCATTGCCATGGAGATTTTCAAACAAGATAATCAAAATCTGTGGCTGTCTTCATCGTTGTGGCTTTCACGATGACAAAGCGGTTAGCAAGCCACCTTCAGTATTTACCGGTTCGGGAATTTTAACATGAACTAGATTTAAACGTGGTGAAATTGGTGAGCGTGGCAATCAAAACGATGGAGCAAGTTTCTTGAATCCCTCCCGTCACTGTCAAGCCCAGCAGTATAATTAACAATAAAACTGAATGCCCTCGTCAACAACGTTGCCTTTGAAGAAACTATTTATGTACTTGGCGACGATTAGGGCAGTGGCCCTTAGTCTTAGCGTCAGCCACACTTGTTCAATCACTTGCCAAATTAGTGTGCTCAATTGTACAAGCAATAAGGCAGATATTGGCCAGTTTCACTCGCCTGGGATACTGCTGTGGTGTAATGGTTTAGCATTAGCGCATGGGACTTCCAATCCAGAGGTAACAGGTTCGACTCCATCTCCCGCCGCGGCAGGCGAAATGACGGTGCAAGCTTCTTAAATTCCCCACCACCACCGCCTCTGTCCATCTGAGAGCATCAATGGGTGCACCACAATGAGTCGATTGGCAGGTCGCGTGCGTTGGGGTCAAGTGTGGGTTCTCCCACCTCTTCCAAGATGTCTGGCCAACATGGAAGAGTAGGCCAAACTATCCTCTAAGGTTCCCTCTCATCGAGGCCCTTCCACCAGCAGTTTGCGTGAGCAAAAAGATGCAGGGCTGCACCTTTACCAGTTTTGAACACTAAAAACCATTCAAATTTGAACTCCACAGCTATTGAATCGACGTGTTTTTAAACGATGACATTTCGCTACCGTCTCCAGGTTGTTGCAAGTGGCTCCGATTTTATTTCATTAATGTTTTAAATGTGTACTTCAATTATCCACAGATGAATCTGGTAAGACAGGCGATGAAAGTGGAGTCCCCCTGTGGCTACGATCAGTACGGCAACATGGCCAGTGAAGACAAGGTTGGTCACTATCTTGTTGTTGCCCGTTGTAATTGCCTGTTCTCAAAACCCTCTCCCTTGTCTTGTACGCTTTCAGTAGTGCTGCTTGTTCGTGGCCACTTGGCGTTTTGGGCATTTGGGCTTGTACTCTGTATACGTAAAGGGGAAAAAAAACGGAGTGTTTGGGACAAAAATAATCAATTTAACTTATCGAGCTGGGTTATCCAATTATTCAAGTAATCTGTTATGAAAGTTATTGTGGGGAACAAGTTCTCCCACCTCTGTCGCCACTTGTGTCGCTGGACGGGAGGTGATGAGGGTGTGGTTTGGTGACATCCTCCCCGCATCATCAGCCGTGTCACGCTTGGCGTGGCTTGGGGGAGCTTTCCTGCCTTCAGTAGGCAGGATGTTGGAGCGGGCCCCCATTTTTAAAGGTGCCCCAGTAATCGTAAGCGAAGATAAATGCGACCCGATCGGCTCTTTGTTCCAGCCCTAGTAGGTTCACATTCTTATGACTCTTTGCTTTTCTCGCAGTTGTCCTTTGTGTGCTGGACAAAGTGCCAGTAAGGTGTCCCCCCTCTGTTCAGTTTACCGAGTGGATTGCCCGCGAAAAGAATGCACCTTGACGAACGTTTCTCAAATCTCCGTTGCTTAGGTGACGGACTCTCCCATGAGGCCTCCCAGCCTCCTGCCGGGCCAGCTGCCGAGCTCTGACGTGATGCACCCAGAGACCAACACATTACAGGTCGGTAACCTCGACCGCTAAATCTTCGGCGGCGTCGTCTTGTGTTGAAAGCCCTCTGACCAAATTGTTCGTAATTTGCAAAATCGGTCTGGCCCTCTGCACGACCTTGGGAACTTAAGCTGGGTTGTGATCCTGGTTAGTACTTGGAAGGGCGATCACCATGGCCACAAACTGATGCAGTATCTGTCGTAGAATTGCAATCGGGTTGTAACTTGTACACAGCCTGTGATAAGAGTAGAAACACTGTTGTCTCCATTTTGATCACTGTGTGCGCTGCCATCTAGTGGAGAGGTCTGAAGACTCCCATCTCGAACCGGTCTTGAGGTGTGAGAGTGCAGAGGAAGTGATTGCAGAACAAATACATTGTTCAAAAACAATAGTCTGGACAATGTACATGAGCAAATGAGGATAAACAAAGTAGAAACGTTAGATTGTGCTTGAGAATATGTTTCGCCCATTTCGTATTTGAGTTGTATTAATATGCTATCTGGATGGATGAAAGAATGTTTTGTGGAAAGCTGTTCGACAACTTTGGTGCCAAACGTTCAAGCGCTCGATCATTATTAATGTCGTCCGCCGTTCTTGCCGTAAAGAAAAATCTCCCATCACTGGAGCATCATCTCCCGTTTGTAATATTCATTTAGCAATAATACCGCCAAATATATCGACTCCCGGCGTTGTGCAGCAGCTACATGGGTTGTATTGAATTTTTTTATTTACATCTTCTAATACCAGAAAAAGGGGAGTGCTTCACATAGTCGAAGAGTAAATGACACGATCCGTCTGTTAACATTTAAAAGTTGTGGTTTGCTCCATAAAATATTCACACCAATGTAGCCACTTCAGTCGCTTTCTTCGTAATTCCAAACTTAGACGAGGCTTTCAAGTGATCGCCACATGTACTTCTCCGGTTGATATTTTACTCACTCTGTCTTCCCGTGTCTTTTGTTTTGCAGAATTTCTGCTGATCTTCCCAAGAAGTCACACAATGTATTCCTTGATTTTGACACTGACAGGTTAAACCAATAACACCAGCAACGTATAACTTTCAAGACTCTTCAGCCTCAGACAGCGGACAGAGGTCCAATGTTTAATGATTAAAGCCTGTTGTACATAATTAAAGCTTTCTTTCAAAGCACTGTAATTTATCTCAGCCCAGGCTACACCAGTATTACACGATGTCACAACGACGCTTCGTCTGTTACATTGTATTTGGGCTGGAAAAATCTATTAAGTTAGGTGTGCAAAATAGATGGAATTCGTATTAATTCTGAAAAGACAGATGGGTAAAAAAATGCCCTAGGGTGCTTTGAAATATATAATTTAAAAAAAAAGTTCTAAAAGCTAACAATATTTAAATGTAAAATTGCACTTTAAAAGAATACACGAATACAATTACTGTAATGCTAATTATTTCTAATTTTAATTGGTACATTAACTCTTGAGATGCTGCCAGAGTGTAAGAGTTAGGAGCTCACCGGACTTGCAATCCAGAGATCGCCGGTTCTATTCAATCTCCTGGCGCGGCAGTTGAAACAATCATGGAAACCTCTCGTAGTCTCCCCCATACAGCAGTATAAATGGGCCACCACAGTCAATTGGCAGGCTGCCTTTGGTGGGGTTAAGTGTGGGTATCCTCACTGCTTTCAAATTGTCTGTGGTATGGAAGAGTAGGCCAAATACCGCCTAGCTGGGCTCTATAGCTCCCTCTAGTGGAGGCCCTTGTGCTAGTTTTATGAGTAAGTAATTGCAGGGCAGCACCTTTACCCATATTAAAACTAAACTAAACTTTTGATTTTAGCAGGTAAGGTCCATATTGACTCTGTAAAAGTCGTATCTTTTTTTCCAGCCCTATACGAACAAAATAATCGGATCTTCCACACGGAGGCACCTCGGATGTATAATTTAAAGATTGTTGAATGTAGGAAGGTCACTTGACTTTTGAGGTCTTCATCGTGGAAGCTTGCAGAGAATGCACACGCAACATTGTGTCTGGAGTTAGAATAATGTTAAGGAATGCTTGGTTATTATTTTTTGGAAACACAATTTTGAGTTTTTTTATATGTATATGAAAAAAAAATCTGTGACCCCCTCCCACCCCCCCCCCCCCCCACCAACTGTGTTGCCCATGTTTTATTTTGTATACTTTTTTAATTATTACAGGGTACTTGAGCTGATGCTGGTCGATTCTTTCTGTGCAAGATGTAGTTAAAAGTTCACAATAAAAAAAAAATTGCTTCGTTGTTCGACTAAACAATTTAATGTTGCAGTATTTGCTTTAGACATTTTTTTTTTAGACGGGTAGAGGCCGTGGCCTAATAATTTTATAGTCCTATGTCTGATTTCTTTTTGCAAAAAAAAAAGAGTTTCACTCTAACTCAAAACACAATGTCTGCATTCCCATGTGTGCTCCAAAGTGTTTGGGCGCGCCGCTCGCCATCGTCGTAAAGATCGGCGCCTTTTATTCTTCCAGCTGCCAGAGAGGGGGAGACACATGTGACCTCATGTGGTCCAGGGGGCGTGACTTGCCTGTTGAACAACCACATGCTCTGGCAGACACGAAAGCTCCCGAGGATGGCGTGCGCGCACGCACACAAGCTCCAGACGGTGTGCTTTTCATCTTGTGTCAGGAAGGTTTTTAGAAAACGGTTTAAAAACAAATAATGTTTTGCTTAAAAAAACAAATGAGACGTGAGTTCGATTTCTTCAAATGTTTGGAATGGTGATGATGATTAAAGAGAGCTATAAGTGATTGGCTTAGTCAGCTTTGTCAAGGCATAGTTTAAGCAGCAGCAGGTACTTTGGTTTGATAAAGTGCATTTGAAATGATAAATAGATCGGTTTGTGTTTTTTTAACAACACGGAGGAGGGGAGGGAGTTGCCGACTTCTGTTTTAGAAAACAAAAAAGACTGCAAACGTTCTTAAAGAAGTATCCTTTAAAGCAATATACCTTGTTCGCTCATTGCCAACAGTACAGACTTTACACTGGTACCAGGTGACGTTTGCGTTGGGTCTAGGGACTGAAGCGTTCCGACGATGTACAAATGTACATGGGCTCCGGGTGTGAAGGGGCCGCCGTGTGTGTGATGGCACATTGGGGGTGGGAAGGGGGGGGCAGTTGTTTGTTACTTTTGTAAAGCCACTTTTATCCCACACAAAAATAAAAACGCCACCCAAATTGTATAAAGGAAAAAAAAACATTTTAAAATAACCCATTTAGGGAATGGAATCAAAAGCCAATGCAGAGTGTTATTTCCTATTTTTGTCCAACATTTTTGTAAATATGTAAAGAGAAAAAAAATACATTTGTTGATTATTTATGATGTACAATATAACCCATATGTTCATTACTTTTGTTTGGTTTGCCACCGGGGTTCCTAGTCAGTACATTTTTCTGTTTTTTTCTTTTATGCACTTTGCTCTGAAACAGCCATGTGTGTGCTTTTAGTTACCCATGTTTTATGAACTCGTGCTGTGTACAAATGGACAGGGCGTACCGTTTGCAAAGTGTAATTCCCCTCCCCCCGCCCCCGCAAGGCTGCTGATTAATGAATTAGTAGTCAAGTAAAATTTTTGTAGCCGCATTTTAGCAGTTTGCTTCGTTTCACAAAATTAAAATAAGTCTATTCTAAATATGTTCAAATAACCTGTAATAATTCCATGTTCAATTTCGTGTATTCCAGTTGTCCTCTTTCAGCATATTACAGTATTCACTTTGCTTTAAAATGCGTTTGTCTTGCAAGTGTATGTACGTGTGCATACTTATATATAAAACTATATAACTTATGAGCGTTTAAATGATATGGCCAGTATTTACAGTCTTAATCTGTGAGCCCTCCACCCCCATCTAGCGGGTCTGAGCTGTGTGTCCCGCAGTGGTTTTGAGTCGACGGCAGAAGAAAAACACCTCGTGTCTGCTTGTAACCAGGCGCATTGAACTCGCACGAGTGTTGCATTCGTGTTCTGGGCCTTTTTGCTCCCGTAGTCGTTTCGTTTCGCTAAAATCGTGAAGCACAAGGTGTGGTGGTGGTGGTGGTGGAGGAGGTGGAACCGCGGCGGTAGCTGGCAGTGAAGGGTCTGAATCGGTGCGCAAAATCCCCTGCAGGGCAACCAAGCCGTGTTGAATGTGGCCTTAAGGATAAATGAGCGTTGGGTAGGGGGGGGATGAGCGGGGCGGGGAAATGTTCCAAAACGGCTCCCGTGTGGCACAGCCGCAGATATGCAGGCAACAGACCCGGCGCTGCCTGAATTTCATTTTAGCCTATTAATCGTGACGTTTCGTCGTGTGTGATGATATCCTCAACGTTAGGACGCGGGCGTGTTTTGATCGGTAGTGTATTTAAACTGCGTAATTGAAATGGCGGCGTAGTTCAACTCTGGCGTTTTTCAACATCGGTCGATTGGTCACCTGTTCAGGCCAGAAATAATACCGGCTTAATTGGTCTTCATCGTGCACAGGTAAATTTAACATTTTTCCCAAGATCATGTTTCCACCATCAGGCCTTGAAACACACATGCCCATCTGAGCATCAGAACATGCGTTTCTGAGAGTCCAATTGTAAAAAAATATATATTGCCCCTGACGACCTTTCGTTAAAATTACCTTATTTTGCGTAGTGGAGGCGCATACATTGTCCTATGTTTGTGCTCGTGTTGTGCAGACCCTAATATAAGATGAAAAATGAAAAGCTCCCGACTTTGGCTCCGTTGTCTAAAAACGTGTGTGCGTTCACCGTTGCTTTGATTCTTATTGGCGCATTTTGTTTTAAAGAGACGGCGATTGGGTGTCAAGGGAAGCGTGCACACCAAAGCAATGCTTCGCTTGCCAAATTGGGTAAAATTCGTGGCAGATGCAGTCGGGTGATTGCCAGGTTACGTCTTCATTGTCATTATGACGAGTGACACTTTGGTTTGACTCGCCGCTTCTGTGATTTGTGTTTTTCCCTTTTTTTCTAGCCTGTACTAAAAGCTTTACAAGGCTCTAATGCTCTCTCAATGCAAAATCTTTCATTTAATTAATGTGTTTCACTGAATATGGGTTTATTGTTGTTAATAAAGCTAACCAACTGGTACAATTGCCTCGAGTCTGTTCATATTAAAACGTATTTTCGCAGAGCGAAGAATTACACTGGTCAACAAAAAAAAAATTCTGGCCTGGACTTTTGCAGCTGTTTTAGACTAATTTCAGGGTAATGATTCCAAATCTGATCTCAGATTTGCTCGAAATTAACTCTGTCACTTATGATTGCAAGTTGTTGCGAGTCAGTGACTGCTTTAGTGTTAAAATATGGTGCTGTATTTTTAGGATATTGTTTTTAATATAATTTAATGTAGATATCCACATTTATTTATTAGTTTTCTTCTACAGTTTTTATTGAAAATGCAATATTTGATATCTCAAAAACCTGATGTGATAGACAAAAACTGATGCCAGATTTGGAATCAGCACCCCAAAATTACCTTAAAACCGTTGGAATACCTTATGCCAGTGTAATCGAATGAGATGCCAAAAAGTGAGATGGCGAACAAAAAGTGAAGATGCCATCCTTGGAAATGGCCTCCACCATTGGCCTCTCTGTCTTGTGAAGAAGATCCATTACCCAAAACGTTTTCTGTTATTCTTTTTCGGGAAATGTTATTGACGAATGCTTTTTTTATACTTGGAAATGGGAGGGAGGGGACAAGCGGGTTATGATGCAAAGCAGCACACACAGCCAACCAAACTGAATCCCCTACCCCTAATACTAGCAAGCTCGCAAACTCACCCCCAGCACGACCTCGACATCCGACTTCCAACTCTGGCTCCACGTCTGGTACTGCTCGGCCTCCCTTTTCACTTTGTCCATTACGTTACTCGACAACAGACACCGTCATATTACACGCGAGCAACTAGGTATAACAAGGATTCAAGATCCACGGTATGTATGTTGAACTTGTTTCGTACGGTACGTAGCTCATTGGTTACGTCGTTTTGTAACAAACAAAGAAAACAACGATTGCCAAAAGCCATTTGGACAAACACCCTTCGCAAAGGAAAGGAAACGGTTAAGCAGCACCGTCTAATTAGGCTCATTCCGTCGAGTACAATTAGAGGAGCCCACGAGTAACAAGCTGGACAGCAGCTGGTGCTTTCAGGGGGAGTATTTGTTGTTAGGGGAGTCATGCTATCTGCCCTATCCGATGCTATACATTCGATTGTACGCTGTATCCTTGTAGAATAGGAATCGGAATCGACACAAATGAAATAAAAAGGTGGACGGGAGCAAGTTATGTTTGAAAAACGGATTATTAATTTAAAAAAATAGGATAAAGTTAACAGAATCAGAATGTATTTATACTGGATGAATCGGATGAGCTATACAGCTATTTTTCACAGATGTCCAGCGACGTTTGTCCATGGTCTATAATACCTGCTCTGACGTATGGATCAGATACAAGGACATTAACACGCAAGCACGTAACAAAAGATGTGTGAACATACGCGTGGAGGAATGCAGGCATTCAAATTACGCCGAGAAACGGGCGATGGGACACGCGAATTGTGAACCACACGCAGATTATAAAGACGACGACGACTCGTGAAGACCTTGGCAGGACGCACGCTAAAAGGTTGATGATGCATTGCCCCCCCCCCCGATGGGAAATAATCGAGACGGAATGTCAACCAGGGAATTGAACGCGGTCAAGCAGCAACGGCCGTCGAGAGGGATGCAGCGATTCAATCGACTCGCTCGCGGGTGCCGCGTGATGCGTCGACATCGCAGAAATCGCGTGGGGAAGGCCTTTTATCGTCCAGCAGTGGGTTGATCTTGTTGGCTGATGGTCACGTTCGACCCGTGGGCCCTGAGCCCCCCCCCCCACCGCCGCATCCGTGGTCTGGAGTATTGCAGACTCGAAATCAACTTATTTATTTCGAACTGCGTGTTGCGTTCCGTTTGTTATCCTTCCCCGGCACCTCCGATTAGCACGGCTGGCTACGTACGGTGAGAAAGAAGTTCAACATAGTTTTGAAGTTTTCGTGACTGCAGGGATCCATACTCTTTGGTTCTTTCGGTAAAGTCACATAGGTGACCGCAAGAACCAAAGAATATACGTTCAACATACATACATCCGAGACGGGCAATAGTCCCCTTTCACGGTAACTTTCAGCCTAATGGGCTCACCAAGTAAAACATTAACCCGTAAAAACAAAGTTTTTCACTATAAATCCTTTATATGCGTGGCGGCTAGAGTCCTCTCGTCCTCTGGCTTGAGATGGCTGCCACCTATGGGTCAGATGATTGCCTGCCACCATTAAGCAATTGGTAATTAAATTTTAAAACATTTTCCTAAAAAGTGTAAAATTTTGGAAAAAAATGTTCACGAAAATAAATTGTCACGCACAACGAGTCTGTGTGCAAAATGTCAGCTCGATTGGATCACGGGAAGTGGGTTAAAAAACGACCGAAAGATTTGCACGGTCGTAAGCGCGCAAGCAAGCAAGTGAACTTAATATAAAGGATTTATAAATCAAACCCGTGCCTAGGTAGCAGGTGAGTTACAGATACAAAGGGTGCAGCCCTTAAATGACTCACGTTGCTGCTGACGGAAAGGCTTTCACTTGAGGTCAGCTCATTAAAGACCCACCTGGAGGAAATGTGGCCTTCTCTTGCTCTCTCGCTGACGGAGTACCCACACTTTAGCCCACCACACGCGGCTTGACCGGTCCAACTAACCGTGGGTGCACAGGTTACACCGCTGAGTGGGCTGAGGGAGGAATAATAGTAAATTCATCTACATATATATAAAAGGCAAAGTTGTGATTGTGTCTGTTCAAAATGTTTAGCGTACTTCCCGACATGCAACAAACTGGAAATTTGCCATGTGGGTACTTTCCAGACTGTACACCATGCAAAAATAATAAAAAAAAATACACTTTTGTGTTTTTTTTTGGGGGGGAGCTCAAAAATGCATTTATTTTTTTGCACGGCAAATGAGCTGTGACGTCACATCTGTCATGTGACCCGCGCACGTGGAAGCGTAACGCATTGTAGTGTAGCGGTTCGCGTGCTGCGCTACGAACCCGGCGACCCGAGTTCGATTCCCGCTCACGGCCACCACCGGTGACGATTATTTCAACCGGTCCTGGGCCTCCCCTAGGTCGACTCAGCCTCAAACAAGTAACTGTTGTGGTGTGTGAACATCATGGTGAATCCAAGCCCCGGGCGAAGCCGGGTAGTAAAGCTCGTAATTAAACAAAGCATTGCCTTTTGCTTCAACTGCCACGCCGGGAGGTTGAACAGAACCGGCGACGCCTCTCATCAGAATCGTAATTCAGACTGGAGGAATCCGATGAGCCAGAAATCGATTTTTTGTCCACATTGTCCAGGACGGGCGGGTCAAAGTCCATGCGTGAGAATGCCGCCCATTGCACCGTGACGATCATCCCGGGAGAGTTAAACTCGCCAATAATTGCTTTATTGTTTTCGCAATTGAGCACACTTAACTCGGCGTGTTACCGAAGCGAGTGTGGGCTGACTCGCTTCGCCAATTGGCGAGGAGGCGGAGAAAGCCGCGTGCAGGGTCACGTGGCTGTCCTTTCATCAGCTTGGCCCGTGGCTAATGGCTCAACCCGGCGGTAATTGTGTACCCTTTAATCAATTAAGCCAATTAAAGAGGCCATTACCTGCACCGGCCAGCCATGAAGGGTACCACCTCGCCACAGCCTAGCCAGGCGCGCTCCCAGGCTTGGCATTCATTCAAGCAGTGGCATCAACAAATTAAATTGGTGTTTAATTGCTACATTAGTAAATTCGGCGCTCTGAAGAAGAGAGAAGAAAAAACACCCGGGATATGTACCATTGCCTAGGCAACCCGGTTCGAATTTCACTTCACATTCAATCCTTCAACCAAAGCAAACGCTGACCAGCGCAATGGTGAAGTATGGCGTAGAGAGGCCTTCATCCAGCAGTGGATTGACTAACGGCTATCACACATCACTTGGTGCTGCTGCTGCTGCATTGGCAGTGGTGCACGAGCACAACTAACAAACGACTCGGCACGTTCGTCCATAGCACTGTGGCCTTGAAATGCAAAAAATATATAATAGGGGACGTTTTGGGTCAATGGCCCTCTCTTCGTGATATATGTGTTATGAAGGTCTATTGCCTGAAACGTCGCCAATGTAATGTTAAGTTATTTTTTATGGCGTCATTCATGCAAATGAAATCATAATCGTTCAGGAGCCGCAGGCGACCTGGAAGGCAGCCAGGTGGTGAGCCTGCGCCAATTGCCAAAGCTTTGCGGTTGTCTGTATATTAAGATGTTTCAGCCGATTAATAGTATTGGTGAGCGTTTGTAATCGATGAGTATTTATACCAAGGCCGTAATTATGATATATATTGGGGGGGGACACACCCCCCCCCCCAATATATTGCTATAAAATAGATTCTGTTTATATGATTGTGGCTATGGTTTGTCCTTTATTAATCCCTAATCTCTTCCATTACATACAATGAAACAAGAAAAGATAAAAAAAAGCAATGTAATACAATACACTATTAGACATTGTAAAAAATAAATAAAAAGTACATCCTATGAATTAGTGAGTTTAAATATTTTAGCCAGGAAATGGCAGGAAATTCGTTTTCAAATTGAGATTTTTTTTTCTGGGGGGGGGGGACCCCCAGACTTCCTGGAAGATTTCCCCCCTCCCCCCCAATGTTGATTCCATGGCTACGGCCTTGGTTTATACACGTGGGAGGAAACCAGAGCACCCGGAGAAACTCCACGGTGCGAGGGGGAAACACTCTATCCCACACAGAAGGGACAGATTATAAGTCTGTACCTTGCTGTACCGCATTCTCCTGGCGAGTCGGGGTACGGCAATCCCCTGGACGCCCGCGGGAAGGGAGCTCCACACCGTCAGTGCAATGATCCATCAACCCTCGCCGCTGCCTTCACGGCGCTGGACTACAGGTCACGTGGGATAGCCACCTCTGCCCGGTCATTTTATGTCGACGTTTTAACTGCGTCGACGCGATCGACAACGCACTCGGTGCATTATCCCCTTGCGATATTGATAAGAACTGATCAATCGTTATACTCCAACGAGGTCCCTGAGATCTTCTTCGAAGGACTCCGAAGTCAAGGTTTTTGTTCCACTGTAGATCCCAGACTATGGAACAATGCTTTGCCTTTGCTACATAAGACAATCAGAATCACTATGAGACCTCCTTTACCAGTGGCAAAATATAGTAATAGGTTTTTACCCTTTCAACTGGTACAAAAACTGACACCTTTATACAAGGCATCATGTTTGCAATAACCACAACACAAGCAGTCAAAATGCAAACAAAAAGAAACAACTCTGATGATGATAATGATATGCACTGTCCTTGAAGTTGATTGGTCCACACCCGAGACAGCTTTTCTTAGAGCCTAGTCTCCATTGGTGTTGGACCAGATGACGTCATCTGGTTTTGTACCAGTTGAAAGGGTAAAAACCTATTACTACAATCAGAATCGTTCGATATGTTGAAGTCCGTCTTGAAAACTCGGCTCTGAAATCTAGCCTTTGCCCCCGAGCTCTTGACTGCTTACCCAGCAGGTTCTGTTCGTGACCTGCTTTCAATACACGGTGGCGCATTGGGACGTACGGATGAAATGCGCCATGTAACTACATCATCACGTGCAAAGGTTTTGTCGACGTCATCATCAGCCACGGCGAATCCACTGCTTGTTTAAGCCGCCTCTCAAACGTTGACGTTAATGCGTCAAATTAATTTCCGTCCACCGCAAACGCGTAAGGTTGCTTGTTTCGTGTCGCGTCAAATAATTATTCGTGACACGAGTCGAGCCGATGCAACAACGCGCGTGGGAAGAGAACTGCGTTCTCTGAGAGTAAAGTGTCTCTGTTGAGTGTGTAATGTGTACCTGGTTGGAGTCGGATAATTGGGTTGTTTACGCGTCACTCAAAGTGGCTTCTGCGGGACGATTAAGGGCATTTAAACATGCATTGGCGTGACCGCGTGCTTTGCGAGAACGCAAATGAAAGTCACTTTATTTACTTTGACTCGCTCTGCGGTCGTGTGGTTTTCAATATTTCACCCGCTCTGGGAGATACAAGTCGAGTTTTGCAAGCGGAAAACCACATTGTGCCAATTATCTATCTTGTTTATTGGTTAAGTGAGTGGCAAAGGACACTTTAATAAAAAAAAATGGGTGTCTTAGTAGTCAACTGCCGTCGGGATATATTCCGTGTCAATTCTCGATAAAGTTATTTTGTATTATTATTATTAAATTTGATAGTAGGCCACCGCCAGTAAGGTGAAGCGTTGGCGATCGCGGTGATGCAGTGGGCTCTGAACCCAGCGCCCTGAGTTTGATTCCCGGTCAAGGCTGGCATCAGTAGTGAGCGATACCTGAACCGGTCTTGGGCCCACCGGCTACTTCGCCAACTCGCATTGACCAGCGCGGTGAAGTACGGTCAAACAAGTTCCGTGACCCACACGGCGTGTGTAGGCCTTCATCCAGTAGCGGACTGACCAACCGTTGTACTTTAATATTATTGAATTCAGTCTTTTTGGACTGCATTACGTAAAATTGACTATCATCCATATACTGTAATAACAACGGGACAATTACCAGCCTGTGGCGGTGGGATTTAGATCCACACGAGAGCGACACGGTTTGAATGGGTGACTTGGTGGACGTCAGGGAGACCTCTGGAAGATCTGTGAACTCAAGTGAAGCCACACACTCCGAGTCCACCGGTTGGACTCTGGACCATGGCTCGCAACAGCAGCAGCAGCAGCAACAGGAGGTGGTGGACATCTCTGAATTCGGGTCCACGAAGGAGAGCCTCGCTGGGTCCCGTTGCGCTCCGTGCAGGCGGTGTTCCCCGTCGGAGCCCCTCCGCTTCCTCTTCTGGCTCGGCTGCCTAACCTTCACCCAGGCGCTCATGGTGAGCGGCTACCTGAGCAGCGTCCTCACCACGGTGGAGAGGCGCTTCAGCCTGCGCAGCTCCGAGTCCGGCCTCCTCGTCAGCTGCTTCGACCTGGGCAGCCTCGCCGTGGTGGTCTTTGTGAGCTACCGCGGCGGCAGAGGCAGGAGGCCGCGTTGGCTCGGCGCCGGCGGGCTGCTGGTGGCCCTGGGGGCCCTGGTGTTCGCCCTGCCGCACTTCGTGACTCCGCGCCACCACGGGGCCGGGCGGCCACGCGCCTCCACCCTCACCGCGGGGCCGCTTAGGCCGGCCGAGTCTGGCCGACAACGGTTGTGCGCGTTCAGGCTGGCCGAGACGGGAGGCTTGGAGCTCGAGGACCAAGGGCCCAGGCCTGGGCTCGATGAGAGACCAGAAGTTGGGCTGGGTCAGAGATCGTGGACTGCGCAGGAACAGAGGCCACATTCAAGGTTGAGTAATGGGCCAAGCGCCTTGCTGGACCGAGGTTCAGGGCCCGATCTTGATGGGAGACCTAGGACAGCGCTGGCACATTGGCCAGAGCTCCGGGTGGATGAAGGAACTGGAGTTGGGCTGGATCGGAGGTCATGGACCGGGCAGGAGCAAAGACCACAGCTCACGCTGGATGAAGGACCACAGACCTTGCTGGGCGAGAGGTCATGGCTGGATGGGCGGCCAAAGGCTGGACTGGGCGAGAAACAAAAGGCTGTGCTGGACGTTGAGCCAGAAGCCAGGCTGGGCGAGAAGACATCACAAGCAGGCCTTGAACAATGGCCCGGGGCCAGTTTGAATGACCGACCAGAGGCCGTGTTGGGTGAGGGACCAGGGGGCGAAATGGAGCAAGCTCCAATGCCCGGGCTAGATGAGGGGTCAGGGCCCGACTGCGAGGAGGATGAGGCAGGGGCCGAGGAAGAAGACGGAGGCAGTCAGCAGAGGGGATTGCCGCTGGCGCTGTTCGTGGTGGCACAGCTGCTGGTCGGCATTGGCTCCACGCCGATCTACACGCTGGGCGCCACCTACCTGGACGATAACGTGGAGCCCAGCAGCTCGGCCTTGTACCTGGGTGAGTGTCCCGTGGTGTCACGGTGGCGAGATGTGAATTACCTCGCCTGGTGTACAGGGGACCGTGGGTTCGTATTGCCACCGTGACGCCTGTTGTACATTTGGAGTTGTTATGTCTCGCTCTCCCCCGTGGTCGTGTGGATTTTTCTCCGGCTCCTCCGATGTTTCCCTCCACCTTTAGACACACGCGTTTAAGGGGGTTTGGCTGCTGTAAATGTCCACGTGATAAGCCACTTGGTTGAGCTGTCATTTGTGATGGCCACGTCACTTCTGAAAAAGAGCACCACGTGCTCAGTGGGCCTTACCTGGTAAAATGGAAGAAATAGTGTTAACTACTATCACGGTGTTTGGCTGTGGGTTGGTGATGAGAGGCGATGGCTGCCGAGGAGGATATGAAAGATGATGAGCAGGTGAGTTTATTGTCGGCTGATGGGTACGACTTGTGTCAGCTGGTCAGTTTGGCTGAGTTGCTGAGTGAATGGGTGAGGTTTTGTGAATTGGTAAGTGGCTGGTGTTTTGAAGAGGCGATTGGTGAGGTTTGATGAGCTGGTGAATCTGGCTGAGTTGCCGAGTGAATGGGTGAGTGGGCTACATGAGCTGGTGAGTTTGGCTGAGTTGCTGAGTGAGTGGGTGAGTGGGCTACGTGAGCTGGTGAGTCTGGCTGAGTTGCTGAGTGAATGGGTGAGTGGGCTACATGAGCTGGTGAGTTTAGCTGAGTTGGCTGAGTGAGTGGGCTACACGAGCTGGTGAGTTTGGCTGAGTGAATGGGTGAGTGGGCTACATGAGCTGGTGAGTTTGGCTGAGTTGCTGTGCAATGAGTGAGGTTACGTGAATTGGTGAGTGGCTGGTGTTTTGAAGGGGTGATTGGTGACGTTTGATGAGCCACGTACAGTAATCACCATATTGTGGGATATTCCCAAGAAATCGATCTTGTGTGCACACGGACACACGCGTTAAGTTTAGAAGAAGAATAAACAATCAAAATTTTCATCCAACAGTGAATTGAGCATGGCATGGGATGGCGTTGGCTAAATAGCCTTCCCGTACCCGCTTACTTCGCCTGTAGTCGTGGCCGAGCGGTTAAGGCGATGGACTAGAAATCCATTGGGGTCTCCCCGCGCAGGTTCGAATCCTGCCGACTACGCAAATATTTTATTTTAAATTTTCGTTTTTTATGTTTCCACAAACTAACTCGTCGTGCTGTTAAATTAATCACAGGGACGCCACCTGTGTGAAAAGTACGTTTGGTCAATAAATGAATTTTTAAGCCAGCATGTATTCACTTTAGGGTGTGTGTAAGGACATGTATTATTGAACTTGCCCAAGACCGGTGCCAGCAGTGTTAAGATCGGCCCCTATGAAGGAGGCTCGTGAAGGACGCTGCTAGTGGTCAGTTGGAGGCAGTCGCCCTCCAACAACAACGGAGGGCAATAGGAGCGATGCTCACAACAACGAGCGGAGGGCCGGGCGGATAAAATAGTGCAGGCAGGTTCGTAAAGCAGGGGGCGCTGCTGGTGCATCTGCCGGTCGTCTCAGTTAGTCAAACCCACCCTGGCACCTGCTGGGTCTGTCCTGTGACCTCCTCCTGTCAGCCAGCTGTCGACACTTCACGTGGCCTCTGAGTGCACCTAGCCTGGCACAAGCGCCGTAGTGACGTCACCGTCACTTCGTGGCGGTTGTGTTGGTATATCGATGTATCAATGTGGGTATTGGTATATCGATGTATCAATGTGGGTATTGGTATATCGATGTATCAATGTTGGTATTGGTATATCGATGTGGGTATTGGTATATCGTGTATCAATGTGGATTGGCGGTGTAAACACAAAGTGGCTTTCTTGCACTCCACCAACAGGGGGCAGCAGAGTCACATTGTTGTAGCGCGTGGCTCCTTCATGGCTCCTGTGTTGTGGTCGTGAGCCCGATCGTAAGTCGTGCCTCTTCCCCTTCTGTATTAGACACGGTGGCTCACAAGTCAGGACGCACAAGGGTTATTATATTTATTTTGACAAATGTTAAAACTGACTTCCATTGGTATGAATTCATGCCTGCGTTCTGTTTTGAAATGAATTTATAACTTTTTTTTTACAGCTGCTTTCTTTAGCATACATCTGGCACGAATTGAACTGGTTCGTCTTTAGTCAATTTTCTTATCACTTTTTTAATTGCATTTGAAAAGGAAAAAACATACGTATTAATAGAATATTCACTTTAAGAACAAATAATAAAATGTTCTAATGACAATGTTAAAATAACCCTACGTGTGCTGATTTTTGGCCGACCCTGTATTTAAAGCAAAATGTGAAAGTGGTGTTTCTTTGAAACCAGTAGATGCGCGTGTGTGTAACTTTATTGACACCAGGCATCATTCTCTTAAGAGCGTTTTACAATCCAGAGCTCATGATAATTGTTTCCCACCACTTTCACTACTGGCCATCGGTAGTGAAGTATGGTCAAACAACAACCCTGGCCCAACACATTTCATTGTTCATTGATTAGGTATAGCCCTGTGAGCCATGCGGCTGTTGACTCGGGTGCAACCGCAACAAACGAAAACATGAACACGACTTGAAATACATTCCAAAACAAGTGGGATGCATTTATCCAGTGCGTTCCTCAAAACTTATTTCCCTGGATTAGCAGGCACGCTCTTGTTTGTTTTAAATTAATACCGTCTTGTTATCACACGTTAATGAGAGGTTGATATCCGGGCACAACTGGGATTTCAACCCAGGTAAAATCATGGACCAGCCAACGGCGTCATTCATTGGCAGCTACTCCCCAAAGTCGCTAGGGGTGACTCAAAGCCTCATCGAACTCGAAACGATTTTTTATTTTACCAGGTAAGGCCCACTGACATATATGTTTAGCTCTTTTTTAGAAGCGACCTGGCCGCAAATGATAGCTCAACGTGGAAATTTAAAGCATCCAAATACTCTAAAGGCATGTTTCTAAATGTGGAGCGAAAAACCGGAGGACCTGAAGAAAAAAAGCTACGAAGACCACGGGGAGAACATGCAAACTACAAATATACAGCAGGCATCAGGGTCGGGATCGAACCCACGACCTCCTGTACACCGGGAGAGGGAGTTAACAGCTCGCCACCGCGGCTTCACGTCTGTGCGCTACTTGAGAACTCACGATTCTCCGGTAGAACTGAAATTGAAAGTCGTTGGTACCAACAGGAATTGTTCTTACACAAAGCAGAGTGCGTGCACCATCACTCTTTCACAGCAACACCGATGATGAGCCAATCCACCCGGACACCCGAAGTTTCGTGTACTCAGGCGATCTTTGTGTGGCAGCCCACCCAAGGCAAAGATTTTCACTTTTTTATATCCAAATATCCCTGGCGGTAACTTTAACAAACCCACCAACTCACTCCGGGGAAGACCAAAGAATGAGGGGCACGGAGCGGGAACCCTCCATCAAATGGTATGGCCTAAAATTGGACCACTGCTCCACGCCTGTCTACCTCGGTGTGACAACACTCAAGCGCGCATGCTCGTCGTTGATATAAAGTTGGTTTGATGGACACGAAAAAAGTGAACCTGGCATTGAAAGGCAGAAATACTGCACTACTGCAATTTCTGGATTAAAAGACGCGCACCCTCCACCACCACCACCACCTCTATTTTAAAGCAACAGTTGAGGGTGCGTCTTGTAAGCCATTAGGTGTGCGTGAGACCAGCTTTGTCTAACTTCATTGACACTGGGCACACGTTTAGTGTGCGTCTTATTTACCTGAGTATCGTCTACTCTTGTGAATACGGTCACTGGTGACAATGAGTGAGGTTTTGTCCTTGAAGTTGAACTTCAAGGACAGTGCATATATTATCATAGTTATGTTTTTTGTTTGCATTATGACTGCAGGTATTGCGGTCTATGCAAACATGACTCCTTGTAAAAAAAAAGGTGTCAGTTGTGTTGCCAGATAGAAGGGTAAAAAACCAATTATCATATTTTTTACTGGCAAATGAGGTTCCAATGGTGTAAGCTCTCATACTCTGATGGTGCATTGTCTTTGAGTTGTGCGCCTTTTGGCGTCATCTGGTCCAACCCATGTGAGACTAGGCTCTATGGAAAGCTGTCTCGGGTGTGGACCAATCAACTTCCAGGACAGTGCATATATTATCATAGTTATGGTTTTTTGTTGCATTATGGCTGCAGGTATTGTGGTCTATGCAAACATGACTCCTTATAAAAAAAAGGTGTCAGTTGTGTTGCCAGATAGAAGGGTAAAAAAACAATTATCATATTTTTTACTGGCAAATGAGGTTCCAATGGTGTAAATGCTTACCCCGAGCTCTCAGACTCTGATGGTGCATTGTAATTGAGTTGTGCGCCTTTTGGCGTCATCTGGTCCAACCCATGTGAGACTAGGCTCTAAGGAAAGCTGTCTCGGGTGTGGACCAATCAACTTCCAGGACAGTGCATATATTTTCAGAGTTATGTTTTTTGTTTGCATTATGGCTGCAGGTATTGTGGTCTATGCAAACATGACTCCTTGTAAAAAAAAAAGGTGTCAGTTGTGTTGCCAGATAGAAGGGTAAAAAAACAATTATACACGTCCACAGTTGCCACGAGCTTCTGTGGTCCACCGTACTCGTCACTCACCCTTCCTCGCATCACCTCTGCACAATGTGATGTGGGGTTGATAAAGAACATTTATTTTCACCTCCTCCCAATATGTTGTATACATTGGGAGCAACATGCACAGGTGACCTTGGGATAGAGGATGGAAAATTGTGTTTTTAAAGGCTATTATCAAAGGGAGAAAGGTCAGGGGCATGAGGTGACAGGGCAGAGAGGACAACAACAAAACTATGACAATACTGTATAATTTGGATGTATAAAGTGTCTGCATGTGGCAGCATCTCACGGCGCTGTACAAAGAGGGAGGCAGGGCATGTGTCCATTGTGGGATTCATACTCTTAGTTTTTTCGGTAAAGTCACGTAAATTTCATTTTTTACCTACGTGACTTTACCGAAAAATCTAAGAGTATGAATCCTTGCAGTCACGAAAGCTTCAAATCTAGAATCCATTGTGGGAGTTTGAAAAATACGTGGGTTGGGGGTGTTTGGCATTTAAATGGGTTTTTATTTTCCTCCTGATGACGATCGCTTATGTTGTGATCGAAACGTCGTCGTTTTTTGTTATTTTCTTTCAACCTATCTGCGTGACTTTACCTTTCAGACCCAAAGAATAAGAAGTGAGCGGTAGAATACTTGCACGGCAGGGAGAGTGGAGATGACGCAATGATAGAAGTCTGAATGGGGGTACTTGATCGAGACAGAGAGAGAAAATCGTCATTTGCAGATGAGAAGAGGTGATTTCATGAGTCAGGATGAATGTACCGTTTGTTGAAATTCTTTCGCATCGCACGTAGCAAACCACGCTAATCGGAGGGGGGGGGGGCAACAAACGAAATACAAAAAGCGGCTCTAAAGAAATGAATTTTCAATGTGAATACGAGAAGGGACTTTATAGAGGGGGACAGTCATTCATGAGGCCTCCATTTGGCACTGTGGTCAGGGTAGTTACGGCGGCCACGGAAATTGTGAAATTGAATGAAGTCCAACGTTCAATATTGGAAATTGCTGCTGACATGATTAAACACGGTTTATTTTATTTTAGCTGCCTTATAATTTTACAGCCATATCCATATTTTCCAGTCTTTTACTCCCAGCCTGATACACCACCATCACTAGGAAATGTTTATGTACAAGTGTTTCAATCGCGCAAAAAAATGGTCCCCCCATCCCCCCCCCCCCCGCCACTTTCTTCGTACAGTCACAGTACCCACACTCACCCTCCCCTCCCCTGGCATCACAAAGATAAAATATGGTTATCCACCGGCTTAATTCATGCTAATCCCCTGCCCAACCGCCCGTGACGCTACACGGCCTGCCGCATGCCCCCCCCTCGACCCCTTGGCTCCTCCCCCTCCCCTAGTACCCTATATAAACACGTGTCTCTAAATAGCTCTCTTCATACGCTACAGTAATTTTTCTGGAGCGGTCACACCTGGTGACGGATGCTTGTGTTGCTTTCGAAACTTCGTGATTTAATTTAGTTGTTTTATTTTGTTTTCACCTACGTGACTTTACCGAAAAAAACAAAGAGTATGGATCCTTGCAGTCACGAAAACTTCAAATCTAGAACAAATCTAGAATTATTTTATTTCCTTAAAAAAATCCCGTACGTCACATCTGTATTGTCAGCGACTCACGCGCGGGGCAGTGCCGACACTGAGACGGGCACGAATCGTTGTCTTTGCTTTCTTCAAGCTGCTCAATTCGGCCGTGAATGTTACAAATCCTCACCGTGACAACGCTGCAGCCTCACTCATGAACAGCGGAGAATACTGAAATCAAGAGAGTCAACAGCTCGTCCGTACGTGTGCGTGCATGTTTGTGTAGCGCGTCGCATTGTGAACCCGGCGACTCCGGGCTCGATACCCGTTCACGGCCAACACCGGTGACGATTATCTGAACCGGTCTTGGTCCTGCCTTAAGTCGACTCAGCCTCAAATGACTACCCGGTGCGGTGTGTAGTAATCATCGCCACGAGGGAGCCAAAGGGCAGCCCGGGCGTGGTGCTGTCCACCCACTCCTCTGGTGTGCCGTGCCGCCCTTCGTAGGTGCCACTCACAAAGCCACTCGCCCTGACAGCCTGTTACTTTGTCTTTGTCCGTAGCCACCCTGTACGTGGCGGGCGCGCTGGGTCCAGCCGCCGGCTACCTGCTGGGAGGGCTGCTTCTCGGCACGTACACCCACCCGGGGGAGTCGTCTCCTGTGCCGCCGGGGGACCCGACGTTCATCGGAAACTGGTGGGCGACGTGGTGCCCCCAGCCCAGAACGGGTGCTTCGGTGTTTTTTTTTCTTCCCCCGCTCGTTATTTTCCCGAATGCCACCAGGTTGTGCTCGGAGTAGCGGATTGTTGGGCGTATGGACACTCGCACTCCGGGGAACAAGTCACACCCGCGCATAATAATCGTGTTTAATCAGCCACTCATTTCAGGTAATCGCAGGTGAGTGATGTCTGCGGTAGTGTCACGGTTATTGGGGGTGGGGGGGGTGATGATGTTTTCCGGATTTAACCAATTCTGTAATTTGCGAGCAACTTTTGATAATTGGAAGCTGGCACACGTGGCCTCCCCCCTTATTTTTTTCTCACGCCACCGTGCGGTCTTTAACGTCCGCCCCGAAGCAGACGGCGCTCCATGATTTGTTTCGCACCCGCGGTGCTGACCGGGGGGGCGTCCGCCCGGGGTCGAGGCGCAACCTCCACCGTCTCTCCGCTGCGTGCAGGTGGGGCGGCTTCGTCCTGTGCGCCGTGGCTCTCCTCGGAGTGGCGTTGCCTCTCTTCACCTTCCCCAAGAAGATGCGAGGACGACGGAAGCCGTCCGTCCCCGTGACCGCCGCCGTCACGGAGCAGAAGGACGCTGCTGCTGCTGCTTCTGCTGCTGCTGCTGCTTCTGCTGCTGCGGTGGTCGAAGAAGAAGAATCCTCGCTTCAGCCGAGGGGGAACAAAAGTGTCCCCGTCACAACGGCCATCACCTTCGGCAGGGATATCAGAGGTAGACGGGATGCTTGCTGAACGATGTGGTTGCCGCGATGTGGTTGCCACAATTATGGTTGCTACGATCTGGTTGTCATGATATGGTTGCCATGATATGGTTGCCATGATGTGGTTGCCATGATGTGGTTGCCACAATATGGTTGCCACGATGTGGTTGCCATGATGTGGTTATTATGTTGCCATGATGTGGTTTGCCATGATGTGGTTGCCACAATATGGTTGCCGCGATGTGGTCTGCCATGATGTGGTTGCCACAATATGGTTGGCATGATGTGGTCTGCCACAATATGGTTACCACGATGTGGTTGCCATGATGTGGTTACCATGATGTTGCCATGATGTGGTCTGCCATGATGTAGTTGCCACAATATGGTTGCCACGATGTGGTTGCCATGATGTGGTTACCATGTTGCCATGATGTGGTTTGCCATGATGTGGTTGCCACAATATGGTTGCCAGATGTGGTCTGCCACAATATGGTTGCCATGATGTGGTCTGCCACAATATGGTTGCCACGATGTGGTTGGCATGGGGCCCCCGGCCTAAGGAATGAAACGGGACCACACCCCCCGAGTACAATTTCTCCCCGGTAAACGTGGAACAGTTGGACCAACGTTAGCCCGACGTTGACGCAACATGCCATGTCTACCTGCTCCTCCTTCTTTATAGCCCGGTGCCTGGACCCATCCGGCGCAAGGGCCGGTGCAGTTTCACCGCCTGCACACTCGATAGCCGCATCACCACTGGCTCGTCATGCCTTGGTGTACGCTAGGCTTGCTGCTTCATCCACACATTGCAGTTATTGCAACGTACTACAGAACACACAATATTTTGCTATCTTTTTTGTTTTACGAGAGCTGTAACAATGCATCAGTTGTACATATGCGTGTTGAACTCCTCTCGCTCCGTATCGTAGCCAACTGTGCTAAGCGGAGTTGTGGGGGTGGGGGGGATGGACCAATGTTGATGATATAATCCATTAATGTTGACAACCGAGATCGCGATGCATGATGCATCGACTGAGTGTTTGTTGTCTGTATTGGGTTCGTGTGACGTCTCTCACACGTGTTGCATCTCATGGAGTCGCTATGATTCACCGTCACTTACAAAAAAAAAATTATATGTAGACTGAACTCCATCATATTGTGGTCTTAAATTGCAGCAATTGAGTGTTTTTGGTGATGTAACTGGGGAATTGTTATACCCCTAATTTAAATGTTACGTTGAGAATTTGTCTCCTTTATATTCACGTGTGCTATGAAGAAGGGCCATTGCTCGAAACGTCGTCCATTATGTATTTTTCCTTTAAAACCGCAGTGTTATTGACGAATTAGTTGACGTCGTCAAAGTCTTAGTCCGTGGATTTCATTAAGTCGTTCTGTTAGATTAATTTCCTAAAAAAGTAAAAATGTTTGTCCACTCTTGCTTATTAAATGTTAGGGTGAGGGGCGCTCATTTTTATCCCCTCCAATATTATTATCTCAGCCAATCCGTCAACTTAGTCCGTCTTATTTATATACCTACTAGCGGGAAGTACCCGGCGTTGCCCGGGTGAAAAATATCTTTCAAAACTTCTCTTAAAAACCTTACATATACATACACAGATACTCAGGTATTGTGAAAGCCTGGTGGGCCGTTTGTCCATTTCTCCACCAACAAAATTATAAGAGGCTTGCAAAAGTCCAAAAAGTTAAAGAAAGTGTGGGGTAAATAGTTGATGTAAACCTATAAACGTCACAAAAAGTGACGTTTATAGGTAAGATAAATATATCCATTCACCATGTCTGATCTTCTCGAGTCCACTGCCGTCACCTAACAAGGTCACGTGAGGTGATCTCCGCCCGCCTCTTCATCCACACTCGTTCGCTGCGCCTCGCCGGCCAGCCGCGCTCCGGTCAACGATGGATTTTAGTCACAGCCAACCGTCACGCTTGGCGATTCTCACCCACCTCGGGCCATCGTTGACTTTTATTTTTTAAAAATGTAAATCCACACCGCGCTATGTTTTGTGTACGTTTGACGACGAAAACTTTCATCGCTCGTTCCTTTAACCGAAGTGAACTCTGCTCGGGAAAATAAAATAAAAACCCACAGAGCTGCCCCGGGCCGCGTGGAGGATCCTGCGACGGCCCACGTTCCTGCTCGTCAGCCTGGCCTACACGGCCGAGTGCGCCATCGTCACCGCCTTCGTCACCTTCACCCCCAAGTTCTTGGAGGCGCAGTTCGGCGTGCCGGCCTCGCGCGCCAGCGTGTACACAGGCACGCGCCAAGTCCCTTCTCTCTCTCTCTGTGTGTGTCACCTTCACGCACTCTTCATTCATTCATTCCTGAGGATGCAAGTGAAACTTCCATTCTGTGTCTGCACATATAAACAATATTGAATCTTAGTCCAGCGGTTTTCCAATATCCAACAGCAAGCAAGCGAGCTTTGTACCAATTGCTGCAGGGTTACCACATGTTATTGGCAAGAGCACTCCCGCTAAACTACTGGGCCCTGTTCAACGCGAAAAGCAATAATATACACAAACTCATCACGCATTAAATTTCGATTTAAAGCTTTCGTGACTTCAGGGATTCATCTTCTTGGTTCTTTCGGTAAAGTCACGTAGAATGGAAATAATAAAAAATGATAAAAATAAAACATAATGAAATAATTCTCACGACGTTTCAGCCACAACGCAAGCAGCCGTCCTCAGGTGAAGAACAGGTCTGTCGGGAAGACAGCGTCTCACGCATTGTCGTGGAGCATTACAGCCAACATGGTTAACGGTAGAATTTTGAAACAGTGTTGGTGTGGGGGTGCTGAGCCTTCAGTAGGGGGGGGGGGTGGGGGGCAGGGGACGGGAGGGGCAGCCCCCCCCCCCCACCACCTGACCCTGTCCTATGCCCGGTTGTCCGTCCCGTTAGGCGCGGTGATCGTGCCGGGCGCCGGCGCGGGGCTGCTGCTGGGCGGCTTCGCCATCAAGCGGCTGGGGCTGGGGGTGCGCGGAGCGGCGCGGCTCGCCGTGGCGTGCAGTGCACTCTCCCTCCTCTCCTTCCTCCTCCTCTTCTCTTCTTCCTCCTCCTCCTCCTCCTCGTCGTCGTCCGTCGCCTGCGACGAGGAGGACCCGACCGCCGGAGTTGTCGACGCTCGGGGCTACCCCAGCAGGTGCTGCGGCGGGAGCCGGTGTGCGAGCGCGGCCACGAGCCGCTCGTAAACCGAGTGCGTGCGCGCGCGCGTGAGACGCGTCTGTCCGCCTGCCTTACAACGGCACGACAACTCTCGCGCGGAGACAATCCAATGCGAGCGAGGTGTGTGGACAAAGTTGCGCCGCCGCCGCTGCTGCTGCACGTGCTGCACGCATGCTGAACTTCTTTCGCACCGCACGCAGCCGGACGCGCTAGTCGGAGCGCTGTTGGCGGCGCTGTAAAGGATTCACCTCGCCAGCCAAGGCGATGATGACCTCGCTCTGTGTGACGCCGGCGAGACGACGTGCCCAAGATGCCCCACGCAGTCGTGCCTTGGGCATCTCAACACGTGGCCTAAGCTGGGAAACCGCGCTTGGATGAGCGCGCCCCTTTGGGAGCAAGCCCAGTTGTGCTTATATTAGAAGTCGTGTGCTTATATTGGAAGTTGCCCTCTGCCTCCCTCCCCGCCAGTGTAATACAACCATGTGTTGCTTCGATTAGAACTTCGCTTATATGAGGTGTGCTTATACTGGTAGGAACCTCCTGGTTACACCAGCCCACAGGGGATTATTGTGTCCGTCGTGCAGGGAGGGGCTGGGTGGGGAGGGAAGGGTGGGGCTGGGTGGGGAGGGTGGGGAGGGGCTGGGTGGGGAGGGTGGGGCTGGGTGGGGGGGGTGGGGAGGGGCTGGTCACCCCGTGGTGCCCTTATAAAACTCAACGTTTAACCTACTCACGTCGGCTTGTGCCCGACCTATAACAAACGCTTGCAAGGGCAAAACTCGTTCTGCGATCGTTACCGAATCCACGCGTGTGGCCGATTTTTCTTCCCGGTGCCGGCACGCAGCTCGTGGAGGCGGTGCGGCGCGGCGCGCGGCGAGTGCGAGCCGCACGAGTACGCGCCCGTGTGCGGCTCCGACGGGGTCACCTACCTCAGCCCCTGCCTGGCTGGGTGCACCGCGGACATCACCCGCGGCTCGGCGGAGGTGAGTCGTCACGGTGCGCGTGGTGGGCGGGCAGGGGTGGGGGGGAGAGTAATTCCTCTTGTACAACCGCTGCGGAATGTTTAGATGCACGGGGGTCACCCACTTCGAGGTGAAGGTCAAGGTGCAAAGTGACGTTTTGCTGCAGTGAGCGTCCAGGAAGTGGTGTTTGTCTTGTTCTCACAATCTTTTCCCGATCGGGGAAGCTCAGTCGCTCTGATGAGGCCCCCCGGCATCGTCTGCGGCGAAACTTTGTGTAAAATTGTCGGATTTTTTTTGTTGGTCACTTTTCAACGTAACCAGTTTTGTAAATAAGTCATATTTCAAAACAAGTGTTTAAAAACACGCTTTAATGAAATGTACCGTACTCGTAATGGCAGAACTCCACGACTCCAGGAAGTGGCCCTGAAGCTTGCCACAACGTAAGGGGCCGTGGTGATTTACAACCAACGTGAGTTGAGCGTGGACAATTAGACCCAAGCCGAAACATAAGATATTAAAAAGATTGTTTAAAAATATATTTTTTTTTATGATAGAATATGGTATTGTCATCAGTATGACATAAGTATACCAAGTTTGCAGTCGATACCACATTGAGAAGTGGGTTAAAATTGAGTTACAAAATTTGAGGATATGACAACAATAACAACAGAGTGAGTTAAATAAAAGCGTGTAATAATAAAAAAATAGAATTGATGGGCGCATTTTGCTCGCGTGAAAACTTTATTTGGTTGGCCGTGTCGTGTGGTGGAGGACATCACACCTACACGGTCTACTAACCCCAAAAAGAAACATATTATGAATCACAATATTGGTCGCGGAAGCCTACGTATCCAAATACCTGTGTTATATCCGGCATTGCGTTTTGTCGCCTTTTATCAAAAATTCCCCGAGTGGGGTTCTTGGCCTTCATGAAATGTTTGACCCCATTAATCTGCACAGGAAGGCAGCCCGCTTGATAGAGTGAACGTGAATAACGGATAGCGCAAGGTCACATCACTTTATGGCGAGCACAAAACACGCTCACGTCATACCAATTGTTTTTTTTTCCTTCTCCCATTGAAAGGGGATGCAATATTCTATCCGGAATAAAGTACGAGATAAAAAACGCTCGAATTATATTCGCGCTGAAAGTTTCGCCACAACCTTGCGCCGGCGCTCCGAACGTCCGCCTTTCCGACAGGAGCTGGATTTCACTTCTTGCCTGTGCGTGACGGCGGGGCGCCGCCACGACACCTCGTCCGAAGAGGCGCGAGCCGGGAGGAGGGGGCAACCGACGGAGGAGGACCGCACGAGCTCCGACGGTGAAGGCGACGATGCCGAGCCCGCCGGTTACGTCACACCGGGCAGGTGCCCTGGCAAATGCCGGACCCTGGCACCGTTCTTGGCGTTCCTCTTCGTCGTCACCCTCGTCACGGCCGGCGCCCAACCGGCCGTCGTCGTCGTCACGCTCAGGTCAATCCGGCGCAGAGCTCTCGTTCAACACAGCAGCAGCAGCAGCAGCAACAAACAAGTGCAGTTCCCTGCTGAAATAAACGAAGTAAAGAGGTGCAGCCCCTGTAATTGCTCGCGACACTGCTGCAGGAGGAGCCTCCACTAGAGGGAGCTCTAGAGGGGACATCGTGAGGGTATTTTTCCTCCTCTTCCTCTAACCGTGGCCTACCAATTTATACCGTCGGCTATTCAATAACGATACCCTAAAGAGTAGAATAAAGGTCTTACTTGATACAGCTATCGTGCTGTGACGGTTCCACCTGAAGACGGAAGCTTGTGTTGCCTCCAAAACGTCGTGATTTTTATATTACTTTTATTATTATTTTTTTTATTTTTTTTTACCTACGTGACTTTACCGAAAAAAACCTAAGAATATGAATCCTTGCAGTCACGAAAGCTTCAAATCTGGAATTCAAATAATCGTAACTTGCGTTGGCCATGAGCGGAAATCGAACTCTGTATCGCCGGGTCCGTAGCGCAGCACGCGAACCACTTGCCCCAACGGTCTGCTGAGGCTATACGGTGGGGTTTCCGGGGGATCTTTGTCTTTGTTTGTCTCCAGGTCGGTCGACGAACAAGAGAGACCCTTTGCCCTCGGCATGCAGTTCGTTCTCCTGCGGGCGCTGGGTGAGTCGAGTCCGCGAGTGCGGTGCATGCGCAGCCTCTCGTGGTTTTAACGCTACGCGTCCGCCACGGACGCCGTGGCCCTAAAAGGAAACAAATGTTCGAGAGGCAACGTCATGAGCAATGGCCCTTATTCGTAGCAGAGAGATGAATAACTGTTTTTGTTACTGTTGTTGTTGTTGTTGAATCGGAGCAGAAATTCGAGCGGTAAAAACGAAGTTTCGTTTTTCGTAGCGTCATCGTTCTCACACTCGCCTAGGCACCGCAGGCAAGCGGGAAGAAAGCCAGGCAGTTAGCCGGCGCCAACAATTGCCCAAGCTCTGCGCTCCTCTACATAAAGCAGAGCAGCACCCGTTAATGGGTGTCGTCTTTTTATTTTGCGCGGCTCGCTCTCGAAACAAAGCATCGTTGTCAAGTCCTGCATCTGTTTAAGACGACGGCTTTCGAGACCAATATTGTCCAGAATAGAGGTGTTTGGGCTAGATCGTGTAAATAGAAATGTGTCGTTAAACCCGCCACCACCTGACACAGCCAATTAATAAGGTTTCTTACGTAAATGACACATGCCAATTCGTTACTAGTACAGCACACCGGTGTGTTGGAGAGTAAACGAATTGTAAATATTGTGGGTTTACTCTCCAACACACAGGCGTGCTGTACTGGTGACGAATTGGCCACGTTCTGTTTACGCGACAAACCTTACTCATTGGCTGCGTCGGGTGGTGGCGGGTTTAACGACACATTTATATATTTACGCGATCTGATCCACCAAAAACCCTCTGTTATGGAAGCAATGCTTTGATTTTATACAGCAACGTTCAAGGAAATTGCATCTCAACACGCCGACGATTGCGAACCCGCATTCACATCAAAGGCGCGGTGAGAGCACCGTAGAGACGCGACAAAAGCCCAAGGGTGCGGAGGTGACCAGGACGCCGACTCGGATGCGGGGCGACAGAAACACTCGAGCTCCCGCCAACGTCAGCAGCGATCCGCCTGTAGCTCGTATTCTGTACATGTGTAGAACTTCTTTCGCGCCATACGTAGCCAACCGCGCCAATCGGAGGTGCCGGAGAAGGACAACAAACTAAACTATATAACCCGTAAAAACAAAGTTTTTCACTATAAATCCTTTATATGCGTGGCGGCTACAGTCCTCTCGTCCTCTGGCTTGAGATGGCTGCCACCTATGGGTCAGATGATTGCATTGCACCATTAAGCAATTGGTAATTAAATATAATATTTTTGTCCTAAAAAGTGTAAAATTTAGGAAAAACATTTTCACGAACATTAATTGTCACGCACAACGAGTCTGTGTGGAAAATGTCAGCTCGATTGGATCACGGGAAGTGGGTTAAAAAACGACCGAAAGATTTGCACGGTCGTAAGCAAGCAAGCGAACTTAATATAAAGGATTTAAAAAAAGAAATTAGTTTTCAATGCAGATGATTTAAAAGTGGCATTGCTCCGGTGGCTCGCTAATCGCTCCCAACTCGTTGGACCATCGCTCCCAACAAATAATTCTCGAGCCGCCGTCACGTCTCTCTCTCTCTGCCGTACACCGTGTGTGTGTGTGTCTACACGGCGTCGAACCGCGACCGCGTCCCAACACGTCGGGGTGAAGGGAGAGTGGCCACTCACACGCCGCACGTCACCTTGGGAGAGAGCAGGGAATGTTTTAAAAGGCTCTTATCGTGCCGGAGCAGGTCAGGGGTATGAGGTTCCGGTGCAGAGAGAGGATAATCGGACAATCACGATGCAATTAGAGTCTAAAGCGCAACCCGCATCGCAATATGTGAGCATCCAGAAGAGTTTGAAGAAGGTGGGTTTATTTTATTTTCCTTTCACTGGGAAATAATCGAAGAACACTGCAGGTTAGAGAGAGAATTGAGATGACTTCCGATATTACAAAGCCACTGGAAGTACGCACCTTTAAATCCAAGATTGAAAACTCCTTTTTTCAAGAACTGCTTTTTGTGTTCAGTTTGTTTGTCCTTCCCCCGAACCTCCGATGAGCTGGGTTGGCTACGTACGGTGCGAAAGAAGTCCAACATGCACGTGCACACACGGTGGAGGTGTGAATGAGAACACCTGACGGAGGAGACGGCGGAGAAGAAGAAACGCGAGCGACTTGGGCAGGGCCACGTCGCTGAAAGGGATGATCGTCGATGGACGTGACTCGCGATGACATTGCAGCCACAGGCGAGGACATGGCCAAAGGGAGCTCCGCTGTGGAGATGGAGCGATGAAATCGGCCTCCTGCACAGGAACGGGGTGGACCGTGGCATCGCAGGACGGCGGAGGGATGATTGACGGGAGGACAAGAGTAACATTTACGCTCCACGTACAACGTTGCGTTGGCATTGATGTAATGGACTTGATTTGGGGTTAAATTGGACCGGATTTTTCTTGTTGTTACAGCGTCGTAGTGCGTGCATGCGTGTATTTGTGTTTCAGCGTCATCACAATTGGCGTTACAATACATTTTAAACTCATGATTATGTACCAGCCAGGATGCGCAACGCAATCAGAATGCGCCGGTTCAAATCCTAGTTGGGGGTTATCACTTTGAGTTGTGGTCTCACTCCTGCCATATGAACGTGGAATTTCCACCACTGGCTCGGCAAGGCGGTAAACGGGAAATAAGCACCACCCTCGTGCTCAATTGAGCGGGAAATCTATCTTGACTCGATGCACCACATCGCCAGAAGAAGCCAGACCCAGACCCGGGTTCGTAATTCCAGCCGCTGGTGTAGCTGTCCCGTGTGCAGGCGGTGAAACTGCACCCCGGCCACGGGTCGGAAGGTTCCAGCCACCGTCCTATGAAGAAGGGGGGGGGGGGGGGGATCAGACGTGGGGTGATTGGCTGGGTGAGTTGACGGGTTGGGGGGGGGGGAGGCTATTTAACACCTTACACAGGGGGGGCCCTATGCCAACCACCGATTCAAACTGCATGTTCTCGTGCCTCGTCTCCCCGTAGCCTACATCCCGACGCCCGTCTACTTTGGCGCCGTGATCGACACGACGTGCGTGCTCTGGGGTGGCCGCGGCGGAGGCGGAGGAGGAGGGGACGAGCGGCTCGCCGGCTCGTGCTGGCGGTACGACACCGGGTCGCTGGCGCGCGCCGTCTTCAGCCTGGCGGCAGCCCTCAAGCTCCTGGGATTCGTCTTCATCGTGCTCGCCTGCTACTCGGCGAGGGGGGCCGGGAAAATTCACGTGGAGGGCGAGGGCCGACGGCGGCGCCGTGACGCCGCTGCGAGCGAACGCGTCGGCCCAGCGTAGTGTGAACGACGACAACGACGACGACAACGACGACAACAACGAGAACAAAAAACTGCGCGTCGAAATCGAGGCTCCGCTGCCACCGTTCCCTCGCGCGAGTTTGCGCGGGCCGAGAAATCGCCGAGCGGATGGCAACAAAGGGCGCTGTTGGAGTTTGGAGTCGACGCGTTTCGCGAATTCGAGCGAGATTGTTGTGAGAATTTTGGTAGGGGGGGGGGGGGAGTCGGCGGGTGAAGTGATTTCGTAAAATTGAGCGGTGCGGGACGAGAAGTGTGCAGATAATGCCTGCAGTGTGGTGGGTGAGTGCGTGGGTTGGTGAGTGAGAGTGTTGTTGTGACCTGCAGTGTGGTGAGTGAGTGGGTGAGTGGGTTGGTGGGTGAGAGTGTTGTGACCTGCAGTGTGGTGAGTGAGTGCGTGGGTCAGTGGGTTGGTGGGTGGGTCTTGTGAGTGAGTGAGAGTGTTGTTGTGACCTTCGCTGTGGTGAGTGAGTGGGTTGATGGTTGAGTGGGTGAGTGGGTTGGTGGGTGAGAGTGTTGTGACCTGCGGTGTAGTGAGTGAGTGGGTGGGTGAGTGGGTTGGTGGGTTGGTGAGTGGAGAGTGTTGTTGTGACCTGCAGTGTGGTGAGTGAGTGGGTGAGTGGGTTGGTGGGTGAGAGTGTTGTGACCTGCGGTGTAATGAGTGAGTGAGTGGGTGAGTGGGTTGGTGAGTGCGAGTGCGGTTCTGACCTGCGGTGTCGTGGTGGTTGAACGCAGTGTGGATCAAGGCCGTAATTATAATATATATTGGGACACACACACCCCCCTCAATATTTAAATATGCTTAAAATGCCCCCCCACTATATTGGTATAAAAAAATAATTGCTATGCTATGTAAATAAAAACAACAATTTGCTAAACCTTGGCCACAATATCTGGACTTGTCTTCGTATAAATCAATGTATAGATTTCTGTTCATATGATTGTGGTTATGGTTGTTCTTTATTAATCCATAATCTCTGCCATTACATACAATGAAACAAGAAATGGGAAAAAAGTAAAAACAGAGCAATGTAATACAATACACTATTAGACATTATTGTAAAAAAATAATGAAAAGTTCATCCCATGTGTTCGTGAATTTTAAAATATTTTAGGCAGGAAATGAGTTTTTCAAATTTAGATATTTTTCTGGGTTGGGACCCCCAGACACCCTGGAAGATTTGGTCCCCCCCCAATGTTGACTCCATGGCTACGGCCTTAGTGTCGATCATGCGACGAAAACGGTCAGTGTGGTAGATCGGAGTTCTCAATGTGGAAGGATGGTTCAATGGGTGGAGTTCATGGGAACAGTCACCATGGTAGTAGCGATATAATAGGTTGACATCAGATGCAGCGTTTCCACGTGTTTCACAAGACGTGCGTATTCAAGCTATGTTCTCTGGGTCGTGACTCATCTGAAATGTGCCGTAGAACTCCGGTAATAATGCTGGACTCGTTTTAAATGTGCTTGAACAAAATGTGTCTTGCTTCACGAGTGATTAAAAGATCAATCGCAATCTTAACGCGGTCTATCGCACACACACACGGGGCGTCGATATCATGGCAGGTGGTGGGGGGGGGGGTGCAAAAGAGTTCTAGCGGAGAAGGAGCGATTTCCCACTGAGTAAAACAAACGTAGCCCGTGTGTCTGTACGTATGTCTGTCGACTCAGCCTCAAACGAGTACTTGGTGCGGTGTGTAGTAAACATCGCCACCTCGGGAGACAAAGGCGGCCGGGCGTGCTGCTGGCCAGCCACCCCCTCGTGTGCCGTGCCGGTCTTCATAGGCGCTCGCTAACAGCACTTGCCCCGACAGTCTGTTAGAGGCTACACGCGGGGGGATTTTTGTCTTTGCTTTATGTATGTTGCCCTTATTTGACACCGTACGTTGCCAACCGTGTGAATCGATGGGATTCGACACGGTCGCAGGAACGCAAACAATCAACGGGAAATGGATTTGTATTGCCTCCCGAATAGAGAATAAAGTTGCACATCCTGATGGGGTTTTTTGTTGTTGTTATTGTACTAAAAACGAGAAGAAGATGAAGAATTGTATTAGAATTGCTGCGAGGGGAGAGACAGAGACAAACGCGGTGAAAAGGGAAGTCAGAGATTGCTGCACCGACGTGTCCTTCCTACACAATCGTGTTCATCACAAATGTGCGTACGTTTGTTGAACTTCTTTCGTGCCGCACCTAGCCAACCGTGCTAATCGTAAAGGCCCCCGGCGCTCTGCACTTTTAGAAGCGCGCAGCCTTGGGCATCGTAATGTGACTCCAGAAAACCTCAAATTATTTGAAAATTGGATGTCCATTGGATATTTTTCAAACGCTAAACTTGTAACTTTTTTTTTTATCTGACCAGCTAAAGGCCCCATTGAGCTATGTAGCTCTTTTTCAGAAGCGACCTGGCCACAAATGATAGCTCAACGAAGTGGCTTATCATCATCACGTGAAAATCTATAAGCAGCCACATACTCTAAACGCGTGACGTTGTTTCTAAATGTGTAGGGAAAACCCGGCGGGCCCGGAGAAAAATCCGCGCAACCACGTGGAGAACACGCAAACTCCAAATGTATTGAGATCGAACCCACGACCTCCTGTATACCAGGAGAGAGATAACATCTGGCCACCGCAGCTGATTGTGAAGCTGGTGGTAATGACCAGCGAAACGTCGTACTCTTCATATAAAACGGTGTGCTGAAGAAACCAATTGGCACGTTTCGTTCACGTGACAATGCCTACTAATTGGCTACGTCAGGTGGCGGTTGGTAAACGACGCATTCATATTTTCGCGATCTAACCTAGCATCATTTACGACGGATTTTTACTTGAGCAAAACAAACAATCTCATGGAAAAAGCATTGTCCATTTTGTTACCAAAGTTTGGCCTGAAGAAATGAAGTGATTATATATATATTTTTTGGAGTGGAGCAGTGGCACAGTGGTTAGCATCGCATTGCACTGTCCTGGTATTCTCTTCCACTAACGCGCACTACGAGGTGGACTATTAACATCGCAATATCGTAAGAGATGGTGGCGGCTTGGTGGGGAGACTTTCATCCAGCAGTAGATACGCCATGGCTGATTAAGGTATATGTGTTGGTGGTGGTGAGATGGTGACTGTGCTCGCTAGGTGTGATGGTGGTGATCACGGTGGTGGCGCTGGGCGTGGTGCTGGCCACCCACTTCCCTCGTGTGCCGTTGCGGCCTCAAAAGGGTGTTCGCGAACAGCACTTGCCCCAGCAGCTTTGTTAAGGCTATACGGGGGACCTTTGTATTTGGTGCTCGCTAACAGCACTCGCCCCAACAGTCTGTTAAACGCTATTGGGGGATCTTTTGTGGCGGTGGCGATGGTGATAAGATGGCATTAATGGCGAGACAATGTCAGAGTGGTAATCACGCTCCTGCTGCTGGATTATTACATCGTAGGATTCGTGAGAGAGACGGTGGCGGCGGCTTTGGGAGGCAAGGCCTTCAATCCAGCAGTGGATAGACCAGGGGCCGCTGACGAACATGATGATGAAGATTATCGCGAGCAGCGGAACT